>NC_080066.1:10428009-11628009 GCF_949987535.1 Balaenoptera acutorostrata | reverse complement strand
AGGAGTCCAAGATTGTTTTAATATGAAAAAAAATGAGTCAATGTATTTGACCTTTTAGCAGAATAAAGGAGATGATCATATCATTTCAGTAAGTGCAGGAAAAAACGTGACAAAATTCAATACCGATGATAAAAGCACTCAGCGCTCTTGGAGTAGAAGGAAACTTTCTTAACCTGATAAAGGATGTCTGAAAATCCTACAGAAAACATTATAGTTAGTGGTGAAACGCTATCACATTCTCCGTAAAATCGGGACCAAGGCCAAAGAAGCCTCCTCTCACTTCTATTTAACTCTGTACAGAATATCCTAGCAAGTGCAGTAGGGCTGGAAAAAGAAAAAAGAGGCACGTGGATGGGAAAGTTAAAACTATAATTGGCATTACTCGCAAATCACAATCATGATTGTGTAATATCAAATCAAAAAAGATGCTTCCAGGGGCTTCCCTGGTGGCGTGGTGGTTAAGAATCCACCTGCCAATGCAGGGGACACAGGTTCGAGCCCTGGTCCGGGAAGATCCCACATGCCACAGAGCAACTAAGCCCGTGCGCCACAATTACTGAGCCTGTGCTCTAGAGCCTGCGAGCCACAACTACTGAGCCCACGTGCCACAACTACTGAAGCCCGTGCGCCTAGAGCCCGTGCTCCACAACAAGAGAAGCCACCACAATGGGAAGCCCACAATGCACAGCAATGAAGAGTAGCCCCTGCTCGCCGCAACTAGAGAAAGCCCACGTGCAGTAACGAAGACCCAACGCAGCCAAAAATAAATTTTAAAAAAAGATGCTTCCAGAAATAAGTGAATATAAACAAGATCATCAGAATCAAGTCAATATGTAAAAACATTAAAATGTTAGTACAGGCAATGTACTAAATCCATACAATAGAATGCCACTCAGCATGAAAAATAATGAACTACTAAAACTCTCAGTAGCATGGCTGGATCTCAAAAACAATATCCTGAAGGAAAGAAGCCAGACACAAAAAATTTCATAGTGTACAATTCCATTTGTATGCCATTCTAGAACAGGAAAAACTAATCTAGAGGAACAAAATGCATATCGGTGGTTTCCTTGAGCTGAGGGTTAGGAGATTGTGTGCAGAGTGTCATGAAGGAATTTTCTAGGGTGAGAACAAATGTTGTCTCCCTTTTTAGTGGTGCTTCCATCAGTGTATACATTTGTCAAAACTCATTGACCTGTGTACTTAAAATGGGTATATTTTCTAGTTTGTAAACTATACCTTAAATAGAGTTTTTTTTAAGTTAATTGGAATTCAGAATCCCTGCTAAGCAAAACTAAATGTCATGTTTTAAAGTGCTGGTGACTAGTTTATTTGAAGCACTTAGAGATGTTGGTACACTTCCTGCCTTCAGCACTGCTTTTTACACATGCTGGAAGTCCTCGAGACAGTGGTAAGGACGCCAGGCAGGGAGGGCAGGGGACCAGGGGACAGTGGAAAGAGAACCTGTGTACGTCTTTATTCCTTCATGATTAGCTCATTGTTGCCCATGTGCCAGCCAGTGTGCTATGGGAATTCCCTGTTTAGTCTCTCTCTAGCTGGCTCCAGGAAGCCCCTCTTTCTGGGAAGGAAGATCATACAGCCTGGAACTCGAGGCAAGCCTCTCCTTGCCTCCGCTTTGAGTGGAATAATTTGAGTGTGATCTGACCCTGTTACCAGTTGAATAATTTGAATATTACATGCAGTTGTGTTCTTCTGATATGGCTGTAGGCATCTCAGAAACGTTATACATATGATCCGCAGTTGATTGAATCTGCGGATGCAGAACCGTGACTGTGGAGGGCGGGCTATAAAGTTATACCCGGATTGTCGATTGCGTGGAGGGTAGGCACCCCACCCCTGCGTTGTTCAAGGGTCAACTGTATTGTCATTCATACCTCAAATATGTGTTGGGTACCTACTGTGTGCCAGAAACTGCTTGTGGCTGGGATTAAAGCAGACATTGCTACCTAGTACTCTGTCTAGCAGATGGTGATTGGAAAATTACTGGGTTGAATTTGAAAGACCCAGTTCTCATGCTGATTCTGCCCCCGTGCAACTGCTGAGTGACTCTTAACAAGTATCCTAACTTCTCAGGGCCTCACTTCTCCCATCTTTCAAATTTCAATTTCAAGAATTTGAAATATTCTAGCAGTAATTTCCGGCTTCATAGCCACTGTCAATATGCACTGCTGATTGGACCATAACTTCATTGGAGCTTGTCTGTGGGTCTTGGGCAGGAGGAGGGTTAGGTGCAGAGGGCCGTGCCACGCAGCGCATGACACAGTGACGTCATCTGTCCACTCCTGAGCCCTTTTCTTAGACCGCAGTGCCCACCCTCGGTGGTACATCAGAATCATCTAAGGGTCTTAAAAAATTCTCAGTGCCAAGGCTGCATCTCAGACCAGTTAGAATCTTTCAGGGACAGACCTCGGCATCAGTCATTTTTGGACACATTTAATTGTCTTCTTATCTGTGCCTTACGTATCCATTACCATTCACCCTGAACCCCCAAAGGAAATAGGTCTGTGGGATCTGACACATGGCATTGAACTTGAGCGTACCATTTTGATAACAGCTGATGTTACTGTGTGTATTTAACAACTGCAGTCAGAGCAAGTCAGGGCATCAGCACTGAGCTCAAGGCATAGCTGAGCCCATGGGTCACCCCGCATTTCTACCATCCGGGAAAGGATTTTGGATACTCCATTGTCGGTTATTACCAACATTATTGCTTAACTCAGTTCACGCATTCAACAAATATTTATCGAATGCCTGCCATGTGCCAGGCACTTGTGTCCTGGAGACTCTGTGGAGAGCAGAAATTAACCAGGTAGAGGGAGTAGCACATGCAAAGTCCCTGTGGCAGAAAGGAGGTTGGGCAATCAGAAGAGCTGAAAGGATGGTCCTGTGGCTACAGCAGAGAGAGTGCCAGCTGCACCCAGGGCAAGGAGGCTGGCGATGTGGGAGAGTGCCAGCCTGCCCCACACCTTGTGGGCAGAGCTGTAGCTGCAGAGAGCATGGCGGGAAGTCGCCGTCTGTGCATCGTCTCCAAACGTGTTGCCTTTCAGCGTAGACTGACTGTTTTTAAGACCTTAATAAAAAGATATTATTAGCAAGAACAGTGTGAAACCACAATCATGAGTCATACAGAGGAGGTAACCCAAGGGCAGCACATTTTTATTTGGTTCCCTCCCAGACAGACCAGCAGGTCCCGCCCCCAGGGTGATGCCCCCTGATAACAACAGGTCATCTGCACCGAGAGCTCGGTTTGCGCCAGGCATGACTGCAAGCACTTTATTGCCTCTCGAAGCTCCATTACCAGTCTGTGAGATATGAACTATTACTATCCCTTTTTTTGTTTTGGAGAGACACAGGGAGATTAATACAGTAAGTCCCCTACATACGAACGCATTTCGTTCCAAGAGTGCGTTCATAAGTCCAATTTGTTTGTAAGTCCAAGAAAGTTAGCCGAGGTACCCAACTGACACAATCGGCTATATAATACTGTACTGTAATAGGTTTATGTATATGTATACATATGTACAATATGTATAATGTTATAATACATTTCACACAAATAATACATAAAAAACAAAAACACACAAAAAATAAACATTTTTAATCTTACAGTACAGTACCTTGAAAAGTACAGTAGTCCAGCACAACAGTTGGCATACAGGGGCACGTCTGCATCTTTGAAAGTTCACAACTTGAAGATTTGTGTGTAGGGGACTTACGGTAACATAACTGCACTAATTTCCCACTAAGTGGGAAAACTCGGAAATGAACCCAGGCAGTCTCTCTCTGGATGGCCAGTTGATCGTGGTGCCACGTTGATGTTCGAACATGATGGTGGTTTTGCTTGAGTGGTTCGCGTTGAAACGTTTGATTTTTATTCAGAGAAAACGGAAGCCGTGATGAGGCTTCAAGCGGGTGGTAGGTAACACGGTCAGATGGTATTTCCACTCTGTTTGCACAGATGATGGACAGTTGACAGAGGCATCATGATTCCTATGAGGTGATACACGGTGCACAAAACCAGAAAACGAAGAAAACAATAACAGCTAATTGAAATTTCAGGGGAACTTTAGCTAATATAATAGGTATAATATAATTACTGGTTTTGAGGCTGATTGAATGAACTCACTTGATGTATGTGCTGTCAGAAAAATTGTCCTGCCCCAGGAAAGCACTTAACGCCTTGTTGGAAACAGGACTCAAGTGTTTGGCTAGATTGTTGTGAAGCCTGGATTCAAACTCACACATCCTGTACTCTGGGGTGAGAAACAAGAGTGTTCTGGAAACTACATGGAAAATTATATGGAAATTGTGGTCTTATGTATGCAAGCAAGCTACGTATAATCCAGGGAAATTAGTTAATTGCCAAGAGCCTTGGGCTCGTCTGGAAATTATCATTGCCACCGTCAACATCAAGTTCTGTGTTTTGGGAGTTTTTTATTTTTTATTTTTATTGAAGTATAGTTGATTTACAGTGTTGTGCCCATCTCTGCTGTACAGCAAAGCGACTCAGTTATACACACACACATTCTTTATTTAATATATTCTTTTCCATTATGGTTTATCACAGGATACTGAATATAGTTCCCTGTGCTGTACAGCAGGACCTTGTTGTTTATCCATCCTGTATATAATATTGAATAGTTTACATCTACTCATCCCAAACTCCCACTCCTTCCCTCCGCCGCCACCTCAAGTACTGTGTTTTGATGGTCTGTGATTACAGGGCATTTGGTCCATGGACCCATTAACAAGAGGGACACAGATTCTCTTTTAACTGATACGCTGAAACAGTCCACACTCCAATCAACTTTCGTTGAGTACCTTTCTGTACCAAACAGTATCTCATTTAATTTTCAGACTAGCCCTGGCAAAGGAAGTGAATCCCCATCCTTAGAGATAAGGAATGTGGCCAAAGTCTCACAGCGCATCCGGGAGAGGGTTTAGGGTTTGATCCAAAGTTAGCTTGGCTCCAGAGCTGGTACTCTTGGCTCTCCCTAGGAAAACATGTCAGTGAGACTTTACACCCATTGCCAGGATGCACTACCAGCATACAGAAAGGACCCTATTTTTTTTGCAGACAGGGACGTGGAAGTCTGGTTGTCAGTTGGCTGCTAAAACTCGGATGTTGGCTGAAGCAGCAATATTATATACGGTCTGTGCTCCCTTCCCTCTCTCACTGAAATAAAGAGAGACTCAGCTGCAGGGCTGTTTATCCGAACCCGCGCTTGGAGCCTGTCAGGCGGCTCCGGCACCCCCGTGTCAGCCCTCAGAGCCAACGGAGGGTGGCTTCTTTTGTCCAACAGCTGCAGAACCAGGAGCTGCTGAGGGCAATGATGAGGAAGGCTGAGCAGGAAATCAGCAGCAAAGTGATTGAAACGTTGAAGAGACTGGAGGACCCTGTGCAGCGACAGCGGGTCCTGGTGGAGCAGGAGAGGCAGAAATACCTGCACGAAGAGGAAAGGGTCGTCCGGAAGTTGTGGTGAGTGTGGTCCCTTGTTGCGTGCTTAGCTGTTCAACCTGGAAGGCAAGCCTGTCTTTGCCAAGGAGGAGGCCCTTCCTAGACGGTGTTCTCAGCCTCTTTCTTTATCGAGCACCTACTGTGTACAGTTAGGGTTCTGCTGGTTCTGGGTATCCATGGACACTTAGCTAGTGCCCCTCCATCCAGGCCCAGGAAATTCAACAGCCCTTGGGAGTCTGAGCTAGTCTCTTTGAAGCCGGAGCATCACACTGTTCTATAGGGCTTGGCAACGCATAAAATTAAAAGGAGCCAGTGGCACAATCCAATGATAAATGGGAAGTCTGCATTTAATCTCAATAAATTAAAACTAATAGCCAAAATAACACAACGCCAAAATTATCCTCCTATTATTCAATGGTAGTTAAAATCACAAAAGAAGAATTTAAATGTAAAGTATGTCTGATCCAGAATGAAAGATGCTTCCTTGAATGTTACCCCATCTTCTGTGGTTCTTATTGAAAGCATCTATCAAGTCCCACTATTGAAATGAGCAGAGTTTTATTACGCCCCAGTCACTGGGGCAGGCCCGTCTTTTATGTTAATGTATGTTTTGTTATGTGATGAAGATTTATCATAGAACAATTTCACCTTTTAGCATAATGAATAATCATTTGCGTGGGTTCTTCTAGTGTTGGTAATTCTTTTTTTTTGTTTGTTTCATAAAGCCTTTTTTTAAATTATTTTTTAAATGTTTTATACAATTTTTAAAGGTTATACTCCATTTATAGTTATTACAAAATATTGGCTTTATTCCCCATGTTGTGTAATACATCCTTGTACCCTATCTTTCACCCACTAGTTTGTACCTCCCACTCCCCACCCCTTACATTCCCCCCTCCCCCCCTCACTGGTAACCACTAGTTTGTTCTCTGTATCTGTGAGTCTGTTTCTTTTCTGTTATATTCACTAGTTAGTTGTATTTTTTAGATTCCACCTATAAGTGATATCATTACAGTACTTGTCTTTCTCTGACTTGTTTCACTTAGCATAATGCCCTCCAAGTCCATCCATGTTGCTGCAAATGGCAAAATTTTCATTCTTTTTTATGGCTGAGTAGTATTCCATTGTATATAGGTAATTCTGTTGTTTCTTGGAAAGCTTAAACCTCCCAAAATGGGACTGTAAGGGAGCAGCTTCCAAATTCTTTTCATGACCAGAGTCACCAGAAGCCTACAACATGATGGAGAGTACTATCCTCTATCACCTATTTGATATTTGAGCTGTAGCTTATGTCACCTCAGATGCCAACCCAATGTGCCTGATTAAAATTAGAATACCCCTCTCAGTAGCAGTCTAGAGGAAGAAATCAGTTTGAGTTATTATTTTCCTGAAGAAGAAAATTTGACGACTGTGCATCATCTCAAGAGTAGCCTCTAAATTTTTATTTAGTTCATGCCTTTATAGACAGTTAATCACCCACCATGAAGTAAAAAGGCTATTATTTGTCTGAAACATTTCTGTGACAGCCTGATTGTCTACAACTACATCTCAAGGTTCTTCTTGAAAAGTTCTTTTAAAAAAAAATAGCCTTTTAATATTTTTATAGAATTGCCAATTAAATGATTTTTCCTTCCAGCTTAACTGAGATGTACTTGTCATACATCACTGTAAGAGTTCAAGTACAGCGTAATGGTTTGACTTACACACATCTTGAAACTATGGCCACAGTGAGTTTAGTGAGTGTCCAACATCTCATAAAGATACAAAATTAAAGAAATAGAAAACAAATTTTTTTCCTTCTGATAAGAACTCAGGATTTCCTCTTAACAGCTTTCATATATAACCTACAGCAGTGCTAATTATATTTATCGTGTTGTACATTGCACCCCGAGTACTTATTTATCTTATAACTGGAAGTTTGTACTTTTCTCAACCTGCTGCCTACCCGACGACACTCAAGGCTCTGGCAGTGGAATAGTTGTTCGCTTACTGCCACCTAGTGGTTCTTCAAATCAAAGCTCTGTTCCTGTTTCTTTAAGAGGGGTTTTTCTATTGTTGGATTTACAGGCAAACTGCAAGGGTGGGGTAAGGTTATTAATGGGCTGAGGCGACAGGATGTTATTATTGGTGTGTTTGTTGAAGTAGGAGACCTTAATTTAGTTCTGTTGGAACTGGCAGTACCCTAAGAGGTGTGTGTAAGTGTGTGCACACACCCCAGAAATCAGATCTGTGATCATTTCTTTTCTTTGTAGCCTGGAGAGGACACTCAATCCTTATTGACAGGACAATTGGTATAAACCAGAGGTTCTCGGTCAGGGGCAAGTTCGTTCCCCTCCCCTCCCCCAAGGACATTTAACAGTGCCTGCAGACATTCTTGTTGGTCACAAGTAGGGGAGGTTGCTACTGGCATCTATCATCAATGGGTGTTGAATTTTGTCAAAAGCTTTTTCTGCATGTATTGAGAAGATCATATGTTTTTATTCTTCAGTTTGTTAATGTGGTGTGTCACACTGATTGATTTGTGGATATTGAAGAATCCTTGCATCCCTGGGATACATTCCACTTGATCATGGTGTATGATCCTTTGAATGTGCCGTTGGATTTGCTTTGCTAGTATTTTGCTGAGGATTTTTACGTCTATGTTCATCAGTGCTGTAATTTTCTTTTTTGTTGTATCTTTGTCTGGTTGTGGTAGCAGGGTAATGGTGGCCTCATAGAATGAGTTTGGGAGTGTTCCTTCCTCTGCAATTTTTTGGAATAGTTTCAGAAGGATAGGTGTTAACACATCCCTAAATGTTTGATAGAATTCACCTGTGAAGCCATCTGGTCCTGGGCTTTTGTTTGTTGGAAGTTTTTTAATCACAGATCCAATTTCAGTGCTTGTGATTGGTCTGTTCATATTTTCTGTTTCTTCCTGGTTCAGTCTTGGAAGGTTGTACCTTTGTAAGCATTTGTCCACCTCTTCTAGGTTGTCCAGTTTGTCGGCATATAGTTGCTGCTCCTGGCTTCTAGTGCGTCGAGGCCAGGGGTGCAGCTAAACATCCTGCAGTGCACAGGACAGGCCCCCCACCCACCCACCCACACACAGAAAAGAATTACCTGACCCCAAAGGCCAAGTGCCAAGGTTGAGAAGCCTGATCTAAAGCAATCCGGCCTCCTCCTTTGGCTCCCTCCGTCCCTCTCTCTCCTCTGTCACGTCGCAGGGTGCACACACCCTCCCTTAGCTGGCATCAGCAACACTGAAAACGAAGAGTGGGTCCTTGGTCAGCCAGGCGGCCAACCTGGGCCTCCCCGTGGACAGCCCCGGGAAAACGGCCTCGCACCTGCCTTATACCTCAGCAGAATATCTTAAGCCAAACCAAGCTACACCTGTACCAGCTGCTTCCATCGCCTCCGTGGGCGTGGAGGGGGCGGCCAGGACGCGGTACAGGAGGGAGGCCAGGCGGTGAGGCTCAGGGGGCCCTCTGCTCCTGCACTGTCCTTATCGAAGGCCCCGGCGCTCACTCCATCTGTGGTTTGCACTCCCCCCAGTGACCTGGAAGACTTCGTTGAAGACTTAAAGAAGGACTCTGCCTTGGCCAGCCGCGTGGTTACTCTAAAGGACGTGGAAGACGGGGCTTTCCTCCTGCACCAGGTGGGAGAGGCAGTAGCTTCCCTGAAAGGTGAGCGTCCTCCTTGGGGCGGGGGGGGGAGTCTGAAGCCTGTTTCCTGGGGTGTTTGAAAATCCATCAGGCAGTGAAGGATTCATTCGTGCCCATGGGCAGGTACTCATCCAACACCTCCGTGTGCCAGGCACTGTTCTGGGCACTTGGGCTACATCACTGAACAGAACACGCGAGCACCCCTGTCTTCTGGGAGCTGATATTTCAGTGGTGGCTGTAATATTTAGGACTGAATGACTCTCAGAACCGTCTCTCTTCTCTGGGCTCTTACAGTGCCCCAGGCACCTGTACCAAATTCATTAAACACACCCCAAGGGCCGCGTGAGCTTATCCCAGACATATAGGCAGGAAACGACAGGCCTGGGGGGCTCTGCCTTGGCCCAGGTCACGCTGAGCCCAGCTCGGCCTCAAGGCAGTGAGCTGCCCTGTGGTGGGTGAACCCCACGCTTGTCAACCCTGTCCAGAGTCGGGGCTCGGGACGGGGCTTGCTGCTCTGGCTTTTTCCTGCAGCTCACCAGCTGCTCTTGGCCCGCAGGAGAATTTCCAACCTTACAAAACAAGATGCGGGCCATCCTGCGCATAGAAGTGGAGGCCGTGCGGTTTCTGAAGGAGGAGCCGCACAGGCTGGACAGCCTCCTGCAGAGAGTGCGCGGCATGACCGACGCCCTGACCATGCTGCGCAGGTGACCGGGGCTGGCGGGGGGCTGGCGGGGCACGGGGCTGGGGTGAGGACTGATGGTTTGACGCCAGACTTCTTGTTGGTTCTGATCTCACAGCTGGGCAGTCAGCCGTATGTGGACGTTCTGTCTGCTCCAGCCCTGGTGGTGTTAGGTGTCAAGAATATAATAATAAACCAAACAGGACCCCTGCCCTTATAAAACTTCCTTGCCCACGTGGGAAATAGACACGACTACCACACATGAACCACTTCCCAAGAGTGGCAGTCCTGAATTTTCCTTTTTTTTTTTTTTTTTTTTAGTAGAACTTGGAAATTACAGAGATGTTACCCTTTAGATCTTGGACCAGATTTGAGAGCAGGTCACAAGCAGAAGTAACATATAAATTCTTGGGAGAATTTTAATCACTATAATCTTTGGATCAGGTTTGTAGGAGACATGTTAAATGTGCAGTTGACTTTTAGATGAATTATTAACCATAAGGAGCAAGTGAGATTTTTCTAGTAACAGTGGCCTCAAAAAGAACCTCTTCTGAGATGCTGACACTACAGAGTGCTCTGTAATCACCTGTGTAAGTTCCAGGATGCTAAAAATCACCTGGATTAAAACAACAATGTCTTCTTCCTGCGGAGCCCTCATCTGCCTGGGCACAGGAAGAAATTGTACCTGAATTGCATTTTCTCGTAGGTTCACTCATTTTAAATTGCCAGAGTGAACTTTTTCGTCCAGTAGGATAAAAATATGTTCAAAGAATGCTTACTTAAGCTCTTACCTAAATGTGGTAACCCACCCACAAAGCCTAAAACAAACCATCCTTATTAAGTGTTTGTTTAAAGAGGGAGCAGGCTGGCTGGTAACATTGCCCACCTCCCTTCTCTTCCCTGAAAAACAATTTTTAAAAAATTTTAGAGCCAGCACAGATGAAGCTGGAGATATTTATCTTATCTCCATCTAAAAAAAGATGGGATTGTGTGTCTTGAATGTTATAGGACTTTTTGTCCCATAAATGCTCAGTGGTGAGAATGATAGATAAAGCCAGTTAAGTAACTTTAACAATAAAAATAGAAGAAATATTAGCTGCCATCACGCTGCTCGTCACAGGCCTTTATACTATTAATCTTTTCTTGGTATCTTTCCCGTATAACATTTTGTACTCAGCACTGTGGAAGACACAAGAAGGAAGGTAGGAATATGCACGACCCCAAGGACAGGCACATGTCCTGGTGCCTGATAGAGAAGACAGAGCGGGTGACAGTCACAGTTCAGAGCAACATAGCGGCTTGGGAAGATGCTGAAGGGATTTGGTATGTGTTGACTTTGAGGTGCCGGAAGGATAGCAAAACAGAGCTGCCCATGAGGCACTTAGAATGTGGACCGAAGTTCAAGAGGCAGAGTTTAAGAGAGTCCCTGCCTAACTCGGAGGGAGAGAGGGAGGAGAGATTTAGAGTTGGAAGTCACCTTCATGAAGATGATTACTAGCGATGACTATGATAGACTGAGAAGGAAAGGAGGAAAGAGACCCTTAGGGATTTGGGATTGAAGGGACGGGGTGGGTAAAGAGCACAAGAAACAAGGAAGTGAATAGAAGAGGAGAGTCGTAGAAAGCAATGTCTTCTTTCAAATCAAAAAAAAAAAAAGAGTATTTTGCTAAGAAGGGAATGAGGGACTAATTAAAACTTATGGGTCGAGTACCATGTGTGACCAAGTCTTCCATGTGACTTCATTGATCGCAGCACCCAGCCCTGAGGAAGGCATTGAACAGCACTGTCACCAGCATTATAATAATCTCCAGAAAAGTATCTGAGGCTCACAAAGGTGAAGTTCCCGTCATTGCAGAGCTAGAACATGGTAGAACGGATACTCAAACACAAGCCTGTCTGACCCCGAAGGTCATGTCTTCTCCACTGGACCATGGGTGGAGGTGGACAGACAGACAGCATCCAATGACCCCCCGCCCCCAAAGCAGAGGAGGAGGAGGAGCACTAACCCGGCGGTTAGATGCGAAGTCACTCTTGATGTTGCACAAAGGCTGGTCAGGTCCAGGTGGCACCAGGCTGAGCTGTAGGAAGAGCAAAGCGAAAGGAACTGGCATATAAACCACCCTCCCAAGATGTGTAGCAGGGAAAGGAGGAGAGAATGGAGGGTTTGGGAAGCTTTGGGTTAGAACCGAGCATCTATGAGAGCTGCCCAGGCCTGGATCCGGTGCAGGAGTTATTGTTAGAATCGTGTGTCCACTTGATGTTGTCACCACCCCCCAAACAGTGACGGGACTGCATCAGTCTGGACACAACAGTGCACGTGGAAAGAGAAAGATAGACCATGTCCTGAGGGAAAAAGTAGGAAAGCAGCTGCCAGAGATAACTAGGAGGCAGGCAGTTAGGTTGCTATGGGAACCCTCAACTCTAAGCTGCTACTCCGGGTTTTAGAATGTCTTAATTTTGCAACAAAATCTTGCCTGGCTTTGGGATGACACAGCACTCAAGCATGCCACACAACTAAAATGCACGTTACCTAGTTCACCAGTTCATGCTGCTGTGTGTGGTTTCTCCCAGGCATGTCACTGACGGGCTCTTGAAAGGCACAGACGCAGCCCAGGCCGCACAGTATGTCGTGATGGAAAAGGCCACGGCCGCAGAAGTCCTGAAGGCCCAGGAGGAGGCTCCCCGCGCCTCGGGCCAGCCCCTCCCCGGTGCGGGCGTCCCCGGCGATGTGAAGTCGGAAGTGGTGCCCTTGACCGTTCACCACGCTCAGAGCTCTCCTGTGGTCATCCAGCCGTCCCAGCTCTCCTCCGCGCTGCTGAACCCTGCCCAGCACTTGCCAGGGGGGCCCGGGCCTCACCCGGCCAGCCCTCCCGCTATCACACAAGAGGTGACCTCAGCTCTGCAGTCCCCGCAGATGCCCGGGAATGGTTCCTCCGTGCAGAGTCTGTTCATGGACGAAATCCACAGTGTGAGTGCCAAGAACAGGGCAGTGTCTATCGAGGTAGAGTCCTATTTCCATTTTTCATAATTCCGTAAAGGAGGAAAGGATGTGGTCCTTTCCCTCCAAGAGTGTACAGTCTGGTTATGGAGATAATGCATATATGTGTCAAAGATATATGTTTATCAAATACATTATCAAAAATATATGTAATTTTATATTTTAATCAAAAATATATATAACTTTCTATCTTATATACATACCGATTTTTTTAAACTGTAAATGGGTTTCAATGGCCAGATTGAGAGAGAGGCCATCAGATTTCAGACAAGGGTCAGGCACCCAACCTGTAGGAAGGTGACGCAGTGGTGTGCTGTTAAGTGTTTAACAACCAGCATTCTGATGGGAGAAGCCTGATTTGTAGTTATCTGCCAGTCTCTGTGGTGGAAAGACTCCCACCATTGCTGACATCACTGACCATGCTGGTGGGAAGAAGGGTGACAGTCAGCCCTCCCGAGCCAGTGTGAGCTGGGGAGGGTGTGCCAGTGACCTTGAAAATGAAGTAGAATCTGGGTAAGCAGAGGGTGGTAAGAACATCCTAGGACAGAGGGATCCTGGGGCAAAGGCTGGACCTTGGATAAACCAGTTTAAGTGGAACAAGAAAGAGGAGATAAGGCTGGCAAAACAGGCTGGAAACTGGTTTGCGGCAGCTTACTCACCAGTCCCGTGGGGCCAAGGTTCATTTCGTGGGTATCAGAGAAATGCTGTAGCTTGGACCAGTGATAAAAAATGGCATCTTCAGAAAATTAATCTGGAAACAATATGCAGAATAGATTAAGGTAGTGGGTCTTAAATTAAGGGTGCAGGATGGGAAGTTGTTACAGAAGTCTCAGAAGGAAGGAGAAAGAAGGTCTCAAGGTCACACAATATAGAGAGAAAACTTGCTGTGTTCTGAAATATTCTTTTCATCAAGAGCTGGTGTAGGTGCTCAAGCAGCACACTGCGTTTCCCTGGCTCTCTCCTTCCTCTTCCCTAAAATGTTTCCTCCACTCATTACTGTGTCCTTAGCCACCTGGTCCTAAGCATTCCTGCCTCTCTTGCAAGTCAGCAGTGGATAACTCTGGTTTCAGGAGGAGATGACCTCTTAAAACCACTAAGGCCACAGTCATGGCCACTGGGCCTCTGAACACTAGGTAGCTCCCCTCTGCTCCAGAATCAGTGGCTGTGCCCCCTAATCCAAGTTAGCTGCTTACAAAATGCATAAGATGGGGTGGAATGTGATTGGCTGATGATGATTCTGCCTATCAGAGTCAGGGAGGGGACCAAAAACACATTTCCTCCTGAAAATTAGTGGATCTGCCACTTCAAACATCTCTACATTTAAAGGATGTCAGTAGGATGATTCTTTTATTTAAAAATGTCTATTGAGAACCCACTAGGCATAGTTACCATTGTTACGTGTATATTTTAAGTAAGTTTTGACAGCACACTTACAAGTCATCTCTGAAATGCTCTGATCCACAATAAGGAGGCCTGAGTCTTCCTGACAGCTCTGCTATGGAGCTTCATTCACTCAAAAGATGTTACTGAGTCCCAGTATGTGTCAGGCCTTCATAGGCTCTGGGGGTGGCAGTGAACAGAAGGGACCAAGCCCAGGCTCTGGTGATAATAAATGCTGCGAAGGAAAAACAGAGGAGGATAAAGATGGTGACAGTGGTGGCTGTTACTCATAGAGAGTGAGTCTCGGGCAGATCCTTCGTCTCACTGGGCCCCAATGTTCTCGTGTGGGAAATACATTGATTCCGTGATCTCCTGGGTCTTGTCCAATTCTGACGTTATGGGGTTCCACTAAGCCTGGAGCTCATTTCCACCTTGTCCTCCTGGAATGATTAACGTGGCATCTCAAAATCACAGGAAAATGCTCTTTAAAAAAATGTACAGGTATTTAAAAATGCATTTTATATATTTCTCCCTCGTGTAGAACTTGATGAAGCTTAGAGATCATCTCAATAGCCCCTCATTTTGTAACCAGGAGAATGTGACCCAGAAGATCATATAGCAATTCTTTGACAGCAGTGGAACTAAGACATAGGATTAGTGAGTGTTTTGGTGTTTGTTTCTGTTTCTTTGAACATCTCCTCTACAACGAAAACTCAGTGTAGAAAAACAAAACCTTAGTTATGGGATACATGCCTTTGAATGCATATATCCCTGTGTCCCTGCCATGAGTGTTGGCAGAGTATGTAGTAAGTGCTCAGTAATAATTTAATGAAGGAATGATTGGGTTTCTGAGCGTGCTTCTCTGTGAATGAATACCACTTGGGCTTCAGTGGCAGCCTGTTTAAAACACGTAGCAGACGGCACAAGGGTCAGGTTTGTCTGATGGGCAGAAGTGTCCCTGGACACAGAAACCAGAGCATCACTTTACCAACACTTTAACTGTGTTATACTTCCTCCCGCCCCGACATGAAATCTCACAACTTTCTTTCCTTGCTGTTGTCCTTCAGAAAGCAGAAAGGAAATGGGAAGAGAAAAGGCAAAATCTGGACCACTATAACGGAAAAGAGTTTGAGAAGCTCCTAGAAGAAGCCCAGGCCAATATTATGAAGTCGATTCCAAACCTGGAGATGCCGCCAGCCTCAGGCCCACAGCCAAAGGGCGATGCCCCAGCGGACAAGCTAGAACCTTCAGGTCAGGCGCCACCGGAGCTTGGTGGGCTGCTCACGCTCGGGTCGGTGTGGTGCCACCCACATAGGCACATGCTGGCCGGTGGGGCCGATCTCCCACTTCCCAAACCCGTATCAACTAAAACAAAAAAATTCATTGGGAAAACAAGCCCCAGGAGTCCCTTAGAGCCTCGCTACTAGTTGTTGTTGTTGTTGTTTTATTGACTACTACTTTTTAGTTATAAACCTAGCAGGGAAGCTGTGTTCTGCGTTAGGAATCTAGAACAACGCTCACAAAGGAAAAATGTAGCTCCCCAGCTTCTGCCTTTCCTACGAATTTATGACCCTTCACAGCACCAGCTGGGAGAATATGAGACCTGCGTTTAAATTGAGAGGTTTTCTTAGAAAACGTCAGCTCTTATGAGCTCCCAGAGGGATATCAGATCACAAGGAGAAATCGCATTTTTTAAATCAAAATTATTAGATGGTATATTTAACCAACCAAAACTATGGAAATTAAGCATCAGTGTGTCAATAATAATATTAAAAAGCTGTTAAAAAAACTCAACCTGCTAAATCTTCAACCAATTACAAACCATGTGCCTTATTCTGATCTTAAAATTACGGACAAAGACATTATTTTACTTGCAGCCCAGTGTATCTCAGGTTGGTCAAAGAGAGGCCTTTGTCATTACACATGAGAGGGAGACCAGAGCCCACCTCCAGGGCCCATCAGCCTGTGCCCGTCCCCAGAGGCAGCCATCCCGAGGCCAAGCTGCTGGCCTAGGACAAGACACATGTCCCAGTGGTGCTGGTGCCCTGTAACCTGGCACCCTCTGCATAAGACGGGAACCGCCCACTACAAATAATCACTGGCTTGTCACCCTGATGACTTAGCCAAATCTTCGTCACAGCTTTCAGTAGGAAGTCCTCAAGCACCTCCTCTAAACAACTCTGTTTCAGTTGCTCAGAAAAGACACACATACTCCTGGGAGGCCAGGCAGGTCTGTGTGTCCCCAGAGTTGGGACAAAGGCCAGCTGGAAGCTCTGATCCTGAATTTCTGGTTTTACCACTTCTGTGAGCTCTTAGGTAGAGTGTTGGTAAAAGGCTGAAGTGAAGAATGTTGGTAAAGGGCAGGAGTGAAGCTCTTTGCGTTTTGAGAAAGAAATGCCTTTTTCGGGGCATTTTTCTGGTGAAAGCTCAGCAGACAGCTTCATCTCCTAACCTTTGGTGTCAATACTGATTTATAATTCTCTCATTTCTGCATTTGCTGCCTCCTTTTCTTAGCAGAGAACCTTTTCTAACCACATAACCGTGACCAAAAAGATCCACTTTCTCCTCCCTGACTTTGTCCTCTGACCCCATCTGCCTCTGGCTCTTCCTGGGCCATATTCTACTCTAACCTCCTCTACATGAATCCTTCCTGCCAACACTGCTTTCCAGACTCGGGGATGAAGGCTCTGGAAGCCATGCAGGGAGGTCTGACCCTTCATCTCTCCAAGTAACACTCAACTTTTTGGGGTAACAAGAGATTTGTTTAATAATAATAGGTAATACTTGCATAGCATTTACTATAAGCCAAGCACTCTTCTAAATGCTTTATGTATATCAAGCCCATTTGATCTTCACAGCACCCTGGTGGAGATGATATTATTAGAATACCCATTTAACAGATGGGAAAACTGAGGCAGAGAGAGGTTAATTAACTTGTGCAGGGCCTTTCTGGGACTTCGAGCCAGTCAGGCTTCAGGGCCTGTATTTTCAGTTGTTGCACTATGGAGAGAATAGAGAAATTTTTAAGTCAGATTGCATCGAGATTCTAGAAATACATTGGGCTTTCTGGATGTTATCTCGAAAGATGATTTTTGCAATGACACACTGTTTTCCAGAAGACTCTCCAAATTCAGAACAGGACTTGGACAAGCTGGGGGCTAAGTCCCCGCCTCGTCCTCCCCCACCTCCACGGAGGAGCTACCTGCCAGGATCGGGGCTCACCACCACGAGGTCCGGCGATGTGGTCTACACCAGCAGGAAGGAGAATGCCACCACAAAGGTCTGATGGGTGAAGCCCTGGTAAACTGGTCTCTGGGTTCAGATGCTGCCCTCAGACAAAGTCTTCTCTGCTCTCATTTAGAACATAAAAAGTAGTGAGGCAGAGAAGAGAAGTAGAGAATAAACTAGGTCTCCAAGGAAGTGCCTCTGAGCTAGGTGGCACTGTGTCCCCAGGCGGCACTGAACTAGGCCCTCAGGCACCTTTAAGACGTGTGTAAGGAATGCCCATTGCACAGAATTGCACAGATGGGAAAATGTCAGCCAGTGCTATAGGACTAGACTCAGCACCAGGAGTTTTATCCTTACTTGACTTTTAGCTGTAACTATGTGACAGGCAAATCACCAGCTACTTCCCCAGCAAAGCACACTAAGATTGAAAACGGGGGCCCGAGGGGCAAGCAAAAGAAAGATCATCTTACAAAGGTAACTGAGATTAGCTAACACAGTTGCGGGAGTCTTCAGAAAGAGGTTCAGAGGGCTTTAACTTCCACTTAACCTGGCAAGTTTTGTCATGTATGTTAAATGTAAAATACAATTTCCAAGGAGGGCCTTTCTTAAAGGCACTGAAGTTAAGTTACAATCTTATTATAATTCTTCAATCCGTTTGCCAAAATGACAACGTTGGGCAAAGAAAAACCCAAACTAAATGCAAGCAGACAAAGCAGCCTTTCAGCTCGACTTGAAGAGCTACGAAGCCAGGGCACCAGGCAGTGACAGAACGTGTGTTCTTTTGCAATCTGTCCCTCTTTTGCCAGCACCTGAGGGTGTTAAGCCAGTATCTGTGGTTTGAATCTTTCTCAGGCAAGCAGTGAAGATGCTGGACCAAGCCTGCAGGCTAGAGCCACGAAGTGTCCAGCAGAGGAGCCCGCTTCAGCCTGGGCCCCATCACCACCACCTGTCACTACTTCCTCCTCAAAGGATGAGGAGGAAGAGGAAGGAGACAAAATCATGGCAGAACTCCAGGTATGTGGATGAGGTGACTGACGTGGCTGCCTGCCCTTCCCATCTGGGACTCTGGCTGCGTCTGTCACCGATTCATTAGCTAGAGAGGGCTGGGGAAGAGCCCCGTGGCCCTGGGCCATGTAAGCGGCATCTCTGGCCTTGGCCTCCACTTTGCCCAGGTGGCACTGAACTAGGCTCTCAGGCACCTTTAAGACATGTGTGAGGAACGACCATTGCACAAAACAACTCAGAAAGTTGATACCAAAAAATCAATTCCAAGCTTTCCTAGCTCTGGCTGCTAGGATTGCCTTTCCTTTCCTTTCTTTCAGTGTGAAAATAGTCCCTGCTTCATTTTAAAAGCACTTAAGATGGGGATTAGAAATACCAGCCATTGTCCTGTCTTCCCAAGGACTGATTAAAGCCCCTTTCAAGTGGGGTCCCCTTCTTTGGCTTTAATTCTTAGAATGACAGGCCTGGAATCATGTGGCCGTCTGTCCTCCATACCAAGTTTCCAGTCAGTGTCAATGTCATCTTTTCAGGTATTCTAGAAAGCTTAATAATTTTGTTTCCTGTCTTCTTTGTTCTATTTGAGAAATGATACTTTATTTTTAGATTTTTATTTGTTAACTAATTGCCACAGTCTACTCCTAGGACTAAGGATGGGGTACAGGGCTACACCCAAAGCTGATCCCACATTCAGATCATGGTGTGAATCTGCCCTAGGTGTACATTTTAAGAACTTGTCTAATCAGTCATAAAACACAATTCCTAGACCACAGTCTGTTCATAAAGTATTTCATTTTGATCCATGAATTAACATAGGATATTTTTTGCCCATTTGATGGTCAGGTCACAACCTCCTTCGGGCTCCAGAACATGTTCACTAAGGTACTGCTGATTTTGTACAGGCCCAAGGATCTGCCTTCTTCATTTGGAGGAGGGAGAACATTCTGACCATGTCACTTCCACCTCAGCTCTTCTGCTTCCCATGGAAATAATTGCCAACATTAAGCACCTTGGGTTTTCCAGGGAAAACAGGGCTGCTGATTTACTTGTCACATGCATGAGCCCTGTCCAGCCCCATTAAAACTCAGACTGAAAAAAAAAAACTCAGACTGGCCTGAAACATCCCCTCCATCAAACAGTTTGCTTAGATTGGTCAGAGAATTTCATTCATAGGAACCATAGATTTATAAAGTTACTGACTCATGAAACAGTTGAGGGCATGGAGGCCTCCATCAGTTATCCACTGAGGGCCCTCTGACTAAGACACTGGTATGTCAAAGCTACATATTGCTGGGCATTGGTGCTTCTCCTAAGATGTGTAGGCAGATGCTGGGGCCATTCATTGTAGCATTTGCCCCCAAATTATGGTATAAATAACAAATATGGAGGGAGAAAGAACAAGATAGTGGAGTAGGACGTCAGCTCACCTCCTCTCACAAAAACACCAAAATCACAACTGACTGCTGAACAACCATCAACAAAAAAGAAAGACTGGAACCTACCAAAAAAAGATATACTACATCCAAAGATAAAGAAGAAGCCACAACGCGACGGTAGGAGGGGCGCAATCGCGACAAAGTCAAATCCCATACCCACTGGGTGGGTGACACACAAACTGGAAAATAATTATAGTGCAGAGGGTCTCCCACAAAAGTGAGAGTTCTGAGCCCCACATCAGGCTCCCCAGCCTGGGGGTCTAGAATTGGGAGGAGGAGACCCCAGAGTATTTGGCTTTGAAGGCCAGCGGGGCTTGGTTGCAGGAACTCCACATGACTGGGGGGGATGGAAACTTCATTCTTGGAGAGCACACACAAGGTCTCGTGCACTCCGGAACCCAGGGAGAAAGCAGTGACTTCATAGGAGCCTGGGCCAGACCTACCTGCTAGGCTTGGAGGGTCTCCTGGAGAGGTTGGGGGGCGGCTGTGGCTCACTGTGGGGTCACAGACACTGGTGGGGGCGTACTGGGAAGTACTTGTTGGTGTGAGCTCCCCGGGAGGCTTCCATTTTGACCTGCCCCACCTGACAGCCTGTAGGCTCCAGTGCTGGGACGCCTCAGGCCAAACAACCAACAGGGTGGGAACACAGCCCTAGCCCAAAGCCACCTCTAAACACACCCCTGCCCACCAGAGAGACAAGATCCAGCTCCACCTACCAGTGAGCAGGAACCAGCCCCTCCCACCAGGAAGCCTGCACAAGCCTCTTAGGCCTCATCCACCAGGGGGCAGAGACCAGAAGCAATGGAAAGTACAACCCTGCAGCCTGTGGAACGGAAACCACAATCACAGAAAGTTAGACAAAATGAGACAGCAGAGGAATATGTTCCAGGTGAAGGAACAAGATAAAACCCCAGAAAAACAACTAAGTGAGGTGGAGATAGATAGGCAATCTACCCAAAAAAGAATTTGGAGTATTGATAGTAAAGATGATCCAAGATCTTGGAAAAAGAAAGAATGGAGGCGCAGACTGAGAAGATGCAAGAAATGTTTAACAAAGAGCTAGAAGATACAAAGAACAATCAGAGATGAACAATACAATAACTGAAATGAAAAATACACTAGAAAGAATCAATAGCAGAATAATGAGACAGAACGGATAAGTGAGCTGGAAGACAGAATGGTGGAAATCAGTGCTGCAGAATAGAATAAAGAATGAAAAGAAAATGAATACAGTTTCAGAGACCTCTGGGACAACATTAGGTGCACCAACATTTGCATTATAGGGGTACCCAAAGGAGAAGAGAGAGAAAGGGCCTGAGAAAATATTTGAAGAGATAGTAGCTAAAAACCTCCCTAACATGGGAAAGGAAACAGTCACCCAAGTCCATGAAGCACAGAGTCCCAGGCAGGATAAACCCAAGGAGGAGCACACCAAGACGCATATTAATCAAACTGACAAAAAGACAAAGAGAAAATATTAAAAGCAACAAGGGAAAAAGCAACAAGTAACATACAATGGAATCCCCATAAGGTTATAAACCTGATTTTTCAGCAGAAACTCTGCAGGCTATAAAGAAGTGGCATGATATATCAATATTTAAAGTGATGAAAGGGAAAAACCTACAACCAAGATTACTCTACCCATTTGACAGAGAAATCAAAAACTTTACAGACAAGCAAAAGCTAAGAGAATTCAGCACCACCAGACCAGCTTTGTAACAAATGCTAAATGAACTTCTCTAGGTGAAAAAGAAAAGGCCACAACTAGAAACAAGAAAATTACGAATGGGAAAGCTCACCAGTAAAGGCAGGAAATCATTCACACACAAATGTGATATCAAAACCAGCAGTCATGAGAAGAGGAGAGTACAAGTGCAGGATACTAGAAATACATTTGAAATTAAAAGACCAGCAACTTAAAAACACTCATATATATTATACAGACTACTATATCAAAACCTCATAGTAACTGCAAACTGAAAATCTACAATACACACAAAAAAGGAAAAGGAATCTAAACACAACACTAAAGTTAGTCATCAAATCACAAGAGAACAAAAGGAAGGGAAGAAAAAAGACCTACAAAAACAAATCCAAAACAATTAACAAAATGACAATAAGAATATACATATCTATAATTACCTTAAATGTAAACAAATTAAATGCTTCAAATAAAAGATATAGACTGGCTGAATGGATACAAAAAAACAAGACCCTTATATATGTTGTCTACAAGAGACCCACTTCAGATCTAGGGACACATACAGACTGAGAGTGAGGGGATGGAAAAAGGTATTCCATGGAAATGGAAATCAAAAGAAAGCTGGAGTAGCAATACTCATCAGACAAAATAGACTGTTATAAGAGACAAAGAAGGACACTACATAATGATCAAGGGATCAATCCAAGAAGAAAATATAACAATTGTAAATATATATGCACCCAACATAGGAGCATTTCAATATATAAGGCAAATGCTAACAGCCATAAAAGGAGAATTCAGCAGTAACACAATAATAGTGGGGGACTTTAACACCCTACTTACAGCAATGGACAGATCATCCAGACAGAAAATCAATAAGGACACACAAGCCTTAAATGACACATTAGAGCAGATGAACTTAATTGGTATTTATAGAGCATTCCATTCAAAAGCAGCAGAATACACATTCTTTTCAAGTGCATGCAGAACATTTTCCAGGATTGATCACACATGGACCACAAAGCGAGCCTCGGTAAATTTAAGAAAATTGAAATCGTATCAAGCATCTTTTCTGACCACAGTGCTATGAGATTAGAAATCAACTACAAGGAAAAGGAAAAAAAAAACACATGCGGAGGCCAAACAATATGCTACTAAACAACCAATGGATCACTGAAGAAATCAGAGGAAATCAAAAAATACCTAGAAAAAACAACCCAATCCAAAAATGGGCAGAAGACCTAAATAGACATTTCTCCAAAGAAGATATACAGATTGCCAACAGACACATGAAAGAATGCTCAACATTATTAATGATTAGAGAAATGCAAATCAAAACTACGATGAGATATCATCTCACACCAGTCAGAATGGCCATCATCAAAAAATCTGCAAACAGGGCTTCCCTGGTGGCACGGTGGTTGAGAATCTGCCTACCAGTGCAGAGGACACGGGTTCGAGCCCTGGTCTGGGAAGATCCCACATGCCGCGGAGCAACTAGGCCCATGAGCCACAACTACTGAGCCTGCGCGTCTGGAGCCTGTGCTCCACAACAAGAGAGGCCGCGATAGGGAGAGGCCCACGCACCGCGATGAAGAGTGGCCCCCGCTTGCTGCAACTAGAGAAAGCCCTCACACAGAAACGAAGACCCAACACAGCCATAAATAAATAAATAAATAGTGTCTCTTAAAAAAAAAAAATCTACAAACAGTAAATGCTGGAGAGGGTGTGGAGAAAAGGGAACCCTCTTGCACTGTTGGTGGGAATGTAAATTGATACAGCCACTATGGAGAACAGTATGGAGGTTCCTTAAAAAGCTAAAAATAGCACTACCATACAACCCAGCAATCCCACTACTGGGCATATACCCTGAGAAAACCATAATTCAGAAAGAGTCACGTACCACAGTGTTCACTGCACCTCTATTTACAGTAGCCAGGACATGGAAGCAACCTAAGTGTCCATCGACAGATGAATGGATAAAGAAGATGTGGCACATATATACAATGGAATATTACTCAGCCATAAAAAAAATGAAATTGAGTTATTTGTAGTGAGGTGGATGGACCTAGAGTCTGTCATACAGAGTGAAGTAAGTCAGAAAGAGAAAAAACAAATACTGTATGCTAACGCATATATATGGAATCTAAAAAAAAAAAAAAAGTCATGAAGAACCTAGGGGCAGGATGAGAATAAAGGTGCAGACCTATTAGAGAATGGACTTGAGGATGGGGGGCGGGGAAGCATAAGCTGGGACAAAGTGAGAGAGTGGCATGGACATATATACACTACCAAATGTAAAACCGATAGCTAGTGAGAAGCAGCCGCATAGCACAGGGAGATCAGCTAGGTGCTTTGTGACCATCTAGAGGGGTGGGATAGGGAGGGTGGGAGGGAGGGAGATGCAAGAGGGAAGAGATAAGGGGATATATGTATGTGTGTAGCTGATTCACTTTGTTATAAAGCAGAAACTAACACACTATTGTAAAGCAATTACAGTCCAATAAAGATGTTAAAAAAAATGCCTAGAGACATGAAAATGAAAACAGGACAATGCAAAACCAGTTCAAAGGGGAAGTATATAGCAATATAATCTTACCTCAGGAAACGAAACTCTCAAACAACGTAACCTTACACCTAAAACAACTAGAGAAAGAACAGACAAAACCCAAAGTTAGTAAAAGGAAAAAAGTCATAAAGATCAGAGCAGAAATAAATGAAATAGACAAAAAGAAAGCAATAGAAAAGATCAGTGAAACTAAAAGCTGGTTCTCTGAAAAGATAAAATTGATAAACCTTTAGCCAGACTCATCAAGAAAAAAAGGGAGAGGGCTCAAACCAACAAAATTAGAAGTGAAAAAGGAGAAGTTAACAGTGGACACCACAGAAATACAAAGGGTCATAAGAGATTACTACAAGCAACTATATGCTAATAAAATGGACAACCTAGAAGAAATGGACAAATTCTTAGAAAGGTACAGTCTCCCAAGACTGAACCAGGAAGAAATTGAAAATATGAACAGACCAATCACAAGTACTGAAATTGAAACTATGATTTAAAAACTCCGAACACACAAAAATCCAGGACCAGATGGCTTCACAGGCAAATTCTATCAAACATTTAGCAAAGAGTTAACACCTGTCCTTCTCAAACTATTCCAAAAGATTGCAGAGGAAGGAACACTCCCAAACTCATTCTACGTGGCCACCATCACCCTGATATGGAAACCAGACAAACATATCACAAAAAAAGAAAATTACAGGCCAATATCACTGATGAACATAGATACAAAAATCCTCAACAGAATACTAGCAAACCAAATACGACAATGCATTAAAAGGATCATACACCATGATCAAGTGGAATTTATCCCAGGGATGCAAGAATTTTTCAATATCTGCAAATCAATCAGTGTGATATACCACATTAACAAATTGAAGAATAAAAACCATGTGATCATCTCCATAGATGCAGAAAAAGCTTTCAACAAAATTCAACACCCATTTATGATAAAAACTCTCCAGAAAGTGGGCATAGAGGGAACCTTCCTCAGCATAATAAAGGCCATATATGACAAACCCCCAGCTAACATTATACTCAACAGTGAAAAGCTGAAAGCATTTCCTCTAAGATCAGGAACAAGACAAGGATGTTCACTCTCATCACTTTTATTCAACGTAGTCTTAGAAGTCCTAGCCGTGGTAATCAGGGAAGAAAAACAAATGAAAGGAATCCAAATTGGAAAAGAGAAGTAATACTGTCACTGTCTGTAGATGACATGACACTATACTTGAAAATCCTAAAGATGCTGCCCGAAAACTATCAGAGCTCATCGATGAATTCAGTAAAGTCGCAGGACATAAAATTAATACACAGAAATCTGTTGCATTCCTATACACTAACAATGAAAGATCAGAAAAAGAAATGAAGGAAACAATCCCATTTACCATCGCATCAAAAAGAATTAAGTACCTAGAAATAAACCTACCCAAGGAGGCAAAAGACCTGTACTCTGAAAACTATAAGATGCTGATGAAGGAAATCGAAGATGACGCAAACAGATGGAAGGATATACCATGTTCTTGGATTGGACGAATCAATATTCTCAAAATGACTATACTACCCAAGCCAATCTACAGATTCAATGCAATCCCTATCAAACTACCAATGGCATTTTTCACAGAAAAAAAAAATTTTTTTAATTTATATGGAAACACAAAAGACCCTGAATAGTCAATGCAATCTTGAGAAAGACAAATGGAGCTGGAGGAATCAGGCTCCCTGACTTCAGACAGTACTACAAAGCTACAGTAATCAAAACAGTTTGGTACTGGCACAAAACGAGAAATATATTCAATAGATCAATGGAACAGGATAGAAAGCCCAGAAATAAACCCATGCACCTATGGTCAGTTAATCTTCGACAAAGGAGGCAAGAATATACAATGGAGAAAAGACAGCTTCTTCAATAAGTGGTACTGGGAAAACTGGACAGCTACATGTAAGAAAATGAAATTAGAACATTCTCTTACACCACACACAAAAATAAATTTAAAATGGATTAAAGACCTAAATGTAACACTGGATACTATAAAACCCTTAGAGGAAAACATAGGCAGAACACTCTGACACAAATTGTAGCAATATCTTTTTGGATTCACCTCCGAGAGTAATGAAAATAAAAACAAGAATAAACAAATGGGACCTAATTAAACTTAAAAGCTTTTGCACAGCAAAGGAAACCATAAACAAAATGAAAAGACAACCTACAGAATGGGAGAAAATATTTGCAAACGAAGCAACCAACAAGGGATTAACCTCCAAAATATACAAACAGCTCATGCAGCTCAATATCAAAAAAAAAAAAAAAAACCCAGCTCAATCAAAAAATGGGCAGAAACATTAAAAAGAATGAAATAATGCCTTTTGCAGCAACATGGATGGACATAGAGATTATCATATTAAGTGAAGTAAGTCAGACAGAGAAAGGCAAATATCATGATATCACACACACAAAATAAAATTCCAAAATCCCACCAGGGTATTTACTGTTGCTTTCTTTCTCCAACAAGTAGTTATTTTCTTTAATTGATTAATTATTAGTGATGTCTTAATAAAGATTAATCAACACGTGATAGTATTTATTGTAAACTCTACATTTATTAAAAAAAAAAAAAATGGGCAGAAGATCTAAATAGACATTTCTCCAAAGAAGACATATAGATGGCCAAAAGCACATGAAAAGATGCTCAACATTCCTAATTATTAGAGAAATGCAAATCAGAATTCCAATAAGGTATCACCTCACACCAGTCAGAATGGCCATCATCAAAAAGTCTACAAAACAAAAAGTGCTGGAGATGGTGTGGAGAAAAGGGAACCCTCTTGCACTGTTGGTGGGAATGTAAATTAGTACAGCCACTATGGAGAACAGTATGGAGGTCCTTAAAAAACTAAAAATAGAACTACCATACTACCCAGCAGTCCCACTACCTGGGCATATATCTGGAGAAAACCATAATTCAAAAAGATACATGCACCCCAATGTTCATAGCAACACTATTTACAATAGCCAAGTCATGGAAGCAACCTAAATGCCCATGGACATATGAATGGATAAAGAAGAGGTGGTACATATATACAATGGAATATTACTCAGCCATAAAAAAGGAATGAAATAATGCCACTTGCAGCAACATGAATGGACCTAGAGATGATCATACTATGTGAAGAAACTCAGAGAAAGACAAATACCATATGATACCACTTATACGTGGAATCGAAAAAAAAAAAGTGATACAAATGAACTTACTTACAAAACAGCAACAGACTCACAGACTAAGAAAACAAACTTATGGCTGCCAAAGGGAAAAGGTGGCGGCAGGGGAGGGATTAATTAGGAGTTTGGGATTAACATATACACACTACTATATATAAAATAATCAACAAGGACCTACTGTATAGCATAGGGAACTCTACTCAATATTCTGTAATAACTTAAATGGGGAAAGAATTTGAAAAATAGGTATACGTGTAACTGAGTCGCTTTGCTGTACACCTGAAACTAACACAACGTAAATCAATTATACTCCAATATTAAATAAAGTATGGTATAAATAATAAATCATGGTATAAATAAATCATGACCTGGTTTGTTTCAAATGGATGACTAAGCACTACATAACTTCTAATTTGTGAAAGGTGAACAAGCACTAATAAAGAAGTGAGGCTTTTAAGCTTGTGAATAATCCTGCACTAGCCCCCGAGAGAAGTAATTTTTGTTCTAGCCACTCAGAGCCCATCACTTGAGGATATTTCCCTCCTTTGAAATCTAAATATCTTTGATGCTTTCTTTGACTGAAAGCTTTACAAAGGCAGAGTATCTGGCTTCTTGTTATATTATTGGTGGTCAGGTAACAGTGGTGAGTGAAGTACTCTAACCCTAAGGTAACCAAACCTCATTAGCCAGCCTGCTGCATCAGGGAGTCGGCCAGCGGCCATGCTGGAGACTTTGCAGGCTCTAGAGTTAGACACTCCCCCCCCGCCCCCCAGCCCCTCTGAGGCAGGACAAGGAGCAGCTGCAGCCCCCTGAGTGTGATCGTGGAACAGCTTTCCTGCTGTGCGTCTCCAGGCATCAGAAGAAACCACAGGCTCCCGAGTCCAGGGTCTAACAGCCCAACGGAAATGCCGAGTGGCCTTAGCAAGCAGAGCCCCGGGCACCTCCAGGGGCCGCGAGGACGGGGTGGGTGTCTAAGGAGGGAACCGGGAGCCAGCAGAGCGAGGGAAGAGCAGGCCGGGGAAGGTCCCAGGCATCCGCTCCGCTAGTATTTTAAAACCTGTGCTGGAATGTTCACCTGGGCAAGGCGTGGGGTATTCTTTGTGCCTGCAGTTATTTGCAAATGACAGTATTTGACATGAAGGAAATATGAGGCGATCAGTTGAAATTATTCACTTCAATAACTGCTCTTTAATCCTGCCTGCACATTAGAATAATTTGAGGAGTTAAAAAAAAAAAATCCTACAGCCCAGAGAGTCTGATTTAATTATGCTCTGGGTGAGGCCTGGGTAACAGTATTTTTTTTCAACTGGATGTCATGTAGCCTGATTGAGAACCACCGATTTCAGGACATTTCGCTGCTTGGGTCACCGTCTCTCCTGCTCTCGCGATCATATATATTGTCACTTCTTTTCTGCCCTATAGACGCAGCAGATGCTTTCTCTCTGAGAACCGACCTCCCTCACTCAGTGTTCACAGGAGTGGCCCTGGGCTCCTATAACTACGATCCATCATTAGTTTTCAGAGACAAGTCTTGGGGGCCAGGCAGCTCCCAGGCCGCTCAGAATCCCTTGCGTGCTAAAGAGCTTGCTTTATTCTCCGTGAGAGTCAGAGCCACCCAGAGCACAGGAGCTTGTTGCTACTGCAGACAACGAATTGTTAAGGATTACTTTCCTTTTAAGGTTTAATGGTTTGCAATATCTTGTGCCCTTTTATAATGAAGAGGAAAAAAAGATAGCTTCTTCTTAATTCATTTACATATTCAGCATTTTTTAAAGGTCAAAGCCCTTTAAAAGAAGCCCTACTAAATGCAAATCAGGTTCACCCAGACAGGAAGAAGGGGCGTTCTTTTCAAAGGCTCTATCCATTTAATCTCAGTCTGGACCAGAAAATAAGGAAGCCTTTGCCCCGGGCTTTGCTGACCTGAGGTCAGATGGGGAGCCGGTTTTCAGGGCGCTGACGCCCTGGCGTGACCCTCATGTAGGACCCGGCCGGCGTCTCGACCGGGAGATCCTCTGGATTCCCTGCCTGTTCCCTTTGACCTTCTCGCTGCACTCGGATCCCTGTTAACCTCAGTGTTTTAATTCCTTAGGCATTCCAGAAGTGTTCCTTTATGGATGTAAATTCAAACAGTCACGCTGAGCAGTCCCGGGCTGACAGTCACGTTAAAGACACTAGGCCGGGGGCCACAGCCCTACCCAAGGAGAAGAAGGTAACGTGGCAATTACACGTTGGCCGCCCGGTGGGCCGTCCTTCTTTCCTTGCTCTGACACTAATACCGCTCTGTGCTTGAGCTTCTGTACCTTCTCTTTTTTCCTCACCCTTCTTTTTTTTTTTCTTTTTTTTTTTAAACTAATGGAGACAGAGCTTGGGGCTTCACCAAAGATCTCTGGCTCAGGTTTCCTGAGCGGACGCTGTGTTCCTGTGCACAGTACACAACAGTGTATGCAGAATTCAGGCATTATCTTCCCAAACCAAAGATATACATACACCTTTCAAGATTTTCTAGAACAATGCTGGTGGAACAAATGGAAACATCAACCAAGTAGGTAGCACTTTTTCTAATTTGTAACATGTCTTCTGGACCAAAGACATCTACATTAAAAGTAGGTGAAAGCTTTAGATTCCAGGAAGAGAATACACAGCAGAGCTGTCTACCTGCCATCCACAGGTGTATCCATGGAAACAAACACACATGTATTTGCACACATGTTCGAGGATGCCAAAAGAGTTTTTGTTATTACTCTTAGAAATTCTCAAAGTGTACCTTCCAAGATAGTAAGTTCAGTATCGTTTTAGTGCTACTATACTTTGTGGCATTCTCATGGCTTCCAAACAAACGTCCAGGCTCTGAAACAAAGGTCACTATCATGACATAGAACTTTAAGGAGCGGAGATTAACCTGCATATTTGAACCTGAACTTTGTAAGTTGAATCTAGAGCTTTTGTGATTTTTGGAAATAGAGCCATCTTATTTAAATGAAGCCTCTGTCTAAATTTCAGGGTAAAAAGCTTATCATGACCAACTCAAGTCTTAACATTTTTTGCCAGGAACTTGTATCTTAGAATTCAAAGGTTCTAGCGTCCTTTAAATAAAGTCAAACGAATCAGCCATAATATATAGCCCAGTAGTCACTCCATGTAGGTACCTCAGTCCAGATGTAAGTCAGCTCAGTGAAAGAGATACAGGATCACACAATCGGAGGGCTATTCTAGCACAGTCCTTCAGGGGATGCAGTCCTGGGGCTTACAGCTCTCAGCTGTGCAGCCCTGCCGCAGAGGCTGCCCTGCTCCTCCCTGGCTCCCGGCCATCCCAGAGCCCTCGTGTAAACTCCGCCTGCCACGGATCTGGCAGGTGAAGCTGTTAACCAGGTGATGGGGATGGGGGCTCTCTAGGCACGGGGGAGATTAGGAGATTGTCTTGATAAATCCTTCTTGTGAGGGAAACTTCCTATTAATGTGAATTGAACCCATGATCATCACACTGGAAATACGTTGCTTCTTCAGTCTGTGGACTTTCCTTCTGTGGCCTTATTAAAGCCAACTCACAGAAGGTCCTGGTGGGTCCTGAGTTATGTGCTGTACTTGGGCCAGTGTGACCGTTTCTTTTGAACACTGACCCGGAGCTTCTCGAAGATCCCTCTGGAGACAATCATCATCTCATTGTAGAATTTTGCTAATTTGCTAAAAAGCTGCATGGGATTTCTTGCCCTGCAATTAGAAATCCATATTCCATCGATCACACTGATCTCAATCAAGGGTCCATCAGATACTAAGCAGGTCTGTACTGAATGCCCAACACCAGGGCATTAAACACTAGGTTTAATTACAGATGCTTTTTCTGGATAATTATACTCAGTAGACTGATCTACTTCATAATAACCGTGACTATAAGACCTGTCCCCAAATTATTGTCATTATTAACCTCTTCCTGGGCTGTTCATCTACCCTTCTATAACTCAAATGTTTCTTAAAGTTTCTTTCCTCTTATTATGAAGTGCTAGCCTAGTACTTACTTTTATGCAATTTTTCTATAACTTATGTTTCTAATTTTCGTTTCTTGCCCAAATGCATGTGGTCCCTGCTTCACCAGTTGTCTGAACAACCCAAATCTGGGGGCTCCAAAACAGATATTAATGAGGCTTAATTACCTTTCCTGCAGAGTCTTGACTATCTAAGACTACCTAAGGTATCATTGTGAGATTACATGACGACCGTGAACAAGTTACCCTAGACAAAGTTGATGCACTTACTTTGATCCATGCCTTCATTTTTCTAGCCCAGTGCCAAAAATGCTAGGTCATGTGAAACGTACACTTGACATCTTTATCTTAGTGACTTTCCATTGGAGGATTCCTGCTACTAGATCTGTTTTAAAATACATATATTGCTGGGTGGCATTTGAAATATTTAACAATGGGTATGACATGGGCCCTGGCCAATCAGAACAGATGTCAGCCCCAACCCCCCAATAAATGAGACCAGCAGAAGAGCAGCCCCGCAGATGCCAAGTCCTCCTTTTGACGCAAGGGTCAAGTCGCACTCAGGTCCTAGCATGATATGCTGACTCCCTGTTTGGAGCTGAAACCTTAAGCTGAAACCTCATTTATTTTTCTTCTTGCAACTTTTACTTGATGCATTAGTTGTTGATTCTAAATTTAAAATCCCACCAAAGAGATTATATTGTTCCACTGTAGCAGCTGAATCTCGTTGCTCTTGTTTGGGGCCTGATGCGGCTGAGGGGAAGTTAAACAGGAGGTGTTTGGTGGCTGTGCACCTTGGATCCTGTGCCGTATTTCCATGTGATTAATACTGACTTTGTTGTCTCTGTGCGTTATTGCTTGAATGTGTACAGACATTCTTCCTGGTTTTAAGCAGGCAGTAGGATCGCTCTAGGCTGTCTTTGGTGGGGCCTGGGTTCTTGCGCTTCGTTATGTTGTCACTGCTTTAACCCAACAGCCTTCTTGGGATCGTGTCCCATCCTGTTCTAATCAGCTCTTCCTCTTGGGCTTCTACAGCAAGAAGAAAGGGCAGCAGTGCCTTGGAAGTGACAAGGCATGGCTAGTGGTAGCATGGTGGCAGGGCCCGAGGCTACCGATACACCCATGCCTGGTGGAGCATTCTCCATACCCGGTTCTCACTGCTGGGTTCTTACCTTCTGAATCTTGGTGAGAACCTCAGAAGTGCATCTTTCCTCTGCATCAGAGCACACAGAGAATCAAAGCTGAACCACGTAGTTAAAATATTGTACCTAATTACCTATTTGGTATAAATACCCAGAAATGAGAATTGAAATTTCTAGGTCAAACAGAAACCATTTTAAAGGGTTTTGATTTGTTTGTACCACCAAAGGGCCAAGCAGAAAAATTGTAGAGTAGCCAGATCTTCATGGATGAAAGCTAGAGTCTTTGTTAACGGGTATTATATTAAAAATTCTTGTCTCTTCAAGAAAAAAGCTGAATCATGACATCACAGTCGCCACTTGAGCCTCAAATGTCTATTTTGTAAATGTTTAGATGACATCTTGGCGGCATGGGGAGTGCTGTCACTCTGAATTGGGATTTGATCATCTTGGCTACGATGAGTTTCAAGGTTATTTTGACACTTTACTTGGCAAGTTTAAGTACAAACTGCAAGTATATTTTCAAATCTGTGATTTGACCAGGGAAAAATGGGGTTTTTTTTTCATCTCAGAGTACCATACCCAAGCAATGCAGAGTCGTTATAGGACAATCCCCAAACAAGAAGCAGAGATGAGACTGAGATATGAAATAACTAGTTGGCAGAGACATGAAAACTTTCCTGGTCTAGTTCCTTGGTTTATAAGCAAGAAAACTGAGGCCCAAGGAAGTGAAATGACTTGCCTAAAATAACACAGTTAAGTGGCAGATCTGGGTTAGAATCAGAATCTGCCTGCTCATGTATTGTGCTTTCTACGATGCCATGCCACTCTTCTGGTTTTAGAGTCGGCTAAGCTCACAATCAGATGTTGGAAAGAGGAGGCGTTGGTCCAGAACTGGTCCCTTTATTCTCTTAACTGCTCCTCCCACCAAAATTTGAAATCCTTGAAATATTTTGCTAATTGAGATTTTCATCTTGTGCAAACACAGGGCATTTTTGGAAGTTGGAGAACCAAGCCACCCAAGGTAAACAGAGCTGTAGGCTTTGGACTGGTGTGTAACAAATGTGCTTGGCCCGCGTGTTTTGGGCGTGTAATTAAAGAAACAGTCTAGCTGTAGTCCACTTTGGGGGGTGTGGTTTTGTGGAGTAACATGTCCTACACTGTTCTACCAGAATTTGGAATTTTTCCACGAAGACGTACGGAAATCTGATGTTGAATATGAAAATGGCCCCCAAATGGAATCCTGGAAGGTGAGTCCACCAGATCTGTGTTCCAACTGATACCATGCAGATTAATTCCCTTCCTTTGCAGATCCATTTCTGATCACTATGTGTGGTTTCCCTCCTCCACTCTCCCTCCCAGGTTACCGCAGGGGCTCCCATACCTAGTGGCCATCCTAAGTGGGAAAGAGGAATGGAGAATAGTATTTCTGATGCAGCAAGAACATCAGAATACAAAACTGACATCTTAATGAAGGAAAGTTCCATATCCACTAAGAGTTTACTTAGAGACGGTAGAAACTATTCCCAGAAAAATGTGTCTAGGGTCAATTCTAGTTTCTCTGGCGTTAGTTCATTAGAAGATGAAATCAACAAAGGACCTAAAATCTCAGGGCTGCCGTACCCTGTATCTGACACTGAGAATCAGAAGATGAATTATGAGACGACAAAGGGGGTGAGTCAGCAAGGACAAGAAAATACAGATAAGTGTCACCTTCCCTCTCCCACTAGATCAACCGAATCGACTATTCGTGATGTCAAAACTCAAGACCGAGAGGTTCCCATGACAGAGTTTGGCCAAGTTGTCCTAAGACCGAAGGGAGCGAGGCATGCTAACGTGACACCTGATGAGGATGGGGAGTCAACACCAGGTTCTCCCACTGAGGAGAATGCAACCACCGACAACATTGCCTTCATGATCACCAAAACCGCGGTCCAAGTTCTCTCCAGCGGGGAGGTCCGCGATATAGTGAGCAAACAGGGGGAAGATGTACAGACAGTCAACATTGACGCCAAAAAAGAGACAACTTCCCAGCACGAAGGCACAGACAATGAAGAGCCGGTCGTGTGCCTGGACAAGAAACCCGTGATCATCATCTTTGATGAACCCATGGACATCCGGTCCGCATACAAGAGACTTTCAACCATATTTGAGGAATGCGACGAGGAACTGGAGAGAATGATGACAGAGGAAAAGATAGAGGAAGAGGAGGAGAATGGAGATACTGTGGTCCAGAATAACACTTCCCAAAAGCTTCCTAAGGAGGGGGCCTCGGGCAACCTCGGAGCAGGGCGGGAGGCTGAGAGTAAATTCCAGCCACACTTCCTTTCAGCGGAGACCGGAATGTCAGGAGGACAGGAAGTGAATAAAACCGAGCAGAGCAAGTTCAACCAAGCCAATTCTCCAAGTTCAGAAAGCCAGGGTGACACGACCGATGACCAGTTTGAAAACCCCAAGAAAAAGTTCAAATTCAAATTCCCGAAGAAGCAGCTCGCCGCTCTCACGCAAGCCATTCGCACGGGAACCAAGACGGGGAAGAAGACGTTGCAGGTGGTGGTCTATGAAGAGGAGGAAGAGGACGGCACTTTGAAGCAGCACAGAGAAGCCAAGAGATTCGAGATCAGTGGGTCTCAATCCGAAGACACCCCTAAAAGTATGCTCAGGAGACTAGGGCAGCCCAGTCTGGAGAGCACAGCTCCGATTTCGAGAACTGATGAAATCAGAAAAAATACCTACAGAACATTGGACAGCCTGGAGCAGACCATCAAACAGCTGGAAAACACGATCAGTGAGATGAGTCCCAAAGCCCTAGTTGATACCTCGTGTTCCTCCAACAGAGAGTCTGTTGCAAGCTCGTTCCACATGGCCCAGGAGGCCTGTCCCCAGTCCTTGGTAGTCCTGGATGAAGCTCCCACTGCCCTAGAGCCCCCCTCGTCTGTACCTTCAGCTTCACGTAAGGTATCTTGGTCTGATGGAAAATGAAAAGAGCCAGCTGCTTTCTTAAATCTGCCATAATCACCATTAGCGAAAGGTGTCTTGTGATTTACTTGCTTCCTTTCAGGTGGCTCGTTTTGTTTTGTTTCGTTGTCTGTTCGCAATGATCCTTTCTCTCACACTTTCTCCCTCGCCTTCAGAACAACAACAACTAGGTGTCTAACAGCTAATTGATTCTGTTTTTACCTCTGTTGCTGACTGGTGTTGGGAAAACCGCAAGGATGCTGGGTCAGCCATTTGCCGTTGAAGTGATTGCTCTGATACTCACATTAAAATCCGTTTGATCAGTAGTGGAGCAGTGTTATTCTGTTTGATTCTTCGAATTAACCCCAGTGGTGTCTCCTGATGTCCGTCTCCTAGATCTGTCCTGCATGTAGGGCTGTGGCTTCTCACGTTGAGCTTCTCTGCGCACAGTGGGGCGGCCTCGGGGATAAGCCACTCACACGCGTCCTTTCTCTCCCCCCTCTCGCTGCTCCTCCCCACAGGGCTCCACTGGAACCCCTCAGACGAGCAGGATGCCGATTCCCATGAGTTCCAAGAACAGACCCAGCAGCCTGGACAAACCTGGCAAGCAGTCCAAACTGCAGGATCCCCGCCAATATCGTCAGGTAGTTTTACCTTAAACCCAATATTGGATGGACAGTCTTGCGCTTAAGAAGCAAGTCACTGACTTAGTTTATACCAAATATTGCATTTTTCTTTGTAAGATACGGTTTACGTAGACATCCTGGATCTGGGGGCATGAAGAGAGTCTAAAAGCCTCTGTTGAATTTCTCACCACTCTTTTGCATGCTCGCAATAAAACATCTTTTACTGTGTGACTCTAAAGTTGACCTGTTAACACCAGGTGGCAGGCCAGGTGGCTTTCCTTGGGGGAGTGTAGTGGTTCATCAGAACACGTTGGGAAACCGAGACAGACAAAGCTGCCCTGAAAGTCGCCAGCACTAACGTGTACGTGGACGGCATCGCACTAGAGGCGCATTAACAGCCCGTCACGATGCCTCACCCCCGCCCTAATAACAGCCCTCACGCAACCCTCACGTCTCCACCCAGCACCCGGAGACGGTAGTAGAATGATGTGCCTGTTCTCACAAACGCCCTTCTTCCTTCTTCCCTGTTCTGTGCATCCTCTGCTCTGCACTTTGGGGGTTTCTCCCAGGTCCGGTACAGCACGACAAGACTTAGCTCAGGCCTTGAACTGGTTTGGTTTGGTGTCTTTGATTTAATGATTCTCAGAAGGGCTGTGTTGCCAGACCCTGTGGACTGATGGTGTTACCAGCTTTCTGACAGACTGTCTCCCGCCATCTTTATTTGCAGGCTAATGGAAGTGCTAAGAAAGCTGGTGGGGAATGTAAGCCTACTCTCCCCTCCTTGCCTGCTTCTAAGATTCCAGCCCTTTCTCCCAGCTCTGGGAAAAGCAGTTCCCTGCCTTCTTCTAGTGGTGACAGCTCTAACTTCCCTAATCCACCCACTACTAAACCATCGGTTCCTTCTAACCCTCTCAGCCCCCAAACAGGACGATCTGCTCCCTCTGCCTCCCTCATCCCCTCTGTCTCTAATGGCTCCTTAAAGTTTCAGAGCCCCGCTCATACAGGTAAAGGTCACCATCTCTCATTCTCACTGCAGACTCAGAATGGCCGAGCAGCCCCTCCTTCCTTCTCCTCCTCCCCGCCCTCCCCTGCCTCCCCAGCTTCACTGAATCAAGGTGCCAAGAGCATCAGGACCATCCACACTCCTAGCCTCACCAGCTACAAGGCACAGAACGGAAGTTCAAGCAAAGCCACCCCATCCACAGCAAAGGAAACCTCTTAAAGGCCAAATCCTATTAGGCACAAGTCGGAGTTACATTTAAGAAAAAAAAAAATTTTTTTTAACAGTCTTCGACAAGTGTTTTCACAAGAGAATGTAACATATTGCTGTACTGTTTGAGGTTTAATGCTAAGTATGTGCTAAATACTGGATTAATAGATTTCAGTAAAGCTTGTTTGTTTTTTTACTTTGTTGCTGTTATAATTACATAGTGTTTACTGTCTCTATTCAATACCTGTTAAATGAAGTAAGCATGTGTTACCAAAAGAGAGTGTGGCAGGAGAGAAGGGTGTGGTGAGACAAGAAAAAAAATGTATTAAGCATGTAAAACATGTATGATTCCAGAATTTTAGTATGTTTTGTATAAAAATATTTTTCATTACGGAGACTAGACGTGAACAGAGAAATACACAAGTGTGACTATACAAATTGTAAAACAGATACTATAATATTTCCTTTTATTTTAGTGTTATTTAGCTTTATTACAGATTTCTATTTTTGTCAAAACTTCATGGTTCCTTTCGAGATCTTTTTTGCCAAAACATTTTGATACTGTAGCATTGTACATTTGAAAGTAGTGTGCTAGATAGACAATAAGCCAATGAACTTCTACACAAGCCAACACAGAGGCACATGTAGAAGGCAATTATCAACCCTACTGCACTGCCATGAAAATTATGTATAATAATTTGCCGGCCCAAGCAAGCTAGTTTTGTTCTGTTTCTTTCTTTTTTCTCTTTTCTAACATATTGGGATTCTCTAGTTGTTTTCTTTGCAGTATCTAAATCCTTCCTTTGTTTTCTGAGACCTGGTAACCCACACTATTGCATTGTGGATTCTAGAATGTACACTTCTGTACGGTTCTGTAAACTGATCAATTTTTGTAAATATATAAATAGACACCAAAAATACTGTATGTGACAGCACATAGAGTAGTTTTCCCACACCAAAGTTAATTTTTATGCATGCTTTAAAAATATATCTTGGGATGGGCAGAAATGGAACTTCCTGGACATTTTTAAAAAGCAACAAGTTTGCACAGCTAGAGTGTTTTTGTAAATAAATGTATTTGTATAACACAGTTATGTAATATACAGAACTATAAGCAGAGACTTTGCAAAGCTAAATAAAGGGCTGCATGCTTATTATTTTTTGTACCTTGTCCCTATAACTACTTCCTAGTCAAAGAACAAACGTAACCGTTACCAAGTTAAAAGGTTTTGGCTTTGCGGGCATGGTAAGTAAACATGTAACCAGATGCAAACTGCTTTTCTGAAAGTTCTGCTTTTCTTTTTTTCTTTTTTTAACATCTTTATTGGAGTATAATTGCTTTACAACGGTGTGTTAGTTTCTGCTGTACAACAAAGGGAATCAGCTATATGTATACGTATCCCCTCCCTCTTGCGTCTCCCTCCCACCCTCCCTATCCCACCCCTCTAGGTGGTCACAAAGCGCCGAGCTGATCTCCCTGTGCTATGCGGCTGCTTCCCACTAGCTATCTATTTTACGTTTGGTAGTGTATATATGTCCATGCCACTCTCTCACTTTGTCCCAGCTTACCCTTCCCCCTCCCCGTATCCTCAAGTCCATTCTCTAGTAGGTCTGCATCTTTATTCCCATCTTGCCCCTAGGTTCCTCATGACCATTTTTTTTGTTTTTTTTTAGATTCCATATATATGTGTTAGCATATGGTATTTGTTTTTCTCTTTCTGACTTACTTCACTCTGTATGACAGTCTCTAGGTCCATCCACCTCCCTACCAATAACTCAGTTTCGTTCCTTTTTATGGCTGAGTAATATTCCATTGTATACATGTGCCACATCTTCTTTATCCATTCATCTGTTGATGGAAACCCATGCACATGTGGTCACCTTATCTTTGATAAAGGAGGCAAGAATATACAGTGGAGAAAAGACAGCCTCTTCAATAAGTGGTGCTGGGAAAACTGGACAGCTACATGTAAAAGAATGAAATTAGAACACTCCCTAACACCATACACAAAAATAAACTCAAAATGGATTAAAGACCTAAATGTAAGGCCAGACACCATCAAACTCTTAGAGGAAAACATAGGCAGAACACTCTATGACACAAATCACAGCAAGATCCTTTTTGACCCACCTCCTAGAGTAATGAAAATAAAAATAAACAAATGGGACCTAATGAAACTTATAAGCTTTTGCACAGCAAAGGAAACCATAAGATGAAAAGACAACCCTCAGAATGGGAGAAAATATTTGCAAATGAAGCAACTGACTAAGGATTAATCTCCAAAATTTACAAGCAGCTCATGCAGCTCAATAACAAAAAAACAAACAACCCAATCCAAAAATGGGCAGAAGACCTAAATAGACATTTCTCCAAAGAAGATATACAGATTGCCAACAGACACATGAAAGAATGCTCAACATCATTAATCATTAGAGAAATGCAGATCAAAACTACAATGAGATATCATCTCACACCGGTCAGAATGGCCATCATCAAAAAATCTACAAACAGTAAATGCTGGAGAGGGTGTGGAGAAAAGGGAACCCTCTTGCACTGTTGGTGGGAATGTAAATTGATACAGCCACTCTGGAGAACAGTATGGAGGTTCCTTAAAAAACTAAAAATAGAACTACCATAAGACCCAGCAATCCCACTACTGGGCATATACCCTGAGAAAACCATAATTCAGAAAGAGTCATGTGGGCTTCCCTGGTGGCGCAGTGGTTGAGAATCTGCCTGCTAATGCAGGGGACACAGGTTCGAGCCCTGGTCTGGGAAGATCCCACATGCCGTGGAGCAACTAGGCCCGTGAGCCACAATTACTGAGCCTGTGCATCTGGAGCCTGTGCTCCGCAACAAGAGAGGCTGCGATAGTGAGAGGCCCGCGCACCACGATGAAGAGTGGCCCGCGCTCACCACAACTAGAGAAAGCCCACACACAGAACCGAAGACCCAACACAGCCAAAATAAATAAATAAATAAATAAAATTAAAAAAAAAAAAAAGAGTCATGTACCAAAATGTTCATTGCAGCACTATTTACAATTGCCAGGACATGGAAGCAACCTAAGCTCTGCTTTTCTGAAAGCTCTGGGGTGATGCATGGTGAGTTCCTGATAAATTCATCGCAAGTATGGTGCCTTCCCATGTAACCTGCTGACCCTCTTCTCCATGGCTTAGCAAGGTTTGGCTGACAGCAAGCAAACCAGATACAGTTTCCACCACCCCCATTTACCAGACAGGCTCTTATTACTTTCTTTTTTTAATTTCCAGTATTAGTAAAGTAGAAATAAAATGCCTTTATCACTAGGTTTTTTTGTTTTTGTTTTTTTGAGTTCTCAATTTTAAAAAATATTGTTGGTCTAGAGGGAAATATGCTAGCTAACATTACACTATATGTATTCATTTAAAAAATCAGGAGAAAAGCTAGTGAAAATAATACCAAGATTATGAATTGACTGTAAGAAATCTCAGGAACCTGCTTACCATTATTTTTTGCCCCCTCCCAATATTTAACTTGACTTGATGTAAAGTACAAATATTACTATTACTTTAGCAACTGATTTTTTTTTTATTTATTTAGTTTTTTTATTTTTTGGCTGCGTTGGGTCTTCGTTGCTGCACACGGGCTTACTCTAGTTGCGGCGAGCAGGGGCTACTCTTCGTTGCGGTGCACGGGCTTCTCATTGTGGTGGCTTCTCTTTGTTGTGGAACACGGGCTCTAGGCGCGCAGGCTCAGTAGTTGTGGCGTGGGGGCTCTAGAGCACAGGCTCAGTAGTTGTGGCACATGGGCTTAGTTTCTCCGCGGCATGTGGGATCTTCCCAGACCAGGGCTTGAACCCTTGTCCCCTGCACTGGCAGGTGGATTCTTAACCACTGCGCCACCAGGGAAGCCCAGCACCTGATTGTTAATGTGCTCAAACTTCAGGTTTACTGAGCTGGGATGCCTTCACCAGTAATATGTTAGTATGTCTCTACTCATTATATTAATTGTAATCACATATTTCAGGGCACACTCAGGAAAGTCATTATCTTTTTTGCCCCCTTTTTTGTCCAGTTTTATTGTGATATAATTGACATATAGTGCTGTATAAGTTTAAGGTGTACAGCGTAATGATCTGACTTACGTACATCATGAAATGATGAGCACTATAAGTTTAGTGTCCAAAGAAGACATACAGATGGCCAATAGGCACATGAAAAGATGCTCAACATCACTAAAAGAGAAATGCAAATCAAAACTACAATGATGTACCACCTCACACCAGTCAGAATGACCATCATGAAAAAGTCTACAAATAACAAATGCTGGAGGGGGTGTGGAAAAAAGGGAACTCTCTTACACTGTTGGTGGGAATGTAAATTGGAGTAGCCACTATGGAAAACAATATGGAGGTTCCTCAAAAAACTAAAAATAGAGTTGCCATATGATCCAGCAGTCCCACTCCTGGGCATATATCCAGACAAAACTATAATCTGAAAAGATATGTGCACCCCTACATTCATAGCAACACTATTTACAATAGCCAAGACATGGAAACAACCTAAATGTCCATCGACAGATGAATGATAAAGAAAATGTGGTACATACATACAATGGAGTATTACTCAGCCATCAAAAAAGGATGAAATGATGCCATTTGCAGCAACATGGATAGGCCTAGAGATTATCATACTAAGTGAAGTAACTCAGAAAGAAAAATACCTTATGATCTCACTTATATGTGGAATCTAAAATATGACACAAACCAACATATCTATGAAACAAAAACAGACTCACAGATATAGAGAACAGACTTGTGGTTGCCAAGGGGGAGGGTAGGATTGGGAGTTTGGGATTAGTAGAGGCAAACTATTATATATAGGATGGATAACCAACAAGGTCCTACTGTATAGCACAGGGAACTATATTCAATATCCTATGACAAACCATAATGGAAAAGAATATATATATGTATGTATAACTGAGTCACTTTGCTGTACAGAAGACATTAACACAACACTGTAAATCAACTATACTTCAATAAAATTTTTTAAAAATTTAAAAAATAAGTTTAGTGAAAATCCATTGTCTCATATAGATACAAAATTAAAGCAATAGGAAGCCATTATCTTATACTTTTTAGGTATAAAAGGTTCCAACATTTCAATCATGTCCCATAATCTCAACTATATTATATAAATTATAATGTATATATTACAATGTATACATAAAATATAGCTAAAATATATACACAAGCTAGCTGTTCATGTCAGTTTATTTGCTCCTGTGTGTGGACAAGCTGAGAATTCTTTGTGAGAAGCTATACAAAGTTTTCAGTTGACCTTCAGACTTACCAGAGCTCCGGCCAGGACGATGGTCAGTTTCAGCCAGTGTAATAAAGACTGGAGCATGTTCACCAGGTAAGGAAAAGCATGGCTCCAGCATTACCTTGCCCAAGACCCAGCCAAGCACTGCCTGCCTCCAACACCATACACAAAAGTAAGCTCTAAATGGATTGGAGACCTAAATGTAAGACCGGACACTACAAAACTCTTAGAGGAAAACATAGGCAGAACACTCTTTGACGTGAATCGCAGCAAGATCTTTTTTGACCCACCTCCTAGAGTAATGAAAATAAAAACAAAAATAAATGGGACCTAATGAAACTTAAAAGCTTTTGCACAGCAAAGGAAACCATAAACAAGACAAAAAGACAACCCTCAGAATGGGAGAAAATATTTGCAAATGAAGCAATGGACAAAGGATTAATCTCCAAAATATACAAACAGCTCATGCAGCTCAATATCAAAAAACAACCCAATCAAAAAATGGGTGGAAGACCTAAATAGACATTCCTCCAAAGAAGACATACAGATGACCAACAAACACGTGAAAAGATGCTCAACATCACTAATTATTAGAGAAATGCAAATCAAAACTACAATGAGGTATCACCTCACACCAGTCAGAATGGCCATCACCAAAAACTCTACAAACGATAAATGCTGGAGAGGGTGTGGAGAAAAGGGAACCCTCTTGCACTGTTGGTGGGGATGTAAATTGATAGTCACTATGGAGAACAGTATGGAGTTTCCTTAAAAAACTAAAAATAGGGGCTTCCCTGGTGGCGCAGTGGTTGAGAATCTGCCTGCTAATGAAAGGGACACGGGTTCGAGCCCTGGTCTGGGAAGATCCCACATGCCGCGGAGCAACTGGGCCCATGAGCCACAACTACTGAGCCTATGCGTCTGGAGCCTGTGCTCTACAACAAGAGAGGCCGCAATAGTGAGAGGCCCGCGCACCGTGATGAAGAGTGGCCCCCGCTTGCCACAACTAGAGAAAGCCCTCGCACAGAAACGAAGACCCAACACAGCCCCCAAAAATTAATTAATTAATTTTTTTAAAAAACCCTAAAAATATAACTACCATGCGACCCAGCAATCCCACTACTGGGCATATACCCTGAGAAAACCATAATTCAAAAAGACCCCAATGTTCATTGCAGCACTATTTACAATTGTCAGGACGTGGAAGTAACCTAAATGTCCATCAACAGAGGAATGGATAAAGAATATGTGGTACATATATACAATGGAATATTACTCAGCCATAAAAAGGAACGAAATTGGGTCATTTGTAGAGATGTGGATGGACCTAGAAACTGTCATACAGAGTTAGGTAAGTCAGAAAGAGAAAAATATAATATTAACGCATATATGTGGAATCTAAGAAAAATGGTATAGATGATCTTATTTGCAAAGCAGAAATAGAGACACAGATGTAGAGAACAAACGTATGGCTACCAACGGGGAAGGGTGGGGTGGATGAACTGGGAGATTAGGATTGACATATATACACTACTGATACTATGTATAAAATAGATAACTAATGAGAACCTACTGTATAGCACAGGGAACTCTACTCAATGCTCTGTGGTGACCTAAATGGGAAGGAAATCCAAAAACGAGGGGATATATGTATAGCTGGTTCACTTTGCTGTACAGTAGAAACTAATACAACATTGTAAAGCAACTATACTGCAATAAAAATTTTAAAAATAAAGTGGGTGATGTTAGATTGGGTGAGCTCCTGGATTTTCAGATTTTATTAAACCACTATTAATGGACTCTCGCTACATATTATTTTAAGCTCGTCATTCAACCAACAGATGGTTGCACCTGAAAAAAGATTCTTAGAAATAAACCATGGGGGCTTCTCAGATTCATTCACCAATCAGTCCATCAACCAGTGCCACTCACTGGCTGTGCAACCTTGGACTTGTCTTGGTTTCCTCATCTATTAATAGAAAATAGTATTGGAGCCTCCCTCACAGGATTGTTGAGAAGATTAAATGTGACGTAGTACAGAAAACTCTTAAGACAGAACCTGACAGATAGCATACTCAGTAAAGGTTAGGTAGGGTGGTGGTTGTCCTTGTCACTGCTGTCATTATGACTGGACACTGTCCCTGCCCTTAAAAGGCTTCTGGTCTGGCGGAGGAAGGGGTGGCACAAACACGGACACCCAGGGAGTAAGACAAGTCTCACTGTGGCTGGAGGAGTCCAGAAGAGCGATCACGTCATTGGCAGTGAGGGCATTTGGCCCTCGCAGGTACAGTACAGAACTTTTAATAGTGTCACAGCACTAAAGAGGCTGCTTTTACTTTAATGCTGCTTGAGACTGAATTCTTTCCAACGTAAACAAATATGTACACAGACTAGGAGCCAAGCCAAGACCCTGGAATTGTGGTTACAGAAAAGGGGTCCTTTGGTGAGATCTATTTTCCATTTTCAGGCATGGGAGAAGGTGCCCTCAAATCACCCCACCCAGATGCCTTGGGTGGTGAGAGGTGCTGGTGGCCATCCCTGAGCTAAGTCCCATGAGAAAAAGTGGACACATCCACTGGGGACCGAGAGCAGGTTTGGCCGTGCCCCTCCTCCAGCCAGATTCACGGCAAACCCAGACCGCCTCCACCAACCGCCTTGTAATTAGAACTAACTTCCCTCTCCGTGGTTCTGTAAATGCAAATGCATTTGAGAGCAATCAGGAAGCTTTTTTGGAGGGAGTCAAGGAATCAAAACTGCTTCAACTCCAAATTCAAAAGTTAATTTTGCAGAAGTAACCAGGTGACATCATCCAGGAAAACACACCACTGACCACAGGCAAGCACGCACTCTCTGATCTATGCTCCTGATGGGAGGCTGTCCAAAAGCAAGAAAGTGATCACGAGCGCTTCTGAGGAGAGAATCCCAGACTCTTCCAGGGCTCCTGGCCCTCCAGCTCCAGAGCCAAGCTCACCCTGGAGGCAGGAAGTCCAAGTTATGCGCCACACACACCACCAGGAAGGTGAGGGAGCTTACAGAGCAGACCTTAGAGTCACACACAATGCTTTGTTTAATGGCCTTGAATACATGGGGGAGTCTTCAGTCCTCATGTCTGTGGACACATCAACAATAACTGCCATCTGTCGCCTATCATGGGCCGGGTTGTGGGCTAAAGTGTTTTGCATATATTGCCTTTTAATCCTCACAAAAGCCCTGTGAGAAAGTTCCTGCCGTTATCCCCCCCATCCCGCTGCGGAATACACAGGCTGGGTAAAAGATGTAAAGTGCAGGACGGCCGTCTGGGATGAGGCTTGACCATTTTGCTCAGAGTGGACGGTTTTTCATTCCTGAACCAAACGAATGAGATTCATTCAGAAAGTCGTCCGTTTAGGGATTATTGGATGGCAAATTTTGGCTGCCTCACCTTCGAAAGAAGGGGTCGGCAGGAAGGCGCTCAGCTCACGGGACTAAGGGTCCCATCCTGCATCCTTGGAAGGCAAGTGAAGCTGGGTCCGTAACTCAGACCATGACTCCTTTCTCCCTGAGCCCCAGGAGGGCTGAAACCCGAAGGGCAAGGGGCAAAGCGCAGAAATCCAGCCACCTGACGCGAAAGGCCCCGCCCTTCCCGACCAGGCCACGCCCCGTTTCCCACACTCTGCCCAACCCCTGCGGCCACGCCCTCTAGGCCACGCCTCTCCCGCGCCCCTCCCCCCCATCCTCCTGGTACCTGGTTGGACTGCCACTTCTCCAGCCCTGAGGGTAAGAGGCTCCCAAGTGGCCCCTAAAAGACGTTTCTCAGGGATTTGTTTCCTGAGGCTTCCCAGGCACAGACGTGAGTGGGCAGTTCAGCCCCTCAGAGAGAGCCTTTGAAATGCGAGGACGAGGGTCTCAATCCTACCAGATCCTAAGCTTGCTTTTAAATTACAGATGTTTTGCACGAGATAAAATGCTTGATGGCATATCCTACCTACTCTCCTAGTTTCCAAAGCAAAACGTAATATAATGCCCTAACTAACGGTAATACATATAAGGAAGCCGTCACACGCCCGCACGGATAAGCAGAATTCAGCAACAAATGCTTTTGCTGCATTTGGAGACAAACCCCATGTTTGCTGATATGACTTTTCCAAAATAGTGAACGACTCTGTTTAAAGCTTCAAACAAAGTACGATTCTTCCTCATATTACACGTTCCTGGAAATTTTACTGCCTATTTTAAGAATGCAAAAAAAAAAAAAAAAAAAAAAGCTTCTTATTTGTAAAACAGAACTGACCTCTAGACTCAGATCATTATAAACAGGTTTTTCGCTACGTAAATGTCCAATGGGACATCACACGGTCCTGCTGGAGGGGACAGTTCTTCCTCAGCAGCTCACTGTAGGACATCGAGCATCCCTGGCCTGCCTCCATGAAATGCCAGTTTTGCCTCCATCACTGTGACAAGTGAAAAAAAAAAAAACCAACCTCTCACAAATACCGCAAATTTCCTCTAAAGGGCGCTGCTGCTTTGGCTGAGAACCACTGGCATAGAATAAGGAACAGACTCTACTATTGCAAAAGGCAGGGCAAACGCCAAAGGCACAAGGATCCAGCAGTGAGGATACAGCCCAGAGACACCCTCCCCCACAGAATAACAGCACTTAGGGGCCACGTGCAGAGCTCAGGTCCACTTGAATGTCCTTCTGCCTTTTCTGGACATTTCCCATGACGCTGCTATCCTTATTAGCATTTATGCCCTTTCATTCATGCCTGGAAGAGCAAGTGATTCACAACAAAAGAAACCCAATCTGTAAGCAACTGTAAGGAGGAGAGGGAAGGTGGGTGGGAACGGATTTTTCTTTTCTAAGTGCTGAGCCTCTGGGTTTAGCAATGGGCTGTGCATTTAGAATGAGGGCCCTACCCTGCTACAGATACTATCTCCTCTCTGATTTAATGTGAAAAGATGGGGAGCCAGGTGGTGTCCCGTGGACTACACCCCAGCAGCCCAGGCTTGCACTTGGGATAACTCTGACTCATGTTCCAAGTTCTCAAACATGGCTGCAACCTGGGATCACATGGAAGACTTTAAAAATGCTGAGGCCGGGACTTCCCTGGTGGCGCAGTGGTTAGGAATCCGCCTGCCAATGCAGGGGACACAGGTTTGAGCGCTGGTCCGGGAAGATCCCACATGCCGCAGAGCAACTAAGCCCGTGAGCCACAACTACTGAGCCTGCGCTCTAGAGCCTGTGAGCCACAACTACTGAGCCCACGTGCCTAGAGCCCGTGCTCCACAACAAAGAGAAGCCACTGCACCGCAGCAAAGAGTAGCCCCCGCTCGCCGCAACTAGAGAAAGCCCACGCGCAGCGACGAAGACCCAACGCAGCCAAAAAATTAATTAATTAATTAATTAATTATTTTTTAAAATGCTGAGGCCTGGGTCCTACCTGAAAATATTCTAAATCAGGGATCTGAGGTGTTGCCTGTGCATGGGGACTGTCAAATCTTTCCAGGTGATTCTAAGGGGAAGCCAGGGCTGAGAATCACAGTCTTACACTAGGAAAGCCGCGGCCCCAGAAGTACTGAGAAGAGGCTCTTAATAATAAAAGGTGACTCTTACCACATGACAGCAGATTCACCCCTGGAAAGTATGATTTTTTTCAATCTTTCCAACTGTTTAAAAAAAACAACAATTTGAATTTATAGACTTTTTTTTTCCCCCTTCCAGCAGATGTTGTCATGTGGTGCTTTTTAGAGTTTTTCTTATGTTTTGACACTTCCAGTGCAGTCAGGGTCTGTCAACACTGGCTGAACTTAGAGCTTGTTTGGTTTGCAGGTAGCTAACATGTACAGTATTCAAGTGCCTTTGGAGCTGGAGTAATTTAAGGATCTGACTTAAAGAAAATCCAGATGTAGCTCCCCCGCTTAGCTTCTGGAAATCCTGGAGGTCCCCAAAATGGTTCCCAGGGTTTGGTTAAATGAGACATTTCAAGTGCATTTGTTACAGAGGCCCCACTTGATGGTGAATATCTTTTTAGTGATTATTTCAAATGTTGCATCTGGGTCTCTGTTTGACATGTTATGAACGTAGAAAGCCGAAAAAAGCAGAAGTGGGGAACTTCTCCTCCTGGGGAGGGGGCCAGCGGGAGAGTGGCTCATGTAGACATGAAAACTATTCAGGTGACGAGGAGTCTGGGGACAGGAGAGTTCAGAAACAAAGACGTCCACGGTAAGCAGAGGAAGACTGGGCGGGAGAAAGCCTCTCTCCGACCTCACCCTTACAGAGTAAGAAGGTGGGGAGGGTGGGATGGAGACTCTTCCAAGAGGCCCTTCTCCTCTCCGAGAGCCCCTCATCCTCCCCTTAGTCCTCAGAGGATTAGTTCTTCCAGCCGGCTCCTGCCCGCCTCTCCCACATCCTCCTCACCCGGAGTCCTTCCCTTCAGCACGTAGATGGGTTGCCCAGTTCCTTGCCCAGCCCCCAATTTCTCTCTTTCCTTCAGAGAAGACCTTCTGCGGAGCCCTGTCTGGGTCTCCAGCGCCCTGCCCTCACTCCCACAACACTGCGCCCTGGAATGGATCCCCCCAGTGGTACCCAGGCCTCCATATTGCCACGCCCAGTGCACATCCTTCAGTCCCCATCTGTGGCTTTATTTAAAGGCTTTACCTACTAATATTCCCTATTAAACAAAGAGATGAAGTCCCTTTTCTATGATAAAGGGCAGCAGGAACCAATTTGCACCTTTACCAACCCATATAGGGCAGTAGGAACACAGACTAAACACAGAGCTACCATATGATCCAGCAATCCCACTCCTGGGCATATATCGGGAGAAAACCATAATTTGAAAAGATACATGCACCCTAATGTTCATTGCAGCACTGTTTACAATAGCCAAGACATGGAAACAACCTAAATGTCCACTGATAGATGAATGGATAAAGAAGATGTGGGATATATGTATACAATGGAATACTACTCAGCCATAAAAAAAAGAACAAAAATAATGCCATTTGCAGCAACATGGACGGACCTAGAGATTATCATACTAAGTCAGACAGAGAAAGACAAATACCATATGATACCACTTGTATGTGGAATCTAAAAATATGATGCAAATGAACTTATTTACAAAACAGAAATGGACTCACAGACTTCAAAAACAAACTTATGGTTACCAAAGGGGAAAGGTGAGGGGGAGGGATAAATTAGGAGTTTGGGATTAACATATACACACTACTACTATATATGACATATACATACACATACATACAATATAACACATACATACTATATATAACATATACATATACTATGTATAACATATACATACTACTACTATATACAAAATAGATAGTCAACAAGGACCTACTGTCTAGCACAGGGAACTCTACTCAATATTCTGTAATAACCTGTGGGAAAAGATTCTGAAAAAGAATGGCTATATGTGTATGTATAACTGAATCACTTTGCTGTACACTTGAAACTAACACAACATTGTAAATCAACTATACTCCAATATAAAATAAAAATTTTTTAAAAAAATGTTGGCCAACACAGTCCTGCATTAGTTAAGTGCTTCTCCATAGCAGTTACTTAATCATATTCTGTTTGAGCCAGCTCTTAAAGTGGTTTTCAGTGCTGCCTCTTAAGGCAGATTAGATCTAAGATTATAGGCAGAATAGAGGGCTAAGCTTCCTTAGATCTGTAAGGAAGATGAAGTCTGTCTTTGAGCTGTTCAGTCTCCTTGCTTGAGTGTCTTTCCCCCTTTCTGATTTTGCGATCACTGGACCACACATACCACTGCCAGTGTCTGGGACCCCGGTGCCTCTCGCCTCCCCACCCCTGGTCTCCTCTAAGCCAGAAAAGAGCCGTATGGGCCGGCTCTTTCTGAAACAGAGGGCCCTGAACACCTCCTGTATCTCAAGAAGGGCTTTTTTTTTTTTTTTACGCCTGCCATCAGCTCGGGTAAACCAAGCCAAGAGAGAATATTTTGCACACAAGAAAGAGTTCACCCCCCTGAAGATGGAGTCAGGGAATGAGACTTTCAGGAATAAATAGGTCATTGTATGGTGGTTGCAATCAGACAGTCTTCATTTCCGCAAATGAATAGAATCACACAGTGAAAGGGGTCTGGCCAGGTCTGACACACCTTCCAGGTCCCAGAGAAAGAATGTCCTTTCATTGAGTGACCCCAGAGAAAGGGGCTATGCCCTCCTTCTGCCCCGTCTGTCCAAAATCCCTCAAGAGACACTCCCAGGACATTCCTTCCCTAGGGGATCTGGCTGTTACCTGCCCTTCACCTCGGCTCAGAGTATCTGCCACATCACTCCCTCTGCTCCAGCTGCCCTGCGGTAGGTTCTGTCCATCAGACAAGCCTGAGCCACAGGCTGCTCTCTCTCCCTGGAATATTCTCTCCAGGAAGCCTGGATCAGGACCCCTGCTATGAACACCCTCTCCTGCATAATCCTTGGGAGAGCTGACAATCCCCCAAGTGGTATGAAGTAGTCAGTAAAAATTTAAGAAGTACAGGGATTAAGGTCCATCCATACACACAGAGAGGCCCATAGCAGTGAGGCAGGAGATAGATGGGCCCCAAGCTAAACAGATAAAAGACAGAGACCACATATTTCTCATTCTTGAGGTCAAGGAGACCTTCCCGACTATACATCAGCAGAAAAGCTCCTCGGAGGTCAAAAGGGGAGTGATATCAACCTACCCATAGGCCCCTTTGCTGGAGTCCATCTTGCCTAAGAAATGCACACACACACGGGAGGGCCCTGAGATATACCAAGTACAGACTCAGATTCAGGCAAAGCAAGATGACTGGCCAAGGAAACCTGAAAGAAATGCCCCATATAAGTGATTTAAACTACCACGAGGACACGACTCTCTCTGAGTCCGCCCGTGTGTCTATCCTCCTAATAAACACTTTATTGTTTCACTACTTTCTGTCTTTGTGAGAATTCATTTCTGCAAAGCTGAAGGGCCAGGGCCTTGTCACTGGTCATTGGTCTAGTGGCTAGGATTCAGCGCTCTCACCATTATGGCCTGACCTCAATCTCTGGCCGGGAACCAAAATCCTGCTTCAAACCACTGCAGGCCAAGGCCACCCAAGATCAGCAGGACCTGCTAAAAACCATGAAGGACGATGCTCTTCTGTGGAACCTGGTGGAAGGGGGCTGGGAGGCTCATATAGTTTCCCCCATCCATGTCATCCAGAGCTTAAAGACTCCCTCCGAGTTGAGCAGCGTTGCTGCCACCTGGTGGTCATTTCTGGAACTTCCTCCAAGAGACTTGCAAGCCCTGCTCCTCACTAAATCTAACTTCCTTCATCTCAGTTTTCAGTTTTGGCCACGGGTGTACAAACGTACAACCCACCAGTGGTACGCAGCCACGGCCCTGGATGAATGTGTGAGGCAGGTGGCATTTGTACTCATTTCAGGGCCTCCCTTTCAGAACTACTCAGTACCTCTCATCATTCCTATTTGGGGGAAAGTGATAAACTAAAGCACTAGAAAACTGTTTCCCTCTTATCACCTTAGGGCTATAGGAAGACGGCAATGTTTAATCAAAGGGTCGAGCATCCAGTGGTGGAATTCCAAGTATCAGAGGCCAGAACTGTTATGGACTGAATACTGGTGTCCCTCCTAAGTCCACATGTTGAAGCCCGAACGCCTAACATGATGGTATGCGGTGGGGGGAGGGCGCCTTTGGAAGGTAATGAAGGTTAAATGAGGTCATGAGGATGAGGACCTCCTGTTAGGATTAATGCCCTTCTAAGAAAACACACCTGAGTCTGAGAAAATATTTGAAGAGATTATAGTTGAAAACTTCCCTAACATGGGAAAGGAAATAGTCAATCAAGTCCAGGAAGCATAGAGAATCCCCTACAGGATAAACCCAAGGAGAAACATGCCGAGACACATATTAATCAAACTATCAAAAATTAAATACAGGGACTTCCCTGGTGGCACAGTGGTTAAGAATCCGCCTGCCAGTGCAGGGGACACGGGTTTGAGCCCTGAGCTGGGAAGATCCCACATGCCACAGAGCAACTAAGCCCGTGTGCCACAACTACTGAGCCCGCACTCTAGAGCCCATGAGCCACAACTACTGCAGCCCGCATGCCACAACTACTGAAGCCCGCGCACCTAGAGCCTGTGCTCCGCAACAGAGAAGCCACCAAAATGAGAAGCCCACACACCGCAACAAAGAGTAGCCCCTGCTCGCCACGACTAGAGAAAGCCCGCACGCAGCAACGAAGACCCAACACAGCCAAAAAATAAATAAATTTATTAAAAAAAATTAAATACAGGGGCTTCCCTGGTGTTGCAGTGGTTGAGAATCTGCCTGCCAATGCAGGGGACATGGGTTCGAGCCCTGGTCTGGGAGGATCCCACATGCCACGGAGCAACTGGGCCCGTGAGCCACAATTACTGAGCTTGCGCGTCTGGAGCCTGTGCTCCACAACAAGAGAGGCCATGATAGTGAGAGGCCCGTGCACCGCAATGAAGAGTGGCCCCCATTTGCCACAACTAGAGAAAGCCCTTGCACAGAAACGAACACCCAACACAGCCATAAATAAATAAAAATAAATAAATTTTTTAAAAAAAGTTGTCTTTAAAAAAAAAAATTAAATACAGAGAAAAAATATTAAAAATCAGCAAGGGAAAAGCAACAAATAACATACAAGGGAATCCCCATAAGGTTATCAGCTGATTTTTTCAGCAGAAACTGTGCAGGCCAGAAGGGAATGGCAGGATATATTTAAAGAGATGAAAGGGAAAAACCTACAACCAAGATGACTCTACCCAGCAAGGATCTCATTCAGATTCAACAGAGAAATCAAAAGCTTTACAGACAAGCAAAAGCTAAGAGAATTCAGCACCACCAAACCAGCTCCACAACAAATGCTAAAGGAACTTCTCTAAGTGGGAAACACAAGAGAAGAAAAAGACCTACAAAAACAAACCCAAAACAATTAAGAAAATGGTAATAGGAACACACATATCCATAATTACCCTAAATGTGAATGGATTAAATGCTCCAACCAAAAGACACACACTGGCTAAATGCATACAAAAACAAGACCCATATATATGCTGTCTACAAGAGACCCACTTCAGACCTAGGGACACATACAGACTGAAAGTGAGGGGACGGAAAAAGATATTCCATGCAAATGGAAATCAAAAGAAAGCTGGAGTAGCAATACTCATATCAGACAAAATAGACTTTAAAATAAAGACTATCATAAGAGACAAGGAAGGACACTACATAATGATCAAGGGATCAATCCAAGAAGAAGATATAACAATTATAAATATATATGCAGCCAACATAGGAGCACCTCAATACATAAGGCAACTGCTAACAGCTATAAAAGAGGAAATCGACAGTAACACAGTCATAGTGGGGGACTTTAACACCTCACTTACACCAATGGACAGATCATCCAAAATGAAAATAAATAAGGAAACAGAAGCTTTAAATGACACAATAGACCAGATAGATTTAATTGACATTTATAGGACATTCCATCCAAAAACAGCAGATTACACTTTCTTCTCAAGTGCGCATAGAACATTCTCCAGGATTGATCACATCTTGGGTCACAAATCAAGCCTCAGTAAATTTAAGAAAACTGAAATCATATCAAGCATCCTTTCTGACCACAACGCTATGAGATTAGAAATGAATTACAGGGAAAAAACAGTAAAAAACACAAACACATGGAGGCTAAACAATACGTTACTAAATAACCAAGAGATCACTGAAGAAATCAAAGAGGAAATAAAAAAATACCTAGAGACAAATGACAATGAAAACACGACGATCCAAAACCTATGGGATGCAGCAAAAGCAGTTCTAAGAGGGAAGTTTATAGCTATACAAGCCTACCTAAAGAAACAAGAAAAATCTCAAGTAAACAATCTAACCTTACACCTAAAGAAACCAGAGAAAGAAGAACAAACAAACCCCAAAGTTAGCAGAAGAAAAGAAATCATAAAGATCGAGCAGAAATAAATGAAATAGAAACAAAGAAAACAATAGCAAAGATCAATAAAACTAAAAGCTGGTTCTTTGAGAAGATAAAATTGATAAGCCATTAGCCAGACTCATCAAGAAAAAGAGGGAGAGGACTCAAATCAATAAAACTAGTAATGAAAAAGGAGAAGTTACAACAGACACCGCAGAAATACAAAGTATCCTAAGAGACTACTACAAGCAACTCTATGCCAATAAAATGGACAACCTGGAAGAAATGGACAAATTCTTAGAAAGGTATAACCTTCCAAGACTGAACCAGGAAGAAACAGAAAATATGAACAGACCAATCACAAGTAATGAAATTGAAACTGTGATGAAAACTCTTCCAACAAACAAAAGTCCAGGACCAGATGGCTTCACAGGTGAATTCTATCAAACATTTAGAGAAGAGCTAACACCCATCCTTCTCAAACTCTTCCAAAAAATTGCAGAGGAAGGAATACTCCCAAACTCATTCTATGAGGCCACCATCACCCTGATACCAAAATCAGACAAAGATACTACAAAAAAAGAAAATTACAGACCAACATCACTGATGAATATAGATGCAAAAATCCTCAACAAAATACTAGCAAACAGAATCCAACACATTAAAAGGATCATATACCACGATCAAGTGGGATTTATCCCAGGGATGCAAGGATTCTTCAATATACGCAAATCAATCAATGTGATACACCATATTAAAAAATTGAAGACTAAAAACCATATGATCATCTCAATAGATGCAGAAAAAGCTTTTGACAAAATTCAACACCCACTTATGATAAAAACTCTCCAGAAAGTGGGCATAGAGGGAACCTACCTCAACATAATAAAGGCCATATATGACAAACCCACAGCAAACATCATTCTCAACGGTGAAAAACTGAAAGCATTTCCTCTAAGATCATGAATGAGACAAGGATGTCCACTCTCACCACTATTATTCAACATAGTTTTGGAAGTCCTAGCCATGGCAATCAGAGAAGAAAAAGAAATAAAAGGAATACAAATTGGAAAAGAAGAAGTAAAACTGTCACTGTTTTCAGATGACATGATGCTATACATAGAGAATCCTAAAAATGCCACCGGAAAACTACCAGAGCTAATCAATGAATTTGGTAAAGTTGCAGGATACAAAATTAATGCACAGAAATCTCTTGCATTCCTATACACTAATGATGAAAAATCTGAAAGAGAAATTATGGAAACACTCCCATTTACCAATGCAACAAAAAGAATAAAATACCTAGAAATAAACCTACCTACAGAGACAAAAGACCTGTATGCAGAAAACTATAAGACACTGATGAAAGAAATTAAAGATGATACCAACAGATGGAGAGATATACCATGTTCTTGGATTGGAAGAATCAATATTGTGAAAATGACTATACTACCCAAAGCAATCTACAGATTCAATGCAATCCCTATCAAATTACCAATGGCATTTTTTACGGAACTAGAACAAATCATCTTAAAATTCATATGGCGACACAAAAGGCCCCGAATAGCCAAAGCAGTCTTGAGGGAAAAAAACGGAGCTGGAGGAATCAGACTCCTTGACTTCAGACTATACTACAAAGCTACAGTAATCAAGACAATATGGTACTGGCAGAAAAACAGAAACATAGATCAATGGAACAAGATAGAAAGCCCAGAGATAAACCCATGCACCTATGGTCAACTAATCTATGACAAAGGAGGCAAGGATATACTATGGAGAAAAGACAGTCTCTTCAATAAGTGGTGCTGGGAAAACTGGACAGCTACATGTAAAAGAATGAAATTAGAATACTCCCTAACACCATACACAAAAATAAACTCAAAATGGATTAGAGACCTAAATGTAAGACCAGACACTATAAAACTCTTAGAGGAAAACATAGGAAGAACACTCTTTGACATAAATCACAGCAAGATATTTTTTGATTCACCTCCTAAAGTAATGGAAATAAAAACAAAAATAAACAAATGGGACCTAATGAAACTTCAAAGCTTTTGCACAGCAAAGGAAACCATAAACAAGACGAAAGACTACCCTCAGAATGGGAGAAAATATTTGCAAACGAATCAACGGACAAAGGATTAATCTCCAAAATATATAAACAGCTCATTCAGCTCAATATTAAAGAAACAAATAACCCAATCCAAAAATAGGCAGAAGACCTAAATAGACATTTCTCCAAAGAAGACATACAGATGGCCAAGAAGCACATGAAAAGATGCTCAACATCACTAATTATTAGAGAAATGCAAATCAAAACTACAATGAGGGGCTTCCCTGGTGGCACAGTGGTTAAGAATCCGCCTGCCAATGCAGGGGACAAGGGTTCAAGCCCTGGTCCGGGAAGTTCCCACATGCCGCGGAGCAATGAAGCCCATGCACCACAACTACTGAGCCTGCGCTCTAGAGCCCAAAAGCCACAACTACTGAGTCCTCGTGCCCCAACTACTGAAGCCCGTGCGCCTAGAGCCCATGCTCCGCAACAAGAGAAGCCACCGCAGTGAGAAGCCCACGCACCACAACGAAGAGTAGCCCCCGCTCACCACAACTGGAGAAAGCAAGCATGCAGCAAGGAAGACCCAACACAGCCAAAAAATAAATAAATAAAATAAATAAATTAATTTAAAAAAAAAACTACAATGAGGTATCACCTCACACCAGTTAGAATGGGCATCATCAGAAAATCTACAGACAACAAATGCTGGAGAGGGTGTGGAGAAAAGGGAACCCTCTTGCACTGTTGGCGGGAATGTAAATTGATACAGCCACTATGGAGAACAATATGGAGATTCCTTAAAAAACTAAAAATAGAATTACCATATGATCCAGCAATCCCACTACTGGGCACATACACAGAGAAAACCGTAATTCAAAAAGACACATGCACCCCAATGTTCATTGCAGCACTATTTACAATAGCTAGGTCATGGAAGCAACCTAAATGCCCACTGACAGACGAACTGATAAAGAAGTTGTGGTACTTATATACAATGGAATATTACTCAGCCATAAAAAGGAACGAAGTTGAGTCATTTGTTGAGACGTGGATGGATCTAGAGACTGTCATACAGAGTGAAGTAAGTCAGAAAGAGAAAAACAAATATCGTATATTAACGCATGTATGTGGAACCTAGAAAAATGGTACAGATGAACCGGGTTGCAGGGCAGAATTTGAGACACAGATGTAGAGAACAAACGTGTGGACACCAAGGGGGGAAAACCGTGGTGGGGTGGGGATGGTGGTGTGCTGAATTGGGCGATTGGGATTGACATGTATACACTGATGTGTATAAAATTGATGACTGACTAAAAAAAAAAAATCTTCCAACAAACAAAAGACCAGGACCAGAGGGCTTCACAGGTGAATTCTATCAAACATTTAGAGAAGAGCTAACACCCATGCTTCTCAAACTATTACAAAAAATTGCAGAGGAAGGGGGCTTCCCTGTTGGCGCAGTGGTTGAGAATCCACCTGCCAATGCAGGAGACACGGGTTTCAGCCCTGGTCTGGGAAGAAACCACATGCCATGGAGCAACTAAGCCTGTGCGCCACAACTACTGAGTCTGCACTCTAGAGCCCAAAAGACACAACTACTGAGCCCACGTGCCACAACTACTGAAGCCCGTGCACCTAGAGCCCGTGCTCCGCAACAAGAGAAGCCACCACAATGAGAAGCCCATGCACTGCAATGAAGAGTAGCCCTCGCTTGCCGCAACTAGAGAAAAGTCTGCGTACAGCAACAAAGACCCAGTGCAGCCAAAAATTAATTAATTAATTAATTTTTAAAAATTGCAGAGGAAGGATCACTCCCAAACTCAGTCTGAGACCACAATCACCCTGACACCAAAACCAGACAAAGATATCACAAAAAAAGACAATTACAAACCAATATCACTGATGAACATAGACACAAAAATCCTCTACAGAATACTAGCAAACCAAATACGACAATGCATTAGAAGGATCATACACCACAATCAAGTGGAATTTATCCCACTTGACAGTGGAATTCAGGGATGCAAGAATTTTTCAGTATCTGCGAATCAAATCTCAATAGATGGAGAAAAAGCTTTTGACAAAATTCAATACCCATTTATGATAAAAACTCTCCAGAACGTGGATATAGAGGCAACCTACCTCAACATAATAAAGGCCATATACAACAAACCCACAGCAAACATCATTCTCAATGGTGAAAAACTGAAAGCATTTCCTCTAATATCAGGAACAAGACAAGGATGTCCACTCTTGCCACTCTTATTCAACATAGTTTTGGAGGTCCTAGCCACAGCAATCAGAGAAGAAAAAGAAATAAAAGGAATACAAATTGGAAAAGAAGAAGTAAAACTGTCATTGTTTGCAGATGACATGATATTATACATAGAAAATCCTAAAGGTGCCACCAGAAAACTACTAGAGCTAATCAATGAATTTGGTAAAGTTGCAGGGTACAAAATTAATGCACAGAAATCTCTTGCATTCCTATAAACTAACAACAAAAGATCAGAAAGAGAAATTAAGGAAACAATCCCATTCACCACTGCAACAAAAAGAATAAAATACCTAGGAATAAACCACCCAAGGAGGTAAAAGACCTGTACTCAGAAAACTATAAGACACTGATGAAAGAAATCAAAGATGACAGAAACAGATGGAGAGATAGACCATGTTCTTGGATTGGAAGAATCAATATTCTCAAAATGACTATACTATCCAAGCCAATCTACAGATTCAATGCAATCCCTATCAAACTACCAATGGCATTTTTCACAGAACTAGAAAAAAAAGTCACAATTTGTATGGAAATACAAAAAAACCCGAATAGCCAAAGCAATCTTGAGGGGAAATAAATGGAGCTGGAGGAATCAGGCTCCCTGACTTCAGACTACACTACAAAGCTACAGTAATCAAGACAGTATGGTACTGGCACAAAAACAGAAATATAGAACAATGGAACAGGATAGAAAGCCCAGAGATAAAGTCGTACACGTATGGACATCTAATCTATGACAAAGGAGACAAGAACACACAATGGAGAAAAGACAGTCTCTTCAATAAGTGGTGCTGGGAAAACTGGACAGCCACATGTAAAAGAATGAAATTAGAATACTCCCTAACACCATACACAAAAATAAACTCAAAATGGATTAAAGACCTAAATGTAAGACCAGACACTATAAAACTCTTAGAGGAAAACATAGGAAGAACACTCTTTGACATATATCACACCAAGATCTTTTTTGACCCACCTTCTAGAGTAATGGAAATAAAAACAAAAATAAACAAATGGGACCTAATGAAACTTCAAAGCTTTTGCACAGCAAAGGAAACCATAAACAAGATGAAAAGACAACCCTCAGAATGGGAGAAAATATTTGCAAACGAATCAACGGACAAAGGATTAATCTCCAAAATATACAAACAGCTTATGCAGCTCAATATCAAAAAAACAAACAATCCAATGAAAAAATGGGTAGAAGACCTAAGTAGACATTTCTCCAAAGAAGACATACAGATGGCCAAGAAGGCACATTATTAGAGAAATGCAACTCAAAACTACAATGAGGTATCACCTCACACCAGTCAGAATGGCCAGCATCAAAAGATCTACAAACAATAAATGCTGGAGAGGGTGTGGAGAAAAGGGAACCCTCCTACACTGTTGGTGGGAATGTAAATTAGTACAGCCACTATGGAGAACAGTAGGGAGGTTCCTTAAAAAACTAAAAATAGGATTACCATATGACCCAGCATTCCCACTATTGGGCATATACCCTGAGAAAACCATAATTCAAAAAGACACATGCACCCCAATGTTCACTGCAGCACTATTTACAATAGCCAGTTCATGGAAGCAACCTAAATGTCCATCAACAGACGAATGGATAAAGAAGATGTGGTACATACATACAATGGAATATTACTCAGCCATAAAAAGCAATGAAATTGGGTCATTTGTAGAGACCCAATGGATGGACCTAGAGACTGTCATACAGAGTGAAGTAAGTCAGAAAGAGAAAAACAAATATCGTATATTAACGCATATAGGTGGGATCTAGAAAAATGGTACAGATGAACGTGTTTGCAAGGCAGAAACAGACACAGGCATAGAGAACAAACGTATGGACACCAAGGGGGAAAAGGGGGTGGGATGGGATGAATGGGGAGATTGGGATTGACATATATACACTAATATGTATAAAATAGATAACTGAGAACCTGCTGTATAGCACAGGGAACTCTATCTACTTCACTTCGCTGTACAGTATAAACCAACACAACATTGTAAAACAACTATATTCCAATTAAAAAAAAAAAAAAGACACCTGAGAAGATGGCCATCTGCAAGCCAGGAGGAGAGCCTTCACCAGAACCCAGCCACCCTGATCTCCAACTTCCAGCCTCTAGAACTGTGAGGAAATAAATGTCTGCTGCTTAAGCCACCCCGTCTGTGGTATTTGTTGGTTACCAGAACTAAGAACCGAGGTGGAATCCCCTGGGAACTCAGATCCCACCAGCGGGAGTGTGAATCTGTGCAAGGCAGCTCTGTCTCCCACCTCTGCTCACCATGAACTTGCTGCCCTTTCATTTTTAGTTGTGGGACTTCTGGAAGAAGTTGTGCTGCCCACAGCAGGGATGAAGGAGCCAAAAGCTGCAGACACGTGGGTAAGGAAGGAAGCCAGGGAAACCGAGGGCCTGACTCAGGTGTGCTCACCAGAACAATGGGTCAACCCAGAAAAGGCAGTCAGCGAGCAGGTGACGGTGTATTTTAATTGAAATCTGAACAAACGGCTCCAGGCAGAGCCTAGTGAGAGGGTTCCCGCCCTTAGCCTGAAAATCCGGTTTCTATTCGAGCTCCCCATGACTGCATTAGATTCTGAGCAGCAGGACCTCACAGTTCATTCTCGGGTGTCAGCAAAAGACAAACGTGCGCAAATGCCAAGCCACCCAGCCCCGTTCTAGACTGTGCAATTGATACTTTGTACTCAAGGACGAATTTACACGTCTCCCTGTTGCATTTCCACCTGTTAGAGTCAACAGATCATTCCAGGTGCATTAAATAAAACGCAAACCCATTACCGGGGGCCACGGGGCTCTGCTATGCAGCTCCTACCAACATCTCCAACCTGCTCTGCAGACGCTCGTGCTTGAATGCAAGGAATGCAAAGATATTACCTCTGTCTTTCAGTAACTCTTAGCTGGTGGGAAACCTTTATTGTGCCCCAGAGCCCTATCAGGATGGCGGGGGAGGTGTGTGGAATTTTCATCTGCAACAAAAGGCAATGTGCTACCAAAAAAGGAGGAGAAATTCTGCCCTGGCGTCTTTTTGAAGTGCCGCTGCCAGCACCTCACGCGTCCAGGCTCTCGGGTGTCAGCGCACCTGGACGCCTGATCACGCGGAGTCGGGGGCGGGGGGCGCGGGGCGCGGGGCGCGGAGCGTTCTCACTGCGCATGCGCTGAGTCCCCGCTCGCTCCGTTAACTCCCCCTCCCCCCACCCCCACCCCCGCCGGCAGAGAGGATCCCCCATCTCCCGACCAATAACTCTGCCTCCCGGGTTCCCAACCAGAGGGGATTTGCCCCCAGGAGACAGCTGGGAATGTCTGGAGACAATTTTGGGGTCTCACCATTGTGGGTCCTGGGGGGTGCCACTGGCGTCTAGTGGGTGGGCGCCAGGGTGCTGCCGACCACCCTACAACGCACAGGACAGGCCCCCAGAAACAAGAGTGACAAGGCTTGTCAACACTCACCTGGGACGGCCTTCCAGTCTCTTCACAGCCGAGGGCCCAGGGAGCATGGCGTCCGGCTTGGACGGATCCGGTTCTCGGCCGTCGGAAGACGCCAGGGAGGGAGTGGGCTGTATCCCACTTTCCAGCCCAAAACCACTCCTTTTCGGCGCAGCCCCTTCACGGGCAGCTGACCGTGACATTGTGGCCCCCAGCGGGGAAGAAGGAAGCGGGCCTCCGGTTCCCCGGGGCACCAGGCCTCCTTCCTCTGGCCTTCGCACGCCCCGCTCCCTCTTTTTTGCCACCACCGTTTAACCTTTTCTAACCTTGGCCCTTCCGTGTTGGCTTTAAGCTACGTCCGCCGTCACAAGTAGGGCTTGGGTGGGAGGAGCCGGGGGCGTCCCAGGCTGCAGAGCCCGAGTGGGCGCAGCTGGGCGCGCTGAGCCGTAATTGCGGGGCGTGGAAAGCCCACCGGCCGGGAATTTGCTGGAGAAGAGGATCAGCTGGAAGCTCAGCGAGGAGGAAAGGGCTGAGGACCCGGGGGCAGCTCTACGGAGCTGGAGAGGCAGGACCCACCCGGGGAAGCCGGGCCCGGACACCCGCTGTTCGGCTGGGTTGGTGCCTGAGAGAAGGAGCAGAGGCGAAGTAGTAAATGTAGGTTGCAACCAAAATCAGAAAGGCCTTGCACGCGAAGCCACAAAGGCAGTGCTTTTCCTTGTGGGCGAAAGGGAAGTATGAGCGGATTTTAAGCAGAAAAGGGACGCGATTTGTATCTTGAGCATTTTGGAAGAGGTGTGGCGAGAGATGAGAGGGAAGCAGAGGCTCAAAGGTGGGAAGGGCCCGTGAGTGGGCATGGTGCCCGTGCAGAAGCTAAGGGGACAGATCACGAAGAAGTGACTCCATCTGGTCCTAACTGGAGGTGTGGGTCTCTGTGTTTCCACTCGGCCCAGAGTCTCACTTCTCTTGCCCCTTCCGTCCACCTCTGCCTTCTACAAAACTAAAGCGCACTGCTCGCCCACGGATGACATTCACAAGAGGGAAATCTCCGAATTCCATCAACTGTAGCCATTGCCTATGCGGCCAAGCACGCGGCCTGCATTCTGTTGCCATAGCAATACCAGATGCTTCTGGGAAGATGGCGGTACTGAGAAGACTGACAATATTTTTTTTTTTAAACTGGAGACCAAAGTTTTGAAAAATTAGCTCAATTACTGTGTCAGGTTCAGTCACACCGAAGCCTAAGGAAGGACAGACCTCCCGGCAAATACCTTGACGCGTCCCCAGCTTTCTCAAGGAACCAGTATGATGGGGGCAGCCACGCAAGTCCACCTACCACCCTGGGCTCTAACCACCCGCTTCTCGGTCAGGGCACAACTGTCCTGCCCTAGCTGCTTCCAGAGGGGATGCCACCCACTTCTGGTTGCCAGTTCTGGGAAGAAGAGCACAGTCCCTTCAGGTGAAGACCCGTGTGGCCTGCAGCCTGGCTGACGGGCATGCCCACAGGTGACACAGGTCAGCTCCAGGCCCCCCTGCAGCTCAGGCTGCCCTCCCCTCACGAGAGCACCAGGGCATGGAAGTGGCTTTCTGCCACACTGTCTTCCTGCCTCGGAATCAGAAAAGACAGGGCGTCGCTTTGAGTAAGTGACCCCATCCGCTCACCTCTCCCAAGACCTTTCCTCACATCTTTCCCAGTGGGAAACAGGGCTGGAAAATGGCACCTGAGGGGAGATGGCCTATTCCAGGGATAAAGGGGAGAAGGAGGGAGGTGACTGAGGGGACAGGCACTCTGGGGTGATGTGATGGGGGCGATTGTGGCTCTCAAGTCAGGAAGAGCGGCACTGATGTCAGTAGGCAGCTGCCAGAAGTTGAGAAGCACCAAAGAGACAAGAGAGGTTGAGTCAAGGAAGATTCCAGGTGACGTGTGCAGAGCCAGAGGGTTTGCTGCCCACGAGAAAATAAGAGGAGCTTCCCTAGAATGTGGCAGCGGAACGCACGCCCAGGGCTCAGTTCCGGTCCGTACAGAGCTGGTATGTTCTGTTTTGTTTTTGAGAAAAGAAATTGCATGTACCAAGCCATTGTTTGGATTTCAAATGAGAATTGAGGTTGGTGGTATTGCTCGGTTTGAAAAATTGAAAATATATATTTTATCTCTCAAGAAATGATTTTTGTTCCCAGAAAATAAAAATATTTAAACAAATCAAAGCTTTTTTCTTGAGGGAGTTTTATTTCTCAGAATTTGGCTTTCCTACGGAAAACTGAGATTGCTTATGGAAATGGCCCAGAGTTAGTAACTAAAAGCAAGTTTAAGTTATGTATGTAAGAGAAATTAAAAGTGCTTAAACCATCGAAAGTCATGTTCTGATGTCCTCTATTTCTTCCGGATACACCTCCCGAAGTAAATTCTCTCATTTTAGAAAAACCTCCGATAGATCAGTCTAAAATCCTCAAGTGACTAGTAGGTTTTATTCAGATACATAATACTAACCTGATGTTTTTACTTTTGTGTTCTTAGCATATTATAAAGAGAGAGAAATCTCTACATTAAGTTCTAAAATTCTGCCTTACTAAAACAAAAACCAGAATCATTGGAGTCAATTTAATGAATCCTAATGCCACTGCTAGGTATGGGATCACACGTGGTACATCTGACCTGGGTGGAAAACCATTTGGCATTCTTAGCTGCAAAATCTTGGACCAGTGGCTGAACCTCTCTGCCTCAGTTTCCTCATCTGGAAGAGAGGGATATCATAGGATATTATACTTCTGGAACATCTAGGACTAGGTTCAGCTACGCATGCCAGAAAACCCCAAATAATAATGGCCTAAACCAGAGAGAAGTCTATCCCTCTGTCATGCCCAGGCCACCTAGAGGTGGGCTCCACAGCTGGTGTGGCAGGCAGTCCACGGGGTCAGACGTGTAGGCTCCCCCTCGAGGCTCTCTCCTGTTCCCGGTTACCTCATGGTTCAAAAGGGCTGCTGAAGCTCCAGGATCCGTTGGTGAAAAGAGGAAAGCAGGGAGAAGCACATGCCCTCCCTTTAAGGAGACTTGCTGGAAGTCGCAAAAACCACTCCTTTTAGCTGGTGGGCACATGGCCACACCTGGCTGGGAGAGAGGCTGAGAAGTGTGACCTTTACACTGGTGAAGAAGCAGGACTCTGCACCACATCTGTTGCACGGTACCTCTGTGCAGTCAGTGTTGTTGCCTGGAAAACACTGAGAACGCTGTGGGCCTGGCAGTCGCTGCACCTCGTGTGAGCCGCTGTCATCGCACATGCAGTGGTGGAGGCGTTGAGGAAACATCCGTCCAGGAATTCCCTCCTCGGCTGTCCTTTTCTGTTCTTTCTTACTCCTGATTTTAGACACTGGGATTGGGGTTGGTGAGAGGCCACAGTTGTACTTTCTTTAATCAAGGACGGCTTATCCACTCTAGGCGTCAGGGTGGTAATTTAGGGCTTAAAGCAGAGACTGCAATGCTCTGTGCAGTGGCCCCAGGCTGGTGGAGGCAGGGGTGGGGGGCCTGGGGGAGCCAGAAAGCTGTAAGGAGTGGCAGCTACCCAGTTTCTGTGGGAATGTGGGTCTAGAGGAACCAGAGCTGCCAGATCTTCCAGTTTTAAGAGAATCTGGATTCTTACGTGGCATCTCTTTTTGTTCACTGTGAACACTTTTCTTATTATGGCCACAGGCAAGCAATCCGTCCCCTAACCGCATGAGATGAAAGTAATTAGGTAAGGGGCAGGCTGGATGAAGCGATCAGGAGCCGCAGCTGGAGGGCGCGCTCGTGAAACGCGCACGTGGAGAGACATGGGGGGAGGTGCGCCCGAGGTCCTTGAGTCCGCAGCCCCTTCTTAGCAGGATGAGGAACCCAAGGAAGGAAGTTTGAATGCTTAAGCTATCATTTTATGATTTAAGAGCTTTGTTTGCATGATGTCTATTCCAAGGGGCTGGAGGAATGGGAAGATTACCGTTTCCTAATATTTAAAATGGTATCAGGGCTTCCCTGGTGGCACAGTGGTTAAGAATCCGCCTGCCAATGCAGGGGACACGGGTTCGAGCCCTGGTCCGGGAAGATCCCACATGCCGCAGAGCAACTAAGCCACAACTACTGAGCCTGCGCTCTAGAGCCCATGAGCCACAACTACTGAGCCCGTGAGCCACAACTACTGAAGCCCGTGCGCCTAGAGCCCGTGCTCCGCAACAAGAGAAGCCACCGCAATGAGAAGCCTGCGCACCGCAACGAAGAGTAGTCCCCGCTCACCATAACTAGAGAAAGCCGGCGTGTAGCAACAAAGACCCAATGCAGCCAAAAATAATAAATTAATTAATTAAAAAAAAAATAAACTGTCCATTTCGTAGTTTTAAAATGGTATCTATCCTAGAAATATAATACAGTGGTCACTTAAAAAAGAACAAAGTCAAAAAAAAAAAAAAGAACAAAGTCCTATTCCTGCTTCTGTGTTTGATTCACTAGGAAGCTAGAGACGTTATTCTCTGAATCTTAAGGGCTCCTCTAAGAAAACTCTCCAGAGGTTCTTGTGTGACTCTATGAGCTACTAGGAATTTTACGCTGACTTTCAAAGCCACAGAGGAGGTGGCATGAAGATGCTTGATTCTTCCTCACTTTCTCTTCAAAAATCAACCTTCCAGTATTCTCAAAAATAGAAAAGGGGAAAATTATCATTTGGGTACACTGAACTATGTACACCGTGACCAAGGTATACTTTTTTGGCACAAAGATAATGATAAAATTATAAATCTCTTATTCTGACTTGTATGAGTAAACACTATAAATATATGAGAAAACAGAATCACCATAGGCGGGGGTCAGTAGAAATATCAGATTAAAGAATTAGAGGTTAAAGATGAAAGAAACAGACCTGATAAAACTAAAGCTATGGCAAGCATCAGATCTAAAATATAACAATGACAGCAAACACATATAACAATGAGACTTCTCTGCGCCTTTTCTTCATTCCACATGTGAGGAAAGGCACAGAGAAGTTACGTAGCTATCAAACTCATCCAGTTTGTAAACGGCAGAGCCTAGATTTGAAGCCAGGCAGTCTGGTTCTAGAATTCATGCTAACATCAATGGGTTTAATACTTTATAGACATAAAAGAAGGCTTAAAATGTGATGCAAACAAAAGGGATCTCAAAATTGACTAGGCTGTTTTGAAACAACTAAACAGAACTTTTAGAAATGAGACATGGGAAATTTATTTAAAACTGGACAGAGTTTTTTGATTTAATAATCTTTAAGTACCCATTATTTCTAAGAGTATCTTTGATATACATTTTGCAAGTAATGTGTGGCAGGCACTATATTTGGAAGAGTATCTCATTTAAATCTAATAACCCTTATGGTAGATACTATTATCATCATCGTTTATACAAGGGAATAAATTAAGAGACGTTAAATAATTTGTCCAAGTTAATGTATCTAGGAAATACAGAGTTGGTTTGACTTCCAAATGCATGTTCCCTTCACTCATAATCTCCAGAAAAAGGTAAACAGCATATATGACTTCAGCTAGAAAAGTTAAATATTATCCGTGTACACGAGTGAAGTTAGGCCAATGGAAACATTTACAAGACAGCCCTGCCAGACACGGCCAAAAAGAGAGGGGGAATGTACAGAGTAGGTAAATTTTTAGAAGTCAGAACCAGGGACTTCCCTGGCGGTCCAGTGGTCAGGACTCCGCGCTTCCACCACAGGGGGCACAGGTTCAATCCCTGGTCAGGGAACTAAGATCCTGAGTGTCGCACGGCAGCAAAAAATTAAATAAATACATAAATAAATAAATGTCAGAACCAATTAAGGCAGTTATAAATGGATGGCATTTAAATATATATATTAGAATAAGTTTCAAGCCATGCAAAGTTCACCAAAACAATTTTTATTTCCAGTGTTTAATTGGGTATGCACACAGGCATGACACAGGTTTGGATCCATTAAGTCCTCATGCAGAATTATATTCTTCTCCATAAAGAAGCCAGTTCCATCCAGGTCACTATCTACACACCTATGTTACAACATTTATATCAAATCTGGTATCTGAAGAAAAGATACACATATAATATGTTCATTTAAGTTACGTATTTTACAGAAAGATTAAAAATTCAAGTCACACAAAACTCAGAAACTGTATTAAAAGTTTGAATAGAAAACTCAGAGATCCACCTGGAATGACTAGAGAATGGAAGTTCTGTATCTACCTGTGTTAAAACTGGTAAATGTGATGAAATTTGTCACCAATAAAACGCATCTGTTTACGCAGTGTAAGTTATCTGACTTTAACAACATGGCACCCTAAAAACCGAATGTATTTTTATGATGAGGCACTTTTGTTAGTGATGAAACCAAAGGAACACATTTGCTGCATACTAATGCCAGCTATTTTCTTCAGTGATCTTGGGTGTATGCACTATGCGGTGAGTCGCAACAAATAACCTTGCTCATTTGTATACAACTATCCGATATATTTTTAAATATATATATATGTTCTTCTGGCTGTAGTAATGCACTGTAAAGCTATTTCACAGTGCAAAATGATGAAACCAGCCCAAATGAAGGCTGCATAATAACAATTCTGGTACAAGAAAATATTTACAGAGTTATGGAACGTGTAACAGTAGCTTTTATTCGCTGGAGTGGACGTACCCCCAGTTTAAAGACAGGGATGGAACTGTGCTTTGCTGCCTGGGGTTTCGGACAGTTGATGAGGTTGGGCCGTCGCTGCAGAACTGGCGTTTTGGCTCGTGTTCTGGAAGCTTTCTCCATTGATTTGGTCAAGTGACTGTGGTGGTGTGGAAAGAGGGGGCCTGTTAGTTGACGCCAAGGTGCTGGGAGAACTGTCTGCATGGGACTGAGAAGACAGGGCTGGGTCCGTGGTGGGTATGTCTAACGTGCTAAGGCTCTGGGGCTGGGGGTCCCCCGCGTCCCCTCTGCTCAGGTCGGCCGTGCTGGTGCGTAGCCGCTCCCTGGCCAGCCAGTCTGAGATGGACAGGTCCTGGGCTGAGCATTTGGGCTTCAACCGAGTCACAGCTGAGAGTTCGGATTCTCTGTCCCCACTCTGCTCCTGCGCTCTCCAGAAATTCAAAACACTGATTTCAGTAGCATCCCTGTGCCCTCCCAGGGTGTGTCTGCGTTTGATGTTTTTCCTTTTGGCAGGATCCGCGTGGGTTTTTTGAGTTCCTACTCCAAACATGTCATCTGCCGGCGCTTTGGGCCTCAGTTTTAACCGATCAGCTATTTTCGTTTTCCAGGTGGGTTCCTGTTTCTCGGATTCGCTTCTGGCTGGTGGTGTCAGCAAACTCCCTGTTGATTTTCCTTTTTTCATCACCTCGAACACCTTCGCGATGGAAGGGGCTTCCTTCTCATTCTTGGCATCTCCTAGAGTCGCGCTGTCTGACTTGAATCTGGCGGATTTTTTCCTGGACAGAGTGTCACACTCAATCAGCTTATGGGAACTGAAGAGCAGTCTCCGGCTCTCTAAACTCGGCGTTAAACTCCCCTCCGTACCGCTGACTTCGCTGCCTTCCGAGTTCCGCCGGCTCGTCTTCGTGGCCTCTTGCAGCTTTCCTCGCAGGAGCCTCTCGGAGGCCAGCGCGGCGGGGAAGACGGGGAAGTCGCTCTCGCTGTCCGTCTCCACCGGCCGCCCCTCGCTCACCAGCTCGCTCCTCTCGTCGTCGGCGTCGTCGCCCCTGCTCTCGGCCACCGACTGCACTTCGGGGCTCAGCCGGCTGGAGTCGAGGCCGGTCACGGAGGGGGCGGGCAACGTCGCCGGGTCGTCGGCGGTGATGGTGCCGACACTGACCAGAAACTCGCCGACTCTGGCTTCGGGGCTGGTGGATTTCTTGGTGGAAAACCTCGCCAGGGCGCCGGAGTCGGGCCCCGTCTCGTCCGGGTGGGAGGCCTTCTGGGCCGCGAGGGCTCTGGGGCCCTCTTTCAGGATGGCCAGGCGACAGCTCGGGGTGGGTGACCTGCTCTGCTTGGCGCCCTGGGGGGCCGGGGGCTCCGCGGTCTCCCCCCGCAGGGCTCGCTGATCAGCTCTGGCCGCGCTGCCGTCTTTCTTCGCGTGATTTTCTTTGCAAGCCACGGTCCTTTGTTTCCTGCCTGGTGTCTCGCTCTCTTTTTTGGACTCTTCTTTAATATCGTTGTGACCCTGCTCTGCGTTTTCTTTCTTAAAAAACACATTGTCCAGTTCGTCTTCCGAGCTGCTGGGCTGTGCTTTTTCTTTTGGTTTTTTCCTCTTGCGACTGGCGGCCGCGAAGATGGATGACACAAGCAGGTCCCTGCTATACTGATCTTTTCCGGATCCCCAAGAACCCTGGGGGGCAGAGACACGAGACTTTGAACATAAGAACGTTATTGAGTTCATTTTCTGAAAAGGTTCCCCCCGCCCAGCACCAATATTTCTTTTTTTGTGTGATTTCCATTGCTTTGGTGATTATTTTTTATTTTTTAACTGAAATATAGTTGATTTACAATGTTGTGCCCGTCTCTGCTGTACAGCAAAGTGACTCAGTTATACACATATAGACATTCTTTTTTTTCATATTCTTTTCCATTATGGTTTAGCACAGTAGACTGAATATAGTTCCCTGTGCTGTACAGCAGGACCTTGTTGTTTATCCATCCTGTATATAACATTGAATAGTTTGCATCTGGTCATCCCAAACTCCCACTCCTTCCCTCCCCCGCCCCCAAGTATTTCTTAACCACTAAAGCCAAGTAATAACAGGGTGTAAGTTTTTACACCCCCTTTTAACTTGTACCTAAGACAACTTCTTATTTTTATTTAATCTGTCCCATTTCTTGCCTGGTGGTATTTATCTGCCATGTCACAGCTGACATACACCTGTCTTTCAGGGACACCTTCTGTGCTTGGGGCCCTCTCGCACTCTTATTCTTCTTGACTTCCCTCCATCTACAGACCGTCCCTGCTTCTGCTACCCTCGGAGGGTCCTCAGGTTCCTGATTAAGCTGATTAAGATAAGGGAGCTCAAAAAAAAAAAAAAAAAAAAAAAAAGATAAGGGAGCTCCTGGGTTCTCATTAGTTCAGGCAGGCTGGATCTGCAGAGACTGGCCTTAGGTAAATCAAGTTGGCACTGTCTTCACTGACCTCAAGTAACAAGCAAATCACGAAGTTCAAAAAACATAAGGTCAATTAAAGACCTTAAATCCTTACCAAAGAAACACTGCAGTGCCCTGTATTGAGAAAGTGGCAGTGCGGCCAATTGGCTTTGCGGCCAACTGGCTTTGTCAGCTACGCCTAATAGGTTCTTGATGATGAGTGTTTAAGTGTCATAATGCCTACAGGCTAAGTAAATTCGGGTGGGGGCGGTCAATAAACACTAGCTGGTGTAACACACACCATTTAAGTCAAGCAGGCAGGCAGGAAGTATGCAGATTAACAGAAACTGAGTAATAGTTTCTCTATTGTCATAAAAATCTTAGACAAGCTAGAACTACTATACTGAAGTCTTGAAAATTACAGTAAAAATTCAGGCTTTTGTATTAGAAAGGATTCACCAAAATGAAATCACAGATTGATGGAACTTTGTTTTTATAAGTTATAAAGGATTTTATAATTATGCAGGACCTTTCTAAGGGTTTTTCACATTTAACACATTCTGTTGAAGACTGTAGGGGATGATGGCTGTGACTGAGCTCTGAATTAGAAGACCTGGTGTTCCTTCCCTAGCTTGCAGTGTATGACACTGAGCAAGCGATTCACTTTTAAACACCTCAACTTCATTGCTGATTTAAGTGAGAAGAAGTTAGATTATACTATCTTTAAGATTCCCAACGGTTCCCTTTAAAATTCGATGTTTCTGTGATCACTATGTGTTGGAGCAAATGACTATATTATTTTACAACTGAAAAAAATTGTTACAAAGAATTATATCATTTGGACATCCATTATATTATAGGTATAATACAAACACCACCATAATATACTTAAGATGAAGAGACTGCTATAACCACAGGTTAAGAAATATGCATCTAGTGAGAGGAAAGGAGGGAATTTCAAACAGGTATGAAATCTAAAACCTAAAAATCTAAATCTAAAATCTTATATTCTGGCAAAAAGAGGTGGGAAACTGTTCCAAAGTAAAGAAGTCTAAGGAGACATGACAACATAACGCAAGGGGCGATCCTTGATTGCATCCTATATACAGGAAAAGAAAAAACAACACACATTATTGGGACAACTGGCGAAATTTGTGTAAAAACTGTACATTAGAAATAATAATGTATTGTACTCATGTGAACTACCAGAATACAATAATTATGCTGTAATTACATAGAAGAATCCCCTTGTTCTTCGGAGATGCACACTGAAGCATTTAGGGGTAAAGTGTTATCATGTCTATAAGTTAACTCTCAAATGACTCAGAAAAAAAAAATTACATATATATCAAGATTTACCAACTGATAAATCTAGGGCAAAAGGTTTGGGTGCTATTATTCCAATAACATTTTTGTAGGCTTAAAATTTTTCAAAATAAAAAGTTGGGGTAAAACAATGGTAAAAATCACAATATAAGTGATAGCGAATGATATATCATTAAATATTTTATGATATTTTCTGCAAAAATTCAACTCTAATTTAGTCATATGTGATCCCATTATGTTTAGAAATGATATATAATGATATGTATGTCTCATTTCCAAATAGAACATTTGAAGAAATTTATTGACAGTTCTACTTGCTACAGTCTCAGAAGAGCAAAGCTGGCACAAACTGAATTAATGAAAAACTTTCTAACTGAATGTCTTAAAAACTACTCAGAAAGTGCACTTTGGTGGTGGTGTCAACAGAACACAAATTATGTAAACAAAAATTGATTATAAAAACAAAATTAGGGACTTCCCTGGTAGTGCGGTGGTTAAGAATCCGCCTGCCAATGCAGGGGACACGGCTTCGAGCCCTGGTCCAGGAAGATCCCACATGCTGCAGTGCAACTAAGCCCGTGCGCCACAACTACTGAGCCTGCGCTCTAGAGCCCGCGAGCTACAACTACGGAGGCCCGTGTGCCTAGAGCCCGTGCTCTGCAACAAGAGAAGCCACCGCAATGAGAAGCCCACACACTGCAACGGAGAGTAGTCCCCGCTCGCCGCAACTAGAGAAAGCCCGCAAGCAGCAACGAAGACCCAATGCAGCCATAAATAAATAAATAAATAATTTATTAAAACCAAAACAAAATTAGTGATCTTGTTGAAAAGAAGGCAAGAATATATATTTTCATAAAAAATGTATAATAATAATAAAGTCTATATTACTACTGAAATGTTTACAGAATGAAATAAAATGTTTGGGATTTGCTTCCAAATAGTCCCGAGGGACTTCCCTGGTGGTCCAGTAGTTAAGACTCTGAGCTTCTACTGTAGGGGACACGGGTTCCATCCCTGGTAGGGGAACTAAGATCCCACCTGCTGCGAGGCCAAAAAAAAAAAAGTCACGAGGAGGAGGAAAGTGGGTGGGTGCAGATGAGACAAACTTGGCCATGTGTTAATTGTTGAGGGTGAATAATAAGGGCTCATTATATTATTCTCTCTACTTTTGCATATGTTAGAAAATTTTCACATTAAGAATGGGGGGGGGCTTCTCTGGTGGCGCAGTGGTTAAGAATCTGCCTGCCAATGCAGGGGACATGGGTTCGAGCCCTGGTCTGGGAAGATCCCACATGCCGCAGAGCAACTAGGTCCGTGAGCCACAACTACTGAGCCTGTGCGTCTGCAGCCTGTGCTCCGCAACAGGAGAGGCTGCGACAGTAAGAGGCCCGCGCACCGCAATAAAGAGTGGCCCCCGCTCGCCGCAACTGGAGAAAGCCCTCGCACAGAAACGAAGACCCAACACAGCCAAAAATAAATAAATTAATTAATTAAAAAAAAAAAGAATGAGGGGGTAAATGCCTACTTCTTTGAATTATGCTAAACTACACTGAGATAAATCCAACACCCCACCTCACAATCCAGTATTCCTCTATCATATTCTATTTTAAGCATTAATTTTTCCCTTTATAAGACTCTGTTGGCCTGTCATCAGACACAGACAGGGGTGCATCTGCATACGAATCATAACGATCAACCACAAAGCAATTCCCCTCTAAAATATTCCAAACTGTACAAAACAATTTACCTTAGATTTTGTTGAGTCACTAGTAGCTGAATCTGTGAGAAGTTAAAGAAAACATGGTCAGTATTGGTCAGATTCTTTACTGCTTTCAACAAACAATGCAAAACTTATGGAAAAGACAGGCACAGAACAAAATGTGAAAGCAAAACTCAAAAACAATAGAACACAGTGGATAGTCAGAGCTCACAAAGATGCAAGCTGCACCACAGAAAGCCACCGCCATGAAAGGATGCTGTGAATTGTAGGCAGAATCAGCTCAATGATAGGTATGGCAAAGGAGCCCTGTGCTAAACAAAACAGAAACACTAGTGTTTATTAAATTTGCTAAGTATTAAATCTAGCAATAAAGCAGCTCGAAGACCTTTTGAAGAATTGCACTATGTACCACATCCTGTATCTGAAACTGATACACAATGTAGAACGTTTAGGATTGTTGGCCGCCCTCACTACAAATTGAGATGCTCAGACTCAGTGTATTTATGTTGATTTTTGTCAGACTGTCCATGTTAAATTTTGGAAGCATATACTGTGTGCGTAAGGATGCATTACGATAACCCTGCTTCTGGGTCACTCTGACGTTACGTTAAATCATGCTGATCTCTGTGCTTTGGACCCCGGTTTCGCATCTGTGCAGTCAGGGATCCTTTTGACTAGTTAAATTGCTACCAGTTTTCCAATTATTTATTCACAAATGCTATTATGGAAATGGAAAAATGGAGAGCATCATTTTACTGTCTGGCAAAAACTCAGATTATACAAGTATAAAGAGGGTAGGAAGGGGCTAGCACTCTTCAGGACGACACCAATTTGGAAATTTTCTCTTTCAACTTCAGGGAAATGGATTTTCAGAACTAATGAGCTGAGCCCCATGCCACGCCCCTTTCAACACATGGCTCAATGCTTTATGACTTTAAGAACTGGTAGACCATACCATGCTATTTCTCCTCACGGTCTGCTTCAGAAATAACAAGAAACAGCAGAAAAACTTTTAAGAAAGTAGTAGTGATCTGTTTCCAATAACCGTTAAGAGAAAGTGTACACCACAGATCAGCTCGGTTTGCGTTTACAGGAAGCGGGGGCTTCTGCAGACAAGGCAGCTACAGTGCGGACAGCAGTCCTCCTTCTTCCTACAGTTCCAGCTGTCCGTCAGGGACACCACGGAATCCACTAGCGACATTACCGCGCGATAGACTCCTCCCATCTCGCCTGTGCAACATCAGTACAGATGTGCCTGTGTCAGTAAGTGCTGGAAAGAGAACCCTTTAGGACTACAACGAGAACTAGAGACAAAGGGAGAACACGGTGTAAAACATGCTAGGTTAGTGCAACAGTTTGGCAGGAGAAAATCTGCATCGAAAGAGCCTATTAGAACTGATACTTCACCGAACGTTAGGGTGGCAACAGAAGACAGAAGAAAATGTCAGAGAGATTGACTTTTACGGTGACCTCTGTAGTGACAAGATAATAGACTGCATTTATGGGAATGGTGCCCATGAGCATTTTACATATTTAACTGGCTGCTTTTTCAACAGAACGTCCAGCTCAAGAGTGACAACTGCTCATACAGCCTAGACCACACTTTCTGCCATCACAGCAACCACATACTCAGTAGCGTGTATCTGTTTTACCTTGTGATGACTATTACATGGAAACTGTGAATTAAAAAAAAAAAAAAAAAAGAACAAAACAGTGGTTTGCATGCTCATTTTCCCTCATATTTCCTTTCTGACAAGCATTAACCAACTCCATGCACTGCCAATGGCATTACAGTCACTGGAAGATAATTCAGATCAATCAGAAAAGGAAGATTACATTTTTTTTTATTAGTGGAAAGGGAAAAAAAGAAGAAAAGGAAAAAAAAAATCATAGTGAATTGTTACTTATGATTGATTTGCTCTTTCATGTTATAAGAATTTAGCTTTTAACCTAGAGATCAATACTGCCCAGGCAAGAGTTACCTGATACATCTCCAGGGGAGACGCCTGTCCTTCCAATGTTGGTGAGTAAATGATCTATGTTTGGCACTGGCTGGGAGTCTACTGTGTTTTCCTCCTGCACTGTTGTCTATGGTTAATAAACAAAGATCTCTTCATCATCTCTTCAAAGATACTTTCTTTAAAATTCAAACAACATTTAGTAAAAGACACATTACTGAGTGGAGGACATATGCTTAATTTTTTACATTATTTGCATATAATTAATTACCAAATAAGTATCATACTTGGATTTTCATTAGATCAGAAACTGAGGCGCTATAGACCTGCTTTCGGGGTGCAAAGCAGACAATAGCATACAAAGCAGGAAGGTGACACAGTTGTAGGATCAGGATCTTGTGTGTCCCAAATGAGAAGAACAGAGTACAAATGCTGATGGACAATACTTACAAGAGGTTCTTCAGCACCTTCTTCTGTGAAAAACCAGTCATGCTAAAATTTAAAATAAAAAAGGTGAAAAAGAGAAATTAAATAACCCCCTACAGAGATCTATATTTTGGAGGACAGCACAGAAAAAAAGGTAATTCTCTTAGGAAAAAAAAAAAAATTTATAACCAAATTCCGCCCTACCAACTATCAGCTGCTCACGAAAAAGAATTTTCTCGATGAGCCGAAGCCTGGACTTACGTGCTGGATAAGTGTCTCTACGATCTTGTACTGGTCTGGCATGTGAGTGACCATGTGCGTCATGTTATCCTCAGAGGTCCTCACGAGAGTTGGACCAAACACTATGGCGAGGTTTCTTGGTTCCATCTGCAACAGAGGATGATATTAGAAAATATCACAACTTTTCTTAAGAAAGTAGGCTTAAATTCCCATTGCATGTTTGGCATTTCACTTCTGAAAGACTCTTGATGAAAAAGAATTCAAAGAATGGCTGACTGATGTGTGTAAAAAAAAATGATGCTTCAGGGTTAGAGTTTCCATAAACTGATCTATATGTAAATTCTTTTTTTTGCTTTAATGACAACATACAATACTTAATTGGCATTCGTTTTTTCCAGGAAGTCTTTGATGGAAAACAATTGATCTGGTTCAAAACTAGTATTACAGGGAATTCCCTGGCAGTCCAGTGGTTAGGGTTCCGCACTTCCACTGCAGGGGGCACAGGTTCGATCCCTGGTCAGGGAACTAAGACCCCACAAGCCGTGCACCTCGGCCAAAAATAAGTATTAACAAAGTTGGATCAACTGACAAAAATATTAAAATCAAAGGGAATAAAACTTGCAAAAGAATAGGGAAAACCTCTCCCCTCAAAAACTAAACAAATGGAAAGAGATACATAACAATTTCCAAATTTGCCTGAGTAGTACATTAAGATCATGAATATGTAAAACCTAATGTCTGAAAATATTCTTTTGACAAAATTTTTACTTCAACCAAGACTTCCAAAGCTTGTTGCTTATCCTTGTACCAATGAACACCTCAGTATTACATGCCTATATGTTTGTATGTTTCCTTCCATGATAGTTTGTACTCCTGTTTAAGTACCTGATTGTCAAAGGTGCGAATCTTTTGTTTTTCTTTGTTATATCTTGTAAGTGTCTGGTGTAATCTTTTGACCTTAGGATTTGATTAAAATATTAAATAACCAATCCCAAAAACATAGTAGAGGGTAAAAAACCATTGTGGAACTCAAAAAAAAAAAAATCAAACTGGTCTTGGGATCCACACCAAAAATTTAGTTTCCATCCATCACCAGAGTTGATCCCCCTTACCCTTTCACCCTCCCCTGCACCCCTGCCCCTCCCCCTCTGGTAACCACTACTCTGTTCTCTGTATCTATGTGTTGTTTTTGTTTGGTTTGTTCATTTATTTTGTGTGTGGTTTTTTTTTTATTCCATGTGAGTAAAATCATACAATATTCATCCAAAAGATATTTCTTTAAACCAATCAGGAAAAGCTACACGTGAACAGACTACTAGATAATACGAAGGAACAATAAATTTTGGTGTGTTTGATAAAGGTAGTATGGTGGTGTGAAAACAAAACCAAAAAAAAGTATCTGCTAAATCTAAATGAAACAAAACAAAAAAAGAAAATGTCTGTTGTTTTTCACTGTATACCATTTGATACATTTTTACTGTTGTTTGTGCAAATATTGCCCATTCAAAATATTAATATACAGTTGAAAAATAAAAGAAGTAAAATTTCTGACTTTTTCATTTTTCTTGCTGGATAAACATAAAAGAAAATGTCTTGAAAAAACAACAATTCATATTTTGGGGATCTTTTGCTTTTAGTAGTGATCTTTAGAGGGACGTGATCACCAGTATGATGTATTTTAGAGCTTTTGTTTAATTATAACCTATTTTTGACTATTTCGCATGAAGCAGTGAAGTACATCTTTTCAACTAAAGCCACTGAAAGTACATCTCTTCCATAAACAGTTTACACACCTTATTTTTTTCTGAATTTTCTGCCACTGTCTTCAGATGAGCCGAAAGAAACTTGAGTGTTTCATAATGATGTTCGGGCAAATCATGAATCTGAAACATATTATTTCATGATGGATTTAAATGCTGAACTTTTGTTGTACCTCCAAAAATATAAAATAATACCTACTAGTCTTTTTAATGTTTTCAGACGATCTAGAGGATCTTCCTTACGATTGGCTTCAATAAAGTCGGCATATTTATCTGACAACAGTAAGAACAAAAAAAACCAAATTCATCTTAAATTGTTTAGGTAAGCTGTAATCTAGTTTCCCTCTAAGGTTCAATTTCAAACCACAATTAAAAAGAAAAAAATGGTAGGGAGGACCCCAAATAGCCTTTGAAATGTTGTCCTAAAACTACTATAGGGGCTTCCCTGGTGGCACAGTGGTTAAGAATCCACCTGCCAATGCAGGGGACACGGGTTCGAGCCCTGGTCCGGGAAGATCCCACAGGCCATGGAGCAACCAAGCCCGTGTACCACAACTACTGAGTCTGTGCTCTAGAGCCCCGCGAGCCACAACTACTGAAGCCCATGTGCCACAACTACTGAAGCCCGCGTGCCTAGAGCCCGTGCTCTGCAACAAGAGAAGCCACCGCAATGAGAAGCCCGCACACCGCAACGAAGGGTAGCCCCCGCTCGCTGCAACTAGAGAAAGTCCGCGCAGCAATGAAGACCCAACGCAGCCATAAATAAATTTATTAAAAAAATAAATAAGTAAAATAAAACTACTATAGTTTTTAATGACTCCCCTAGGCCTTATCAAACAAAGGAAATTCCCTAAAATGTGAGTTCTCTGAGGGTACATCCTGTATTTACACAGTCTGTCCACTTTCTCTCCCCGCACTGCAACATCTACTACAAGGTCTTATCTAAGTCAAATAGTTGGTCTGGCTGAAAAAATGCTTTTCTACTAATTGTACCTTATTATAACTTAGGCTTTTCACTGAGAACAATAATAACATATTTTCAACTCAGCTGTAAACATGAATGAACAGGATAATATACATTTTTACTGAACTTTAACAACGTTTTATAAACTGTTTTTCACTGAAATGTATCAGGAGGAAAAAACAATCCAAATGACAAAAAATAGGACATGATTATGCTTTGTATATAAATAAGAACAAAACCTCCTGTTTCTTTTGACAAAAATATTTTCCCCTGGTTCAATTTAATATGCTGTGGTTTCCCAACAATGTAATGTTCAACTGTTGCATTGGTGTCTTTGGTGGGGTTAACTCACCATTTGTGAAAAGTGGTTCAGGGAGTTTTCTGAAGAAGGATTTTAGTAAACTGCTTATCACATTCAAATCTCGCCATTTCTAGGTATGCAAAATAAAAATACAGTATGTTTGTAGTCAATACCACAAAGGAAAAAAACACAGACCAGTTATTCAAATAGAAATACACAAACTTACATCGTCTTGTATATCAATATCAGCCATTCCCTTGTTGAGTTCCTCTTGCATACTTGAGATTGCTGCATTGTTTCCAGGAACTCTATAAATACCTGTATATTCAAGACCTCTTTCTTCAACTAATTTGCAACATATGTCAACTATTAATGGAATATACTGCAAAACAAGAAATAAACATTTTATTTAACACAGCATGCATGTTTATCTTCAGTTAGTAGATACATATCGTAGTTACAAGGCCCTTTTCATCCAAAAGGAAACAGTATATAAATTGCTGTTATTTGATATAGAGAAAATAAAGAATAGAAACATTGGAGAACTGGGAAGAGATAAAACCAGCAAGAGATAGTTGAGTCAGTGGAAAGAGAATGAATAGGTCAAGACTGAAAGAGGAGGACCCACAGGGACATAATAGTCTAAAGAAGAAACAAGAGCAAGTAGGGAGAATGTGGAAACAGTTCAGTGGAATAAAAGAAGGGGGGCAGGGGCAGAGGAGGGGGAAAGAATAACATCCATCCACTCATGATATGAATCCTAACGTGGGCATTGTAAACACACACACACACACACACGCACATTTATATTTATCACACTTTCTTAATCAGATTCTTGTTCCCATCCTTCTTTTAAAATGCTGAAAGCAGAAACACACATGACTTGAAAATGACTTCTTACCGATTGTTTCAGATACATTCCTAGCAGTTGAATAATTATTCTATTTCAGAGTCAACACATTAGAAAAAAGAATTATAGATAAAATTACTCCATACACCCGTACAGGTCAGACATGCTTAGAGAAACTAAGGTCTGTTAAGAAGAGGAAAATACTCAACAGATGGACAGATACTCCTTGTGATCTGCACGGCTGTGTACGCGGGTCCTGTTATGAGTACGGCTGAATTAATGGCTTTAGGAAATCTGGCTGGCTGGTGTCTCTTACCCGATTAGTATGAGCTGGTGGGCAATCATCCAGTCTGACCCCGAACGTTCCTGTAGCAGTAGGCTTTTTTTCAAATGTCTTTCTCATAATACTTGGAATGCCTTTTCTCCATGTGCCTTTGTCTTTTGGGGGACTAGTGTCATCTTTTGATCGTTGTTCAAAAGAAAATGACATAAAGAAAAGAAAATAGAAACAAGAGTGTTTAAATCATGACTTTAAAGATCCTTTATCAATATTTATATAAATCAGAGTCCTGTACTATAAATAACATATCCTTTATCTATCAAACATATTCTATTCTATTCTCTTCCTAATATAGCACTCCTTTCAACCCTCCATATAATTTAGTACGAATCAATTATGTTTCTTCACCCTTTGACAATCTGTACCATGATTTTCTTTAAAACAGTCAAGACAATAGAATTGATGTGACATCTTTAGAGTGAGATTTTAGCAAAAGGAAACATAATGGTTTTATTTCAAAATGGAAGCACCTGGATCCTCTGCATTTATCAAATTGGTAGTTTTTGACATAGATGTATGTGTTGTATTTTCCTTCACTTGATCTTTATTATAAGAACTGGTATCTTGGACCCCAGCTTAAGGGAAAGGCCCCACCAGCCTGGACCAGGCCCCCAGTGATCTCTGGGTTAGCTTACCCTGAGCTGAGGTCCGCAGAAAACGCACAGAAAAACATGAAAACACCTTTAAAATCCCAATTTTATTAAAAAAGAAAATTTTTTTTTTTACTTAGGTATAGTTGGTTTACTACAAACCCAATTTTAAATCCTAGATTTATCTAGGAATGCTGGTATCAGTACCTTTACTGAGAAGCTTCCTTTCTGACTCTTCCTTGGGGGAGTGTGGACTTTGAGTCCGAGGCTCTGCTTTAGCACCAAGTAGAGTCTGCCGGATGCTGAGACTCTGGCGAGGGGTCTTTGGCAACTGCTCTGCTTTGCTGCTGAAAGAAAGGAACATTTCTGACCAAGTATGTATTTTACATCCCAATTAACCTGCAGGCATGGTGGGATTCTCACCTCATCAGACTGTTGTATTCTTTTATTCTTCGACTAATCAGATCCCTGTTAGTAACTCCAGTGTCCTACAGAATAAATAGAAGGTACAATTAGAAAGTCAATTCTAAACTCCCTAAACAGGGATCCTACTCTTTTTGGGGGGCAGGGGGGAGCTCTGTATTGTACTGCTTTGCTTATTCAATACAGACTCCATGGAGTTGTTTTAAAAGCTCTATTCAAATCATGACCTAACATCACTAAGTGACAAATGTTCAAGTGCCTCCGCCACTGCCAAGAGTTTTCTGTTTATTTTCTGTACCCCAGCAACACCTAGACTCGTACCAGCAAGTAGCCAGTGTTCAAACTTACTGAATTGATCTGGCGTTTTTAATAAATGACTGGGAAGCAGTGAGCCAGTTTTTTCTGTCACTAATACCAGAAAGAATGATCAGCGTTTCAAAATAATACAGTTGGATAAAAGATGGAATACTGCCAAAATGTGTTAATGATTAATTGATAGGAACAGTGAGATTGAGGGTCAATTAGTATCAGAAGTGGCAGTTATATTTTGAGAAGAAAAAAGCTCAAAACTGGTTTTTTTAACCTCAACAGGTTAACCTCAATAATATGCTACATGGAAAGAAAACTCAGAGTTGACCATAAGGGGATAATTTTTTTTTCCCTATTGGTTCCAATTATAAATTGACATGTGTCCGCAAATATTTTTTTTACTTGTCTCGTTTTGGTCATACTGAACGTTACAATTTACAAAGAATACAGGCTTTGTAAATTCTCGAATTCAAATGGATTCTTCTCATTTACCAACTGAAAGAGGATATGGTTAAGATCTAGAATAAGACTGCTTGACAATTCTGAGCTATGTGACCCTGGGGAAATTACTTAACTTCTCTTTGCCACAAAGTTCCCTTGTTTGAAACATGGTGATGATAATAATAAGATGCATTCATATGGTTGCTGAGATTAACTGATATAAAATGCTTAAAAGAGTGACTGCCATATGGTATATGCTTGGTGAATTATTACTCTCTTAGCTATAAAACTCGGTGAAAATACCCGTGTCTTAGAATCAGATGATAGTAATGATGCTATAATGGCTGACATGAAGTACATGTTCATGACCTACCAGGCACTGGCCTGCGTTCTTCATAAGCATCACTTCATTCAATTCCTAAAAAAGCCCTGTGTCTCAAAGATGAAGTCATCTACTGCCCAGCAGGACGCCTGGCACAGAGCAGAGGGCTGATCAAACAGGAACTCCTTTGAACTGCTACCTAAAGCTGAAATCTACACCCAAGTTGTGATTCTCCCTGTTTACTTTGCCAAAACTCAGGTCTGATGTCTCTTTATAGCGGTGGTTGTAGAAAAAGGGCTGTATTGATATGGATCTGGTATTCGTTGTTCACGACAAACAAGGTAGAGTGTAAACTGTCAGACGAGAAAAATTACAGGCGTTTTCCTATGGTCTAAGTTTTCATGACCTGAATTGGATATAATGGAAATGACAGAATTCAAGAACATAATTTGCATAACTTCATGGTTAATGTAGGTGTTCCTGCATACTGTAATGGGAAAGTAGGGGGAAAGAACCTTGTGGGGTTTTTTTTGTCACAACAACAGGCACACAAAGGAGAATAACGTCTAAGAAAAACTGTGTTGATATGAAAAAGGCACCCTTGAGCAAAATCTAAACTTAATCATTGCTGAATCTGCTCTGGAAAGTTTAGTTATGTACACTTAAAAAAAAAATCTTCACTACTGAAACTTCTGCTGTAAAAAATATCTTGATGGTTGTGAGTCAGAAACTCTCCTTATTAAAAAGAAAAAGTGGCTTATAACATGATTTCTGATAGTACAAGTTTTCTTAGAAACCAATTACTGTATTACAGTAGGCTATATTATATTCTTGCCTGCATAATTTCATTAACAAGAATCATGCTATCAGTGTCTCTGCATTTACACAGCAATTTGTTTGGAGAAGCATTTTCACTGTAACTTAAGCCCACAACAACCCCGGTTTTGACACAAAGAAACAGATCTGGAATTGTTCAGTCATAAAGGTAATGACCAGGACTAGGAACCTAGGTCACTGCTCAGTGGTTCACTGCTTCTGAGAAAGTATGCAGAATATATGAATAATCTGTTTTTCTAGGTCAGTAATGGTGATTTTCCCAGTAAGTGAAAATAATATAAAATAGGTACACTTGAATTTTCCTTTTTTTTTGGCTGCGCCGTGTGGCTGGTGGAATCTTAGTTCCTCAACCAGGGATTGAACCTGTGCCCTTGGCAGTGAAAGCATGGAGTCCTAACCACTGAACTGCCAGGGAAGTCCCTGAATTTTCCTTCTGATCAACTATTTTTTTTCTTTAATTTACTTATTTCATTTATTTATTTTTGGCTGAGCTGGGTCTTTGTTGCTGTGTGTGGGCTTTCTCTAGTTGCTGCAAGCAGGGGCTACTCTTCGTTGTGGTGCAGGAGCTTCTCATTGCAGTGGCTTCTCTTGTCGCAGAGCACGGGCTCTAGGCACACGGGCTCAGTAGTTGTGGCTCGTGGGCTCTAGAGCACAGGCTCAGTAGATGTGGTGCATGGGCTGAGTTGCTCCGCGGCATGTGGGATCTTCCTGGACCAGGGCTTGAACCCGTGTCCCCTGCATTGGCAGGCGGATTCTTAACCACTGTGCCATCAGGGAAGCCCTGATCAACTATTTTTAAGTGAAGATAGCACATTATAATTTTTTTAAAATGATGTATCAGATTCTTTCAGTCTTCTTTAAAAAGAAAATGTTGTGACAGCGTCGGTTTTATCAACGTCATTTTGGACACTAACCTCCTCATTTAAGTTGCTGCTCTCCTGGATGCTCTTGATCCAGGCTAGCATGTCGTCCCTGTCTTCAGCCTGAAACAGGCACTCGCAGTCGGACGTGGTGAGTCGAAAGACATTTTTCCTCTTGGTCTCGCTGTAAGAGATGTCTATTAAGCAAGCGTTAACACTGATGGGCTGTTCCTCTTCAGACGGAGTCGTCTGTTCTCGTTTATCTTTGTACAGGTACAGCGAATGGCCCCGAAGTACAACATACATCTGCTTCCATGGTCGAATACTTCCACCGACTCGCTGGAGAACATGAGACAGATCAGGCATACTCAACACTTGGCTAAATCTTAGTGACAGGACAGATGCATCTAGCAACACTGTTAACACGCTTAAATGTATACCCAACGTGGCAGGTGCCTGCTTTACGTCAATATATATTTGTTAGCAGAGGAAAGACAAAAAGTGTGGAACGTAAACCAAGTTGGGTAATGTATTCCTATCACAATCAAGGGCAATGAAATCTCAACTTTAATTGGGTTGAGAAAATAAGAGGAACAAAGTTAATTAGGATAAAGCGAGTGTAGCAAAATATATAAAAAATGCTAAGGGAATAGAAAATAAGGAAAAAGGTCAGTCAGAAAAATCTTTTGAGTGAAAGCAAGGCTTAAGACAAGTCTTAGATCACACAAATGACAAACACTGCAAAAGGTAATCCCAAAAGGATATGTACACGTAATGAATTTAGTTAACAAAAATGATCAACTTTATACAGTCAAGCAACAACATGCAAGATGGGTTTTCTAAAAAAAAATTTGATACTCTTTTGATAGTATTAAAGTTTTCTTATAAATTAAGCTGCCCAAATATTGTAGAAAACTTTCTGGCGAAGTTTTTCTTATATTGTTATCTTCTTAATGAAGCATATATTGATATTGATATTCATTTAAATACCTCTATATTTACAAAATAAGGGGAAATAATAAAATTATTATAAAGGCAACTTGAAACTCTGCAAGCCAGAAGGGAGTGGCAGGACATATTTAAAGTGATGAAAGGGAAAAACCTACAACCAAGATTACTCTACCCAGCAAGGATCTCATTCAGATTCGACGGACAAATTAAAACCTTTACAGACAAGCAGAAGTTAAGAGAATTCAGCACCACCAAACCAGCTCTACAACAAATGCTAAAGGAACTTCTCTAGGCAGGAAACATAAGAGAAGGAAAAGACTTACAATAACAAACCCAAAACAATTAAGAAAATGGTAATAGGAACATACATATCGATAACTACCTTAAATGTAAATGGATTAAATGCTCCAACCAAAAGACATAGACTGGCTGAATGGATACAAAAACAATATCCGTATATATGTTGTGTACAAGAGACCCACTTCAGACCTAGGTACACACACAGACTGAAAGTGAGGGGATGGAAAAAGATATTCCATGCAAATGGAAATCAAAAGAAAGCTGGAGTAGCAATTCTCATATCAGACAAAATAGACTTTAAAATAAAGACTATTACAAGAGACAAAGAAGGACACTACATGATGATCAAGGGATCAATCCAAGAAGAAGATATAACAATTGCAAATATTTATGCACCCAACACAGGAGCACCGCAATACATAAGGCAAACATTAACAGCCATAAAAGGGGAAATCGAAGGTAACACAATCATAGTAGGGGACTTTAACACCCCACTTTCACCAATGGACAGATCATCCAAAATGAAAATAAATAAGGAAACAAAAGCTTTAAATGATACATCAAACAAGATGGACTTAATTGATATTTACAGGACATTCCATCCAAAAACAGTAGATTATACTTTTTTCTCCACTGCTCATGGAACATTCTCCAGGATAGATCATATCTTGGGTCACAAATCAAGCCTTGGTAAATTTAAGAAAATTGAAATCGTATCAAGAATCTTTTCCGACCACAACGCTATGAGACTAGATATCAATTACAGGAAAAAATCTGTAAAAAACACAAACACATGGAGGCTAAACAATACACTACTAAATAACTAAGAGATCACTGAAGAAATCAAAGAGGAAATCAAAAAATACCTAAAAACAAATGAAAATGAAAACACGATGACCCCAAACCTATGGGATGCAGCAAAAGCAGTCCTAAGAGGGAAGTTTATAGCAATAGAATCCTACCTCAAGAAACAAGAAACGTCTCAAATAAAAAACCTAACCTTACACCTAAAGCAATTAGAGAAAGAAGAACAAAAAAACTGCAAAGTGAGCAGAATAAATCATAAAGATCAGATCAGAAATAAATGAAAAAGAAATGAAGGAAACGACAGCAAAGATCAATAAAACTAAAAGCTGGTTCTTTGAGAAGATAAACAAAACTGATAAACCATTAGCCAGACTCATCAAGAAAAAACGGGAGAAGACTAAAATCAACAGAATTAGAAATGATAAAGCAGAAGTAACAACTGACACTGCAGAAGTACAAAGGATCATGAGAGATTACTACAAACAACTCTATGCCAATAAAATGGACAACCTGGAAGAAATGGACAAATTCTTAAAAAAGCACAACCTTCCGAGACTGAACCAGGAAGAAATAGAAAATATGAATGGACAAATCACGAGCACTGAAATTGAAACTGTGATTAAAAATCTTCCAACAAACAACAGCCCAGGACCAGATGGCCATCTATCAAAGATTTAGAGAAGAGCTAACACCTATCCTTCCCAGACTATTCCAAAATATAGCAGAGGGAGGAACATTGCCAAACTCATTCTACGAAGCCACCGTCACCCTGATACCAAAACCAAAGATGTCACAAAAAAAGAAAACTACAGGCCAATATCACTGATGAATATAGATGCAAAAATCCTCAACAAAATACTAGCAAACAGAATCCAACAGCACATTAAAAGCATCATACACCATGATCAAACGGGGTTTATCCCAGGAATGCAAGGACTCTTCAATATATGCAAATCAATCAGTGTGACAAACAATATTAACAGATTGAAGGAGAAAAACCATATGATCATCTCAATAGATGCAGAAAAAACTTCTGACAAAATTCAACATCCATTTATGATAAAAACCCTCCCGAAAGTAGGCATAGAGGGAACTTACCTCAACATAATAAAGGCCATATATGACAAATCCACAGCCAACATCGTTCTCAATGGTGAAAAACTGAAACCATTTCCACTGAAATCAGGAACAAGACAAGGTTGCCCACTCTCACCACTATTATTCAACATAGTTTTGGAAGTTTTAGCCACAGCAATCAGAGAAGGAAAAGAAATAAAAGGAATCCAAATCAGAAAAGAAGAAGTAAAACTGTCACTGTTTGCGGATGACATGATACTATACATAGAGAATCCTAAAGATGCTACCAGAAAACTCCTAGAGCTAATCAATGAATTTGGTAAAGTAGCAGGATACAGAATTAATGCACAGAAATCTCTTGCATTCCTATACGCTAATGATGAAAAATCTGAAAGAGAAATTAAGGAAACACTCCCATTTACCATTGCAAAAAAAGAATAAAATACCTAGGAATAAACCTACCTAAAGAGACAAAAGACCTGTATGCAGAAAACTATTAAGACACTGATGAAAGAAATTAAAGATGATACAAACAGATGGAGAGATATACCATATTCTTGGATTGGAAGAATCAACATTGTGAAAATGACTATAGTACCCAAAGCAATCTACAGATTCAATGCAATCCCTATCAAACTACCAATGGCATTTTTCACAGAACTAGAACAAAAAATCTCACAATTTGTATGGAAATACAAAAGACCCCGAATAGCCAAAGCAATCTTGAGGGAAAAAAAATGGAGCTGGAGGAATCAGGCTCCCTGACTTCAGACTATACTACAAAGCTACAGTAATCAAGACAGTATGGTACTGGCAGAAAAACAGAACTATAGATCAATGGAACAGGATAGAAAGCCCAGAGATAAACCCACGCCCATATGGTGACCTTATCTTTGATAAAGGATGCAAGAATATACAATGGAGAAAAGACAGCCTCTTCAATAAGTGGTGCTGGGAAAACTGGACAGCTACATGTAAAAGAATGATATTAAAACACCCCCTAACACCATACAGAAAGATAAACTCAAAATGGATTAAAGACCTAAATGTAAGGCCAGACACTATAAAATTCTTAGAGGAAAACATAGGCAGAACACTCCATGACATAAATCACAGCAAGATCCTTTTTGATCCACCTCCTAGAGAAATGGAAATAAAACCAAAAATAAACAAATGGGACCTAATGAAACTTCAAAGCTTTTGCACAGCAAAGGAAACCATAAACAAGACGAAAAGACAATCCTCAGAATGGGAGAAAATATTTGCAAACGAAGCAACTGACAAAGGATTCATCTCCAACATATACAAGCAGCTCATGCAGCTCAATATCAAAAAAAAAACAAACAACCCAATCCAAAACTGGGCAGAAGACCTAAATAGACATTTCTCCAGAGAAGATATACAGATTGTCAACAAACACATGAAAGGATGCTCAACATCACTAATCATTAGAGAAATGCAAATCAAAACTACAATGAGGTATCACCTCACACCAGTCAGAATGGTCATCAAAAAAATCTACAAACAATAAATGTTGGAGAGGGTGTGGAGAAAAGGGAACCCTCTTGCACTGTTGGTGGGAATGTAAATTGATACAGCCACTATGGAGAACAGTATGGAGGTTCCTCAAAAATCTAAAACTAGAACTACCATATGACCCAGCTATATACTGGGCATATACCCTGAGAAAACCATAATTCAAAAAGAGTCATGTACCACAATGTTCAATGCAGCTCTATTTACAATAACCAGGACATGGAAGCAACCTAAGTGCCCACTGACAGATGAATGGATGAAGAAGATGTGGCACATATATACAACGGAATATTACTCAGCCATAAAAAGAAACGAAACTAAGTTATTTGTAGTGAGGTGGATGGACCTAGAGACTGTCATACAGAGTGAAGCAAGTCATAAAGAGAAAAACAAATACCATATGCTAACACATATATATGGAATCTTAAAAAAAAAATGGTTCTGAAGACTCTAGGGACAGGACAGGAATAAAGATGCAGACGTAGAGAATGGACTTGAGGACACGGGAAGGCGGAAGGGTAAGCTGGGATGAAGTGAGAGAGTGGCATGGACATATATACACTACCAAATGTAAAACAGATAGCTAGTGGGAAGCAGCTGCATAGCACAGGGAGATCAGCTCGGTGCTTTTTGATCACCTAGAGGGGTGGGATAGGGAGGGTGGGAGGGCAACGCAAGAGGGAGGAGATATGGGGATATATGTATATGTATAGCTGATTTACTTTGTTATACAGCAGAAACTAACACACCATTGTAAAGGAATTATACTCCAATAAAGATGTTAAAAAAAAAAACTCAAAAAAAAAAAATAAAGGCAACTTGAGTAAACTGGGCGACACTGAATAAAAATTTTAAAATTATTAATATGGAGAACTGCCCCTCCCTAAAGTACTACTCTGTAATAATCCATGGGTAATAAACTACTTAATAAGAAAAGCAGAGTTCCTTCTTAAATACTCCGATGTCTCTTTTACATTGACAAGATGTAAGACAACATGTTCCATATGTAATTGATATAAAGGATGAAAAAGGTATAAAATTAAATCTCTGATTAGAATTTGTAAAAATAATTTTTCCTTTATGTAGAAAACGATACTTATAAATGTTTTCCACTCTTTATGCTGGATATTTTGCCATTTTATGTATAGAGACTTAATGCTTTATGTTTCAGGGCCTGCATTTCCCATGCTCACAGTAGCTGAGAAAACACACTACCTTGCCCCTATCGGTGACAAGTGGCCTGAAATGAAGCCACCCTTCCTTGGCAGCATCGCTGAAAACCTCTGAGGAAGAATCTTTCCGGGATCCAGAATCTTCTGATGACTTTTGGCTGTCTGTGATCTATAGAAAAGGCCAAAGAAAACACAGCAAAATGTCAGCTTTTTTCTTTATAAGTATTTGCATGTTGAAATTGTTTTGCTGAAAAAGTCTTTTACTAAATCTTCCAAATGAAAGACTATTTTTGAAAAACCCTAACTTTACCAATTACATTAGAAAAATTTCTGGTTTTGCTTTTTAAAAAAATGGGTATTGACCACCATCATTTTTAAAGTCACCTGAAGGAATTTTCTTAACCACTAAAAAATAATAGAAGTAGTATAATTTTCCTACTCTCAAGAGCTCACATTTTAGTGGGAAAAGGCAAAGAAGAAAGAAAAATAAAACAAGAAAATGATCAGATTGTGATTAGTGCCATTCGGAGAATGAAACAGGGAGGTGCAATAAGGAACAACAGAGCAGCAGCTATAAACTGGTGGTGCTGAGGTGAGACCTCTCTGCAGAAAGAACATGTGAGATGAAATTTGGAGAAAACATTTTAAAAAGAGGCAACCACGGAAGACCAGGGGAAAGAAAAATGCAGGGAGAATATATAGCTACTGAATGTACATTCATTGTTATCATTTTTTTTTTGCCCACATCGAGGCATGTGGGATCTTAGCTCCCCAACCAGGGATTGAACCCGTGCCCCCTGCAATGGAAGCGCAGAGTCCTAACCACTGGACCCCGAGGGCATTCCCTCACTGTTGTCATTTTAAATGTTCACTTTTCCGTGGGAGTAAGAGAAACAGCTAGTTATAGACTGTTCAGGGTACTTCAGGCTGTGGCAGGAAGTGTGCGGGAGGCCATGAAGTGATGAATCAGAGGAGTAACATCATCTGATCACACGGCTGAAAGGTTGCTCCGCTTGCTACCTGGAGAACGGATTTGAAAGGGACAACCATGAAAGGAGGTGGCACTGTGGGAATCCAGGTGAGGCACGGTGGCAGCTGGGACTAAAGTAGCTAAAGTGAAGACAGAGAGGAAGGTAAAGGTTCAGGGTATGTTCTGGAGGTAGAGCGGACGGCACTTGAAAGGGAAAAGAAGAAACAAGCTTCATTCCTAGACCTGGCACTTGAACAAGTGGGTAAATTGAAGCTGACTTAAGACAGATGGGGGAAAAGGAGGGATACACATGTCTGGGGGGGTCACTGAGGTCTACTTAGTCATGGAAACCTTGAATTGCTTGTTAAACATCCAAATGGAGATGGTGCAGGGCAGGAGCCCACATGAGCCTCGGTTTGGGGAAGAGGTCAAGGCTGGCAATATACACTCGGGGAGATCTCTGGGTAGGAGCATCGAGGAAATGAGGGTAGGTGGAGAGGAAAGGGGAGTCAGAACCAGCTCTAGACTTTCCAACATTTTAAATATTACGCAGAGGCAGAAATGGAAACCAGCAGAAGAAAGTGTTTCAGGAAGTAAGTGGGAAATTACGTTGGATACTCCTAAAAGGTCAAATAAGTGAAAAATCCAAGCAGCCAGTTGTTCTGGAACCTGAGTGTCACTGGTAACCTTGGCCTGAACAGTGTCATTCTGATGTGTGTGGGGTGAGAAAGATGTGATGTGGGAAAGTGGAAACTACCGACAGTTTTTTTCCCAAAGAATTTTGCTATGAAAACTGGAAGAGCAAATCGGAGCAGTAAACAGAGGGGGACGTGGATTCGAGGAAGGTTTTTCTTTTAAATACAGGAAATCATAGAACATGCTTCTATATGATGGTGACTGAGCCAATGGAAAGAGTGATTATGCAGAAGAGAGAGGGGTCTTGAGAAAGTGAAAAGTGATGGAATCCAAAGCAGAAACGTGGGTGTTTGTGCTTAGTAGGATAAGGTGCCACGTAAAAAGAAACTTATTAAGATAAGGGTAAGGAAGGCAGAAAGTGTGGGTATAAATGAAGGTCCTGGTATTTTTGGAGAAGGTAAAATAAGGAAATTCCTGTCTAACAGCTTTTATTGTTTCAATGAGGGAAGGATAGACAAGAGAGGACAGGGCGGATTGTATTGGTGGGGGGGAACTGGGGGGAGGCAGGAAATAATAATGTTGAGGATAGAAAAAAATACATACTGCTGGGCAGTTAAATATTTGTCCGTTAACTTATAAAATAAGAAAATCAGCACGATGTATGTAAACTGCTATATATTTGATGTATATGTTTAGAAATCACAACTTAGAGTGATATTTTCCAAATGCACTTGAAAGTTGTAGAATAGGAGGTTATGATATTTAAATATGAAATACCTAAGGGATAAAAGAAATAATTCTCTATGAAGAGCTAAAGTAAATTCAGGTAAATAGAAACATTTATCATTTACCGATATTTAAAAAATACTGAATACCTACCTTGATTCCCTTCAGGCTAGATACATGCTTAAAGGACCTGTTGGAAAAGAAGTCTATCAATATTTGCAGTAAATGCATAAAAATACCTTAAAGATGTAAAAGTAATTTAACTATTACAACTACCCTTTCATTAATAAGCTGACATTTCATGGTTACCATGTTAAATGATCAGAGTTTGATGCAAATGAGGAAAAACAGCTAGTTTTATAAGTACTTAAACTTTCGATTCCATGATAGAAGTTTTCTTAAACTGTAAGTTAAAACCATCTCTGAATAAAAGGTGAGATTTTCTTATCCTCTTTTTTTTTTATATCAAGGAAAAAGCTACTCAGACTAAACATTGGGCTTTATGGTATTATTTACCCACAGGTGTAATGCTCTATTAAGGATTTCCACACTGTCAATAATGACAGTGGTCACCATTAGCGGTCAGATAGACACAGGCACTTCCACACTCGTCCAGCTTGTGGACACGGCGGCAGCAAGTGCATTATCAGGGCTGCTCATGGCCGCCACTCTTCCCTCTGACCATATTCTGGATGTTTCAATACAGAGAACAGCAGATGCCACTGAATAAGCTTAGGGCTTTGGAGGACAGGTTCACATTAATTATTCAAAAACAATTTAACCTTATGGGACAAAGTTGTTTTGTTGTTGTTTTAATTTAAAGTTCATTAAGGAACTTAGGATTTTAAGGTGTGATCGAAGATGGCACTGCCCTCTCCTCTCAGAGCCCCCCACCCCCCAAACAAGGCAACCAGAAATAGATATGCAAACTCATCTTCGACAACATCAGGAGACGCCTGTAATCTGAACTACAGCATACGAAGAAGTGGGGTTAAGTGCAGTGAAGTAAAAAGTGGATACAGGGAGAGAGGACGCCAGTGCTTACACGTCTCAAACAAAACTGCAGAGTGCTGTTCTCTGAGAGATCAAAACCGAGCTTCCCTTGTTGGAACAACAGGAAAGGGGGTACCAGTGACAGGAGCCTCACTGATCACCATGGAGCATCAGGCGAGGTGAGGATGAAGGAGGAAACACACGGTCCTGCCATCTTTGCAGGAAGCACTGTGTAGTTGGGGTAAGGTGAAGGCGACTCTGAAATGTGGCTGTTTACTGATACCTTTTAATGAGGGAGAGTAAAGGCTCACACATCCCACCCTGCATCATTAGAAAAATCCCTGCTAGCCACTGCCACTGCCCTTGGCCACACCTCACACAGACTCCCCTCAGGCAGCTGGTTCAGGAGGAATAAATCGGAGAGCAACTGACAATAGATATTGAAGTAAAAAATACACATACCCTTTGATGTAACAATCCTTTTTCCAACTGTACTCACTCACATATATGCTAAATGAACTATGTACAAATATAGGCACCGAAGGATTATTTGTTGTAGCATAAGATTTGATCAACCTAAATGTCTGTTAGAATACAGAATACCAGTTAAATATATTATGGTATAACTACTCAGTGGAAAATTAAACAATCATGAAAAAGAATAAGCCAGGCATACATGCACTGAATGCTCTCCAAGATCAGTGTGTAGAGCACCTATCATTTGTTTATAAAAACAATTAGAACACACACAAATGTATATAAGCGTACGTAAATGTGTGTATGATTTTATGCACAGAATAGCTCTGGAATTATATAAAAGAAAATGATAGGGCTTCCCTGGTGGCACAGTGCTTGAGAGTCTGCCTGTCAATGCAGGGGACACAGGTTCGAGCCCTGGTCTGGGAGGATCCCATATGCCGCGGAGCGACTAGGCCCGTGAGCCACAACTACTGAGCCTGCGCGTCTGGAGCCTGTGCTCCGCAACAAGAGAGACCGCGATAGTGAGAGGCCCGCGCACCGCGATGAAGAGTGGCCCCTGCTCGCCACAACTAGAGAAAGCCCTCGCACAGAAACGAAGACCCAACACACCCATAAATAATAAATAAATAAATTAAAAAAAAAAAAAAGAAAATGATAGCATAGTTATGTCTGAGAGTAGAACTGGGTGACTGAAGGCCTAAAGCAGAAGTAATTATTTAATATATATATTTTTATATGTATTTTTGTATTATGTTTGTGTATTACTGATTTTTCAACATTAATTTTAAAAAAAATTCAATTGAATGTATTATCATGTCACAACTTTGATTTTTTATTTGCATTTCTAACGTCATAAAGTTAGAAAATATAAAAGACACCAGTAAATTCAGTATTTACATGTCAAGGTCATACTGAGCACCCACTAACAAGTATTGAAGATAACACGCTTGAGACTTACAGTTTTGCATCTTCTCTGTAATCATCCAGGCCCTCGTCGTATGATTTTGATCGTTCTGTCTTTGAGCTGGGCTGGGCATCCAGGCTGGGAGGTCCAACAGATTCTGCAATCAAAACCCAACACTTAGACATGCGCAAGTGGTTTCCAGATTCTTTTTAAATGGTGAGGAGATCACGGGGTGTCACAGTATTCTAAATGGAAAACTGAGAACGTGAGACAGTTCACATAACCGCTCCTTGAAACGTACCCTGGTCATGGGAGAGCTGACGTCGAATTAAAGGAGCTGAAGTTGTGAGGCTGGGAGGGGCCGCTGCTATGGAGGGTACCTGGGAGGTGGAAGCAGAGATGACCGCAGAGGCGGGGATGTGTGGGATATCGTGATCGATGCTGGGGCTAGTCGGCTCATCTGTAAGGTGAGAGGAAATAGGTATCATCAGTAATGATAAAATAATACAACAGTAATCAGTGTTCATTATTGAAAGAACCACCGGGAATGTGTCACAGTTACTTGGCTGCATTTCTGCAGGCTCATGGGTCAGACAAGTTAACTAGAGGTTGTAAGATTTCATGGGTTTGTGTGTATGTGAGGGGCACATGTGTATGAAAGATGACCCAGCTTGCCAGCTGACAAATGCTGGAAGTACTAATTTCAAGGAATCCAACATTTACCTTAAAAGAAATGAATAAATGTTAGGCACCGATGTCACAAATCTGTCTTCAGCACGATTTATTTTAGCACACAGAATAAGCCAGCTGTTAGGCATGGGAAGACTGAGCAGGGCAGGGGTCAAAGGACTTGTCTTGCTGGACTTTGTGAAAGCCACTTAATTCCTCTGGGTATTAAATTCATTCCCTATAAAGAAGTTGGACTAGGATTATCAGGAAGGGTCATTTCTAGCTCAAGGGGGCTACACAATAAACCCACAAAAGGGGTAAAATTATCTGTTTAATTTATGTAAGAATATAAAATACTTTTGGGCTTTCATAAGCCAAGGATTTTTTAGGGGGCTTTTGAGGTTTGCATTTATTTTAAAAACTGAAAGATCTGGCTGAGAGTGTAGTTACTATTGGATCTCTTTTCAACATTAAAGGAACTAGCTGAAAATCCAGAAAGTCTGCTTTAGGGATACAATTCTATAATTTTTATAAGTGTGACGTTTAAAAAAATTTTATTTCCCTAAGGAAGTAAATAAGCATAGTATTCTATAACGTGTGCTACAGATCGATTTGAAATATTTTGGGATAAAAGCCGACTACCAAAAGGAAGATAAATGAACATCTAAAATTATTCTGTGGTGAGCAGTTTTGTTAAACTTGGAACACAGAAATTTATCTGGTAAGAAGATGCCAATTCAAACTTGGGGAATCTGAGCTAAGAAGAGGGAATATTAAATTCAGAATTATTATTTAGTCACCCAATCACCCAGTCCCAGCCCTTTTGGGGAAATTTCAGATAGCTAAATTTACCTATAGAGACACTGTAATCCAGCTATATCCTACAAAACTTCTAAATTGGTTTAAAATGCCAGGGCCAGCAAGCCTGCACCAATCAAATGCAATTTTAGTCAGGCTAATCCTAATTAAGTACACACATACTGGCCAACTTTGGGGTGAGAAGAACAAGAAGAAGTATTAGAAGTACGGCAAAAAAGAGGGGAGAACGAATTTGAGAGGAACTCGATGTGGGTAACACAGCTGGTTTCTTTATATTAATAGTTATGAGTAGTAAAAGGAAACATAGAAAATCAGGATTGGAGAATACACCTTAATACCTGCTACTGTAGAACAAATTACTTAGGAACTCATTACTCGTTTTGTGTTTACTTGTGAAAGACGTTGAAACTTATTTTCAGGACTTACTATGAAGCTTTACAAGAGCATGTATGTGTGGGAGTGGGCATAAACAAATTACTGCTAATGACTGATATTCCTAATTTAAAAACAAAGTGGTTTATTTTCTTCATTTTTCTAAGTCTTTGTGACCCCAAAGGAATATTAGATATTAAATGTGTAACAAAATGTTGGAAAATTTTCTTTCTGCAAGACGTTTCATTAGCTCTGTATTACACAGATAACTAAGTAAATAAATTGGCTCCATTCTGTGATATTTTAGGAATAAAGCCAAGGCACCTATTTATTTACTTATTTTGCATTGGTTATAATGTTTTCAAGTAACAAAAATAACTATTAAATTCACAGACTATTAAAGACCCTGTAGTGTGACGATACAACAGCAAGCCTTAATTCTTTTCTTTTCTTCCTTTTAATTTAAATGTTCCATAAAATAGCATAGAGTATAGACCAACATTCTCCAAAGTGTGTTTTATGGTATACTAAACTGAAATACTCTAAATGAAAGAAAGGATTCATGGTCAAATACTTCTGAGACAAATTGTACTACATCCTGTCTAGAAAATTCACGATATATAGGAGCATGTTAATGATGCTGAGAGTTATACGGTGAAGACAGACAAAACTTGTTTTACTTTCAAAACCCAGCATTTCTCAATTTATTTGATCACTAATCTTTTTTGTTTTTCCCCCTTTATCAAATGGAATTAGTTTTCCTAGAAAATACTTTGAGAAACATTGCAAATAGTCTCTTTTAGTCCGTTTCAATGCTGGAGTCCATCCCAGTAAAACACATGTTTTTAAAAATAGCTAGATTGGAAAGACAAATACCCATTGGTCAGATAAAACTTTGAAGCTCAATAATAAAAGGATTTCAATATTAAATTTTGGAACTTAAGAACACTTACATCCATAGACAGCATTTACATCCGAAACAGTAAAATCAATTCTGTGTTCATATCTCAGTTCTGTATTCTACCCTATTCCACTGGTGCTGTTCAAATGATATACCAGAGTAATCATATGCAATATATTAAAGTCCTGGGAGGCATACAGGAGATAAATGGATTATAAAGACATTTCTATGCTGGGGGACTTTTAAGTCATGATTCATAAAACAGAAGATGTCATTCAGTAGGAACTAAGGAGACTCTAATAAGTACTTAAAGTAGAATGTGATCAGAACAAATTAGTGAGCATTTTTATTTTTAATAAACAAACAAAATGGTCTATTTTAATAATTTTTCTAAATCTTTATGTATATAGAATTAAATAGATTTTTGTTTTATATTTTAGCCAAACTTGTCTTTAAAAGCATAATTAACCTTTTGATTTATTCCTGTACGTAGAAATATTAACAGATATAACTAGCGAACTTTTTATTACTCCAATATAATTTCATTATATTATTATTACTAAGTAGGAAGAAAGTATAATGCCATTATTCTGGTAACATCTCACAGGCCTGGGAAATACAGCTATGGGTTGTAGGGCTTTTTATGTTTTAAAAAAAATCATAAAATAATCATTTCTATAAAATATCATTTCCATCTACAATAGAATTCTACTATTCTTTGAGGCTGGCCTTAAGGGTACAGATATAAATATGAGCACAATTTAGGTTGAGAGTCCCTACAATGTTTACAACTTGAATATGTCATATTTATAAAAAATATAAGTTATGTGGAACTTTTTAAAAAAAACTGATTCTGACAGTGTCACCTGACAGTCCAAGAGCTCAACGGCTTTAACAAGTTTCTCTAGGAGAGAAAAAGTCTGAAACAGTACTGAAAGAAAATACAATATATTACAAAATTATGGCAAACTCTTCCTGAACCTATGGGGTAACAGGTTGAGTGAGAGTATGGCCTTGGCCTCAAAGCAAGCCTTGCGTCACACATCTCCAGAGGGCGCTGTTCACAATGCATTCTGTATAAATGGTGCCCTCTGGAGTTGTACTCTGCAATGAGGTTGAATCAGGGAAGTCTCTATTGCATATTGACTGTGTGACTTTGGGGAAGTTATTTAACCTCTCAATAGCTTAAATTTCTCATTTATTAAATGAAGATAATATGAAGGATATATATGATAATCCTGTTAGCATATGATATCTTAGAGCTGCATAGTAATTATGATGAAAATTTGTTTTGTTTTGCTACACATTTAACCATCAAATCAAAATTATCATTCACCTATTATTTCGACAAATATTGAGTGCCTTCTCTATGCCAGGCATTAAGGACACAGAAGTGAACAAAAGAACTAAAATCCTGGCTCTCACGTAGCTCATGTTTTAGCTCTGCAGAGAAACATGTAATAAACAAAAAATACAAATGCCAAGTGGAAACAAGTGGTATAAAGATAAATAAAGTAGCTTAAGGAGATAGAGAATGTCAGGTTCTGTGTGTATTTTAGATAGGCTGGTCTGGAAAGGCTGCTTTGATAAGGTAATATCTGAGCAGAGGCCCAAATGCACTGAGAGAGCGCGAGTCTTGTGAATATCTCTGGAATGCACTCCAAGGCTTGGAACTGGTGCCAGGGCGCTGAAGCAGGGTGTGCTTGGAGCGTTTCAGGACTGCTAGGAGGCTGGCGTGTGTGAAGACGGCATGCACAGGAAGACGGGAGGTAGGGGTGAGAGGTGGAGCAGGGCTGTGACCCAGATCACAGAGTGCCTTGTCCACCGCAGTCGGGTTCTGGGTTCTATTCTGAGTAACACGGGAAGTAAAAAAGGGTTCTGATCAGGAGTGAAATGATCCTATTTATATTTTTAAAAACATACTGGCTGCTTTGTGGATAATATACCTGGGGCATGTGGGAGCAGACTAAAAGCCTCAGTCAACATGATAGGTGTTCTAGATCAGGGCACATGCTTGTAATTTAAGTAATTTCCCCCCATCTAGTCCAGGACAGATTCTAAGACAAAGTAATGTGACAACAAAGAGGTCTTTTCAGTTGGCCCACAAGTTAAAATTTACAAAGAAATAAGCTTTAGAAAGTAAAAAGCACTGTTTAAATGAAAGGTTGATTACTAGCGATCAAAGCTGTTCCACTTGGCTTTTGTTTCACCTGAATCAACAACTAAGCACAATTTGGTTTGCTGATGGGTCTCCTGACCCCACCCCAGATGGTGGGGATTTGTCTCATTAAAATCAAAATTAAAAATGGGTACCGAGTACATAAAGTTTAAAAAAAAAAAAAAAAAGGAAAATGGATACTAGAAATAATTTTTGAGAGTAAAAGCTTATGCCTCTGGTTTTAGCACAGTGTAGAAAATGTGGAACAAGTGTTTTAAGATCACAGTGTAAAATTCCTGTACCTGTTGAACTAGAAATACTTTGCTGAAAAGATGTGTTAAGTATTTGACATACCAGCCAATGACCATTAAGTGAGCTCACCTATAAATGGGATGGAAGCCAAGGAATCACTGGGTGGACTGGTACTTGAGGCCTTCCTCTCCTCCATCCTTTTTATATGGACCTCTCGGCGAGCATCATTAGGTAGCCAGCAAGTGGTGTCTGACCCTGGCTCTTGGTCATTCACTGCCAAGATGTAAGACTGATGCCTTAAAGGCTGCGGCGTTTGGCGACCAGATGGAGGTTTTTCTCTTAGGATGACAGTTTCTTTATTATCTACAGCATTTGATTGCTGAATTTCAGCCTCTTGTAAATTTAAATCTTGAATCCTTTGAGTGGCGGATAATTCCAAATCTGGAGTGCCTGCGTTCTCACTCATCGGAGGGGTGGGCTTAACAGAAGCTCCGGATAGAGAGGGGGGTTTCCCAGTGTCCACTTGGTGATCGGGGGCACTTTCAGTCCTTAACCATGTCTGCTGATTCAAGAGACTGTTTTGATGCAAGTGATTTACTGGTCTTTGGTCTTTGATGGAAACAAACGAGTTCTGGCTGGAGGGTGGTTTTATGACGTGCGTAGGTGCTTTCAGAGAATTATTTCGGACTTTCACAAGAGGTGACCTGTCTTGTGAAATACCTCGAGGCTGGGACATTCCGCAGGTAGTTTGAAAATTTCTGTTGGGCTGCAGTGGTTTCAGATCTGCTGGAATTCTTTTAAACTGAGACACCAATTCCACCCCTCTGCCACTCACTCGCCTGTTGTCGGAATTCACAACACTCGGAGCCACTGTAAAATTGGAACCCCGGAAAGATTTGTGAATTTCTTGCTGCCTATGCCTTTCATAAATACCTCGCCGATCATCCTGTTCGGTAAATCCACTCCACTTGTAAGTCTGCTTTCGTTCTCCCTTTACATCGGGTGGTGGACATTCAGAATGGACGTTTTCTAAGGTTTCACCCTGTCCCTCGATATAATCCCACGAGTGAGTTCTGTGGTTACTAAAACTAATAGAAGGAGAGGTCAGCGCTCCTTGAGATGCACTCCTTGGACAGTACTTCATTAACACCGAGTCCTCCAGCCTCTCTTGAGACACGCTGCGTTGCCGGATCTGAACGGACTGGGGCACTCGGTCCTGAGAGGTGCTCCGACGTCGTATCTGCAAGGCAGCGCGGTTCAGTACCACCTGGTTATAATCTGTTGTGCTCTGCGAGGCTGCTCTTAAACTATCTAATCTTTCTTGAATTGTCCGACAACCCATGTGCAACCGCCGGTTATCAATATACTCTTTGTAAGTTTTATAGTTTTTCCAGTCTATGTGCTGATGGGAGTTTGGAGAATAGTGATTGACAGATACGGGAGGAGAATCCGCAGCTGGAGATCTGCTGCTTGCCAGTCCTTCTGAGTGTCCACTGTAATGGCCTGATTTAAGTAAAATGCCAGAAGGTTCCAACGACCTGGAGCCGGTCTGATGGATTAGATGGGACGTGGGAATGGAGGATGGTGGCGATGTCTTTCTTGATGCTGTTTTGAAAGAGGTCTGCTCGCTTCTGCCATACCTCACCTCCTCAGTCCTGTGGGAGGGAACTGTGTGGCCGCTTCTATTAGGTAACAAATCTACAACCTTCTCAGAAGGTACAATGACGGTCCTTACGCTTTCACTGCAGACACACACTGCTGTGTTTGACTTGGCCACCTCTGGTGGTGACGGAGGCACTTGTATTTCCATCCTGTAGGCCCTGCCGGGCTGCGTCAGTACTGGGGGACTGGCCTGTGGTTTGCTCGTGGAGGAGTCTGGAGGGGCTGTTTCGGGGGGCTGCACCAGGGCGGGAGGGGCGGGTGGCAGCCAGGGGTAGCAGACCAGTGGAGGTTCAGGTATGTTGCGGGCATTGCCGCTGTAGGCTTCGTTGCCCTTCAGGTAGGCATCTTGACAATACGCCTACATGAAGATGAGAAAAAGGGGTCACTTCAGAGTCATCAAAGGAACACTTGTTTCCATTCTTGCGATGCACTATGTTATTTTACGGTGCCCTGCTCTTGGGTGGCATTCACTAAAGCATGCAGGCAAACACAGTGTAAAGGGTACTCCACAAATTCAGAAAAGGGCTAGTCTCTCAGAAATCAAATAAATTGTAGAATTTGCAAAAAATATAAATTACCATTGCCTATTTTCTCAAAAGACCTGAAACGCACCAAACTCCGCCCCGCCCTCGCCACCGTTAATTAGATACGGACGTCTTGCTTCTAAAAATTTCCCCTTTCAAGTTTTATGATTTTTTTTCCACAGCAGTTGGCAGGTTAAATGGCTGCCTAATAAATCTCAGCAAAACAAGACTCTGATCTTTTGCCAGAGTGAAGGTGAAAATATTTAAAATCTTCACCAAATACATCTTCACTTTAGGCACTACTGCTATCATAAATAATACACTGAACACTGTCTTGCCAATTAATGATTACTGAGTCCCTAAAAATAATCCATTTTGATAAATTAAATCCTCCAACAGCCAGGAGAAATAGAGAATATGCACATTTAAGAAATTAAGTACACATTAAAGGCGTAAAATATGAAAAAAGGTAATTCATCTTCCTGTACATAATTTATATCTTTTTATTTTACGGTAATGCAAAATTGTATTGTACAAATTTATTTGGTCTCTTTTACCTGTTATAAGGAGACATTTCTCTATTACTAACAGGCAGGCATGCAGCTCCAATTATATTTTTATCAATTATTCACAAAATTATCTAGCAATGTTTTTTAAAACTTAAAAATAACAAATTAAGTAACAAGACTCTATAAAACAGAGCTAACTGATGTAATTCAGGACTATGTTCCACAGCTGAGACAGTTAGGTGTGGTGTCATATTACATATCCTCCCCTAATCAAAACAAGCTTAATTCAAGACTATCATCACATCCTCTCTTTGCATTAGACAGCTTGCAAAGCTCAAGTGCAGCCACAAACATAACATAACAGCAAAGTACTAGGAGAAGAGAGAGTGTGAGATGCTTAAAAAAATACAGATGCAGATAAATGTTATGTTTTAACACCAGTTATGCACAGGATACAAAAGAAAACCAAACATAAAAAGAAAAAAATAAAGAAAATAATATATCACAAACACATTCTGCAAATTAGTAAGATTAACACCATGGAGAGATTCCTCTAAGCAAACGTACAGTTTTAATAGATTGGCTTACTACAAATCTCTACAAAACATGATTTATAAAGCAAGGAAATGGCTTCTGTGCAGTTCTTACCAGAGCTGTGACATCCTTTGTAAATTGTAGCTAGCAGAAAATAGGAAAACATAGTAGAAGCTGCTTACTGATATAAAGACAGAATCATGTTGTCATATTGATGCTGGAAAACAGCAACCTAAAAATACATCTATACTGATTCCTCCGGAAGGTACCAAGAGAAGTAAAGGGCAGTGAGGCGTAAAGAATAACTTCAGTATCCTTCTGAGCATCTTTTTCTCAGGCTTTTCTCTGGTTCTTATTTGATTTGTCTACCATCCTCGAAAGCAAAATACATGTGGTGACATGCATTCCTAACAGATATTTTCTTCAATATGCACTGCTGTCTGATAACGTGCCACAAAGCTTCCCTTCCACAAGAGCAACATTGATGCCTCTCATTTCCCCTGAGTTTCTTCCATCTCTGCTTCCAGATGACAAAACGAATGCTCTACTATGCATTTGAAATAGTACAACCTCCTCCTTCCCCTGTAAATCAGAGCATAACCACAAGCTGTCAGCTGACTGCAGCTGCCTTTACACTAGGATTTGGAACGAAAGAATGACTGTTTTATTAAATGGGTTTCCCTCAAAAATTAAGATCTTCCAATGCTGTACCTCTTCTCCTATTTTATTAAGCTTATGAAAATAACTACTGGATGGACATAAAAAAATATTACTTCCAGAGTAATTCTTTTTAACTTATAAAGAATATTATAGAACCTAAACCAGGATGCAGTGAGAAATGAAAGCCCAGTAGCTAAAAGAAAACATGCATGCCATAATATTTCTAAGGTATGAATACAGTCAGTCAAAATATACATTTTGGCTATGTGCCACTGACATAATAAGCGTATCTTTTTTTTTTTAATAGTTTTTAATACTTTATTTATTTATTTTATTTATTTATTTATGACTGTGTTGGGTCTCTTAGTTTTCGTGTGAGGGCTTTCTCTAGTTGCGGCAAGCGGGGGCCACTCTTCATCGTGGTGCGTGGGCCTCTCACCATCGCGGCCTCTCCCGTTGCGGGGCACAGGCTCCAGACGCGCAGGCTCAGTAGTTGTGGCTCACGGGCCCAGTTGCTCCGTGGCATGTGGGATCTTCCCAGACCAGGGCTCGAACCCGTGTCCCCTGCATTGGCAGGCAGACTCTCAGCCACTGCGCCACCAGGGAAGCCCAAGCGTATCTTTTTAATGCTGACTGTAGTAGCACCAGCGCTGTTCCATGACAGGAAAACTGTGTGTGGACGAGCGGAGTCGCTGGTACAGTATTTCCGGAGCGTGTTTGTGCAATTTTATTAAGCATCACCTGAAAGGGGTGATGTATTCCTTATGCTTGATGACGTAGGGGAAGTTTGGCTGCTGGGCTTCATGACTTCTCAAGACCTCTACGACATTAATGTACATTGTAAAACTTGACGTGAAATTACAAACTTATTTGGCCACGGAACCCATTTTTTTCCCGGGGTTTTAACACGATTAGAACTTCTGCTGGGAAATGCTGTTCTAGAACTAATAATTTAGAGATACCTCCTTTATTCAAATTTGGGGAGGAATATTATCTTTTAATAATAAAAGTATATGACCAGAACTATTAAATACTTGAAAAGGTATTTGACATACTTTAGATATTGCTAAGATTCCTAAATAGTCTATATTCATGGGTCCCCACTTCTGGGTAAAATTATGGCAAAGGGGTCCTTAAATATGCACACGTAGACCGTGCATTAACAGTGGACTGACTAAACAGAATACCTTACACATACAGTACTACTGTCTAATGCAAGCAGATATGGTTGAGATAAAGTATGAATTCATTCAGTAGTAGTACTGAATTTCCTCACATATCCTCTCAGTTCATGGATACTAAAAAAGCTTGTTTGCTTATCTATCTATTTAAAAGTTTCTCATTCTCATAAAGTTTGAGAACCAATACCATTCAATTAACATCCATGGGGAAATCAGCAGTGCTCCAAAGGCCACTGTCGCTTGGTATGTGTTCCAGGTAAGTCATGGGAATAAACTTCTACAGCTATGCTGAGAGGTGCGGTACAGACACAAATTACCTCCAGAATAAGTGTAGGGATGTAAATTAGGAATAGACAATATGACAATTTTAAGGAGTCCCCTTCTCCCAGGATGCCTTTAAGTGTTCCTCTAGAAAACAAACTGCCTGCAGAGGAAAGCTTTAGACGGGGCTTGTGCAAACACTGGGGTGGATTACAACATTCAACTCTTTGAGGAGAACATGGAACCCATTAATAAGGTTTTACACTCTGAAAACAGAATTTTAAACTCCATAACTTGCTCATAGCTGTGACTGTGGTGTGCTTTCTCTTGAGTCAGAAAGTACTCAATCTTTCACTGAGACACCATGGTCAGACATTTCAATGTTTTAATTACCCCCTGGGAATCTCTGAATTGTCAATAGGCACCAATTAAACAGTACAAAATATCACTTAAAGTAATTTTTATATAATGATGTCAATTTATATTCTTTATAATGACATCAAAATCATCCTGTATTAATAAGTTGGCCTGAAATGGCATGGCCCAGAAATTTTTGAAACCAATGTCATAAGAATTGCATATTTGGCTCATAATAATTTTTATTTTTATGTTTAAGTCCAAATGGATACTTCATAGTATTGAGTTGGCTAAAAAGTTCATTTGGTTAATGAATACGTTGTTGAATAAAGTTCTTGGTGAAAATGAAAAATGTGTCATTTTTACTTACAACCGAACGAACTTTTTGGCCAATCCAATATACATCCATAAGTTTTGATGGAATTAGACAACACTCAGATTTTTTCCGACTGATTAGCACTTGGGAATTCAATAGGATATGACAAAAAATCTTTAGCCAATTTTTTTTTCATTAGGCCTTTTATATATCACTCTAAATTTTTTCTTGAATTTCCTTTACCCTTGTATTAAAGTTTTATATCTTATAGTAGCTTAGTAGTTTAAAAGTTAATATTTTAAAATTCAAGCCACACCTAATGAAAACGGAATAGTAGCAGCCCTGTCATGCCTACAGATCCAAAATGTTCTTTAAAGGGGGAGGGGGGTGAGGGGAGGTGAGTAAGGAAAGATGCCTCACGGAAGTCTTCATTTGGAATTAGACTTGTAAAGAGCGTTTAAATAAAATGTAATGTTAACAGTCTGGATCTTGACTGTAGGTATAGTGACTAACAGTAGCCAAATAGTCCTAAAATAATCTTTCAGTTCAGTTTTAGTAGAACTGCATCAAAATCACTATTACCATACCTATTACTATTGCGATAGTATTACTATTACTGTACCATATTTACTGTCTTGTAAACAGGAAAAACAAACAAAAAAGTGCAGAATAAATAAGCTAGTAAGATTAAAATTCCTGCCTACCAGTTTGAGTTAACAGGCTGACCTGTTAATTTGATACCATTACTTATGATAAAAGCAAAAGTAACTACATATCTGTTTGGATAATTTTAAAATACACGTCAGACATGCCACAGTGGGACATGGGAGAAGCGGATGGTGTGGATATTTTATACCTTTCTAAATTATTTGAAACTTTTCTAACAAGCAAGTACTATTCTTATAATTATTAAAAATACTTTTTTTAAAAATATTTTTTAAAAATAGAAGTAACTGCTTCAAACTTGCAAATGAAAGAACCCTCCAGAATTCCTGTTCTTGCTTCCCTACTCTAAAGCAAGATTACCTTGATCCACACGTGACAAATGGATACCTAATTTTAAATAGAATAGTATACTGATTGTGGAACATAATAAATAATTATTTTGAAAGTAATTCTAATAAATCTAAAGAAAAAATTGGGTTAAATGACATTTTTCAATTTACATCGCACATTCATGGAGTGGTAACTAGGGCAATGGACGCAGATCTCAGAGATGAGTTTGCCTAGCAGCTCTGACCCTGACCGGCGGTGTGAATGTAACAGCCTCTGACACTCTTCATCTGGACCCAACGACAGTATGGGACTGTGGTTTAGTTTCAAGTACAGGCTACATACAGTCTCAGGCCTACCTGGGTTCAAGTCCTAGTGCCGTCACTTTCTTCCCTGTTACACTAGAAAAGCTGTTTAGCCTGGCTGTTAAAACACAAAGTAGGCTCCAAATACCCTTGTCAAACATCAGACACACCCGAGAATCTCCACAGCCATCAGAACTGATCTACTTAAAACTGAATTTTGAGTCCATGGAGCTAAAGGCTTAATGAAGTATCTTGAAGTCTGCACAGAAAAGAACACCCAGATCTAGCGCTGAGAGCTACCATGGGTCCATTGAGGACATATTTTTTTTCAGTCAGCATCACTGTTTAGGTGACTTGACGGGTGGTGGCTATTTCATCCACTCTCAGTGTCTGAGAGGGCAACAAAATCGTTTTGTCTTTTTACAAAATGCAACAGGAAGTGCTTTTTATTTTGTAGTATCACCTTAAAAATATGAACTTGTCTAAGACTATGATCATGGTCTAAAATATTATTATATAAGACCACAAAATGACTCAAATGAATACAGTACTGTTGTATTGTTAGTTTAAAATGTATGTCACTGTACATACATTTTACAATGTATGAAAATGTATGTTAGTTTAAAAAATGAGGTTGCCAAGTACAGGAGTACTATTACCAGCACTAGTTTAATAACATAATAAATAATTCTTAATTTTACTTCATGTTTTTCAACATCATGTCATGGTCTTCTGTGAATTATGAGATTTATTATTATATACCTGTCCTTACATGAGGTAAGTTTTAAACCAAATTAAATTTTCTATGCCACCTCTCAGAGATGAGCTGAATACCTCTAGAACAACTTGATCTATATGTTACTTGAGGAGCAAACGTTCATGGACACCTGATCCTGCCGTGACCCAGGCAAATATATAAAAACTGAGACAGGCTTTCTCTTGGGTAAATGATGTTTATAGTAGCTGTAAAAATGTTCATGTTTATGTTTTCTTTACAATGAATATTCAACCTCACAGGGACAAATACATCTTTAAAAGCATATATTTTAAGTAACAGATTTAAGACCAACATAAATACTTCTGAAGGCCCCTTATAGAACATTTTCATTCTAGAATCTGTTAGAGAGAAGTATTTCCACATATGGTTTTTCAAATCCCAGATTCTCTTTGCGTTTTATAATAGATTTTAAAAATGCCACTTGTAGATATCCCAGCTAAAAGCATTTGTGTGGAAAAGAAGTTGCTGCATTTCAGTGTCCTTCAGGGAACAACGGAGAGTCTGCATGAACTATATATACTCCTTCAATTTCCTAACAAATTATAGCACACGCAAATGTGAAGGAAGACTGGGTTTAAAAGTGAGGTTTTCTTTTATCAAAGGATATGGGCTTTTAATTTCTTACGATTAAAATAACTCAACAAGTTTTAAAAATGAATTTTCTGTTACAATATATCAGGACCCTGAGGAACCTGGAAGATCTGTGTGCTCAGGTCACCCCAGTGAACCAACTTCTCCCTGTGTTGCAACACTTTGTATTTTCCCTTTATCCTAAATAAAACACAAGGAGATTAATTAACCTAATTTCCCACTGATCACATCCTCAGAACATGATTCCTTGCACTGTTGCGCCCCTGCATCAACCACACAGCAGGCTAGGATGGTAATTCTGTGCTTGATTCCTTCCCTGGGAATTTATACAGCACCGGCCATTCTGTGAAATGAGCTGTTCGTTTCACAGTTCTAAACAGTGTCCAACCAGTGCCTTCACCTTGGCAAGCAAAGAGTCTACTGAAGATGAGATATCAGTTCTGTTTCGGAAGTGCCCTCTGTCTCTGAGTCAGGAGAATGCAAGGGTTCAAGGTAAAGTTTGCCCTACCGTGTGGGCATCACCTCCTGGTCCTTTGCATAAGTGGAGCCCTACAGGAGGACCCCCCTATTTATTTTCAGTCTAGTGACTTCACTGCCTTCCGTGGTTATGTCTGTTGTTCTCTCACTATGCTGAATGATCAGGGGAGGACTCTACAACTAGTGCTACTTGACTAAGAAAACCACCACAGATGGTTACAACTTCCTTATTGAGACACTCACCCCAACAGAACTGTGCACTTAAGAAGGGTAATAACGTGTTGTCAGTAAACATGCCATTTTGAAATAAAATCAGTATGTCTTGAAAACATAAGGTTGATCTCCATGGATTTCGGTTAATTATATTTTATGTGTAAGTGAATAAACTGAATAATTAGGATTGGCTTTAGTGATTTTTTTGTAACAAAAATGTTTACAGAAGATTATTTAGGACTTTTGTTGAGCTAAGTTCAAATGAACACCTTACAAACGAAAAACATTCCGATTTCCATTCCTACCACAAGGATTCCATCAGTTCTGAGTAAGAAAACAACAGCGACAACAGCTATTCACTAAAAGGAATTTAAAAAAACAAACAAACAACAAACTTCAGCAGCCACTGCTATTTCCTAGCTCTAATTGTTTTACTCTGCTGAACTACAGAATCAATTGAGGAAAAGTATTATTTTCCTGAATGAAATTTATTTGATCATCTTTTTACCCTCAGCAATATCTAAGCTTAATAAAGGAGTTAAGTACTCCAGTTAATCTGTTTTCTTTCTCAAGAGGAGAAAGATATTTTAAGATAAATGCTAAAGATTTTCAACTATATAGTTTCACTCCCTCTCTAAGATGCTAACATATTTTTCCCTTAAGGTGTAGACTCTATTCATTGTGAACATTACTTCTAATGGAATGAATGGATACTGTTAAGAAAACTGCTCGGTAAGTAATTTACAGACAGTAATGCTTATTGGAAAATTAATAAATGCCTTTCATAAAATTTCTGACCTCATAGTTTAAAAAAAACAAAAATCTAATTCCTGGGGATATGTACTTGCAGCCTGAGGTTTGGCTTTTGGTTGAAGGAGTATCTAGAATGCAACATTTGGGCAAACAAACTCTTTAGGAATCTCATTCCAAATGACAACAATAAGAGTTTACTGTGGAATCAATAAAATATTCTCATGTTGTTTAATTGTAAAAAATGGACAATAGTCTCTCTCTCCCCTTTTTCTGTTTTTTTGGTAAAATGTAGAGAAAAACAGAGCGTTTGAGTTTTTTTCCCTAGAATCTTTTAAAAAAACTTTATACTGCACCTCCATCTTTAAAGAATTTTTAACATTCATGACTATAAAACAATTCCACATATTTGAATAAATAAAACTCACCACTTGGAGAATGTCTTCATCTTTTGGCATAACACTAAGTTCCAATGTGGTATCGCTGAAATTGAATAGATACATACTATTTTAGGGGAGGCAGAAGTATACAAGAAAGACATAAAGGAAAAAGAGTTAACTCACAAGTATTTTTTAAATTGCTTATGAGTTTAATATGGGGGTTTTAAAAATCTTTACATTTCAAATCCGAATCATTAAAATGAAAAGAAGTCATTTATATATATAGGCTAATTATGTACAAAAGAGGGCACCCTGCCGTGTGTTTGAGCTATTCATAATCAGTCATGTGTTCTTTATAACATGTTTCTAATTTAGAAACATGAAGTATATTACTTATATTGAATACTCCTGGAACAAAACTCATCAATATATAATTGTGTATTATTTTCTTTCAGGTCACAGAACAAATTACAAATTTTACCACAAATTCTCTGTTTATCAAGTTAAAAATACATTAACATAAAAATAATCAGAGAACCCTCAAATTTAACATTTTAAGCAATATTAAACATCCTAATTTTGAAATATTCCCTCTTGGCCTCAAAGGGGAAGGAAATCAGAGTTCACCATCACAACCATCAAAATGACTCCTTATTTTTTAAAAACCATATAGCATCTCAACAATTTACTTTCTTCTCCGTGATTTAATTTTAGAGCCTTTACAGGAATAGCTCAAAGTCTCATTTTATTTTGGTACTGTAAGTGTCCTGTTAAAAATAATAGAGACGTTTCTCTAGGTTTAAAACAGTTCAAAGGGATAAATTATACTGAGTCCTGTGATCTGGAATTACACTTAGATACGGCAAGGAGAGCAGGGCTATCCCCAGCAAGTGCTTCAGTATCTACCCTAACAATATCAGATAGATTTTCCCCCAATACAATCAAGAGATTAAGAAACAAACAACAACAAAAACAAAAAACCCCAAATCTAATAATTTACTGGTGTCTCTATTTGAACCCTTATTTTTAGGTTCATAAATGCTGAGAGAATAGTAAAACAATTAGAACCACAGGTTCAAATAAATTCTACGAAGAAAATATGTAGGTACTTGTATTTCAACATTTAGAGTTGGTAGAAAATACATACTGATGCTTAGATAAATTCTTCTGCAAGGATACATTTTTACATTAATACACTGCAGAATCTCAATGGCTTTGTGCTGCATTAATCCATTTGCTACCAACTGCAGACAAAAGGAACACAATTTTTTAAAAGAAAAATAAGATCATGAAAAAACAGTATTTATTTTTCAAATTGCTTTATTGGTTGAAAAATTAAGACTGTCATTCCAAAGTGTTATTATTATTCTGAAAGGTGAACTGCACCAGTAACAAAAAAAAAACAAACAAAAAAAAATTAATGTGGATTTTGAGGGAAGATTAAGTTATGGTTGTTTGGAAAAATAGTACTTTTAAAGAAGACATGTTAACAAATACACTAAAAAACCCTTAAATTACAGGCTGACAAAACATACTGGTATATTTATCATGATCTAAATTATTTTCAGTAAAAGAAAATTTGGGTGGATCTCTCCACAGCCTCCGAGGAGGCTTTCAATTCTTCACCAGTGCCCAGGTCTCCTCAATATTTAAGATCAAATAGGGCTCACTGTCAGGAACACCTAGAATCCAACAGTAAGGAGAATACTCTGAGATCAGTAAATCGTGATCACATCACCGAACTGTAAAAGTGACAACATATTAGGGCATTCGCGTACATAAGTTAGATTATAGCATGAACAGCTTTAGACATGGTTAGAGGAGCTTGATAGAATTCTTCAGAAAATAATGAACCTCAATTTAATTATAGACAGGTGAGTATGGCTAATATAAAGCAACAGATCATCCAAAAGTTACTGTATTTGAATCTGGGAAGAACCTCTTGTGGTGATGAGCTGGAAATCGGATCCCAGAGTCATGGCTTATTCTTGACAGATATTTAATACAGCAACCTCTTTGGCTTTCGATTTCTTTATTTGTAATTAAAAAAAAAATTCTAGGTGTGTGATAGAGAGAAAGAGTAGGACTAAATTATCTTTGCAATCAGTTGCTCTATAAATATTTATTTACCTTTAGAACTCAAAATCCTATTCTGTAGAATGTAGGCAAACAAACGGATTAAAAGACGATTTCTTGCTGTCTTTGTTAAAACAAATGAATTTGAGCCAAGAATATCATTCAGTGAGCTATTTAAGATAAGTTATCCTTAGTGGTTTTAAAATAAATTATATATGCATTTATATATATTTATTATAAACAAATTAGAAATTTGATTATCACTTCAAATAAAAGTAGGAAACTTAATGGTAAATCTAAAACATATGTCTCTCAGGCTCTAAAGGATTTTAATTACAAATCTGATAAATTTGCCAAAACAAAGCCACCAAATAAGCCATCCTCAGATAGTTTGTTCTTGGCAACTTTCAAATGCATTTTCCACTTTAAGGGAAAGTTTCATATTTCCACATCACATCAATTTCTTATAGGAATACAATATTGTATTAAATCTACTAGCTTCAATGATTTATAAAACCCATCTTTGGCCAAAATTAATCCTATTTCAAGACTCTTACCTGTTCTGGATTAAAGCAATTACTTGGGAATAGGTCTTTCCAATAACACTTTCTCCATTGACTTTTATAATTCGATCACCTTCAAAGAGAAATTAAATAACACATGAGGAATTCCTTTAAAAAGTCACTTGTGAGTACTTTTGAAATACTTCTTGAGTAATATATTATTTTTAATATATCCTTACTTGTTTTTTAAAGTGTCTTTTTACAAAAATGAACCTAACTTTTAATATATCTAGCTACTTATGAAAATATAACTATATTTTAAATAAGAGTCCAGCCATCGATGAATTTAGAAACCTCAAAAAGTATAATCACCAAGTGACCACAACTATACTATTTATGCCCCTATCATTTGTTTTCTGAGTTGTAAAACTACTATTTATTCCTCCATTTACCCTGTCATTACTAATAGAGAAACATTGTTTAACAGCCTTAGACAATTATTTTTGTTATCTCAGTGGTCTCTAATTTTAGTCCAACTGATTTTCTTTGTCGTATTCTCTCAGTCTATTTAGTTTATTGATTAGTGCTACATTGCAGAACTTAAACATGGGTATGGACATGATTTTGACTTTATATATATTAACTTGTTCTTCATTTTAATGGGGAAAAGGATGTTTGGTTACTCAGAAAAATTCAGTGGAGCAGAAAGGAAAATAATGAGAGAAAGGACAGAGGAAAGAGGAAAACAGGAAAAAATGTATTTTTTGTGGGCTTTGCACAGTCCCTCAACTTCATCCTCCCAACCTTGGGAAGCTTAGAATATGAGAGATGATACATTCTAGGTAATAGAATCCTATATGTTCACTGATGTACATATTATATATACTAATGATATTGAAATTAGGCTTACTTTAACTATGACAAAAAAGATAATTAATAAGTTAACAATGCATCCTAATAAACCTTACCAGTGACACCCACTACTTATATTTGTAGCTGCAAAGATAACATTTTATTCAAAAGGCAGTAAAAGATAGTTTTTCACTAATTCCCATTTTAAATTATTTCATGTTTAGAAACAAGAGAAAAGGGTAACTATTTTAGTGTGTGCATTAATCTAAACTAAATCCTACTTAGTTTTTTTAATTAAAATCACAAGTCACAAAACATTTCAGAACAACCAGCTACCAGACCACATCCACTGACAGCTGCAGATGAAGCTGGGCTTGCATTGCACTGGAGACTTAAACTACTCTTTGTGGTGGACGAATTCATTCACCTCTAGCAGGTCAGGCTCTTCCAGAACTTGGAGCTCCAAGATTATTTCATTTATTTCAACGAATATCTCCTTCATTTGCTATTTTATTAACCTTTGTCAAAATTAAATGTATGCAAAATAGGTTAAGAGGGCCTCTGAGGGTCCATTATCTAAGTGGTAACTAAAAGTGTCCACAATATATCAATTATGGTATTTCTGCCCACCCATCCATTTGGGTATCAAAAAACATATAACTAACTAGGTCTGAAAAACAGTAATAACTGATATGAAGAAAAAGGAAGAAACATACAGTAGGAGACAGAAGGAAAAATATGGAAAATGAAATATGGAAAAAATGAAGTAGAAAAGAAATTAAAAGGTAGGTTTAAGTAAGAATATCAGCACCTGTGCACAATCCAGCTTCAAAAGCAGGTCCTCCCTCTTTAACCTGTTTGACAAAGATGGTATCCATGGGTTCCAAGCGGTTTCTTTGTTTTCCTGTGAGAAAGAAAAGATCCAAGGCATAATTTTACCTCACAATATTTTCTTAAAATAGCAAAATAAAAAATGATATTTAATTGAGACAGTGAAGCAAAGATTTTTTAAATGAAGTGTTAAACACATATCCTAAATCTGGATGCTAAAGTCATCATTAAGAGGGTTTCAAGAACTCAAACATTTATTTTTCTTCTTCCATAACACAACCACCACGATAGCAATGATTTCCATTTACTGGGAACATTCTGTATGTAAATTATTACACTAAATATTACACATACCTGAGAGCTAATTTCCATAACAAGTAAGTATTACTACCGCCATGGAATGAAAGAGGACACCCAGGCTCAGAGAGACTAAGTAAATTCTCTGAAGGTCACACAGCTAGATCACACAAGGCGGTATTCAACTCTACTGCTTTTTAACACTGCATGGTGTTAAGCACTAAGTCATAATCCTAAATAAGACAGTCCTTTCCCTTCAGGGACTCTGGAGGGAGAAAGACATATGAACAAAGAATGGTACTACGGTATTAAAAAGCAGAGACAGATACAACAACATACAGTCATGGTGATGAGGAATACGTGATCAAATCTGAAAGTCAGTACTTCACAAACTGCTATCCATGGATCGTCTGCATTAACAGCTCAGGGGTTTGACAAAAATCAATGTTTCGGGGTCCAATCAGAAATCTGCTTTGTCAGGAAGTTTCCCAGATGATCCTTCTACACACTAACATTGGAGAACAACTGACAGTTTCAATACATAGAAGTCAAAGAAAGAGTCACAGGTGAGAGGACATTTAAACTACGTGACAAGCACCAAGGTAAGTACTGAGAGGGGACAAACAGGTAGACAGTGGTTCTCAAAGTGTGATCCCCAGGCCAGCAGCATTAACACAACCAGGGAATGTGCTGGAAATGCAAATTCACGGACCCCCCCACCCCAGACCTACTGAATCAGAAACCCTCATGTGACCGTGATGCACATTCAAGATGGAAAATCAATGAACCAGAAGACACAGCCCTGACCCTTAAAGAAGACTATAACTGAGAAAATAAGGCATATATATGTGTGGAGTACTTTAATCATACTTGTTAGACTGTGGCACTGGGCAGAATATGACTGTCAAATATAAAGAAACCATAATTATTGTCATATAAAACCGAAATTTTATCCAGGTATATCACAAAGGTGGCTCAAAAGAAGTAGAAACCAATAAAGGAACATCTATCAGCAACTCCCCTTACATATTTAGCTATTTACTCTGAAAGAAATCCTCTAAAAGTAGTGAATGGCTAACTCTCCTTAAAATGCAACAGGGCACAGAGGAAAACTGCTTATGTTTTAGACACCAGGAAACAGGGATCCAAATCCTTGCTTTGCCACTGGATAGTCCAGTTGCAGGTAAGTAAACGTTTTTACTTAAAAGAAATGATTGTTTTTTCTTTTACAGTACAGAGACATGTTTTTGCATTCTTGAAGGGTTTCTATGAAGACTCAATAAGATAACATGTAAAAGCGCTCAGCATAGCTTGTAATTGGAGCAATTCCTCGGTAAATGTGTTATTTCCACTCTCCATGGTGCTTAGATGAAGACTAGTCTCATATTCTTACGTTTTCAAGAATGAAAAATTTGAAAGGTTATAAAAATATACCTGCAAAGTATCTATCATCCAATTTTCAAAAATATAAATATATATCAGATCTCTTCCCAAGGAAACTCTATACAGCTCTCTAAGTTCAGAAGACGTGAAAATATTATAAATCCTTTGGTCACTTCTGATTGGCTATGACAGACAGCCCTGACTGCTTTCTCCATGAGGTTTTGGAGGAAACAGAGAACTAATGCTAGTTAAATCCCTACTGTAAGGAAGAATGTCCTCATTCTTAAGAGATGTTTGCCGAAATACTTAGGGACTAATTGTAATCTTACATTATCATATTTTATTATTATATTATTACATTTCCAGTATTATGATAATGATATCTGCAACTTAATTTTCAAATGGCTTGAGAGAAAAAAATAAGCCAAGATAGCCAAACACCCAGACACATGTATGGATGGACAGATAAAGCAAATATATATTCAACATTAAGTTAATTGTTGAATCCAGATGGACAAGGTAATTGCTGTACTTTGAAAATTATAATACAAAGTTTGGGAAAACTTTCTGTATGTGCCAGGCTTTATTTTTCTTCACAGAACTTGTCATCCACTACTTAAAGTTACATGTTTATTTGCTTTCATGCTGGTTGTTTGTCTCTTCCACTAAAATGAAAAGCAGGGATTTCTGTCACGTTCACTGATGCTCACGGCACCCAGAACAATGCCTGGCACACACAGGCATTCGATAAAGCATTGTTCAATAAATGAACAAAGTTATTATTTAATTCTTACATCAAGCTTTCAAGAAAGGCATTGTGATTTTAATACTGTCACTGTACTGAGGAGGAAACAGACTAAGTAACTTACGAAGAGGCAGAGTAAGGATTTGAATCCAGATCCAAATCCAAACATGGTGTTCCCTCATGCTTCAAATGTAACGGAACTACTTATTCAGTTGTCAAGCTTTGCCAAATACAAGTAGACAGTCCACTTACAACTAGTTTGAAAGGGAAAAGAAGGTTTCTTTCAATATAAGTCGCTTAAAATGCAAATACTTCATGCCAGTCCAGCTGGTAATCAGGCTAGGTCCTTGTGTAGCCAACTCAACATTTACAACAGCTGGTATTTAAGGAAAACCATCTATTTTTTCTAGGCTAGAGATCTGAAGGTTTAATAAGTTTTGCTGTGCCAAGTCACTGCTTTCAGGGAAAGATTTACATAATTAAAGAGAGGACACTTTTTTTTTAATTAATGTCCTCTAGTCCACTATGCCCCAAAGGTGATTATACCCTACTTATATTTAAAAATACAAAATGTAAATGAGCATTAATGAATTCTACAAAATAATAAAGAGCTGGCTGGGTAGCAATGTAGTGACTTCTGAAAGTTTTGATAGGCACTTTCACTCACACGGAATAAATGTAGTCCAAAATAATTTGGGTTTGATTTCTATAAAGGAAATACTAACTTTGCAATGACTACCATTACAAAATCAGAGAGACTTTGCCACAAATTGACAAATCCTTCAGTACACTATGCCTGAAAATACATGAAGATGGAATAGACTAAAAGAAGGGCCAGTCTTACAGCAAGCACTACCACATCTGCTGAGAGCTGTACTTTGATTCTTCTTGTTCACTTTCCTTTCTGGACTCTCTCCAAAATTCTGACTTGCTATTACTACTGTAGATTTTAACCAATCCCTTCTGGACAATAGAAAAATTTCCCATAGGCGTCCTTTAATTACAGGCAGGTTTAACTAAGAAATAGCCCTCTCTTCAATTTCCATATTCCTTGACTCTAAATCTTGTGTTAAACACGTGGTTCAATAATTTTAAGAGTGCCATGTCTTTAATATATGCTCTCTGCAATTCCACTGGAACTGGAAATCACAAGCATCAAATTTAAAGTGTGTGTTATTCAATCTCTTACGTCTTTAGTTTTTTAAAGTCGGTTTCTAGATATGCAAAACAAAAAGTCCGATCCCAAATTGTAATTAATCAGGAAAAAGTATTCCTTGCTTCCCTGTAGGATCATTTGGCAGAGCCAGGTGGCTTCCCTGGCAATTCTTAGTAAAAAGCCTCTTTCAATTCTACATGTGTATTTTATAATTTCTCAATTTTTTGAGAAAACATAGGATGTGTTTCAAAGAACTGCTAAAGACCTTATTCAAGTGTTATTTCCTTGACCTTATCAAAAGAAAAGGGAAATGTGTCTTTCTAGCACACACATGTAATTAAATCTTTCTGTATTTGAGAAAAGGAAGTAAGAAGACAATGACCTTACATGAATGAGAATGGCTAAAATGAGCAGGTACTGAAAAAGCCCCACTTTATGCTATTTAACATACAATTAGTAAAGACTTAAATAAGAAGCTATAAAAAGCATACATGAATTTGCCTGAAGTTGAATGTTACACTTTGAAATCAGAGAGAATGCACATACTTTTACATTATAGTAAATATAATCAGTTGGGGAAAAATAACTCCACTAAAAGAAATAATAATATATAGGTAGTAGCTGCCATCCAAATACTGGATGAACATCCAGGTGGATATGATTTTTATTCTCCATACCTAGTATAAGGCAGTGGTTAACAGCTTGAGCCCTACGACCAGATTACCTGGTTTAAAATCCCAGCTCTACCACTTACTTTCCAAGTAGGGTTACTAGATTTTGCAAAAATGACTGTCTATGAGAAATTCAAATTTAATTGGGCATCCTGTAGTTTATCTGGCAACCCTATCCCCAAGTGGTGTTAGACAAATGATTTATTTGTACCCCAGTTAACTCGTCTGAAAAATGAGGATGATGACAATTTATTTTTACCTGGCAAGGCTATTGTGAGGATTAGAAGAGAGAATCCAGTGAAATACTTATATGATGCCTAATACAAGTAGGTATTTAATCAATGTTATTACTATGCTAATCTGATGATAAAGCTTTAGAAAGTTTACATAGAGATCAGGGATGAATGAGGCCAGGGGACATGGCGCTTGTCACACTGCTCGTGCTTGATTCAATACTGGTCCAAAGAGTAACAATACAGACTCAACTGGCATATTGAGGGGAGTTGAAGAGTACAAACCGAAGAACACTGAAGAAAAGAAGGAAGAAGGAAGAGAGACTCTATACTAACATATTTCCAGTAACTCTGACACGGACTACTCATCTGTCTTCAAAGAGACTGGCGTCTAAAAGCCAGAGTGCTCTAATGACCCTCTTCTTTGGAGAATGCTAAAATCCAAATCACTTGCAACATTTAAATTGTTTCAAAATTTGAAATATGAAGTATACAAAGCAAGCAGCCTAAAGCAAATAGATTATTTTCAGAAGTAATATGCTTAGAACTATACCAGTTAGAAACGAGACACAGAGAATGAAGATACACAGAGAAATAATACGTATAGATCAGGGAATCCTATAGTTAGTTCTAGGGACAAGAGAAATGTATTTCTTATCAGAGTTAAAAAAAAATTATACTTTAAACAAAGAAATACCATCTTACATTTTAACCAAAAGCAAAGCAGCAGAAAATAATGGCTATCACTCAGATTGAGATTTTTAAACATTTTTCCTTCTCTCTCACAGTTCTCATAGATGCTACCGAACAATTTTTTTAATGGAACCAAATCTCTGTTTTTATAATGACAGTTTTTTAAAGTATTCTTTTTACTGACTTCTTTGTTGTAAAAAAAGAAAAAAAGACAAAAACAAAGAAACCCTCTATCTCTACACTAGAAAAGGCTGTTGAAATTAAACTGTGCTTCATATGAAAGTTAAAGTTAGATAAGTCTTGGAAGACGTGTGCTCTCCACAAAGGCGGAAAACTATAGAGGTCACATAATGGAGTACTAAAGCTCCAGGCATTAATTATTTAAAGAAAATCAATTAAATAGCTTATTGAAATTAATATCTATTTTTCAGACCCAAAATAATTGAAACCACAATGTAGATTGAGACAGACAGATATCAAAGTTAAATCTGAATAATAAAAAATGATCTTTGTTTCTCTTTGCTGGGTCACAGATTGACACAGAAAAAACAGGGCATGGAGAAGCACTTATTGAGCAAAAGTTAGGAATTATGGATCTATTAAGGCAAAAAACAAACAGAGGGAGTGATAAATAGCAAATTCAGGCTAGTAGTTACCTCTAGGGGAAGAGAATAGAAAAGGAGTGGTATGGAAGGGCCTTATCCATATTTATAATCATTTATGTCTTAGTGAGAGAGAAAGAGAGAGAGAAATGGAGGGGGGGGTATTAAAATGCTAAGATGACAAGGACAGGTGGCCAGCATTTGGAAGTCACATTCCTTCCCTTTATTTTCTGTTTGCCTGAAATATTTCATAGCTGTTTTTTTTTTCATTGTTGAAAACAGGCTTCTAAAAAAAAGAAAGAAAAGAAAAGAAAACAGGCTTCTAATTTTTATTTTAGGGGTTTGGTTTGCTAACGGCATACAAAACTATCTTAAGAGCCTAAGAGAGACATTGTCTCACATCAAAAACCCGTATGTATCATATGATAAATACTGACACATTCTATATGAAAATTAAGTACAATCCAATTTAAGAAGACTGCCATGGCAGATTATTGGGTCCCTTTCCCCTTTGGTAAGGGTAGAAGCACTGAGGAAAAAAAATATGCATTCCAGCTTTTTAAACCAAGGTGGTCCCAAATTTCCACTTACGGTGCTCTCATTTCCAGAGTGATGGCTAGTACTTTGAAATTATACCTCCCAAGCCTCCAATCTGTAGCTCCAACAATTCTTATGAGCTCCAAACCCCAAATTCCAATAGTCTCTAGACAATGTCAGTAGAAAGTCACCTGTCAGGTCTCAATCACATTTCATCCATTATAAGCAAACACACACTCACTACTCAACCTCATCTTTAAGTAACATCAAATGGAACAAAGTGAAGTTAAGAAAATCTGCTAAATATTAAAAAGCAGATCATGTTCTAACTTAATCATGACAAACTTTCTTTCAGCCCACACCTGTCTAATTTTTTTGGTTTACTTTTTAGTGTGGTAAATGCCCGGCATATACAAAAATAGAGAAAAAAAGTAGAATAACCCCCGCATGAACATAATGTAAATAATTATTAAAAATCTGTCATCTTGTTTCATTTACACTCACATTTTTTTCTAAAGTATTTTAGTGTAAATCCCACGTATCATGTCAATTCATTCACAAATACTTTAAATACTTCAGTATGCATCACTAACAAATCAGAACTTTATTTCTTCTTAAAGGAAAGAAAACAAAATCTGTTCACAGTTCTCCATATTATGTAGTATTTTGCACAATCTGGATCATATAAACTGACAACAAACCCAAGCCTTCCTTCTACTTTCTTCTATCTTCCTAAAAGCCTACCTAACATTAATGAAAAGGAGTATTTCATGACATAGGAACGGTAGCACCAAAAGCTGTGAAATAAATTTAGAAAAGGTCTCACATGTAAAACCACAATAGAATCCTAAAATTAAGTTCTGGAACAAGTTTCCCACTCCTAATGGAATGCTCTGCCTATCTATTCAAATTCGGTGAGGTCACATATGCAAGAGAACATACACTACATGAAAATCTCTGGCACACAGAACAGTGTCTGGCATATAGTGGATGCTCTATAAATATTACTGTTGATTGATTCAAATTAAAGTCCTAGTAAATGCCAATAGCAAGACTGCCCAAAACCAACTTGGAGACATGTTTCAGGAACAAAGCTCTTATTGTACTGCAACTGATCTGCAGGATTTCCCTGAAATAGAAGGAAAATGCTGCCACTTAATAGTAATTTGAGTACAATACCACTAGGTGGCAGACGTGAACCAAAATTTTCTGGCGTTATAAACCACCTAGGCAAGAAAGACTCTGGAGGATGTTATTCATTCAACAAATATTTAGTGAGCTTGGACAACGTGCCAGGAGCTGATCACTCTACAACGAACAAAACAGTCCTGGGGTCTGTCTTCTGGAGTATTTGAAGTTTATGCAGCATCGTTTTTTTCTCTCTCTAAAAGTTTCAGGAATTTCACAAAGTATGTATCACGTGTGGATTCAGAGCCCTGTTATTCCAGTTGTGCTAGATTTTACGTTCTCTGCAAACCTGGAAAAATGTGTTGCAGTGCGCTAACCACGGGCAACTATCTTTCCATGTCTGACCTTACCACTGCCCGACCCGATAACTGATTAAACCTGCCCCTCATCTTTCTCCAAACCCTTTAGTCCTCTCTGGTCTTCAAGACTTATCAGTCTCCCTCAGAAATCACTCTTTCTTATAAGTTTACCCACAGATCAATATTACAAACAAATTCACCAGCAACCTCAACTTCCTTTCCCCCTTGACCTTTCAAAGCATTCCACTTGCCAATGTCCAGCTATGGACAATTCCAACCAGACCCTCCCTCTGCTCTTGTTCTTGGCCTGCAATGTCAACTGAGTAAAACTGCATGATCCACTGATTTAGAGTTTCCAAGTTCAGCTAAGTGCTTGACATTACTCACTAAAGTCTCTTGCTTGTATTTTAATCCCCGTTCCCTCAAGGCTGCTGTTTCAAACTTCTAATACCCTTCTTGGACTTGTTCTGCCATCTTGATTTGCTCACACTATTTGGATAACCTTATCTCTTACTTCATTGTATTTCAACTGCTGAATCCTCATTTTTTTCTTTTTTAAAATCTTTGTCTATCCTTACTTCCCTTGTTCACCTCTCATTCCCCATCCTTTCATTTTCATACTTCTTGAAGAATAGTCTATACTCACCTACCCTCATTTCTTCACTTCTAATTCGGGGTTTCTCAGACGTTGACAAGTATCCCCTGGGGGACAGCATGCATCCCCTCCCCCCACCGTTCCCTGTTCTAATTTACGTCACAGCCCACTGACGCACCGGATCCACTCTGCCCACCACACTGAAACTATACTTGGTAACTTTACCAATTTGCTACTTGTCAGGTCAGGTCCAACAGTATCTTTTTTTCAATATTTATTTATTTGGCCACGCCGGGTCTTAGTTGTAGCGTGCGGGATCTAGTTCCCAGAGCAGGGATCGAATCCAGGCCCCCTGCATTGGGAGCGCAGGGTCTTAACCACTGGACCACCAGGGAACTCCCCCAACAGTATCTTTTTAGTCTCCACCCTAATGAATTCTCTAGGACAAATGCAAGTTACCCACCCTCCCTTAAAAATGATCACCCCTTAATTAGCAAGCCATCAACTCCTCCTGGTTGTCCTTATACCTTCCAAAATTTATTTTCAGATTTCCTTTCTGATTCTCCTTTCTCTGACCAGCTCTTAGATGTTGTCTTTCCTAGGGTTCTGTCTTTACGCTGTGTGTCTTCATGCTCTCTGTGTATGATTTTATTGATGCCTAGGGCTTAGTTATAGCATATATAATGATGACTTCCAAATTTATTTTCAACCCTACCTCTCCCTATGAGCTCCATACCTAAATTTTCAACTAGGTACTGAACATTCTACCAGCATCAGAAATGTAACTTATCCCAAACTGAACTCACTTCCCCAGGGGAATGAGGTGGGTGTGTTTCCTTTCCGTATCCCTCAGTCAATGGTACTTCCATCCATCCACTCATTCATGCCAGAAAAGCCAAGCATAATCCTCCACAAGTCATCTTTAACTGTTGACATACAATCTACCCCATGTCCTACTACCAAATCTGGGCAAATACAACTTCTAAATACCTCCGAAATTTGTTCTCGAATGCTGTTTTTTCCTTTGTCCCGATAAAATCCTATTCAGCACAAAGCACACCCCATCTGAGAAACCCTTCCCTGGTGGTTAGATGACTTGCCATGCTGTGATCCTGCCACAGTTGTGCAGACCTCTGTTTCTGCACTTATGTAATTATTTTACACCTTCATCTTCCACCATCCTATATAAAGATTCATTAAATGTATATAGGCCAGGAACTGTTCTGGGTTTAAAGAAAAAAAAGTAATAAAATAAAGTTGGGAATTTCCTGGTGGTCCAGGGGTTAGGGCTCTGCGCTCCCACTGCAGGGGGCACGGGTTCAATTCCCAGTCGGGTACTAAGATCCCACATGCCACGTGGCCATAAATACATACATACAAATTATTTTTAAAATTAAAAAAAATAAAAATAAGGTTCCTGCTTAACCATCCAACTGAGGCAGAAAAATGTTCAATGAGAAAAAAGTAGCATAAGAGATGGTGAAAAGTGTGACAGAGAATAATAAGCAGAGTGAGAAGGGAAGGGAGAGGGAGAGACAGGGATGTGATACTATTTTTAGGAAATGGTCAGGGAAGTCCTCTCTAGCAGGTGACATCTGAATCACTATCTAAAGGAAATGAGATTAGAGGCTATACTGCTCCCTTCCCAGCAATTAGTTTAGTGACTGGCTTTTGGAAGTGACTCAACAAATGTCTGCTAAGAGAATGAATAAACAACAGGAAATATATTTCTAGACTTAACGCATTTAGCATTCATACGCAAATACTTCTATTGCAGTTCTACACCAGAGATGAAAAATTATCTGTTAAATTTTGAAAGCAGGGACCATCACAATTAAATTCACTTTTTATTAACTGGATCTACGAACCATGTATTTTGAGTATAGACTAACTGGAGAGCAATCAGGAAGAAAATGGGCCTATTCAGCTAAGTGGTGTCTGTGATCAGAGTCTTAAGTTACGGAGCAGCTAAGAAAAGACAGCTCAAAATCAAGTAATTACAGGTCATCTCTGGAGCAAGAGTTTCTATAGAGAAGTGATTTCTAGGACAGTCTAGAATATTAATACTCCAACCAGGTACTTTCCTGGACTTTCACCTTTACAGCCCTATTGTCCAGTATCTCCAATTAGTTCTCTAAAATCCTAGATCGCCTATTTCCTAAAGGTTTTAGAACCATTAAAGAGATTATTTAATAGCCTTTACCCTCTTGACTGCCAAACTACCTTCATGCAATGTCTTACAAAGCCTGAAAATCTACTCCAAAAATTGGATTTCTGACAATATCTACTTTAATGCAATCAAATTCCCTTCATTTTAGATTACTGTAAGTATGATTTCCTGGGACCTTTAGAGTGAAGTTAGAATTTTTTTTAAAACCTCTCATCTAACTTGACCAGCGTACCAGTTTATTTTACAAATTCCTACTAAGGTCCAGGATTACCGTGTTTTTGTTATTAGTGTTCCAGCTTACACACTTAGCAACTGTGTGAAATAAGATTTCTAAATTTAAAAAGTGCCACCGAGACGTTGTGTTAAAGGGGGACTGATAGGAGAAAGGTGAAAGAAAAATAGGAAGGAAGTGGAGAGACAATAGTTCCTCAACAGCTGAGGTCAGATACTAACATGCTGACTTTTGCAGCTTTGGGAACAGTCATTTGGGAATAGTACCAAGTGAAGGTGGTACTAGGGTGGTACCCCCCCTTTATTCAATACATTTACTCAACAAACATTTGTGCTCCTACTATGTACCACGCACTTAGTAGGCACTGAAAATTCAACAATGAAAGACAGTGTCCACCCTTAATGATCTTTGTTCTTAAAGTAACACATAAAAACATTTTTTAATAAACATAATGACTAGTTTGGGTATGTAGGAAAATTTTACTTCGAACATTCTAACATCCAATTCTTGATAAAAGATAGAATCCCCCTTCTTATTTTTCTATTTTCCGTTATCAGATCTGTATTACTATCATCACCTCCCAGGAACAGGTATATTAGGAAGTAGAAAGTTTTCACTTGTTTACTACAATCACTCAGATTAACTGTGTCCAAAATAAGAGTAGGGATTTTCCAGGAGAGAATCAGGGAAAGAGCCTACCTGCATCTTTCACTAGTTGCGAAACAGCAATCTACTCCATCTTGTACAAAATATACTTTCAAACATTTGGAAACTATTGAACATATTGAAAGCTATCACTTTCTCCCCCGTGTGTATATATCTATATCTATCTATCTATCTATCTATCTATCTATCTATCTATGTCCTTGTCATCATTGTTCTTTACATCTGGTGCTCCACAGTGTTTTGCTTTGTCCTATTTACTCAGAAGACCCTAGAGCCCTCCTTTCCTGTGTTTCCTACCTGTCAAATGAAGAGAAACAAAATAAATATATTGAGTTAACCTGTTGCTAGCAACATATAATATAAAAATCACTTATTATCTTTGTGTGTGTACACGTGTATGTAAGTTTATACATGTGTGTATATATTTTTACAGTAAGAAACATTGCCCATAATAGCAAACTACAAATAACTTGGTAATTTTATTATAACTATGTTGATAGAATAAAGTTATTTTAATAAGACAAATACATGGGCAGCAAACATTCACTGAAGTATCCATATATTAGCAAAGTGAGTGAGTACAGGGAATACATCACTTACATTTGCGCCATAGCGTATATGCATACAAAGTCCAGCTACTAGAAAACTACCTCCCAGGACTTCCCTGGCTGTCCAGTGGTTAAGACTCCACGCTTCCACTGCAGGGGGCATGGGTTCAATCCCCGGTAGGGGAACTAAGATCCCACATGCCACACGGTGTGGCCAAAAAAACAACAAAGAACAGAAAAAGAAAATTACCTCCCAAAAGACTACTAATATCATATGTTCAGGTTAGAACTTCCATCTTAAGGGCTTCTGCACTCAGCAGGCAGAGGAAAAAACCCAAGTCTTGTCCAGTTAGGAATCTGTTAGGAGACGTTCCCCAAACTGAAGAGTAAGGGTAACTGGAAAGAATGTTCCCACCAGCCCAGAGGCTACCTCAGTGCTAACTAAGCAGAGTAGGGGGTAAAGGAAGGGAAACTGATCTCTAAGAAGTAGCTAGAGGCCAAACTTCACATAGATTTATAGGCTAAATCAAGTAATAGCCTGGATCTGGATAAAGCAAACAACAATCTTTTATCCTAGATCTCAAAAAATCTTCAGTAATGATAATTGAAGGTCAATAAACACAAAATAGTCAAACATCCACAAAAAACACAAAATACTCAAACATCCACAAATAATAATAATAACAGCAACAACAACAACAAAAAACTCCAAAAACACAACACCCTCTGAGCTAGAGCCACCAGGAAAAAAAAGAGAGAAAGAGACCCACAAAGGCTTCTGATAATGGAATCACTAGACAGAGATTATAAAACAACTCTGCTTATCATGTCTGAAGAAGTTTTTAAAATAAGCCTAAAAATGGTAAAGAGGAAACTATAGGAAGTGATCAAGCATATTCGGTGCACTACCCTAAAGAACTTCTAATAATTAAAATTTAAAATGCAAACAGCTATAAAGAAAATTATTGAATATACATAGGGAGAAATTACCTGGAATGCAGACACACACACACACACACACACACACACACACACACACACACACACAGAAGAAACAGAAAATTTAGGAGCCATGGGGGGTAGAGTAAGAAAATCTAACATATGTTTAATTGGAGCCCCAGAAGAAGAGAGCATTGGGTTACAGGAGGACACAGGTAATATGTGATGAGATGCTGGCTGAAAATTTCCTAGACTGATGATAGACATCCATCTACAGACACAAGAAGCTCAATGAATCCCAAACAAGAAAAATAAAAATAAATCCTCACCTAGACTCATCATCACAAAATGGCCAAACATCAAAGATATAGAGAAAATTTTATTTATTTATTTATTTATTTATTTATTTATGTATTTATTTATTTAGGCTGCACTGGGTCTTAGTTGTGGCACATGGGATCTTTGTTGTGGCATATTTAGTTGCGGCATGCGGGATCTTTAGTTGTGGCATGCTGACTCTTAGTTGCGGCATGCATGTGGGAACTTAGTTCCCTGACCAGGGATCAAACCCGGGCCCCCTGCATTGGGAGTGTGGATTCTTACCCATTGGACCACCAGGGAAGTCCCTACAGAGAAAATCTTAAAAGCAGATATAAAAAAAGTTTGCCTTCAAAAAATCGATAAACCAAAATAGGAGAATGAAGTCCAGGGAGCCCCATGTTTTGCACTGCTTTTCGCCTTGAGGCAAATTCTGCTTCCAAAGTAAAGGCTGAGACTGAGAAGCTGTTCACGGCCTCCCCCGGTCTCAAAGCGTCAGGGACACAAACATGGACGTTGGGGTCCAGCAAGGAAGAGGGCCCTGGAAAACACCATATGCTTTCAGTTGGGCCTCCCAAGGAGTACAACACGTGAGTAGGGCTGCAAAGGTAGAAGCCCAGCCCTGTCCTGCCAAAGAGAACACAGCTGACTGCCAGCCCCAGCCTGGACCCACCATCACGTTCACACTTGCCACTCCCCCGCCCCCCGAAGCAGGACTCCTCTAAGGGACAGTGTTGGTTTGGGGACTCCTCTCTGGCCCAGCACAGGCCTTCTGAGAACTGTGCTGCAGTCAGGGCCTTCCTACCAAATCCTTCTTTTTCTCTCTTCTTTCACAGGCGTCAGACCCATATCACAGTCTTAAGTCTTCCCCGTCCTTTCCTGCTCCTTTCTACAGGCATTTCTCCCAATAAATCTCTGCCATGTCTAATCATGTCTTGCCACCATTTCTGTCTTTGTGCCTGCTTCTCAGGGAACCCAAAGTGATACTCCAAATATCAAAAGGACCAAAGTCCACCTTTATGTGAAGCAATCCTTGAACAGAGATGCAAAAATTCTAAATAAAACAGAAAGCCAAAACTGGTAATATATAAAAAGTACATACATTAGGAACAATCTTGGTTTAGTTCTGTAATGCAAAGTTGGTTTAACATTCAAAAAATAAATCAATATAATTCACTATATTGAGACTAAAGGAAAAAAAAAATCAAATGTTTATCCCAAAAGATGCAGAAAAATTCAAAACTCATTCATGGGAGAGATACACCACATTCATAGATTGAAAGATTCAATACCTCAAATATTTTCAAATATTCAACATTGTAAATAATATAAAACCAATCAAAATTCCAGAAGAATTTGTGTGTGTGTGTGTGTGTGTGTTACTGTAAATGGACAAGAACAGCCAATCCAATCTTGAAAACAAAATTGGAAGACTTACTCTACCTAATAGCAACACTTATTATATAGCTACAGTAATTAAGATCACAGTCTTGCAGCAAAGAAAGTGACCAATGGAATAGAACGGAGTTCAGCAAACTTTTCTGTAAAGGGCCAGATGGTAAATATTTTAGCCTTTGCAGGACTCATACAGTCTCTGTCACATATTCTTTTTTTAAACAACCCTTTAAAAATATAGAACTATTCTTAGTTTGGAAGCTGTACAAAAACGAGCCACATGAGCCACATGCCGACCCCTGGAATAGAATATGGTCCAGAAACAGACCAAAACATATATAAACACTGTATGATCAAGGTGGTATTACAGAGCAGTAGAAAAAATAGACTTTTCACTACATAGTGCCAGGCCAAATGCATATCAATATGGGGAAAAATTAACCTTGATCCCATACCACATGTAAAAATAATCAATTACAAGTGAATTGTAGATTTAATTGTGAATGACAAAACAATAAAGCATCTCGGAATATAACACAGGAGAATATCTTTGTGACCATGGAGTAGAAAAAAATTTCTTCAATAGCACTCAAAGTTTTAACCATAAAAGAAAAGATCGATAATTTGGACTACATTAAAATTAGGAACTTCCCTTTATCAAAATTACTAATAAGAAATTGAAAGGCAAGTCACAGCTGAATATCTGCTAAATATATAACTAACAAAATCTTCATCAAAAATATTTAGACTCCTACATAGGAATTATTTTAAAAAGCACTGATAGCTAATAACCAAATAAAAGGTAATCGACTTCATCAGTGTCAAGAAAGTTTAAATTAACCCAAATTCCACTCCACTACACACTCACTAGAATGGATAAAATTAAAAAGACTGACAAATGCCAAGTGTTAGTGATCATATGGAGCAAGTGGAATGCTCATACCCTGTTGGTGGCTGTGTAAATCGGTATAATCACTTTGGAAAACTTTTTAGCAGTATCTACTAAATGTGATTGTATGCATACCTACGAGTCAGTAATGCCATCCCTAGATATATATACCCACCAGAAATGAGGACATTTGTGCACAAAGTACGTGTAATAAGATGGCTCACAGTTGCACTGTTTGAAATAGGTAAACATTGGAAAAAATCTAAATGTCCATCAACAGTAGACTGAATAAATAAATTGCATATGTTCTTTTTGTTTTAAATCAACTTTACTATAATTTACCTAAGATAAAATGTACCCATTTAAGTACACAGTTCCTAAGTTTTGACAAATGTACACACCCATGCAACCACCACCACAATCAAGATATAGAAGATTTCCATCAAGCCCAAAACTTCCCTTGTGCCTCTTCCTAGTCAATTCAGGCAACCACAGATTTGTGTAGATTTGTCTTTCCTGGAGTTTCACATAAATGGAATCAGACGGTATGTACTCTTTTTGCACTTGGCTTCTTCACTAATCAAAATGAGTTTGACAGGAAAAGCATGAGCAATAAACGTAGATAGATTTCATCAAAAGTTAAAATTTTGTGCATCAAAGGACATTATCAAGAAAATAAAAAGACAACCTACAGAATGAGAGAAGATCTATGCAAATCATGTATCTGATAAGGGCCTAGTATCTAGAATATATAAAGAACACTTCCAACTCAAAAACAAAAAGACAAACAGCCCAATTTAAAAAATGGGCAATAGATTTGAACAGACATCTCTCCAAAGAAGATATAAAAATGGCCAAGAAGCCCATGAAAATGCTCAACATCATTAGTTTTTTTTGTTTTGTTTTGTTTTTTTAATGATTAGCACCTTTAATTATTATTTATTTATTTATTTATTTTTGGCTGTGTTGGGTCTTCGTTTCTGTGCGAGGGCTCCCTCCAGTTGTGGCAAGCGGGGGCCACCCCTCATCGCGGTGCGCGGGCCTCCCACTGTCGCGGCCCCTCCTGCCGCGGAGCACAGGCTCCAGATGCGCAGGCTCAGCAGCCGTGGCCCACGGGCCCAGCCGCTCCGCGGCATGTGGGATCCTCCCAGACCAGGGCCCGAACCCGTGTCCCCCGCCCTGGCAGGCAGACTCCCAACCACTGCGCCACCAGGGAAGCCCTCAACATCATTAGTTTTTAAAGCAATGCAAAGCAAACCAAAATGAGACACCACTTCATACTCGATAGGTTGGTTATAGTAACAAAAATGGAAAATAACACGTGTTGGTGAGGATGTAGAGAAACTGGGGTCCTCATATATTGCTATGGGAATGTAAAAATGGTGCAGGTACTACGGAAAACCGTTTAGCAGTTCCCCAAAATGTTAAACATAGAATCACCATATGACCCAGCAATTCCACTCCTAGATATATACCTCAAAGAATTTAAAATAGGAATGCAAACAAACACTTGTACATGCATGTTCATAGCAGCACTAATCACAACGGTCAAAAGGTGGAAACAGCCCAAATGTCCATCAATGGATGAACGGATAAACAAACTGTGGTATATACCTACAATGTAATATTATTCAGCCATAAAGAGGAATGAAGTACTGATATACACACAGAAAAACCTCAAAAACATTACACTAAGTGGAAGAAGCCATATGAAAAAGGTTGCATATTGTACGATTCCATTTATATGAAATATCTAGAATAGGTTAAATCCATGGGGACAGAAAACAGATTGGTGGTTGCCAGGGACCTGAGGGAGGGGAGAACAGTGAATGACTGCTTACTGGACATGGGTTTCCTTTTGGCGTGATAGAATGTTTTGGAACTAGATAGAGGTGGTAGATGCACACTGCATACATGTCCTTTAATTCTGTACTAAATGTCACTGAATTGGTCACTTTAAAAGGGTGAATTTTATGTTAGGTGAATTCCACCTCAAGAAAATAAATGTTTTTGAGATTGATCCAAGATGCCCTGTGTAGTCCATTATATGGATATACCACAATTTGGTCATCAATTCATATGCTGATTAATATTTAGGTCGACTCAATCCAGTGCTTATTTAATATGAATAATTTGAACATTTCTGTACAAATATTCTTGTAGGCATGTTTCATTTATCTTGGGTAAATACCTGTAAGTGCCCTTATCATTTCACAAAAATAAGTAAAAAAAAAACAAAACAAATACAAAAGAAGTGTTATCAGTCATAATATAACTGAATCAAAGATGAAAACCAACTGCAGACATTAAAGCAACGATGCTTTATCCTTAAGCCCAGCAGATTTAAGCCAATAGTACATATTCAATTATGAAGATAAAGAAGAAAACTAAAGAACAAGTATGATATGCTAATTTTATGTTAACAAAATTATACCTGAACTTTGAATCAGTGACTTTTTTACTTTTGTTTTTTTTTTGTTTGTTTTTTTGGCTGCATTGGGTCTTCATTGTTGTGCACAGGCTTTCTCTAGTTGCAGCGAGCGGGGGCTACTCTTCGTTGTGGTGCACAGGCTTCTCATTGCGGTGGCTTCTCTTGTTGTGGAGCACGGGCTCAGTAGTTGCGGCACGTGGGCTCAGTAGTTGTGGCTCGTGGGCTCTAGAGCACAGGCTCAGTAGTTGTGGCACACGGGCTTAGTTCTCTGCAGCATGTGGGATCTTCCTGGACCAGGGCTCGAATCCGTGTCCCCTGCATTGGCAGGTGGATTCTTAACCACTGCGCCACCAGGGAAGTCCCTCAGTGATTTTTTAAATACTGCTTGACTTTCAAGGGAACAGAACCCTCTTTCTTTCACATTTTCAAGAATGAATTATGTGAGAGTAAAGTTCTTTCTGAGAAGCTGGGGTGGGAATTGAGAGAAAACTCTAGAATCAAACTGTCCAACTCTACCACTTGCTAGTTACTTAGACACTTTGTGCCTCAATTTCCTCATCTTAAAAATGGAGATGATAATAATATCCACCGCAGAAAGTTGTTGTGATGATTAAATGAGTTAATCCATGCAGAGTCTTAGAACAGCACCTGGCACATTGTAAGTTAGCTGCTTCCGCCACCCGGTCACTACCACCATCATCACCGTCACCACCATCATCGTCCTCATCACCACAATCACAACCATCATCACCATCACCATCATCATCATCATCCCGTCACCATCATCATCACCCCTTCACCATCATCACCAGCATCACCACCATCATCACCCCGTCACCATCATCATCGCCCCATCACCATCATCACCACCATCATCATCACCACCACCATCATCATCTTCATCATCATCACCATCATCATCGCCCCATCACCATCATCACCAGCATCATCATCACCACCACCACCATCATCACCAGCATCATCATCATCACCAGCATCATCATCATTTCTACTTTGTAAAATATCTTCAAGACAGTTTAAGACACCTGTGGTTGTTTAACTGAACGGCACTAGAAGTTAATAAAAACATGCAGCTAATTAGTATATTTACCGAACTACCAGAGAAACTCAAAACTCAAATAATTTACCTGTCAATACAGTTAAAAGTGGATCCTAAGGGGTTCAGTTAATGTGCCTTCCCAAAGATACCGTGAGATCCGTGGAGCCCACTCGGTTAGTATTGCTACATGTCAAAAGTAACATGAACACAATTCTGACACCCTACCACCACACCATAGCCCACAGACCTACCCATAATAAGAATTTCTTCTTCCAACCAATTTTCAGGTCCATAATTTAGTGTTATATTATCCTGAGGGAATAGGTTTTCAATCTATTAATGGAAATCAACGGCATAAAATTTACTCAATTTTCTCAGCTCTACAGAATTTAGATCTTCATTAAACTGAAGAACATTTGATCTCTAAACATAGTGAGTGCTGTTCATTAAATGATGAACTAGGTCAATTACATGTCTCTCTTGGGGAATTTGGAATTATTATGATGAGAGAGGAATGAAGGAAGAAGATACAGTGAGGTTGTTCCTTCTACAGAGGTCAGCATGTGAGACAATCATGTATAATCAAAATTATCTGTGAACATCATTTAAACCATCCTGTAAGTAGCAGAGTTTAGGCCTTTGGAGGATCATATGCCAAGATTCTGTTGCTGCTGTCTGTGTTGTTACTCTGCATTTAGTTACTTTCCAGGTCCTAATTCTGGTGTCTGGGGCACCCTGGGTATCCTACAGCACTTGACTTTGAATTTGGAGATGTCTTATTTGTTTCTTAGAATTAACACATCTTTCCTAAGGTGGCCTGGCAGGGGCGAGGGGTTCTATGTCTTGCCACTAAACTATCCTTCATTAGAAAACTCTAACACGGACTACAGAGCTGTTTGTCACAAGTGACTGCAATCACAAAATACAAGTTTTTACTACTGAGAAAGTATACAGAATTCCCAGATACTTTTTTTTCCTACTGTTAACATGCTTGAATGTAAAGTTTAATGCCAAAGTAGAAATCTACCAGTTACTGAGCATCTAACAAAATGACAGACACATTTTAGAATACTGGGAAGTGTCCCTACAACTAAGCTGAGGTAGACTTTTTCTCATAGAATAAGTAAAGGAGAAATAATGGTAATTACAAACCTTCTATTATTCTTATTTTGATTATTTATGAATTTATGATTTAAGGGACAACAGGACGTCAGCAAGGTAGCAATTATCCGCCAGCATTATGATCACCAAAAAATATTTTTCTACCTTAATGGTCTTTCTCTTGTAAACAGTATTTGCATTATAGCGCAGAAAACTAACCAACAAGAAAGAAAAATAACTTTTAAAACACAAGAGAGGACACATATATACAAGATATGAGAAATAATATATAACAGAATGGAAAAGTTGGGTAAAGAGAATAATCAGAAAAGTAACTGGCAAAAGAGACTCCACTGAGGTGCCAAAAGGAAAGAACACCAAACAAAACCTTTCAACCGTCTCACAGAATTCTGGCAACATAGCAGGATCTCTTAGGAGCTTGAATAAAATTCTGGGAATTCTTTTCTCTCCAGTGATTCTAGGCTCTGACTCGGATCATTACACCGGAGGTTGGGATTCTATTTCATTAAACAAAATTCATATAAAAGGATTTCGTAATCTCAGTACGCTTGAAAATAAGTCTGAAAAGGAAATGAGACTATAAAATAAATATCGAAACATTCAGCTGAGTCAAAATAATAGATTACATGTCGTCTGTCTCTAAATAGATTGTATTTTTTAAACGGATCTATAAATAATTGTTCACAAGTCAGAAGATATTTTTCACATAGAATATGTTCTGACGTATGATCTGATCAGTTCATCTGAAATGGTATTATGAGTACTAACGTAAGCTAAGTAGGCCTCTGTAGACCAGCCTGTGACCCCCACTGCCAACTGGGATGACGAAAGCAAGCCTGGCCCAGGGAGGCAAAAGGACACGAGAACTAGGAACTCTTTAAACTCATTTAACTTTCCAGGTCCACTGCCAGCCAGCTATTCAGAGTCCAGTAACAAGTGGTGGGTGCTCCTATAAGATGTCTGGGGCCTCTGAACTTGGTGTTTCCCTGACCTTGTTGTGAATTCTTTGTCTTTAAGTGTTCACAAATATGGAACAGGTTTCCTTGTTTTGGGGTTTTTTTTTCGTTTTTTTGGCCGCGCCAGGCAGCATGTGGGATCTTAGTTCCCCGACCAGGGATCGAACCTGCACCCCCTGCAGTGGGAGTCCTAACCACTGGACCGCTAGGGAAGTCCCCCATGTTTCCTTGTTTTTAACTTTCTCAATGCGGAGACATTTCACAGAGTTAATTTCCTAACATAGTAAATATACCCTATATTTATCTACTAATTCTTGACCCTACGTAAGTCAAACTATTTTTGTAAGTCAACAGATATAAAATCGCACAGTTTAAAGAAGATGGGCTTCAGAGTTATACATGCCTGATTTGGAAGTCCAGCTCTGTCACTTAGCTGTGTGATCTTGGGCAAGTTACTTTACGTCTTTTTCAGCCTCAGTTTCCTCATCTACAAAATGGGAATACTGTCTCACACCTCACAGCATTACAGTGAGGATTAAACAGCATAATAACATATATTATGATTCCTACCATAGATTAAGTCCTCAATCATATATTAATTTCTACCACCCTCCAAAAAATAAAAAATCAAGTAGTTCTCCTTTCAGGTATATTACAAACATATAATAAAATAGTTTCTTTAGGTATTCTCATATCTTCTTCTTTTTTTTTTAAAATTTTTTAATTAATTAATTTATTTATTTATTTATTTATTTATGGCTGTGTTGGGTCTTCGTCCCTGTGCGAGGGCTTTCTCCAATTGTGGCAAGTGGGGGCCACTCTTCATCGCGGTGTGCGGGCCTCTCACTATCGCAGGCTCTCCTGTTGCGGAGCACAGGCTGCAGACACGCAGGCTCAGTAATTGTGGCTCACGGGCCCAGCCGCTCCACGGCATGTGGGATCTTCCCAGACCAGGGCTCGAACCCGTGTCCCCTGCATTGGCAGGCAGCTTCTCAACCACTGCGCCACCAGGGAAGCCCTCATATCTTCTTATAGTCTTCTTCTTAGGAAGAAAACATACAGATGTTCTGGACTTTATAAATAATCTTACTTTGATGGACCTTGCTTCGTAGGACGTAAGGTGCTTGAATTTGTATTCTTCTTATTTTAAAACCTTAGTTATGTTGTGTTTATTTTAATTCTTCTATTGGCCTTTTAAATTAAATTGTTAACCTAGCTTATAATTATCTTCTCCCTCAATCTGTTGGATTCCTGATAAGATTATTACATTTCAATTATTTACATTCTTTGATTTTTTTCTTTTAGCTATTTTATCTTCTAGTTATTAATATATTGATTGACTCTATATTTTCTTAAACTAACATTTTTCTTACTCATGATTATTCCTTCACTGACAACATGCAATGCCAGTAGAATGGCCAGATAATTTAACCTCAAACTACAGCGGTAACTCAATTCAGATCAAAATTCAGTTGTGAGGTATAATAATCATTAAAGATCACTGGATATGTAGTCCTGAATATCCATTCTTCTAAATGGTCTGAGTATTGTCACCAGATCAAGCCAGACTCTTGGGGACCTGTACAGTTGGGCCATTGTTTTGGTATCCATCACTATAACCCAAGGTTTCTCAACATTGGCACTATTAACATTTGGGCCGGATAATTCTTTGGGGTGGCGGGGGCGGGAAGGGGGGTGTCCTGTGCATTGTAGCATTCGTACCAGCATCTCTGGCCTCTCCCTGCTAGATGCCAGCAGCGCACCCTCCCCCCACCCTAACTGCAACAACCGACACTGCCATGTGTTCCCTGGGGAGCAAATCTGTTCCCAGTTGAGAAGGTTCTTTACACTAAGTTGGACCGTGGGGTTTTGAAATCAGCTTACATTGAGGAATCTCTTAAAAAATAGTCATATAAAGGGATGGTATTGAGGATGTTACCTACTATATTATTCTTTGTTTCCATTAGGAGGAACCATAGGAGAAATGTGTCTCAGACTTCAGTGCAAACCAGATGTTGTTTTCTTATGGATAATGTGAATCCTTGGCTAATCCTTAAATAATAATCCATCCTTCCTTCCTTCTCTCCTTCTTTCGTTCTCTTGCTCTCTCTCTCTTTTTTTTTTCTTGCCACTGGAAAAGCTCAGAAGCAAATTTATATATAGCCCATCTTTGATAACAGTGTAGGATCTACAGCACGCATTTATGTGTACTAAACCTCTCAAATGTCAGTTTAATTCATTTTTCCCCCATGAACGTTTTAATCTTATTTTTATCTTACTATAATACATGCATGTGGACACAAACACTGTTTTGAATGAGATTAAGTATAAATTAATAAATAAAATGGTATTTAAACTGTAATTTTTTCCCAGCAGATCACACCCTTTAGTCTCACTTTATCATGCCTCTCCAAATCCCCTTCTGTTAGATCTAGATCTTCCAGGTTTTCCCTTACAAATGTTTAAGTCTATTATCTCCAGTCAAAGCATATAATGAAATGTCACTTCAGTGAATGGATATGTCAGAAATATAATCATCTGCAGAATAAAGTTTTATAACTAAGTCCCTCTACATTTATTAGCAGTATATCTCTCCCAGTAGAAACTAGAACATGGCAGGCATGAAATTCTAGGCGCTGTGTGTCTGGTAGGTAGTCCAGGCATCAGTACATCACTCTGTAGGATGATGGGGAGACAGAGGACCCATGTCTTCTTTTCTCTTGCCTGTCGTGGTTTTGTCAGTCTTCCCTTTCCCCACTAACGCCAAGTAACATTTGGAATCCATCCTGAGCCCTGGTGCACGACAGATGGTGACACAGGAGTGGCCCATCTTGCACCACGGTGACAACTATGAAGGGTCCTACCTCACCCTACACACTCATTACTTTTAAAGCTAGTCTTTTTTTAAGGATTTTCTTTTTAATTTATTTATTTATTTATTTTTGTCTGTATTGGGTCTTCGGTTTGTGCGAGGGCTTTCTCCAGTTGCGGCAAGTGGGGGCCACTCTTCATCGCGGTGCGGGGACCGCTCTTCATCGCGGTGCGCGGGCCTTTCACTATCGCGGCCCCTCCCGCTGCGGGGCACAGGCTCCAGACGCGCAGGCTCAGCAATTGTGGCTCACGGGCCCAGCTGCTCCGTGGCATGTGGGATCTTCCCAGACCAGGGCTCGAACCCGTGTCCCCTGCATTAGCAGGCAGATTCTCAACCACTGCGCCACCAGGGAAGCCCTCACACTCATTACTTTTGATAGTGCTGAAAGAAACCATTTTCCTCTCAGTTTAACCCTTAACATAACCATTCCAAGACCTCAAATCAGATATGGGTATTATAAAGGTTCATCAACAGGTGAGTGGATAAACAATTTATGGTCTATTCAAACAAGGGAAAAACCACTCAGCAAAAAAAAGTAGTACTATTAGTACCTACACTTACAAAGTGGTGAATCTCAAAACTACTATGCCAAAGAAGATGGGCTGAGAAGATGTATCTTTGAAAGATACAAAGAGTACACATTGTATCATTCCATTTATAAGAAATTCTAGAAGGGGCAAAACTCATCTATAGTGACAGAAAGCAGATCAGCGATTGTCTAGGGCCAGCAGAGTGTTGACAGCAAAGCCATACAAGGGAACTTTATGGAATGACGGAAAGGTTCTTTTTGATATCACATCTTGATTGGAATGGTGGTTTCCTGTTACATATTTATCACAACAAAACCTTAAGTGTAACAGTACACTTAAATTACATGCAAATGGGTATTCTTGCTAAAAATGCATCACTTCAAACTAATAATAAGAAAACATCAAGACAAAACCAAATTGAAAGACATTCAAAATAACTGACCAGTGCTACTCAAAATTATCAAGCCCGTGAATTACAAGGAAAGACTGAGGCACTGTCACAAACTAGAAGAACCAAGGGGGTGTGACAAGTGAATGCAATGTGAACTCCGGGAACAGAGAAGGGGAAAAATCCAAATAAATTCTGCAGTTTAGATAGGAGTGTCTTAATTTTGTTAATTGTACCATAGTTATGTTTTTAACACGAGGGGAAGTTGAATGAAAGATATATGGAAACTTTTCACTATTTTTAAAACTTTTTAAACATCTAAAATTATATAGAAATAAGTTTTTTAGATGGGTGCTTTTTATTGTGTATAAATTTTAATTCATTAAAGTTCATATAAGATTGAAACAAAAATAAATGGCAGTTTTTAAGAAATAACCCCATCCCCAGTCTTTTAAGTTCATTAAATATGTTTAAATCAAGAGTAAGACTAACTACAAGAACCAAAATACTCTACTTCTCAATATTTGAACCAATAAATCTAGCAGATAAAACACACACTAAAAGAATCACTAAATTTAAAAGATTACTAATTGAATAAAAAATCTCAGAATTACTTCCCTGAGAATCATGATACGTTCCCCCACATAAACACTAATACATAAATGACAATAAAATCATCACACATTCAAATTATGGTGACACAATGGAATTCATAAAATTTTGAAGTCTATGGTAAAAACGTTTAATTTCTATGACTCTCACATCTAAGGACTGTTATATATTTGGACTCCAAAAACTATATCATCTCATTGAATATTACTTAAAGACTGGAAGGGCATGGGTAAAAAAAGCATTCAGAGAAAAATTAAACCTTTTATAACATACCTCCTCTGTTGCCATTTTCTTCATCCTACAAAATAAAAAAAATATATTCATATATGAATAATGTTTATAACTGGTAAAATCACAGTGAGGCTCAATTCAAGTCAAATTGCCCTCCCCAAAATGTGCCAATTACAGTCTCACTAACAGTGCCTCTTGCCAGAAGGAGGGAGCTGTCATACACAGAGATGGGAAGGCTACAGGTAAAGCCAGTTTATGAGGAGGACAACAGAAGTTTCTGACATACTGAGTGTAAGATGTCTAAAATGGACATCCAAGGAGAGTTGTCAGAAGTAAACAGCTGTATAGAAAGGGCCAGGCTGGTCATCACTTACGTACTATACACTGAAAAATGGGCCTTCAAAGGCTATTACTGGACCCAGAACTGTCTTTGGATACATTGGCTCCAAATTGGTATATATTTAAAACCTTGAGCTTTATCTATTTGGTTGCTTTCATTGCTACCAGGCTGTCTTGCTGCCATGTTATCTACCTCTAGCTGGGAAATTAGAAAAGCAACTTTGAAAAACTAGCACAAAAATACATTTATTCAAATATTTGTTCAGCCTCTACCATACAAAAACTACAATGTACTGCAGAAAGAAAAAACAGAGATTTAGTGAAGGGCTGATAATTTGTTATATAATTTTTGACCTTTATTTTGGCTGCCCAAATACATAGTTTTTTCCTGGTTATATGCTCTGTTCTGAGACTGCCAAGGTTGCCAGCTACATAACATAATAAAGACGTTGTATTAACTGAACATTTTCTGAAAGCTCTACAGTATTAATTTTTATATACTCCTTTGAAGTGAATGAACAAATTTTTATAACTGAAAAGATTTCAATAAATATTTTCCATGTAAAAGGTACAAGACAGACCTATTTCCAAGAACATCTGTTGTAAATAACAGCACTAATAGCTGAGGTTTAATGAGCAATTACTGTCTGCCAATTCCTGTACTAACTGTTTTATATATATTACATCACTTACTCAACACAGCCACAGTGAGGAAAGTGCCGTCACTGTCTATTAGGAGACTAACCCAAGGTCACAAAGCTAACAAGGGCAGAGATGGGACTCAAACCCAGGCCCTTTTGACTCCAAAGATTGTGTTAGCAGCTACACTGTGCCTCTAAAATTTCTAGAAATATTTTCCGATTATAACAATAATAATAATGCATTTGAAATCCGTGCTTAGTAAAATTATCTTATAAAAACTGTACTATCTATATCATCATGATCCAAAGCTCTTCTTCAAAACAAAACCAAAAGACAAAAAATAAAATTCAGTCTCAATATGTAATTAACGCAAGGGACTCTTAAATTTTCAACTACTCTCATATGTGACCTAATACCTAAGTTATACTATTTAAGACATTTAAAGATAAAGTAGATTCTTAGGGAATCCAGTTCAACTGTTTTATATATTTCAGGAACACCAAACTGGTCAATTTTAATTCTAAAGATAGCAATTATTCATAATTCTTAAAAACTCTTTAGTACCTTTAAAAGCTTATCTTATAAGACATTTTCCTAGATAGAAATATTTAAGAAAGATATAATAAAAAAAGTGTGACCTCCAGAAGCAATTTGACACTATGTTTTACAAGACAGCCCAAGATTCATAGATATTTAGAATTAGAAAGGACTTTCTAATCTTCTAGTACAATCCCCTCAAATTAGAATGGAAATCTAGAAGCCAAAAGAAGTCAAGTGGCTTGCCCAAAGTCTTCGAAGTCTTCTGAATGTCATTATTTCCATTACACTGTTGAACAATAGTTAAGCATCAGGCATTCACATTGGCCAAGTTCAAATCCTAGGCCCACCACTTACTCATTTTATGACTCAGACCAGTTTCCACATCTGTTATGTGAGGTTAATAATAAACTGATATAATGTTCATAAAGAATACAGAACAAGTACTCAGGATGTCAGCTGCCACTATAATGATTCCATCCGCTGCTTATTAGACCATGTTCCTATACGTTGAAGCATATTAGTGTAATGCACTCTAGTGAGAAGCTGTGTTTTTAAATTCTGACTTGCCATCATATTACCTATCTGAAAGTTAAGTATCAGCCTAATTCTAATAACTTTTTATAACTGTCCAAATATTTTAATGAACTATAATATTTCCTCTGCATGCTCTGCCCAGAAAACTCACCACCTTTCTAGATATTAGAAAAACAGCTACATATTAGAAAAAGTAGAGTGAAGTTTAGAATTAGAAGTTCTAGTAAAAAAGATTTGGAGTTCATGATCAGTATGACCTTTCAGAGGAGATTAAAGTGTTTGTTCTAGAAGGTAAAAAATATCTAAAAGATGGAAAAGAATATAATAAAAATGCAAATATAACACAATTCTTTTAAGATAGAAAGAAGGCAGGATGAGAGGAAGACAAGAAGGAGACAGGAATTGCCTTGTGTTCTACTTTAATTACTTCTCTTACCTTATATGAAAATTGAATTGCAGACTCTGGGGGATAAACAATAAAATGCCTTAATGTAAAACCAAAGCCTTGAGATGTTCTTTTCAACATAACTGTTTTGGGACCTGGCCAGGAGAATGTTTCATCTTCGGATGGTGATACAGTTTCACTTTGTTCTTTTCCATCTTTACTTTTTGATACCTAAAATGAAAAGACGTTTAAAAGTTAACTATGTATTTTACGTTTGGTAGTGTATATATGTCCATGCCACTTTCTCACTTTGTCACATCTTACCCTTCCCCCTCCCCATATCCTCAAGTCCATTCTCTAGTAGGTCTGTGTCTTTATTCCTGTCTTGCCACTAGGTTCTTCATGACCTTTTTTTTTTTTCCTTAGATTCCATATATATGTGTTAGCATACTGTATTTGTTTTTCTCTTTCTGACTTAACTTCACTCTGTATGACAGGCTCTAACTCCAACCACCTCACTACAAATAACTCAATTTCGTTTCTCTTTATGGCTGAGTAATATTCCATTGTATATATGTGCCACATCTTCTTTATCCATTTATCCGATGATGGACACTTAGGTTGCTTCCATGTCCTGGTTTTTGTAAATAGAGCTGCAATGAACATTTTGGTACATGACTCTTTTTGAATTATGGTTTTCTCAGGGTATATGCCCAGTAGTGGGATTGCTGGGTTGTATGGTAGTTCTATTTTTAGTTTTTTAAGGAACCTCCATACTGTTCTCCATAGTGGCTGTATCAATTTACATTCCCACCAACAGATAGCTAGTGGGAAGCAACCGCATAGCACAGGGAGATCAGCTCTGTGCTTTGTGACCACCTAGAGGGGTGGGATAGGGAGGGTGGGAGGGAGGGAGATGCAAGAGGGAAGAGATATGGGAACATATGTATAACTGATTCACTTTGTTATAAAGCAGAAACTAACACACCATTGTAAAGCAATTATATTCCAATAAAGATGTTAAAAAAAAAAGTTAACTATGTAACACAATATACTTCATCATTTGAGGAAAAATTTATGTGTAAAAATATAATACCTGAGTGTAGAAAGGAACTTACTGGAGAAAAAGAACCATATTCTGATGCATGAACTATATGTGGTACAACAAATCGTGCGGATTATCAAAAACTCAATTTTTTTCCTAGAGAGGGATGCTATGAAAAGTTAATCAGAAGCAAGAAAGAACTCTGGGAAATGAGAAATATAATGGCTAAAATTGTAAATGCAATAGATGGAATGAAAGACAACACAAAGAAAATCTCACAGAGCACTAAGGACTAAGAAACAGAATCTATGAAAGAAGAGACATGAAACTGTTGCGAGTAAGAACACTAAACATGTTATCAGTCCAACGGCAGCAAAGGATATTAGAAAATAAGAGCTAAGGCTTCAGGTTCTGAGCGCAAATTCAGTATCTACATAGATAATCCTTCCAATATCCTGGCTTTCCAGTTCTCTACTATCTCTCTCCAACTCCTGGCTTTTATCTGCTCATGAGTAAAAACCCTCTGCAATCTCAAATCAAGGAGCCCACCCTGCATCCCTCTCACATGCCAACCCTTAGGATTCTTCCATCTAAGGCTGACCCTACCACCTCATCCCTGGCCCTCACTGCCCCATGTCCTCACCTCTCTCTTAAACCAGCTTCAGTTCACTCCTTTGCCTTTCTCTCACTTCCTCAAAGTCACCTGAGAAAACCTCACCCTGGATAAATCAACATGACCTACTCTGGACCTGCACGCACATGGCCAAACATGGGTGGAGAAAAACAAAAACTTAAGCCGACTGCTTTCCCTCTAAGTTCATGACCACTAACCTCAAGCGAGCCTTCAGTGTTGTCTGTCTATTTCTCTCCAGTCCATTCATCCAAGATGACCATTTCAACCCTTCTCCCCCGCCCTCACTTGGAGCTGATGGCCTTGCTTTTATTACACCGAAAACACACAAGCAGGACAATGAGAGCTGAGTTGCTGGCCCCATCTCCCCACCTACCTGCAACTGTGCCACGTTCCCGTTTCCCTCCTGTGACAATGGCTGCACTGCCCATTGTTCTAAGGCCCCAGCACTTATGTACTAGATCCCATTCTCTCTTCCTAGACAAAGAAATGGTCCCAGCGATTCTCCCCTCGCTCTTTTACATCATGTTCTCTCTTTACGACATCATTCCCATCAGCATATGTGTACATTTTCTAAGTTCTTTTATCTTAAAACAACAACACAAATCCTCTCTTGACCACAGCCCTCGCCAGCTTCCACTTTGTTTATCTGCCTATCTTTACAGGAAAACCTCTTGAAAGTTGTCTATGCTGCTATCTCCAATTATTTTTCTCCCATTTGTCTCTTAAATCCCCTTATATCAGGCTGTTGCCTCCCTAATTCCCGGAAACTGCTCTTGTCAAGGTCCCCAAAGACTTCTATGTCTCTGAATTGAATGATCAATTCTCAGCCCTCGTCTTCTGTGACCTATCAATTGGTGCAGGCGATTACTTCCTGCCTGAAAAATTTCTCCACGTGACTTCCCACACCGAATTTCCTCCTAACTGCCGGGCTTTTTCGCTCAGTCTCCTTCGCTACCTCATCAACTGCTCCACTTCTGAATTTAGGAATACCATGGCCTGAATACTCAGCCCATGGGCCTTTCTACCTCTACTCTGGCTTTTGGTGATTTCCCCAATTTTTATCTCTAGCCCAGACATCTCCCCAATCTAACAGGTATCTCAAACTTAACATGTCTATCTTGCTGCTAAGATTTTGCATGAAATTACAATTCCAAGTTCATCTCAGCAGTTTTGAAATGTCACCTTTATCAAATGACAAATACTTGAATATGCTTGATTCCATTACATTTTTTATTATGTTCCACTAGTGAATCTTATCTATTCTTCCACAATGATCTGCTTAACATGAAGGTAATTAAACTTAAAAAATGCTCCTGGAAGCAATTTTTCAAGAGACTTCTAAATCCTGAACATTTTCATCATTAGTCAATATTTGGGTTGTTACTAGTTAACTATTTTATCAATTTCATGTTCTTTTCCATTTGGGAAGACACTAGATAGTAACATTTCCCAGCCAAACCTGCAATAGGGGAGGCTGTGACCAAGTGCTATCCAACAGAATGGAAGTATTATAAATATACAAAAATGAACAGTATTTCTACACACTGACAATAGGCACTTGGAAATTGAGACGTTTAAAATATACCATTTAAAATGTGAAAAACTGGGACTTCCCTGGTGGTCCAGTGGTAAAGAATCTGCCTTATAATATAATGCAGGGGACACGGGTTCGATCCCTGATCAGGGAACTAAGATCCCACATGCTGCAGGGCAACTAAGCCCGCACGCCACAACTACTGAGCCCACATGCTCTGGACCCCGCGTGCCACAACTAGAGAGAGAAAACCTGGATGCCACAACTAGAGAGAAGCCCAGGCACCACAACAAAGAGCCCACGTGCCGCAACTAAAGACCTGATGCAGCCAAAAATAAATTAAATAAATAAATAAATAAACTTTTTTAAAAAATAAATAAATAAATAAAACGTGAAATACTTAGGCATAAATATGACCAAAAATTTGTCAAACCTGTAAATTATAACTCCAAAACACTGCTGAGAGATTTAAAGAAAATCTAAATAAACGGAGAGATACACCATGTTCGTGGTTCAGAAGACTCAGTATTGTTACAATATCAACCCTCCCCAAATTGATCTATAGATTCAATGAAATCCCAATCAAAATCCCAGGAGATTTCTGTGTAGAGTTGATAAGCTGTTTCTAAAATTCACTTTGAAATGAAAAGGACCTAAACAACCAAAACAACTTTGAAAAAGCAGAATAAAGTTGGAGGACTTAACAAGACTTCATATAAAGCTCCAGAAATCAAGACTCTGAGCCACTGATGGAGACTCTGTACATTTGAAACTCATTTATCATAAATGCATTTTAGTTTATTCCCCATTCTAAAACTTGGAGATTTTAAGGGGGAGGGGGAGTTACACCAAACATCAACATGGCAGACTCAAGCTGAGTCTCAAATAACTGCAAAAGCGATCACATAATCAGGTAGAATTTGTAGCATGAAAGTTGTTATTCTAGGCTTAACTATCCAAGTAGTTTAGCTAAGCTTTAGGCAGTGACTGGATCCTCCTTTTGAGATCCAAATGAGAGAATTATTTTATATATGCACGCAAGTTCATTCCCCCCGTGTGTGTGTGTGTGTGTGTGTGTGTGTGTGTGTGTGTGTGTGTGTGTCTCTCTTTCTAAGTTTCTCTGCAACCTCGAGGGCGTTTGGTATTGTCGTTATTTTTTCTCTTAGCCACTGTGATAGATGTGTGGTGATATCTTGTTGTGGTAATATTTGCATTTCCCTAATGGCCAATGACGAACATCTTTTCCTGTGCTCAGTTGCCATCTCCTTGTGTAATTTTAAAGCACAAAAGAATCTAAGGTATGAGCAATGTAAGTGAACCTTTTCCTGTTATATATGAGGAAACTGAGGCCTGGATTATTGAAGTGATTTGTCTAAGATTACTGTCGGCTAGTATCAGGGCAAGAATTAAAATCATGGTTAAATTAAAATCATGGTTTCCTTAATCTGAGGCTAGAATATTTCCCCTGTGTCACATTACTTTTCGTCATCTCTTCTACTGTGCAGTCTGCAGACTTTGCCCTCCAATAGGTCTTTGATCTAATCTATTATTTTTAAATTTTATTTTTCTGCAGGACTCTAATTTTACTTTATAAACACTTTACATGTATTAAATTTATTTCTAATGGATTATTATGACTTGGCCTCACAGCTCCCAAATGTATTCAACTTTTCTTTCCTTTTCCTTTGAACCATATAGATAAGGCTCTTGGATGCCGGTGTCATGCTTCAAGTTTCTGTGTTGAGCCTGTCCTGTCTTGTTCTACTGAGTTCTTTACAAAAATGGAGAAAATGGGATGAAGAGTAAGCAATTTCTTTTTCGCTCCCTGCAAACTAAGATTTTCTGATGCAACAAAGCTTCGTTGTCTCAATTATTTCAGCCTCCCAAGAACATCACATTGAATCCTCTTTAGTCTCCTTACCTTTTCCCTACAGGAAAGAAGGGTTACAATTCTTTCTACATAAAAAGAGAAGATGAAAAGAAATACACATATGTGCCTTTCTCACTCCTTCTCTTCCTTACCCGCAGAGGCTTTTGATCTGTTGAATTTTATAACAAGGGCAAACTGCAGGCACACAGTGAAGGACACAGCAGTCAGATTTCTCCACTTGAGAAGACCCTTAATACGTTATCTCTACACGTGTCTCACCTCCCCACCATGAGCACCAATTCATGTACCAACAGCCTCAGCGTGCAAGAAGCCAAGAAGTGGCTGGAACCAAAGCAGTCACATTCCTGTGCACTAAGAACTGACATTTGATTCCCTGAAAAGACTTCATAACAAGGTCACCTGCTTGAATAATAACTGAAGGTTAAAAGAAACCGAAATAAAGATTAAAAACTAGATATAACAACCAGACAAAGCAAAGAGGACAAAAGTATAGGGGAAAATGCTAATCATATAACAATAAAGGTAATAAAAACCTCACAGAAGGGAATGCACACTGGCACGACAGAACCTTTTGGGATAATGGAAATGTTCTAAAAGTGGATTGTAATGAAAGTTTCACTACTGTATAAATTTACTACAAGCCACTGAAAAGTCACTTAACAACAGGTGATTTTTATGGTTTGTAAATTACACTTCAACAAAAATGCTTTAAAAAGAAAAAAGTGGTGTAGGTAAAAAGTACAAAGTCTAAATGTTTGCCAGAGGTGAAAGATGCAGGGCTGTCATGAAAGCAAACACAAGAGAGTTAAGAAACAATCCCTGTATACACAGTAACTATATAACCCCTAAGCTATCTTTTGCAATTATTTGTACTTTAAATAGAATGGGGATGGCTTCCTAGTATATTCCAGGAATCATTCACGATAAAGCATAAGAAAGTATTATGTTCATCCTAAAAGATCCTAACATTGACTCCATCATATTCCTAAGTTTATAAGCCCTACTCCTATGGATTACTTGAAAACGTTTTGCTATTTTTTTAAAAAAATCTTACCACTGATCATATTAGTAGTACCAGTTGCTTAAAGTAAGATTTTTCTGCCTTATTTTAGGGCCAGGCTTTCTCGCGGTGATGATTTGAACATGTGAGTCCTTTTCCTTTTTTATAGTTGAATTACTGAACTCTTCTAGTTATGACTGTTGTCTGGGCTTTTGATGTTTCTTCTTTCATTGCACGGGGAGATGGCACACACAGGGGGGAAGGGCATGGACTCTGGAGCCGGAGTCCCTGGGCCTGGGTCCTTGATTTATCACCAGCTGTGTGCCTTGGGCATTTGGACCTCGGTTACTTGTCTTCCATACCAGGGTGGTAATAACAGTGCCTACTTCATAAGCTTCTCATGAAGATTAAATGAGTTAAAGTTTGTAAAGGGGCTTCCCTGGTGGCGCAGTGGTTGGCAGTCTGCCTGCCAATGCAGGGGACACGGGTTCGAGCCCTGGTCTGGGAAGATCCCACATGCCGCGGAGCAACTAGGCCCGTGAGCCACAACTACTGAGCCTGCGCGTCTGGAGCCTGTGCTCCGCAACAAGAGAGGCCGCGATAATGAGAGGCCCGCGCGCCGCGATGAAGAGTGGCCCCCGCTTGCCACAACTAGAGAAAGCCCTCGCACAGAAACGAAGACCCAACACAGCCAAAAATAAATAAATAAATAAATAAAAATTAAAAAAAAAAAAAAAGAAAATCCTTTAAAAAAAAAAAAAGTTTGTAAAGTGTTTAAAACAGTACGTCACACATAGCAAGTACTCTTTTAACTGTTTTTCTAAAACCACAGGGGTCACCAATACATAAAGGCTTATTTCGAAAGTGTATTACACAATAACACTTTTCAGATACTCAGGAGAACAGTGTGTAAAACATAGTTTTGTCTAAAGGGGAAAACAAAATCTTGAATACCCATAAAACTTCCTAGATTTTTATGTACCACAAGAAGTCGGATGGAGATATGGGTTCACTGTGGTTGAGTGACTTGTCAAAACAGCTAGTAAGTGAGAGCCAACCTACTCTTTCCATTCTGTGCCATGAGTGGAGAGGAAATGCCATGTGGTTTACACATTTGGACACTGCCTATCTTTAAGCTTCTGTCTCCACAGTCCTAACGTCCCAGAGAGTTAATCTCACAGCAAATTATTCCTCACATATTGACTTTCTGTCATGAGGCATTTCTCTACAAATTTTCAACATGAGGAGACCTTGTGTGTTTAATTAAATAGCTTGTCTGTTTAATTCCAATTGAGTTAAAAGAATCTTGAATAAAGCTTCTTTATATGCTACATATACCTGGCAACTCTTGACTTGGAGCTTCTGTTGACCGGGAGTCTCTTTCTTAAAACTTTAAAAAAAAAAATTTTTTTTTCTCTTTTGCCAATCCAGGTTGGTAACAATTGAAACTACTTTGATGGTGAATATCTAGATGTGTCTAGATGTACTTTTCCAAGAATTAATTCTAGCTCTCAGTAGTTATTTTAATATTTAAGAGATGAAAGATGATGGCCAAAGAAATTCTAACACTTTCATAACTTGAAGTTAAAAGATCTAGATGACGTTGGTCCAAAATATTTCAATTAAATGCTTGGGCTTAATTTTTAAAAATATAACTCTTAATTTTTAAGTTTATTATTTACTTAGACATTCATTTATAATATCTTTCATATAAGTTGATCGGTGATATGGGTCCTTTCTGCTGCTCTTTCTTCTGTAGGTTTCATTTATGGATTGTTTTGAAACAGCTGGTATTTTCCTATGTGATTTCCTTCCCTATTTAGGGTTCTGGTCTTTAATGTAATTTTTATCTAGACAGTACTGTTCTCTCTTCTCTCTCTGATTTACTTTCAGATCCCACCATGTCAAAGACATGAGTTCTTAATTCCACAATTTTAGAACTTCACTGTCATAGAAGATAGCTATTTTAAAATCTGAAGTAAATGAAAAAAATTGGAAAGAATGGTGTGAACTTTCTAGAAATGTTTTATAAATAGCTTAGTTTTGACTACTACTATGACTTTGGTAAGTTATCGCTAATTTTCTTCTGACACATTATAATCTGTCAATATTATCAGTCTCACAAAATGGTACAAATCAGAACGTACTTCTCTTCATAAATTATCCATTCAGACCCATTTTCTGGGCATAGTCTTGCAGTTGTCTTACTAGTAGTGATGATGGGATTAGATTATACTTACTTCTGTCCCTTGGACCTCCTGTGACTAACAATAAATGTCTTCATGATATTAGAGGAAAGTCTGAGCTTGTTTCCTAAAATAGAGAAATCACTTTCAAGATGACACATTAATGAGAATCCTCACTTGTCATTTCTATAACTTTCCATATAATTTGAAAGAATTCATCTTTATTACTGATTCCAGAAGTAAATATGACTGAATCTAACTGGCATATTGTCTGCACTCATTCTTTCATCTTTAATAGCTTCTGACATTACTTGCTAATTCTGTCATCAAAAATATTCACTAAAGTAAGGGAATCTGGGAATGTGATTAGCTGTGTACCAGAAAGCGGAGGAAAAGGGTTGATGAACAGCTAGCTAATCTCTGCTGTGGTTCACTGATGTTCACTGGTGTATAAAATTTCATTGTGAATATACCACATTTTATCTATTACATTATCCTCTAAAAGGAAATAGGGGTTTTCCCAGTTATTTTGCTATTACAAAAAGAAAAAAAAAAATGTTGCTAAGAGCATCTCCTGTTTATAAAGACATCCTTCACACCACAGTTTCTTAAGGTATTTACACAGTAGTCACATGGTTTCTTTATGGTATTTACATATGTTTACATAGTATTTAGATGGTTTCTTTAAGGTGTTTACTTGGTACAGGATAGGTGTTTATAGTATAATGACAGACGGTGGCTTAACACAGTTAAGTGTCAAACGTCTAATTCAGAAACCTGACCTGCGCCATCACCACAAGCGGCCACTACACATCATCTATCCCATCGTCCTTGTCCATCAAAAGGGGCACATGGTTTAGGAGACCACCCGCCTTCGGACGTGCAGAGACTGTCAGTGTCCCACTCTCAAAGTTTCACAGGTACTCCCCTAGTGCTATCCTTGGAGATAACAAAAAAGCATCTTTCATTTTTTTAAAATGGTTTATACATTGCAGGGTTGTTTCCTAAAGGAGAGGGTGCCTACATTCTACTTTGTGTAGGGGGAATACTTCCACTTCAAAATACATCGCTATACCAAAGCCTCTCTAATTATTAACCATAATTAAATATGAGGATAAAAGTTCAGCTAGCATCCAGCGAGCGTCTACTGAGTATGCCCCACGTGTTCCATCAGTATTGCCGTATTGAACTATTGTGACATCTCTGACAGGCATCTATTTACATTTTTTTAAAAAATGAGGCTCAAAAAAGTGAAGTGACTTTCCCATAGTCATAAAACATATAGCTCCAATTCTAGAGATCTCTTATCGAAAAAACAGCTCTTTACCCAAAAATGTACAAGAACTCAGTCTGATTCTTATATATTCCAGTAAAATTTTTACTTACTTTTCTGGGACTAAGTTTTTCAGAAAAAGAATGTTTGCTAAGCCTTTTAATACTAATGACTTCTAAACAATATTTTGTTTTTTAAAAAATGTTCGTCAGTCCATTTATTATTAGCAAATAAAACTAAGTATACACGAAACTTACTCAAGTATTTATTTCAATAAAGTACTCTTAACATTATGTGGCAGACTGAACTCCACACAGAAGAATCTGTACAGAAGAATGATCTGCTGTATATCTCAAGCATTTTTTTAAATGAAGTCTTAAATAACTTAAATTTTGCAGAAACAACAATTCCAAACTAAATTCCTATGAAAAAACAAAACTCCCAGAGGTTTATCAGTTTGACTGTTGAACATCTGAGCATATTAGAAATGGGTTTGTAACAAATAATGACTGATATCTGGATGGCCAAAACTATTCAAATCTGCTTTACATAAACTTTTATTTACCTTTTTTCTTTCCTTTTTTTTTTTTTTTTTTTGTAAAGGAGCATAGAATAGAATGACTAAATGAAATACACATCTAAAATGAAAAAAATTTTTTTAAAATGTAACTTCAGCCATTCAAGTACTTCCCCAACAAACCACGTAGCAGCACTATATTAATGAGTTTTAACATTTCTGCTTAATTGCTTTATTCTTGCCTATATTTTAATAAATATGAAACTTCCTACAGGCAGGAAGAGAGCCAAATAATAAAAAGAAATAAATAAGCTATTAAATATACATTTAAGAGTACAGTGGTGCCAACCACATTCAGCAACACCCGAAACAACAGCTGAGCATTACATCACTATAGATACTTGCAGTCTAACACCATTTATACTAGCACTAGCATCTTGCCCCTACGCTCAAAGCCTAACTAGCTATACTGAGCATTTCTAACCTATTTCTAAGCATGTCCAGTAGAATCAGGGAACACAGTTTTAGTTACTTTCCTCATTCGCTGCTAACGTGCCAGAAAGTATCTGCTAATCACAAAAATGCAGTGATAGAATGACCACGTAGTGCAACAACAACAAAACTTCTTCTAAAAATTTAATACTATACTGATAGAATAGTCTTCTTAAATATAAAGTTCCTAAAATCTCATTCCATGCCAAAGATTTTCAAATTATAAAGGAAAGATATTAAATTTCCAAAATATTTTTCTGCAAAGGATTTCTGAAGAAATTACTTTACTAACCTAAAGTTTAGTTAAGTCTCTCATTAACAAATATTCTCTACTAGCAGAGAAGGACACTGAAGAAAAGGTATTATTCTAAAATCAATCAGGAAAACCCGTGAGAATTCTCATACCCTCTACTGGGAGTACGATCTTTCTGTAAACCCTCTTGGTAACATTTATCAGTTTATCAATTTTATACCTTTTAACCTAGTAACTAATGAAATAATAAGAGATATGGTGAAGATTCATTTTACAAAATGTTCATTCCAAGGTATAATAAACTCAACTTGGAAACTATATCAAAGTCCAACAAGAGCAACAAAAAGGAAGAGTTAAGTAGATTATGATACAGCTGAAATATGAAAAAATTTTAATGACATGGGGAAATGCCCAAAATATAATATTGAGGGAAAAAATAAGATTAAAATGTCACAGTATGACTAAAGTTATTTTAATCACACACACATACACACACACACACACACACACACACACACACACACACACAGTTTGGAATAAGGGGCCAGGTTTTTTTCCCTGAACAATTCACTGATTTTCTGTAAGAAACAGGCATGGGTGCTGACTTTTCCCATCAGCCTGCAATGCTGTGCAGCCCATCCCTTGCTGACAAGTTGTAATTTGAAAACTTCATCTGTGCTAATAGAATAATCCACTCCTTTCTTGGTACCAAAGTGCCTTATGGCAGAAGTCCCCAAGCAGTGCACTGCAATACTCAGAGGCAGCCTCCCAGGCCCTGCATCTCACAGAGCACCTTTCGTGTAGGGCGTACCCTACCATATTACAATTACTTGTTTATACATCTATTTTTTCAATCTTAGAGCAGCTTCCCGGGGAGAGAGGAGAATAATGGCTTATTTCAGTGCCCACCACAAATCCTAACAGAAAGTAGGACACAAAAAATAAATTAAATTTAAATGAATTAAACGAGTAAAGTTTACATAAAACAAGGATAACAGAAAACAAAACGATGACTTTAAAACTTTGTTGGGGAATTGCTCCTGTTTACCTACTTCCCCATTTTTCTCATTTGAGACAGTAAGTACACAGGTCTAACAGACATAAACTCAAATATAGATGTCTATTTTTACACATATTTTCTTGTAAAGAGGCTCTATGACCAGATAATAGAGCTGTTTTCAGAAGCTACTTATTTTCTGATATGAATAAAATTTTGTTTACTCTGAATCAGAGAACAGATTGTATTTTTAGGTTAAAAACAATCACCTCCCTATCCCTTGGGCAGACAGGAATCTCCAAATTAAGAGGCAAGCTTAAATTTCAGTTCATCCTAGCTACCAACGAAATAATGCAGTCCCCTCTGAGCAGACGCAGCAATACTGAGCATGTCTAGAGGCTGGAGAAGATATGGGTACAGAAGGTCAGACCCATATCATGTGGTTTCACTATTTTGTTTGAAGCACTGTAATGACCTAGAGTATCATCTTGCTAAATGTACATACAGATAAGTTTTCTGAATCTATGTTGATTTTAGATTATCAAAGACACTACACTGGCAACCAATGTTAATAGTTGCCTCAATTTCACTAGACTGAACTATGGAAAAATTTCGCACAATTTTATATAGCTAAGATGGAAACGTGCAGATAATGTAATCCAACTTAATCATTCACCATTTTACAGAACACTGAGTCTCCAAGAGGTTAAGTAACTTGCCAAAAGTTACAAATTATTAGTGATCCAAACTATTCATTAGGGTCCAATTGAAGGACAGAGCAGGCAGAGAGTATTACTCCAATGGATCAGGAGCAAATGGGAAAATAATTCATAAAAGATGCTGAAATGGTTTTTTAAATGTGTAAAAAATAGGTCTCCCTATGTCAGCTAGGGTGAAGGCACCCCATACCACATGAATTATTCATTTACCCACAAGCTCTCGATGAATGTAGAGAGCTAGTGAGTAAATGAATCATAGCCTGATATTTCCAGGAGAGCAAGGGCATCCTGGTACATAAGGCCAGCTCTGTCCTACTGGAAACTTGCCCTAGTGAATAGGAAGAAGGTGGGAAGCTAAAAGGGAGTCACATAGACCGTACTTAGAATTACTACATCTCGGAAATAGGATATTCTCCCCCCACCTTTTCCTTACCTTTTGCTGAAAGATAGCTTAAAATAGAAACTCAATATACAGAATATCAAATATACAGAGTTGCTCTGTCTGGGGACAGGGGCAGGAGAGTTTGTACAGAAACCTGCTCCATTTTGCTAGTTTCCCAGAAACCCTAACAGTCTGTTAAGGAGTTTAAAAATCAGAGATGTAGTTCAACCAACTTACTTTACAAATACAAAAACGGAGGTCCAGAGAGACTTGCTGATGGTCTCATAGCTAATTAGTGACACAGCTTAGGCTAGAACCTAAGTTTCCAATCTCCTGATCCTGAAACTTTCCCACTATATTACACCATGAACAGATTGTTTCAGCAATTTGAAGATCATAGTTTCTGGGTCATGTACCCTTAGTTTTTTCCTTTATAATTGATATTTGTCAGATATATAATATATTTTCATTAAAAACAAATTAGAAAATAAAGCTAAGCAAAAAAAACCAATAATAATTTAACTTACCTATCATTACCCTTCTAAAGAAAAGTGATGCCAATATTTTGGTGTATATATATCTTTTCAGACTTTTTCATATGTGAATATATACAAATACACACTTTAGAAAAATGCTCTTCTAATCTACTTATTTTTATTTAATACGTTATGAATGTCTTTCCATGTTAATATAACATATATCTACACATTATTTTTAAAGACTGCATGGTATTTCACCATATGAATAAATCAAATTTTATTTATTCATTTTTGTCTTTGTCATTTAGGAATGCACACTGTTTATTAAGATTTTTTTATACTACTACTACTACTGTTATTATTGTTATTATTGTTACTACTATTACTACAACTACCCGTAGACCAATCTCCATGAAAAACCATGAATAGGTCATTAGGATAAATTCCTAAGAATGGGGTTGCTGGATCAAATCATCATGTTCTGTTTCTTTGTCTTATAGTTTTATATACAAAGTGTCAAAGGGCCATCTATAAAATGGGGAACCAAGTCACAAACCTATGGACAGCATAGCAGACTACTTAACTATGGATATATATTCTAGCCAATACTGGGTAGTTATTTTTTAATCTTTGCCAATATGCTAAGATGAAAATGGTTCTTATTGTTTTATTTTTTTGTTTCTTTCATTAGTAATGAAGCTAAACATCTTTGCATGTAACATCCAATTCTTACAGACCTATAATATAAATAATATAGAAAAGAATATACAGATATTCAGCTTAGTCTCCAGCTTAAGAATGATAGTCTCCAGCTTAAGAGTGAATTACAAAAGAACGTGTCACTGGAGTTCAGAACACAGTTCTCGTACAAAATGAGGGTTGACAGCAATGCCTTAAAACACAGTAGTAGAGGGCTTCCCTGGTGGCGCAGTGGTTGAGAGTCTGCCTGCTAATGCAGGGGACACGGGTTCGAGCTCTGGTCTGGGAAGATCCCACATGCCACGGAGCAGCTGGGCCCGTGAGCCACAACTACTGAACCTGCGCGTCTGGAGCCTGTGCCCCGCAACGGGAGGGGCCGCGATAGTGAAAGGCCCGCGCACCGCGATGAAGAGCGGTCCCCGCACCGCGATGAAGAGCGGTCTCCGCACCGCGATGAAGAGTGGCCCCCACTTGCCGTAGCCGGAGAAAGCCCTCGCACGAACCGAAGACCCAACACAGCCAAAAATAAAATAAATAAATAAATAAAGTAGCTATAAAAAAAAAAACAAAACAAAAAAACACAGTAGTAGAAACCAAAGCAAAATCCCTGGGAACTGGAAACGGAGCTTAAAATACACAGGAACCCAGGGGTGATGACCCAGGGAAGCAGACCCCAGATCTCAGAGAGGAGAGAAGCTCCCCAAGGAAGGAGGGTCAAACCAGCTCATGTTCAGATTATTCTGAGCACTGAGATGCACCTTAACTTCAGGCCACCAGACATCAGAGCAGGTCCAACTTTGAGTTGCCAGGTCCAGCCAAGGCAGATGACATGAAGTGAGCTAACTGCATCCACGGTCCTTGGGGGGAGACTGGGCTTGGAAATGGAGCGACTTGGCTGCCATCCAACTTCTAATGTGGTGATGTACCGCCTGCTTGTGCCCTTTCAGGTGCATCACGGTTTCTAGGTCGAGCTCAATTGTGTCTTCTTTATTTCAAAAACCCTGCTAAGTAAAAATTTCCAAATGCAGGAGGTACTTGTTTCATAATCTGTTCATGAAAAGTCATGATTAAATATAAAGAAGTATCCTGTACACATTTTATAGGCACTGGTGGAGCTTACTATTTAAAAGAACGCTGGGATAAAGCCTTTTGGAAGGCTTTAAATTGTTTAAATTGGAAGCAATTGTTTAAATTGGAAGCAATAAATTGTTTTAATCACTCCATAATTTATGTCCCATAAATACAACTGCCTTTCAACGTAACGTTTTTCTGGAAACTACATTATAAAATGAATCATTTGAATAGATAATATTTTTACATAGAAAAAATGCGTTAATTGGCCAAAACACAGAAATGATTTAACAATACATCAGAAAAGCAAAGATGTAACAATTAGAAACCTCTAACATCATTTACAAATGCAAACTGTCACAATTTTTAAATAAGCATAATTATACCAGCTGGATATTATATAAGGAGGAGCTTAAAGTATTATAAAGTACATACAGCACTCATAAAAATACAAATCCAATATACCATAAATTTTACTAAAAGTTTATAAGGCAGAAATAAGAACCATTAATCATTCAGATCAGCCTGAACAGCCCAAAGGGAATTCTATATTAAAAGAAGGGCTTTTGACACTCCTTTACATTCTTTTGCTTTGGCTACAGTGCAAGTAGTTTATGGTTGAGTTGGATGCCATGGGGCATTTCTTTAAATACTAGCTGGCTGGACCATCTCCCAAATCAATTTCCAGATTTTTGTTAGTGATGCTGATATTATTGTTATTGTTGTTGTTGAATTAATTCAAATTTGATTAAATAATTATAATTTCCATAGGAAGAAACAAGAGTCTGTCTTCCTATAAAATTATCTTATTTTTGGAAAATTTCTGTCCTATATCCATTTTAGCTAGGCTAAAATGGTAATGCCGCTCACTCCCTGGACCTTACATCTTTAAAAATCTTTATATTCAAGTAGATATTGTCAACGCAGAAAATATTTAATAAGTAGTTCTTAAGGACATGTGGAAGATAAAGTTGCATGAAGGATACTAACTTGCTTTGGTCACTCAAATAGACGAGTCAAAGAAACTGAAAATTAGATGACATTATTCCTCTTTTAATATATTGCTAACACTGTACTCAAAGAAATTAGGTAACTTATCCAAGTTCTTACATCTAGTGAATGATGGGCAAAAGATCTGAACACTTTATAAAAGAAGAAATCCAAGTGGCCAATAAGTTTAAGAAAAGATGCTCAAACTCATTACTCGAGAGGCAAATGCAAACCAAAACCATAAAAGATACTATGACACATACACCAAAATGGCTAAAAGAAATATTTTTTAACTGGCAAACAACGACTGGCAAGGATGTAGAGTAACAAGAGTTCTCAAATACTGCTGATGGGAATATAAATTGGTATAAGCACTGTGAAAAGCTGCTTGGTAGCGTCTGTCAAAGTTGGGCCATAAAACGTACACATCCCTTGTCCCAGTAACTCCACTCCTAGTTAAACACTCAGCAGAAATCCATACATATAAAGCCATGTGCAAAAATGTCCACAGCAGCATTATGTGTAGTGGCCGAAATTGGAAACAAGCCAAATGCCATCAAAAGTAGAATGGATAATAAACTATGTTATATGCATACAATGAACTACTATAAATAAATTTTTTTTAAGTTTACAGCTAATGCAACAACATGGATGAATTTGGAAGCTAATCCTAAGTGAAAAAAAGTCAAACATAAAAGGGTACTTACGGTGCAATAATATTCATAATAAAATTTAAAGCAGGCAAACCAATACATAGTAATGGACGCCTAGATAGTTATCGTCTTTGGAGGAGGGGAGAATACTGCAAGGGGCATAACAGAGGCTGAGAGGCTGTTACTGCTTTGTAGCTTTATCAGAGTAATGATTCCACAGGTGCGTCCACTTTGTAAAATTCATCAAGCTACGGATTTATGATTTAAAGATATTTTAGGTATTGCTATATTTCTAGTCACAATGTTTACATGTTTGTTAAAATGTGTTCATGTCTAATTAAACATGAATCTGGCCGTCACTGTCACGCTAAACACCCTACAACAGGCTTCCCATCACCCTGGGAAGACACTCCGAAACCCTCCTCTTACAGACCCTCCTAGGATCTGGTCCTGGATATGCCTGATTCCCTCAGTCCTCTCTCTCCGTTCATGATTCCTGCCACACCAGTCTCCCGGCTGCCTCAAACACACCAAGCTCCTTCCCATCTCGGGGACCTTACCTGTGCAATCCCTCTACCTGGAGTGCTGATATTTGCATGGCTTTAGGATTCTGCTGACACATCATCGACTCAGAGAAGTGACCTCAGAGGGACTTTTCCTGACCACCTTTATCTAAACTAGTCTCCCCATCGCTCCATCTTACTATATTTTTCCTCATAGCACTTGTCACAATCTTGTCACAAATATACAATATTGTATATTTGATTATTGATTGTCTGTGCCCCTCCCCTCCCCCATTAAAATGTAAGGTCCGTAAGAGCAGGGACTGTGTTTTGTTCACACCAGAATAGCAGCACAAAGCAGGGGCATAAAATATTGTAGCGAATGAATAGAAATTGAGTATCTTCTCCCATAAGGGAAAGTTTGCACTTGTAATTATATATTTATTTCTGTGCATTTGTTTCCTATCTGTCTCTCCCACTCCGTTAACAGTCACCATCTTACAGACAAGGCCTAGCAGAGCAGCCATACGCACTGAATCAGCATGTCTGGAAGCAAAAGATATAGTACATTAATGCACCACTGAAACTTCACTTTTCTCTAAGCTCACTACAAATATGCATTGTAAGAGCCCAGTCAGGATCTAAACATTGTGATTACTGCCTGAGTTAAGCTCCTTTAATCTCCAGGCTCTAAAAAGCACCGTTTCCCCCTCCCCACCAAGCGTAGGTCCAGAATCATCAATGTAACAGAATATTTTGACTGATCGCCATTATTTATGGTAAACCTAACCTGTTCCCTCCCGTGCAGAAAAGAGTTACCACAGCAGGCCTGAGATTGCTATCCTCAGAAAGGCCTGCTTATGAGGTTGGCCCTTGGTTAGCATCTGGGAATCTGGACTTCAGGAGGGTTCCCCCCATTCCCTAACAGAGAAGACTGGCCCACTGGGCCTCAACTGTTAGTACAAACAATGTGGTTTATGCTGACGGCCTGCCTTCCTTCTGGGAGTCTGGAATTTTGGCATATGCTAGTCACATGACCAGCCCCCAATGAAAACCTTGTCTCGAACGAGCGTCCCACATAGACAACATTTTACACGTATTGTCTCAGTTTGTTGCTGAAGGAATTAAGTGCATCTCGTGTGACTCCACTGGGAAAGGACCCCTGGAAGCTTGTGCATGGTTTTCTCTGAGCTTTATCTCATGTGCCTTTGCCCTTTGCTAATTCTGCTTCGTATCCTTTTGCTGTAATGAATCATAGTTCTGAGTACCACTGTGTCGTGAATTCTGTAAGTCACTGAACCAGGAGGTGATCTGGGGGATTCTACCCCACATCTCCCAGTTCTGAAACGGATGATGATCAGTCACAACTGTAGAAAAACAAAGAGGGGCTTCCCTGGTGGCACAGTGGTTAAGAACCCGCCTGCCAATGCAGGGGACACAGGTTCGAGCCCTGGTCCAGGAGGATCCCACATGCTGTGGAGCAACTAAGCCCGTGCGCCACAACTACTGAGCCCGCATGCCGCAACTACTGAAGCCTAGAGCCTGTGCTCTGCAACAAGAGAAGCCACTGCAGTAAGAAGCCCACGCACTGCAACGAAGAGTAGCCCAACTCGCCTCAACTAGAGAAAGCCCACGTGCAGCAACGAAGACCCAACACAGCCAAAAATAAAATAAATAAATTAAAAAAAAAAAAAAAAAGAAGAGAACAGTGACCCCGCCTTCTAGCATTCCTGCCTCTGTGCAGTCCCCTCCCCTTGAGTGTGGGCTGGACCCGATGATTTGCTTCTAATGAATGGAATTCGGCAAATGTGATGGGTGTCACTTCCAGTATCAGATTACAAAAGACTGCAACCTCGGCCTTGCCCACACTCTCTCTCTCTCTGGCTCTCCTCCTTTGCTGCTTATGATGTAAGAATTACTTTTTGTTACGACTGTAAGAAGGAAGCCCTGAAAATCCTCTAATCAGATTATAGATCAGAACACTAAAATCCAGAGAATGGACAGAATTGTTCAGAATCACACAACCAAGAGGTGGCAGAGCAGACAAATACGCAGGAGCCTCTACTCATCGTCCAAGGCTCTTTCTTTCCACCAGACCATCCAACTTGCCAAGCAGCTTTCCCCAAAGCTGGGGAGGAGGGAACATCAAAAGCTAATGTTTGTAAGTGCTTTTCTCCTTGCGATCAAGTCCAACTATCATCAAGACAGACGAATCTGCCATTCCATTCATCCACAGACCGTCTGGACTGTCCTTCTGGAATCTGCCTTTTCCTTCAGAAATTTCCATTTTGTCCTTCTCATTCATTTAAACCTGATTTCACCCATCAAAAGCTCCCAGGCAGTATACCTAGGCCAAGACAGAGTCAGCCTCTGGGCCCTCTAAGTAACAGATCCAGAGGCAGCCGGCTTGACATTCACCATCAATATAATCTAGATATTTAAACTAATAGGTCATTATTCTAACTTAACCACTTTGCAGCTCAAGAGCAATTATGAATATCGCTGAAGGACATTAACAACACTACTTTTTAAAACTTTATTTCAATATTAAACTCTGCTCGCATAGACTGTGTTTATCATGAATTGCTTATATTTACCAACTCATAATATATTTATGTTTATATTTATATGTATTAATAATGCTAAAGTTTCAGTATCAGAAGGGCTAAGAAAGTGACTTATCAACTAACCATCATTACAAAAGGCACCTAAACCTCACAGCTACCACTATTTAAGGCAAAACCAAATTCTCCCTTTTTGTTTCCTTATCTTTCTTTTAACCTTTTATCTCTTCTTCAATCCTGTGTATCCATCATTCCAGACATTCCTATCCCTTTTTTCCCCCTTCCCTTCTCCTTTTTTTTTTTTTGAGGTTGAGTAGTCTTTATTCTGGGTGGCCAAAGGTCCAATTCCCTTCTCCTTTTTCCTTCTGTTTTTCTCTATTGCTCTCTACATTGGTCATCAGTTGGAAATATATATATATATTTATATTCCAAAATACGTACAAAAATTCTTTATCATTTACTCTACATTCTTAATACAGCTTTAGAATTACTAGTTTTAAAAAAGCTGATGAGTTGCTATTATCAGTATATCAACTCCTTCAGTACAGAGTGACAGGTAAGGGCAGGCACTCCAGAGCTTGACCCCCCCCCCCCCCCCCCCCCCCCCCCCCCGCCCTGAGGTTTACATCCCATCCTGCTCTGCAGCTTCTAGGCTGTGTGGCCCTGGGCAAGTAACGTAAGCCCTGTTTCATCTGTTTCCTCACTTGTAAAATGAGAATATGAAAATAATATCATCTCTGTAGCGTTGCTATAAGAATTAAAGGAGGTCAACTACGTAAAGTGTCTGACATACATACTAAGTGCTCGCTAAATGTTACCTATTTTTACCTCTCACAAAATATTGAACTAAAAAGCTCCTTGTGACATTTTTTCAGCATTTTAGAGCCTTGGTGTTATAAGGCTAGTCACAGGGACACGGGGATGGTTTGTATCTCTCCTGTCTTAGACCAGTAATTCTGAGAGTTACAATTTTAGGTGAATGGTTCTCAAACACTACTGGTGAAATGTAGAAATGATCTGCTTGGATTTCTCCTAACAGTGATTAAGAGGCTTCTCTCCTTGAATCCTCAGCCCCCCTGACTTCACCTGCAAGCTCTACCTGTGGAAAATTAGCCATCTGTGTGTCTTGGCAATGTCAGTGGTATCCCGGGAAGTGTAAGTGTTTCTGCTAATCCCATATTCACCCTGCCCAGCGGAAAGCTTCTTCCAGCTGGTATCAGCTACACATCTCCAGGCCCAGGCCACGTACGTGGAAGTGGGCAGTGCACATAAGTGAGAGAGAAGATGACAAAAACAGCACACCGCAGGCTACACAGATGGTGGAACTGGACGTCAAGCCAAGAGAAAAGGCCATTTCCACTATTACGCCTCGCAAGGCAAAATCCTAGGGTCCTTAACCTGAAGTCCTCCTTTTCAGGCTACCTGAATTAAAATAATAAAAGTTAAAGATGGTTCCGGTTTTTCCCATCTATGTCAATAATGAAGCATGAAACAAGAAAAGTTGAGTTCTTGTTCTTTAGGTTCAGGTATCCTGAATTAACTGGTCTCTTATCCAGTGACTAAAAAAGAAGCACTTAACCCCTTAGAATTTTTTTTTTGCCTTAATTTTTAAAGGAAGATACAATGTGAAGTAATATTCAAAGAAAAACAGTTCAATTAAGCATCTCTTAAAAAAACAAGCCAACAAAAAACAGCTTTAACTCTTTCCAGGCGGAGCTTTAAAGTGCAGAAGAATCACTGGAGGATCTTGCTAAAATGCTAATTCTTAAGTCTGGGCTGCGACCTCAAAGTCTGCATTTCTTACAAACTTCCCGGAAGCACAGACACTACTGGTCTGTGGACCACAGAGCAGCGAGAATTGAAGATACCTTAAGTGTCCAAAGGCCTATTCCCAATTCCCTAGGTTATCAAGTGAAAGCCTCCTTCGACTAGAGTGAGAAGCAACAGCTTGTCCTAACAGCTCTAAGGAACAGAGTGAGCCCTAGGCTACCAACTGCTTCTTAATAATAAAGGAGCTTCAAGGGGGAGGGGGAAGCAATTTTAAAAAAAAGTTCTCCACCATGGAAGAGAGGAAAAATTTAAGCCTGGGTCCTCAGTGTGGCTCTCTCCTGGTTTCCAATTCAAGGCAACAATCCAGCATTCCTCTCTGGCTCTCCTTCCCTGAAATGGACTTATATACAGAATGACTATTTCTGTGAAATAATAAAGTTGCTAATCATTTTTATAATCTTCTTTCAGAGAAAACAAATGGATCTTCTTTAATGGTGTGATTATTTTTCCCTTCGTAACATTTTATAACAAATTTGAATAGAACACTTCACTGGGAAGGGGACGAGTGAGTGGAACCTAAAGAAAGTGACGCGGTGAGCCATGTGGAGATCTGCGAGAAGAGCACTTCAGGAAGAGGGAACAGACAGCAAGAGCAAAGGCCCTGGGGTTGAACAGCAAGGAGACCGGTGTGGTTAGAGAAGAGTGAATAGGGAAAGATCTAAGTGGAAACAAGGTCATGGTGATGATGGAGGGAGGAGGGGGACAAATCACATAAGGCCTTGGGCTTTTACGCTGAGTGAGCCGGGCAGTCTTTGGGGGCTTTGAGTAGAGTAACTACGTTCTGATGTTGAATAGGATCAGACTGGCTGCTGAGCTAAAAACAGACTGTAGGCTCTATACAAACACAAACAAAGAATGACAGTGCCAGGACCTCCCTTGCTTGGTGTTTCTCAGTTTTCCTTCTGAGTTGTGCAGTATCAGTTGCACTGGATTTGTGGGAAAAATCAAGAACTGGCTGATGGGCTCTGTCATCGACATGAAGCTTTAATGCCCAACTCCTTGGATCTGACTCTGCTGCCCGCAAACAGTCAGCCCCTAGTTCTAAATGCTGATTAGAACATTTGAAATTTCTCACATATCAACAAGAAAACAGGGAGAGAGAAACACAGGGTTCTTCTCTGCCTAATGCTGTTGTGGGAATTAACAATATTACTATCTATAAAATTTTAAACTTCACTCATCTCTCACAAAGTCCAAGAATACTCTCTTCTCAAAGATTGTCTTAATTAATATAAGATGTATTTTGTTAAAGTTATGCATCACTGACCCAGTAATTTCATTTCTGAGATTGTATCCAATGAAAATAATCCTAAACAGGAAAACAATTTTAATCACAGAGATATTCACCATACTTTATTTCTAAAGCAAAAATCTAGAAGCAATTTAAATGTTCAACAACAGACAGTTAATTATATTGATAATATACATAAAATATTAAATGTTATATGTGCGTGTGTATATCCTCTAGCTAGAATATTATGCAGCTGTTAAAAATGATGTCACAACATGGCAAAATGTGCATAATATGATTACAACTCGTAAAATACACTCTCCCGCCCACCACACACACATACATAGAGAGAAAAAACACTGTGCACAGGAAAAAGAAACCTGGCAGTATACGTATCAAAATATTAGCAGGAGTTGTACTGAACTAGGTAAATCAACTTTATATTTTCCAATTTTTACATGTGACCATACATTTTATTTACAGTGGTTTTTTTCTTTTTTCTTTTTTTACAACTTTAGAAATTAAATTAATGGAACCACTTTACTCCCATCTTTTTATTTCCAATATAAATGTCACAGAGCATCGCCTCTAGGTCTACTGTATTAACCTAATATATATAGTAATAATAGCAAGCATGTATTAAGCACTTATCATGCCAGGCACTGTGTGAAACGCTGTATCCAGGTGGTCTCATTTAGTCGTCACAACACTGCACAACGCAGGTACTGTTAGAAGTGAGGAAGCAGAGGTGAGTAATGCTAGAGTCACCACAGAGCCAGCTCCTTCCTCATCCTGCCTTTTCATCTACTCCTTTTCTTTCTTTCCCATGCTCCCCTACCAATACCATAAGCCTTCCAAAGGTGTCCAGCAACATCCCTGGGCACTGCTTAGCTTCAATAATAAAACTCAAATAAATCCAGCTGCTGCCCTAAAGTCTTTCTATAAATCAGAAGTTACACACTGGAAGCTGAGAGCCACATCTGGCCACAGATGTGTTTTGCTTAGATCTCAGTATTTTGAAAAACTTGAATTAGTCATCTCCTGAAGCTGAATCCCCAGTTAGCCACAGTCTTCACCAGCCCCTGTTGTCCTATACTTGACTCTCCCCAACTCCCTTTACACTTTTATGGAACCTGCCTAGTCCCAAAAGCATTGAGTCGGTGACTTCCACCAAATACTTTAAGTGGTGACATAAAAGCCACAGGAGATGTGGTCACTTGCCATTTTTACTTCATGCTAAGTTCTGCAAACTCTTCTTCTGAGAGATGCGAGCAACTAAATGGCCTACTGTCAGATCTAAACCACAGGGTAAGTAGCAACAGCAATCCTGCAAAACCCCAGGCCAAGGCATGTCCGAAAGCACTTTCTATTGCTGGCTTACTGGATCAACTCATCCCTGGATTCTGTTGCAACCACAAAATTCCTTTGGGATTAGCTAGAATGAAGAAGTCTTGACAAGGTCCCGGATCTTAAAGTAGAAAGTTTTCTGATGACACCAATAAGTTGAGTAATAGGGTCAAACTAAATACTATTTTTTTTTTACATGCTAAGATAATTGTAGTATCTATCTTCTTTCATTCTCTAAGTAGACATTCAAAATCCATATTTTTTATGGTAATGTAAATCCATTAGGGAAAGAACTAGAAAGTGCATTGAGGGATCAATCTCTTGCTGGAAAAAATATAGATGAAATGACCTTCTCCATCTCTAATTTCTCTGATAAATTAGTCTATTGTGCCCAACAGAAACTATGAAAACACCTTGTCACCATTCCAGAATAAAGAGAATATGGCATAAAGAAAGGTATTAGGGACCCAAAAGTCCCACTTGGAACTAAGTTCATGTCTCATAACGTTCTGTTCATGCCATGGCTATGGGGGAACCGAGAAATGGCAGGGTGTGTGTGTGTGTGTGTGTGTGTGTGTGTGTGTGCGTGTGTGTGCGTGTGTGTGTGCGTGTGTGTGTGTGTGTATGTACGTTGGGTGGGGTACATTTCACTTATCATTCACTGCTTTCAATATTTTTAATTTAGTTTTTCTTCTAAATTTCAAACAATACTAAAGAACTTTTTAAAATAATGAAGACAGAAATCCACAAAGTGATTAATAACCCTACAAGGTAAATAATTCATAAGATTCACTGATAACTGGAACAAAAGATATCAATCAGGTTTCTTTCTATTTTCTAACAGAAGCTATTATGTTAAATATGTACAATATTATTTATGAATTACAAAAGCAGACTGTACTTGATAATAACAATGCTGACTGAAGGTTGAAGGGAGAAATAAGAGTTTTTGCTTCTTAGGGGAGAAAACTCAAAAGCATATGATAACTGTCATTAAAAAAAAATACCCAGCAAAGTTTCTCTATCGCAAAATAACTATTTTCTCAAAAGGCTGTCTAGTAGTCGAATATCAGATTCTAAACAAGAACTCACATTTAATCCCATACATTTCCCAAAGAAATCAAGAACTGTATTTCATTAAAAATGAAAAAATAGTTAAAAAGCAACTCATTCCAAATCTTGCCTACCTTCTTATAAATATAATGTTAAATGTCTCTAAAAATGTATAACATTTGCCGAGTCTCAATTTATTGCTTTAATTTTTCCTAGTTTTATTTTTTAAGTAATTTGTTCTAACTTCCCCTCCCCCCCACCACTTAAAGCTCTACAAATAAAGTCTCATCTGTGCAACTTCAGAGTTAAGTCTTCTAGAGGAATTCAGAGGATGAGATCTGAGATACGCCATGCTGAACAAGTATTTCAATAAAGAGTCATAGTCTAAAGATTGCTTTTTCACTGTTACCGGAAGACAGTGACTTCATAGCCAGCACTTTCACTGATTTTTTTTTTTTTTTTTGCTTTATACATTACAGTAGTTTTGAATTAAAAAGCAAATATATATATCCGACAAACCTGACCACTCCATGCACAATAGAGATTGCACAGTAAACTCCACTTGTGGTTGATCATGCAGTCTAAAACCCTGAACTGGGCCATGACCGCCTATAGCGCAGCCTGCGCGTCTTCTCTGACTCAGCCCTCGTCAGCACCGAGGGCTGTTACGGGAGCTCTGCAGTGATGCGATCGGCAAATAGGATCTTCCCCTCCTTTTCCTGTCCAAGCAGCAATAGCTCACTGGCAGAACAACATCATCTTTCCAAACGCTGGTACGTTCACACTGTTACATCATGAAGGAAAGTCTTTTCCTAAAAGTCTTCTTCTATATTTATGATTATTTGCTTTTTAAAAAGATTATTGCTTTTTCCTTCTTTCTGGGTATCATAGGCTAGCCTTTATACATTCAATGAAACCACAACTTAGGGAGGTGGTATAATAAATCAATCATGCCGACTGCATCCCACAAGCCAGCTCCCGACGACTCGAGGCTGAGGCAGCACCGGTGACCCTGACGCTGTGCTCAATCCAGAGGGTGGGTACCTCTTGGTCCTCTCTTTATCTCTCAGGACATCTTACACTGTAACAACCCCTTAGATGTCTCTCATCCTGGGTACCGTATTACCTACCACTCTTGGTTTTCTTCCTATTCTCTAACCATTCTTTCCTTGTAAGAAAGCAGATGTCAACTGCCACCTACAAATGTATGACCGGGAGCCAATGGCTTAACTTTTGAGCCTCAACTCATTCAGCTGTAATATGGAGACAGTTTTAACACCTGCTCTCATGGAGTTTTTAGTATGAAATAAAATAACATCTGTAACGTACTTGAAACAGTATCTAACAGACACCTAACAAATAATTATTACTATTCTTAAGATGGGCTTCTTTCCTGTCTAAATTAGAATTCTACCTCATGTCTCACACTATCCCTAGATGATGTCATCCTCCAGACCCATGATTTTAATTATGAATTACTTCCAAACCTCTCTTCAGCTCCACCCTTTCTCCCAAGCTCCAAATCTGTATGTCTGAATTCTCGCTAAGCACATGCACCTAGAAACCTTAGACCACGTGTCCAAAATGGAAAGGGTCTTCCCTTTCACAACCTGCCCCAGCGCTGTACCATCTCATTTGCATAATGGCAGCACCATTCATCCCTTTGGTCAGGCAAACAGAAACCAGAGTCCGCCAGACTCCCTCTTCCTTACCTCTCACATCCGGTTACCAACTCCTGGCACTTCAAATAAAATCTGTAGTAAATCTGTCCCTTTTCCATTCCCACTGTCACTGCCTATATGGAGACCCCCATCAGCTTGCTCCTGTACTCTAGCTGGTCTCCCAAACATTCTGCCTCACTGCTTCTGCGACCTTGCCCACAGAGGACCACCTAAAGAATCTTTGAAAAACACTGCAATGGCAAATAAGTTCAAAAAGACTGCTCAGAGTCTAAGTACAAAGGTCAGATTCAAAGGCCTCAAGATCTAAAAAGCGAGGCTCCTGGAAAGTTTGTTTTTAACCAGTTCTTCTTAAAGATCTTTAGCTGGTTTGTCTGCCTCTCTCTTTCCTTAATTGGTGGCAGTCCCTAATGTTTTACCCTTGGCCGTCTTCTCTCTCCTCATTCCTCTCAATGAGCTCATCTTATTCCCCAAGCTATAAGTATAGTCGATGTTGGTTTAATTGACCTCTGCCTAACATACCTGTCAGACAAACCAGAATTCTCAGTTCCAGCTGTATGAATGAATGCTGGCTGGTCCCATGGCAAGCTCACCTCTTACGCTTGCGAAGATTTTCTCTAGCCACTTATTTCTCCTCCCACCAAATGAGACTCATTGTTCCCACCAAGTGAGACTCACTGCTCCCATCAAATGAGACTCACTGCTCCCACCAAATGAGACTCACTTCTCCCACCAAATGAGACTCAGGCTTAACACAGTTTATTTTTGCACAAATCCCTTTATGTCAGTTTTACTTTTGTTATTGTTATTATGTAGCTTATATGATATGGAAACTGATAAAATATGAGTAAAAATGAGAGCTGCTATTTCTATGAAAACTTGAATGCTTTGAAAAGACCCAGTAAAGGGTAGTGTTTACTTCTACATTTTTCTCTTGTCTTGTACACATCTCTCCAGTGAGATATCAGAACTTCTCCCTAGATGGAGCCATGGGGCATATTCAGAAACTAAGGCTGTTCCCAGAGCATTCTTCTCTTCTTTCTACGTAGCTAACTCCTACCTGACTTAGCGCGAACACAATCTCCCCAGGAAGCTTTTCCCTGATCCCTACACTAGGGGAGGTCTGCCTGCTGTGTATATTCATAGCTCCCTGTGCTTCTCCACTCACTGCACTCTATTACAATTGTTTGGTTCAATTGTTCCCACTTCCCACCACCCAAGTACATCCACAAATGCAGGGACCAGATCGTGTCTGTATTTTTTCACTGCTGTATCCCCAGTGCCTGGTACTTAGAAGGTGCTCAACTAATATTTGTTGAATGAGTTAATAAATATGGAAGGACGGTTCTAAGTATAATAGGAATCTTTGGCGCCAGAAGCAGCAAACTCGAATCACTTTAAGATAGAACAATTTTTATCTTGGGGTCTAGGGGGGTCATTAACACTACTTGAGGGCAAAACACAAATTGCGTCTTTCCTCAAATGATCTCACCAAGCTCTTGGAGCAGATGGGATTCTAGCAAAATCCCTAAATACCTACACTGACACCGTATATTCTATCCCCATCTTGAGATTCTGAAAAATTCTAGAAGATGGGGAAAAGGGGGTTTCAGGCACCTGATTTTCAGAAGTTCTCAGGGGATTCTGACACACCTTAATAGTTAAGAACCACTAAACAAAAGTTCGGACCCAAAAAAAGGACTTGGAGACTAAACACACAGCTGCGATCAAGCTTTTACAGATCATTCCTAAACAGTGTGTAATTTAATAATAACAGTGCAGCAATACTAATTTCCCCATTTTGATTATTGTACTGTGGTTATTTAAGATGTTTACAGTAGGGAAATCTGGATGAAGGATATAAAGGAACTCTCTGTACTATTTTGCAACTTTTCTGTGGGTCTAACATTATTTCAAAATAAAATGTTAGTACGAAAAGGACCATGCACAGTGCAACCCAGTAGCAATGAATATCTCTAACTTCCAGACATAACCTTGGATATCACCTACCACTAAAGAAAAGCAGGGCTCTTTGGAGGAATGGCTGATTCCAGGTCTTGAGCAGGAAATATACATAAAAGATATGCTGGAAAATCACACTGGACAGTAAGGAAGCTACCAAAAACAATTAGGTTCATGTGTAAAGGACCCAGGAGAAAGCCTGAAGAGGCTACCACTATCCAAAACTGGGAGAACTGGAGCTACAGTAAGAAATGAAACGGGGCTTCCCTGGTGGCGCAGTGGTTGAGAACCTGCCTGCTAATGCAGGGGACACGGGTTCGAGCCCTGGTCTGGGAAGATCCCACATGCCGCGGAGCAACTAGGCCCGTGAGCCACAACTACTGAGCCTGCGCGTCTGGAGCCTGTGCTCCGCAACAAGAGAGGCCGCGATAGTGAGAGGCCCGCGCACAGCGATGAAGAGTGGCCCCCACTTGCCACAACTAGAGAAAGCCCTCGCACAGAAACGAAGACCCAACACAGCCATAAATTAAAAATAAATAAATAAATAAAAATTAAAAAAAAAAAAAAATGAAATGTCTACCAGTTAATACTAGATAGACACACACATACATACACATATGTACACACATAATACACACATAGGTCACCTTTGAAAGTTGATCAGGGTATTGATTCATTTCTATAAGTAAAGAGAAAGAATGAAAAAAAAAATCATAGTGTCATATTTTCCCAATACACACAGTTTATACTTCTAAAAAATTAGGTAATATATATCTATAATCTTATATTGACACTTCTGAAATTCAAACAGCTCTGAAAGTCAAAACGTTTTTGTAACTCATCAATAGTGAATCTGCCCTGCCCTGCCCTGACACAATGTTCTTTCTAAGCCTTTATGTGTTAGTATGAATATTCATACATTTTACAGCAGAAATTACTCCTCTGATAGCTGCGGGCTGTCCCACAATCTGCATCACCTTACATTTCTAAAACCTGAAAACTTCTGATTTCTGAAAAACCCAAGGATTTTGGATAGTGGATTACAGATCTGCACAAACAGCACTGGAAATAAGGGTAACTGGACAGCAGGAGTCCAGAAGAAACAAACAACAAGGGAAGAAGATTACAGAGAGCAAGACCGTCTCCCCAGGACTGGGAACATCTTCTCCACCTACGATCACTACGGTCAGAGGGAGCTTTCTAAGCAGGTAAAACGTGAGCCAGACTTTGAATGAAGTATGGGATTTACATAAATGACAAGACATGGGAAAAGCATTTCAGGCAAAATGAACATGAACAAACATGAAAACACTTCAGACTTCATGTACATTCAGGGGACAATGGACCTGCCATTTGCTCTGAACAAATGTTTCACGTGGGACAGTAAGACATCACGTGGAGAAGCACCTGTACCTTCAATCCTGTTACAGCCTCTCAGCTTTAAATGAACTGCAGGCTCTCTTCAGAAAAATATATTTATATATGACCAACTTACCACTCTAGAGAAAGGATAAGCAGAAACTTAAAACACCTCTAGAAAATTTGCCTCTAAACCTTAGTCTTAAAAGACCATCCCTGAGACTCGATAAATTCGGCACATGGCTTTAGCTCAGTAATTTAACACACTGAAGCAACAGAAGATGCCAGTCATATGTGTACCATAAGTTGACACTTTAAAGATATCAAGTCATCAAGTTCCCTGGTTGCCAAGAGACAAAAGAGAGGGTTGACAAAATTTTCAAGCTATTAATCTGCCACTGAACTGTTTATCACTTAGCTAAATGAACACAAACTATTTCCATCTAGGTGAAACCAGTAAATCTAGATCAAAGTAGAGACTTTCTCCCTGAAATTTTTTTTTTCCTTCTACTAAAGCTGCTATGGTCATGTTAACACTCTATCCATTAAATTTCCATCTTCCCCTTCTGGCTGTGTAACCTTGGTTAAGTTAATTAAGCTCTCTGTACCTCAGTTTCCACATCTTTAAAATGAATATAATAATAGTACACACCTCATGGAGTTGTTTTGAGGATTAAACAAGGTAAATAATCAGTGTTACGGTACTTAGTAAGGGTTCAGTGTTCTCTCTGAAAACCCTAAAAAATTATCTAAAGTCTACTTTGCTTCACTGTATGTTTCTAGGAAACAGACATTACAGCCTAGCACTTACAAACGGTATATTAAGATTAAATAGGGACTTTCCTGGTGGCGCAGTGGTTAAGAATCCGCCTGCCAATGCAGGGGACACGGGTTCAAGCCCTAGTCTGGAAGATCCCACATGCCGTAGAGCAACTAAGCCTGCGAGCCACAACTACTGAGCCCGCGTGCCACAACTACTGAAGCCCGTGCACCTAGAGCCCGTGCTCCGCAACAAGAGAAGCCACCGCAATGAGAAGCCCACGCACCGCAACGAAGAGTAGCCCCCACTCGCCGCAACTAGAGAAAGCCCGCGCACAGCAAAGAAGACCCAATGCAGCCAAAGATAAATTTAAAAAAAAAAGATTAAATAAATATTAAGGCTAGTAAATGTCAAGAGCATAAATACCTAAATTATAACAGGAATAAAAAATATTAAAAGGATGTGACACTCAAAACTGAAGACAAATAGATACATATTGTATGCCGGAAATCAAATGATTACTAACTAACCTTTTATCCTAATTTACATATTTTAGGCAAAATAAAGTATTAACTATACAACCTCATCACCCTTTGCAAAGGCTTAATGACTCTTTTATATCCAGCTATTGGGAATCTATTCTGATGGCCTGTATTTTCAGTCTAAGACCAAAAATACCCAACTAGCCTCTTTCCCTACGAGGAGTCTGAGACCATCTTGGCAGTCAAATTGAAATATATGTAGTTAATCTAACAAAAACAAATTCTCTTTTCCTGACCTTGCCTGTTCGGATTATCTATGGAAAAGCAAAACCGGGACTTCCCCGGTGGCGCAGTGGTCGAGAATCTGCCTGCCAATGCAGGGGACACGGGTTCGAGCCCTGGGAAGATCCCACGTGACAGGAGTAACTAAGCCCGTGCGTCACAACTATTGAGCCTGCGCTCTAGAGCCCATGAGCCACAACTACTGAAGCCCAGGCACCGTAACGAAGAGTAGCCCACCGCAACTAGAGAAAGCCCGCACGCGGCAACGAAGACCCAACAACGAAGACCCAATGCAGCCATAAATAAATAAATAAATTTATTTTAAAAAAAGAAAAGAAAAGCAAAACCACACCTTAAGACCCCAGAACTTTCACAGGTTATAAAATAGTAGAGGAAGGAAATTAGCAGAAGCAAAGATTAAATAAATGAAGGCAGCTACAAAACCAGAATACATGAAGATATTTAAAAAGGAGAAGAACTACCTGATTTAACTCTTTAAAAAGGAAAGCTTGGACTTCCCTGGTGGCGCAGTGGTTAAGAATCCACCTGCCAATGCAGGGAACATGGGTACGAGCCCCGGTCCGGGAAGATCCCACATGCTGCGGAGCAACTAAGCCCGTGCGCCACAACTACTGAGCTTGCGCTCTAGAGCCCGCGAGTCACAACTACTGAGCCCACGTGCCACAACTACTGAAGCCCTAGAGCCCGTGCTCCGCAACAAGAGAAGCCACCGCAATGAGAAGCCTGCACACCACAATAAAGAGTAGCCCCTGCTCGCCACAACTAGAGAAAGCCCGTGCGCAGCAACAAAGACCTTAACGCAGCCAAAAATAAATAATAAAATTTTAAAAATAAATTTAAAAATTTTAAAAATAAAAAGGAAAGCTTAAAAAAAATACTATCACCAATATCACTGTTTCTCAGGGTCCTCAGGCCAATTTGCCTGTGAGAATTAACAGATTATACAGGTTGACTTTGTAAAAAATTACTCGCTTACAGCTAGCTAGATCTGGCTTTTATAAAAAATCAGATTCTTGTCACAAAATATACTAGAGGTCCCCTATGTAGAACTTTAATCTATCAAAAACAGTTTGAACCAGAAAGAAAAGCAGCAAAAATAAGTTCCGGACTCCAAGCTGTGTGTTTTACTCATACTATATATACTCCTTACTCAGAGGCAATGGCAGAGAAAAGTCTTATATGGAAATTGATGTACAGACTATCAAATGTTTATTTTAATATGACTTATTCTTCCTTAATTTTTTGGTGGATTTCCTCCTTAATCATTCTCTCAGAATTTGCCTTTGCCATACTGTTCTCTCTGCCTGTAACATTCTGCCACCACCTGCTTCAGAAATTTCTACATGTCCTTTAAGACTCCACTCAAGGGCCACCATCTTCCCTCTCCTCTTCCAGGCTGTTAGACCCTCCTGTCTCATGTTCACAAGGCCACACGTGCATCCTTAGTTGTCGCACAATGCCCTAACTGAAGCTTTCTAATCTGTCTCTTCCCCCTTAACAGTGAGCTCCATAAGGGCAGAGGCTACTGTTTTTTTCTATCTCTGTTCCCCTAGGGGGAATTCCCTGGTGGTCCAGTGATTAGGACTCCGTGCTTCCACTGCGGAGGGCCTGGGTTCGATCCCTGGTCGGGGAACTAAAATCCCACAAGCCACGCAGCAAGGCCAAAAAAAAATTAAAAGTTCCCCTAGGAACTTCCTGGCATAGTCATAAACCTTCAATAACTTTTTGTTGAATAAAAGAATGGATGCAAATGAGGCAGCAAAATAGAACAGAATGAACAGTTCAATGAATTCTAACCAATGTATACATCCATAAAATCACCACCACACAATCAAGGTACAGAACATTTCTATCACCCCAAGTCCCTTGATGCTTCTTTGCGATCGATCAAAGCCCTGCCCAGGCCCAGGCAACCACTGACGTGCTCTCTATCACTATAGGTTAGTTTACTCAGTTCTGGAATTTTAAATAAGTAGAATCATATACTACGTACTCTGCCAAGTCTGGATTCTTTTCCTCAACGTTCTGATTCATTCATGTTGTTGAGTACATCAATAATTCATTCTTTTTAAATGTGAGTAGTATTCCATTACATGGACATACCATAATTTGTTTTCCATTCATCTCTTAATGGGTATTTGGGTTGTTTCAAATTTGGGGATATTATGAATAGAGCTGTTATGAACATTCACATACAAGCCTTTTTGTGGACACTGTTTTCATGTCCTTTGGGTAAATATCTAGGAGTGGTCACACGATAAATGTATGCTTAACTTTCTGAAAACCGCCAACATGTTTTCTTAAGTGGCTGTGTCATTTTACATCCCTATCAGCAACATGTGAGTAAGCGGTCATTTGCGCCACATATTCAACAACCCTTGGTATTTTTTATCTTCTTAATTTTAGCCATTCCAATGGGAGCATAGCGGTAGCTCATTGTATTGATAGTTTTAATTTGCATTTTTTCCCTGATGATTGGTGCTAGTGAATATCTTTTCATGTGCTTATATGTAATTCATATATCTTCTTTTATGGAGTTCACTTCTGCCCATATTTAAAGTTAGGTTGTCTTATTATTATTGAGTTGTAAGACTTCTTTATAATATATTCTGGAAGCAAGTCCTTGATCAGATATATATTTTGCAAATATTTTCTCCCCATCTGTGGTTTAACTTTTCATTTTCTTAATGGTATTTTACAAAGAGCAGAAGTTTTTAATTTGGATGAAGTCCAACTTATAATTCTTTTTCCTTCTCCGGCTAGTGATTTTTGTGCCCTGTCTCAGAAATATTTGTTTACCCCTCAAAGCCATGTATATTTTTTTCTTGGCTAGAAGTTTTATTGTCTTAGCATTTACATTTACATCAGTGATCTATTTGGGGTTAACGGTTCCGTGTGATGTAAAGATGGCGGTTCATTTTTGTTCCAGCACCACTTGAACTCACCCCACTGAATTCAAATGATCATACAGATATGGGTCTCCAAACTCTCCATTCTTTCATTGTTCTATATGTCTATCATTACACCATTCTACTCTGTCTTGATTTTTGTAGCTTTGAGTCAGTATTATAAAATAGTACTGTAAGTCCTCCAAACTTTGTTCTTTTTCATTATTGTTTTGGCTACTCTTTGTCTTTTGCATTTCCATATAAATTTTAGAAGCAGCTTGTCTATTTCTAACAAAAAAAAATTTTTTAACTCTGCTAGAATTTTAAATGGGATTGAATTGGATTTACACAGCAATTTGTGGTGAAGTCCCATCTTAATGATATTGAGTCTTCCAATCCATAAATACAGCATATCTCTCAATTTATTCAGGTTGTCTTTAAAATATTAAAATCACAATGCTATTATTTTCTATTTCATTTCCCAATTGTTTGTTGTTAGTATACAGAAATACACTGATTTTGTATATTAACCTTGTATTCTTGTCTGTAGTCTTCTAACCCACAACCTTGCAAAATTTACTTATTAGTTCTAGGATGTTTTCTTGGTAGATTCCTTACAATTTTGTGTGTGCACAATCATGTTGTCTGCAAACAGAGTTTTATTTCTTCCTTCTCTTTTTCCTTCCTCCTTTTATTTCTTTTCTTGACTTACCACACTTGGTAGGGCCTCCAGTATGAGGCTGAATAGAGTGGTGAGAGCAGACATCCTTACCCTGTTCCTGCTTTTAGTAGTGAAGTGCTCAGTGTTTCACCAAGCATGAGAGCTGTAGGCTTTTTCGTAGGTCCCCTTGATCAAACTGGGTAAGTTTCCTTATATTCCCACTTTTCTGAGAGTCTTTATGATGAACATTATAAAGTTTATCAAATGCTTTTTCTGCATCTATTGAGATGATCATACAAATTTTCTTCTTTATTCCATTAATATATTAAATGGTTAATATGTTGTTGATATGTTAAAATGATAAACTAATCTTTCATTCCTGGGATAACTCCAACTTAATCATGATATACTATCTTTTTCATATATTTCTAGATTTGATTTGTTGACATTCTGTTAAGGATTTTTACATCTACAACCAGGAGGGTTATTGGTCTGAATTCCTGTTCTTATACTGGTTTTGCCTGGTTGTTACTAAGCTTGTGCTGGCATCATAAAAAGAAGATGGGAAGTGTTCCCTCCACCTCTATCTTCTGAGCTTGTATAGAACTGGTATGATTTCTTCCTTAAGCATGTGATAGCATATGCCAATGCAGCCAGCTGGATCTGAAGTTTTCTTGGTGGGGAGGTTTTTAATTCTAAATTCAATTTCTTTAACACGTATGGCAGTAGTCAGATTTTTTCTTTTACATCTCTCCTTGTGGCAGTTTTGGTAATTTGTATCTTTCAAGGTGTGATAGTGTGATTTACAATAAGAAATACATATTTGGTCTTCATCCCCATTTCTGGCACAGAGCCCCTAAAACCCTTGGAATTTCCTAAGTGATGAGAGCAACCGTGGTGTCTTTTGTTATGATAATTAGGTGACATCAGGAACACACCTGAGGACAGGGGTTGATTGCCAGGAGAACCAACCAACCAAGTGATGAGAGGGTCAGAACACTGAATCCCATCCCGACCTCAGGGGAGGGGAGAGGGGCTGGAGGCTGATTCCACCTCCAGTGGCCAATGATTTAATCAATCATGCTGATGTAATGAAGCCTCCGTAAAAACTCAAAAGGATGAGGTTCGAAAAGCTTCCAGGTTGGTGAACACATGGGGATTTGGGAAGAGTGGAGCACCTGGAGAGGGCGTGGAAGCTCCACACCTTTTCCCCACACCCTGCCCTATGCATCCCTCCTATCCAGCTGCTCCTGTGTTATACTCTTTATTATAAAACCCGTGATCTAGTTAAGTAATGTTTCTCTGAGTTCTGTGAACCACTCTAGCAAATTAGTTGAACCCAAGGAAGGGGTCGTTGGAACCTCCAATCTACAGTCAGTAGGTTAGAAGCTCAGGTGACAGCCTAAACTTGCAACTGGACGCTGAAGTTGCGGGTGGTAGGGGGCGGGGGGAGGGCAGTCTTGTGGGACTGAGCCCTTAACCTGTGGGATCTGACTCTATATTCGGGTAGACAGCATCAGAATTAAGTTGAACTGTTGGACACCCAGCTGGTATCGGAGAATCGCCTGGTGAGGAAAACCCCACCACCACCGCCCCTACCTAACATACGCACACACAACTCTGAATTGGTATCAGAATACTTATGCAGAATTTGTCCATTTCACCTAAGTTGTCAAATTTACTGGCATATAGTTATTCAGATATTCCCTTTTTATCTTGTTAATGTCTGTAGGCTCTGAATGGTGCCCCCTCTTTTACTCCTGATATGGGCATTTTATGTTTTCCCTCTTCATTAATCCTATGGACTGATTTCTGATGTTCAAAATCCTTTTCATAGACTACCAAAAGATCCCTGTCTTGTCTGCTGTCAATTCAAAGCCAACTGGAAAAGACATACTTTTTTCCTGTCAAATATATGCTAAACACTTCACTGTAGTTTGTAGAAATCAAGCAGTATTCACTTTCTAAGCCATGCGTTTTTGGGTATCCTTATGCTTCCTAAATATACGTATATTTTAGGCTTTATATATCTGCCTTTTTCCTAGAGATCCCACTTGATCCAAAAACAATGTTTCAGTAACTTATTTGAAAGTAAGAGTTGGATAAAAAGATTATGGTGGTCAAATAAAAAGACAGCCAAGAATGGCAGCAGTAGCCAAGGATTAAACAGGGAAAAGTGATTCTTCTTCCAAGGTCCTCTCCTAAACTGAAGAGAATTTGCATTCGCCCTTGGTCTAGAGCAGATGCAGTTCTAGTAGCCATAACTATGAAGCTCTGTCAATATCCTCAGGTAGGGATTGTAGTGGGGCTCATACACCCCCAAGGAAGACGTCAGTGGTACCTTGTCTCTCCCACTAAGTCTACAGTGTAACTGTTCCTACTAAGATGATTTTTAATCAATTGCCCATTTTGCTACGGCATCATCATGCTTTTAGGTAGCAAAGACTAGTGAGAGTCAGAAATCAACACAGCTAAACAAACAAACAAACAAATAACCCAATTTAAAAATGGGCAAAAGACGGGAACAGGCATTTCTACAAAGACTTACGAATGGCCAATAGGTATATGAAAAGGTGCTCAACATCACTAATCAACAGAAAAATGCAAACCAAAACCACAAAGAGATTGCCTCACCATCTTAGAATGGCTACTGTTAATACAAAAGATAACAAGCAGTTAGTGAGGATGTGGAGAAAGGAAACCCCCTGTACACACTGTGGGTGGGAATGTAAATTGGTACAGCCATTATATGGAGGTTCCTCAAAAACTATCATATGATCCTGCTATCCCACTTTTGGGTGCTTATCCAAAGGAATTCAAATCAGGATCTTGAAGAGAACATTATTCAGCCTTAAAAAAAAGAAGAAAATCCTGCCATTTGCAACAACATGGATGGATCTTGAGGGCATTATGCTAAGTGAAATAAGCCAGATACAGAAAGACAAATACTGTATGATCTCACTTATATGTGGAATCTAAAGTAGTCAAACTCATAGAAGCAGAGAGTACATTGCCAGGGCTTGGGAAGTGGGGGAAGTGGAGAGGTGATGGTACAAAGTTTCAGTTATGCAAGATAAATAAATTCTGGAAATTTACACTACAGCACAGTGCCTGTAGCTAACAATACTGTATAGTATATGCAAAATTTGCTAAGGGGGCAGATTATGTTAAGTAGGTTTTATATATGTTACAATAATAATAACAACAACAATAATAATAAAGAAGGTGGGAGGAAATTTGGGGAGGTAATGAATCTGTTTATGGCCTTGATGGTGGAGATAGTTTCATGGGTGTATACTTATCCACAAATTCACAGAGTTGTTTATGTTAAATATATAGTTTTTTACATGTCCATTGTACCTCAATAAAGAAATTTTTTAAAAAAGAAATGAAGGCATCTAAAATATTCAAACTCTGAAGTATCTTTGCACCTAAGAACTATTACAACAGCAGTGTCTTTCAAGACACTACTCCTGGACCTCTGTTTTAACAGCTTTATTTCTAAGTCAATTAGAGAAGCTAGGATTTTCTATTCACTCTCAGCCGCACTGTCTCTACTTAGAAAAAGAAAGCACAAGAGAAATCTGTTCACTGCTGCTATTCCTTCTAGATTCACACCCACTTTTTAAGGTCTCTTGGCAAACAGAGCTTCAGGCATTGGGTCCAAACTAAACATCACTTCCTAGAAGAAAATGTCACTTCCCCATACTTGCAATTGCCCTCAAGGACATCAGTTTTCTCAAAAGCGTCTCTTAATCCCTAGAATTCAAATCATTCCCTTTTGAGATACCTATCAACCTTGATGATGCTTTCTGCATCTGTTCACTGGTCTCACTCAGCCTCTTTGTCAGTGACTTAGCTCCTTCTGCAACATCACTTTCACGGACTATAAGAAAACCTGCTTCTTTTGCAGAATTGGCAGTTGGACACTGTAATTAGTTTACATTGTCTTTGCAGCACAGTATCCAATGCATCTCACAATCAGTGAGATTAAAAGACAAGATGGATTCAGTGAACAGATAAGAGTAACTGTTGCTGTTAAATGAAGAAGGGTGTGTAAAGAGAAATTAGTTTGCTAATGATTAGTTTATTATTATTTATGTTAGAATGATTTTTGAAACCCTTCACAATGTATACTTAGGTAAAGATAGAAATACATCTTTTTCTTTCACTGTAACTTTTCCTATTCTTGATAAAAGAGTTGGTATGAACAAATGATTACAAGATGCAAAAGAAATCATCCTAACAGTTATTTGCTTAAAGAAAATATGCCCTTCTAGAAATGACATGAAACAAATTACTTTTATAATAAATCTAAAAAGTAACAATAGCTTTGATATAACCAAAGTCAGAGTTCTATCACTTTAAAATATTTAACTTTTGATTAAAGTATAACATACATACAAAAAAGTGTAGGGGCTTCCCTGGTGGCGCAGTGGTTGAGAATCTGCCTGTCAATGCAGGGGACACGGGTTCAAGCCCTGGTCCGGGAAGATCCCACATGCCGCAGAGCAACTAAGCCCGTGAGCCACAACTACTGAGCCCACGCGCCTAGAGCCCGTGCTCCGCAACAAGAGAAGCCACTGCAATGAGAAGCCTGCGCACTGCAACGAAGAGTAGCCCCCGCTCGCCGCAACTAGAGAAAGCCTGCGTGCAGCAACGAAGACCCAACGCAGCCAAAAATAAATTATTTAATTTAAAAAAATAAAATAAAATAAAATAAAATAATAAATTCCTACCAAAGCAGGAATCCTCTCTGGAGGCCCATAACTGAAGGTCATCCCAACTGTGCAAAGAACACATTCTATTCCGATTAACTTCTAATTTAACAAAAAATTTTCTTCTGAATTTTGGAAATTGGCCCATCTGTCTATCTGCTAATCCTAGTTCTGCCTTTTACAGCCACACAAAATATATCTAATCTCTCTTCCATATTACAATCCCTGAAGATATCTTTGCATAGTGCTTTTTAAGAGTTTCTTTTCCTCCGTTTATAAAATTGCCATATATGTGTGTGTGTGTGTATATATATATGTGTGTATATATATATACACACATATATATGTGTGTATATATATACACACACATATATATGTGTGTATATATATACACACACACACATATATATATATATCTCCCTTATGAGCAGAGAAAGGTGTCTATAATATAGTATTAAATGAAAAATAAGTAAACTGAAATGTTTTTAGTTTCCTAAAAGCATTATAATAAAGATCTGATTTAAACTGGGTGCCCAGAGTACTTCCTCCCCCTCACATTCACTAGGTATGTAATGTTTCCAGAAGCCAATATGTAGAACCCAAAGGAGAAAGTAGGTCTCACTGATCTAGCTAACACAAATTCTCTTAAATACAGAATCTGTGTTTATTAGGAAAATACTGGGGATTAAAGATATCTAGATATCTTAAGGTTAAGAAAAAAAAAAAAAAGATGCCTGTTAATCACCAAGATCACAGTAGCTAAGACATATCCAGAAGAAATGTAATCATAAATCCAGCTTTCTAGCTTCTGATATTTAAGGATATTCTCCATTCTAAGGAGGGAGAAAAATCAAAAGGTTCTCAAGAAAATAAGTCCTGTCAAGATCTATTAAAGATGAATGCAGTGAACCAGAGTTCAAGTCAAGAGGCTACGTCTTCATTAGGTTATAAGAAGGAAAAAGAACTTGTGGGATTATAAACAGACTACTGCTCATAACTATGCCAGGTATCTATTCAGAACAGAGATAAGCAACAAGGGGAAAAGGCAATAAGTAACCAAGTCTGAATCAAGAACACACCCAGTATCCAATAGAAGGAAGGTTCAACAGGAGCTGGTCTAAGGAAAAATAAATAAATTCTTTAACTCGCCATTTGTTGATAATAACAGTTTTTCTGGTCTGCCTAAAAACTTTCCCTAAAATAGATGAATATTTCAGAAATATCAAATTTGGGTTTTAAATCTATTCTCTTATTCACAAATCTATATGGTGGAATTTTTTCTATATTAATAAATAACTAGAAAATAGAGGACTTATAAAAAAACAATTTCCATCACACTAAGTTTCTTAAACCTATAGTACAGTATATCCATTTGTCTTCAGATTATCTTCGAGGTACAAAAGGCCATCTTCCACATTTTGTTGTGAAATAAACTATCTGCACAATACTCAGTTTTTTAAAAAATACGACAACTTAAACTAAAAAACTATTTTGGTAGAAGCAATCCAAAACTGAGCTTTTGAGCGAAGACATCTTCCTACTTCAAACCAACAGAATATATCGACGGCTCGTAATATTTTTAACATACTTAATTCCTTATGGTCAATTAAGATTAAATACATACTAGGACAATCTAAGTCCAATAACCTTTCATTTTACTAATCTAATCACATCAACCAGAAAGAAAAACAAGTGCCTGCCATATGGTCTTTCTGTAATAGAAAATAGCCGCATTCGAAAACAGCATCTGTGCATCTACATCCAGCACTGCCCATACTTAAATCATCATGTTGTTAAATAGAATAAGATGACGGGTCTCTTCACAAAGCAGAGAACAAAAGAAACTGAGTATCACGTTTGTACCAGATTATGTGATCTGGTAATAACTAAAGAAATGAGGAAGGGATTAGAGATTCTGTAAGCAAGGCACAAGGGCTTCATAAAATGTTTCACTTGGAAGAAATGAATGCTACAAAACACTAACAATGTGTGGAGATATCTTCTTAGACCTGGGTACTCATTTTGTTGATGGCTCTTATCTTGAGATGGGTTCCACTCAGTACCTCCAAACCCAGAGCTCTGCGGCTGCCGCTCTTCTTAATTCCAACAGGCTATACTTTTAACCCTAATTTGCAGTGTAAAGCTTTTGACATACAATGGTATTCTGCCATTTAGATTCAAGTGTATGAAGGAACACACATTTCCAATTAAATAACAGTGTTATGTTATACTGTACTATCGCTAGCCTGCAATGAATCCTCCACTGAAGAAAACATGTTTTTTAAAAAATGTTTAAGTACTGTTTTGAGCAACGTGTATCCTTTTCAAAAAGTGTCTAAGTATTATTTTAAGCAGCGTAGGTAGGTTCGCTAGAAACCTGATTTTCACAAGACTGGTAACATATTACCTATTTTTTAAACCTGTAAATGCTGTCTTTTTATTGTAACTTTTTGGAATTAAACAAAAAAAGAGAAAATACAAAAATAATATAATTCTGCTATTCTCCCCATCAGAATTAACAACTGTTAACATTTTGCCATATTCAATGTTGTGATCATTTTTTAACTTACAGTGAAATATTCATGACATTAAAAAAATTAAAAGTGTAAGGAAGATTCCTATACTGGCCAATTGTTTTAAAAGAAAACATCAGACATACAGTTGGTCCACTGTATCTAAAGGTACTGCACCTGTGCATTCAACCAATGAAGGATCAAAAATATTTGGAAAAAATTTTTCCAGAAAGTTCCAAAAAGCAAAACTTGAATTTGCTGCACACTAGCAACTATTTACATACCACTTACATTGTATTAGGTGTTATAAGTAATCAAGAGATGATTTAAAGTATAAGGGAGGATGTGTAAGGGTATATGCAAATACTACCCTATTTTATATAAGGGACTTGAGCATCTGAGGATTCTGGCATCCATTGGGTGGGAGTTCCTGGAACCAACGCCCTGTGGATCCTGAGGGATGACCCTATTACCTTGCCATAGCTTCACCACCAGTTTGGTTCCCCTCCCCTAGTCTGTTCATTACCATTATCTCACCTTAGCACGAAGTATTTCATACATTTGTACTACACACTGCCTTGGTTACTGTTACTTGGTTACCAGCTTCCCAAAGGTAAGAAAGATGCAAAGAAAAATGTGAACAGCCATCCCAATGGAAATGGAGGTCTAAAGAAGAACCTACAATTCACACTACACATCGTTATATAATCTAAATTACCTAGATGCAAACTCAAGAACATTTTGGAAATTTTCCTTAGGTCTTCATTCATTCATTCGAAAAAATTATCTGAGGGCCTACCATGGGCTAGACTCCCTTCCAGACCCAAGAAATACCAGGTGAACAAAACAAACTGTACTCTTAACACTTACGTACATCATCTGCCCAAATCAATAAGCAAAATCAAATGGAGGAGCACGTCAGATGGAGAGTAAGTGACAGGGGAAAAAAATGAAGTGAGGAAGGAGGGCAGGTTGTGTCATGGGGAGCAGGGGAGGGAAGATCCTCCCAGAAGGTGACTTCTACACATATCTGGAGGAGACAAGGAAGCGGGCCCTGCAAACACCTGGGGGACAGTGTCCCAAGGAGCCGGTACACAGCGGGAAGGCTCTGGGGCATGCTGGGCTCGTATGTCCGCAGAAGGGGGGAGCGCCCGGGAGGTGAGCTCAGGGAGGAGACGGGAGGCTGTCCGGGGGTCTGCAGGCACTCTGAGAACTTCGGCCTTTCATCCTGAAGGAGATGAGAAGCCAGTAGAGGAGCCGAAGCAAAGGAGTGCCAGGACCTGACTTCTAAAAGGCCCACCGGGATGACTGTGGGGACAGACTGCAGGCTGGCAAGGGCTAAGCTGAGGGGCCGGTGGCCAGATTTGCAGGTGATGCACGAGAGAGAAAAAGAGGGATCAAAGATCACTCCCAAGACTCCGCCTGGGAGGGTGGGATTGCTATTGCTTAAGAAGAGGGAGACTGTGGAAGGAGCAAACGGGGAAGCTGGGCGGGCGGGGGGAGGGGCTGTAGAGAAGGAGGAATTTGGCTTGGGATGCGGCTTCTCCACACGCGAGCGGAGTTTCTGAGTGGGCAGGTCAGCTAGACGTGGGCATCTGGATTCAAGGGAGAGGTCAGGGTGGAGAGACACACACGCACACAAATACATGTGTACATGTATGCATGAATGATCAGTTTATACCTGATACTTAAAACCATGAAACTGAGTCTGGAGAGAAGAAAAGAGGGTCAAATGGAGTCCTGAGGTATAGGAAGACTTAGTAGGTCAAGGGGCTGAGGAAACTTCCAAGGCTGAGAAGGAGGGGACAGTGAGGCAGGAGGACCATCAAGACGGTACAGTGTGCTGGGATCTAAATGAACGGTTAATAGAAAACTAAAGCCTTTCCCGCTATGTTCATTGGCTATTTTGACATATATTTATTGAGCACCTACTATGCGCCACTCACTGTAGAGACAAACATGGTCCCTGTTTTCATGGGACTTGCAATCCAGGGGAATATAGATAAATAAACTAGTAAGTGCTCTTCCTGATAAAGTACAGGAAGGGTGTTTGAGGATAAGGCAGCAGAGCCAATTAATCCAGTCTTGGAAGGTCAGGGAAAGCTCTCCTGAGTGATGTTGAAGAAAAGACCAGAATGATAGTAAAAATCAGCCAGGGAGGGGTGGAAGTGGAGGAGGGGAGAATGGAAGGAAGGCTGGGAGAAAACAGGATTTATAAGGACCTGAAGTAAAGAGAGAGACATTGTGATGCCCTTGGTGGGAGGTGGGGGGGTTGGTACTGACAGTACAGGAAGTACAGAGAGAGGTCACAGATGCCATAGGAGAAGGGCGGGCCAGAAGTCCTCTCAGACTTCTCTCAGGAGTTTGAGCCTTATTCCAAAGGCAATGGAAAGCCAGAACACTGTTTTAGGCCAGGGAATGCAATGATCAGCTTTCTATTTCAGGAGGAGCGCTCTGGTTACGGCAGATCGGAGAGCTGGAAGGGGGCAAGGCTGGGAGCCTGGGACGCTAGTTAGGAAGCCTGGTCCATGATTCATCGCTGAGATGCAGCTAATCTGAACTCAGGGAGTGGCAGTGGGATTCGGAATGTAGGACTTTGACAGGAGGAAGAAGGAGAGAGAGGGGTCAAGGACTGTAGCCTGGCTTTTGACTTGGACAGATAGGTACCTAGCAGTGTTACTCACCAAGAGAAGGAAGTCAGGGAGAGGGCAGGTTGGTGGTCAGGGTAGAATCTGTTGAGTTTGAACAGCCTGTAGACTATCCAAAAAAAAAAAAAAAACTGTATGGTAAATAGGCAATTGGCTATCTAGGTCTAGAGAGCAGCCATAAAATCTGAGATACAGTTGTAAATTAGGAATCACGGGCATGTAGATTAAAGCCCTGGGAGGGTGTAAAATGAAACCTAGGGAGTGAGAAAAGAGTAGAGGAATGGAAAGGCCTGGCTCCTGTAAAAACCAACAACAAAGAGGCTGCAGAGGAATAAGAAGCCTAAAGAGAGAGAGAAAGAGAGACAGATGGAGGGAGCAAGAGCCTGAGAAGGAACAAGGAAGTCTGGGGTAAAAGCAAAGTGTACAGTACTCCAGAAAGAAGAGCAAAAGTATGAATTTTTACGTGAATGAATTCGCGCACAGAAAATGCCTTATTTTATTATTTACACTGTTCCAAAATCAACTAACAAATATTTTTCATCAGCTTATAATACGTTTCAGTCACAGGATCATTTTAGCCTCGGTGAAGAAGCAAAACATAAAATGAACTAAGTTAATTAGCATGAGTAAATAGGTTTGTTCTAACAGTAGACAGTGAAAGTGCTAAACACATGAACAATCCTGTGGAGAAGAGATTAAAAATGAAATAAATGTTAGAAGTGGGAAAAATAATGTGGCCTAGAAAGCTTTGAAGAAAGAAAGGAAGAGAGAGAGAGAGAGAGGGAAAGAGAGAAAGAGCGAGCAAGTCGAACCATAAAGAAGAAACATTATATGATGTGAAAAGGGGTGAAAATACCACAGAGGATTCAGAGTCTATACAAAGTGATTTTGTGAGCAAAGTTATGCAAGGCTAGGTGTCACAGATCAGCCTGTACACATGCGTGCACAACACACACACACAGCCCCCAAAAAACACTTATCTGGCTCAGTGAGTGAAACCAATTTTCAAAAATACATATTTAGATGTGAAAAGTATATCATTTTGTGTGAACACAACTATGCTATCCTTACTGTATAATGTCAAGATATATTTTACTGAAGTGTCACAATTCTTTATTTGAAGAGGATTGTTTGTTATTTGTTTGTTTTTGACCCTTCCAATATAGTCTTGGGAGGTAGTGCCTACATTCATACAGCAACACAATTAGATTCTAACACTTAATATAAACAAGAAATTTCTGATTGTTTTTCAACAAAACAATAGACCTTATTCACAGCAGGTGGAATTAGCCAATTAGATAAGGCATAAAACAGGGACTCCTTTAATTCACTACATTGATTTCTTCTGTGCTACAAAGTTAGTTTTGGCTAATACCATTAATATTAAGATATGTACTCTCGTTTCTTTGGTAGGTAAAAGCACACACAAATTTATTATTCAAATACACATTTAGGAACCTAGCAATCGGTTTTTTGTTTGTTAGTTTTTTAGCTATTGGTTTTTAAAATTTTAAAAAGAATGTCAGTGCTACTCTAGAATGTAATTCTAATAAAATTAAGCACAAAAATTAAGTGCAGTATTCAAAGACTTAAATATCTGTCAACCCAAAATTGATACCCAAAGTATTCCAGTGGCAACTCTTTTTATTACTAATATTCACAAGATTTAATGTGCATCAGAAGCATCAATAAGAGACAACTAAACAGAGCCAGTAAATACAAGTTCCCCTCACTCCTCACCCTGAGATTTTAAAATGTTTTCTGACAGCATACAGCCCCTTTATTTCTATTTCCACATAAAATCTAAGCAAACTATCTGCCTATTCTTTAGAAAGCCAAGCAACACCACAGTTTATTACCAAACCCAACTACTGTATATAGTCTCTAAATGAGAAAAATACAGACAATACAGTGTTTTCTTGACTCCCAAACTAGAAATACTACGGCTATGCCAGCAGTAAGGTCCAAATGAAAGCAAATTTCACAGCCCTTAAAAAAAATACATAATTGTCATTGTTAATAAAAGCCAAGTTTGCAACTGGAAACACTGCCTTCTAGCCAAGGACAAGATGTGTCTATTATAAATTCTTGGTTTCCGAGATATCCCTTAAATGACCCAAAAAAAAAAAGCCAAATAACATTAGTTCTTGCAAATACAATGCAAATAGCATACTAATTAAGGTATTCACAAGTCAATGACAAATAAGGCTTTAAGACCACAGTACCTATCATTATGGAACTACAATACACATTAAGCAATCACTAAGTTGTAGGTAGGCCTTCCAAAAGGAGTTATTATGGTTCACCATGATCGGAGAATTGTGGTGTTATACTTACTCACGTTTTTACCTGTAAGCAGGTGTTTATAGGTGTCAAAAAGTAAAACACTGTTTCTAACTGTAAACCTATAGTTCTAGTAAACTGTACAGTAATGGCACTCTACCTACCTCACTGATTTCTGCATAAACTTTCTAATGCAGTATGAAGTAAGCTGCATGAAGCAAGTTCCTCTGCCTGCTTTATGAACAAAAACTTAACTTCTGACTCATTTTTATTAAGATGCCAAAAATCACACACTGAGAACTAGACCGTTTCAATGACCATGAAGTTAAAATGTAACACAAGCACAAAATAAACAATGAGAGTGATGGCTCATTGGGGGATGTTACTGTTATCTAAAGTAATCTTCAACCTTTCCTTAAAAATATAGGCAGCTCAAAAGCAAAATCTAAAGGAAAACAGTATTCAGTATGTTCAGCAAGCAAATTACAGAAACCATCAATAACAAAGTAAACACAAAGGAGCCATTATAGAATTAAACTCCAAATATAAGGAGGAAAAAAGATAGGAGAGGCAACAGGGCACAGGGGTGCCACAGATCAGTGGATTTTCTATTTCTCTCCTGCTTGCCCAAAAAATTTCAGAAAGCCTGGTGTAAAATCTTCTGGGCCCTTCCAAAGATGCTGGTCTGAAGGCAGAGTCACCCACCTGACAGCTCAGGCTGACACTCACAGGACTTTTGAGCAGTGAAAGGAAAAGAATAAATAAAAGAACAGGAAAGGCAAGACATTTTTAAGGGAGCTGGAATTACAGCTCCATTAAGCAGTCTTCCAAGGCTGTGCCTAAACTAAACTGTCCACGGGAAAAGATTTGTTTCTCTACCCAAAGCAGAGATCCACAGCAACAGCATCAGTGTCGGAGAGAGGTGGTGGTCCAGGAGCAACAAGCATTCCAGACAGATGCCCTCTCTCCACCTCCAGAGCAAACCTTGGATACACACACGAAAGGTACAAAGCACCCCCTAACCAGCCCAGCTCCAAAAATACTGGAGAATGGGAACTGTAGGAAAACAGAAGCTTGTAGTATTCCCAGCCACCTAAAAAGGGAGAATTCCGTGCCCTGAGATGACCAAGATGGGGACATTTCAAAGTAAGTAAGGAAAACGTCCTTACAGAAGAATCACTGGAAGTTCCTCGAAACAAAAATGGGCAAGGCTTCACCTCCCTACCGGTCAAGCAGGGGCACTCCCACCATTCAGTCCAAAGCCCCACAAACCTCTTCTTAGGCCCGGGGGCAACTGACCCCCCACTGGCAGGACACCTCACAGACACAGGTCACTGCGGGCTACATAGGGGTGCTGCCTCTGCGCTTACCTCACAGGCGGGGGACCCGCAGGCCTTGAGCTTGTTGTCACCATCTCCCTCCGGCAGACCAGTCCGACGTGTGGCCATCATTTCATTTCAAATTACAAAGAAGGGACCAACCCATGGGAGTCCACATTGGGGGGGAAATGCCACCAGACACCCAAAGGGTAAGAATTCCACACCAGGCTCCTAGAAGGTGCAGTGCCGGAGAGACAATTAAAGCGCCAGGGAACGAAGGTTTTGATGAAGCGCCTTCGAAATGCCCTGATGATTATTTCTTCGGACTTCAACTGACTTCACCGTCTTCGTCCATTTCTCCAGACATAAAAAAACAGAGAAGAGAGGTCTCCTCGGCGGCTAGAAAGCGGTCCCCTTCTTCCTAGCGCTCCTCCCAAGTCCAAGAGCAAGGCGAGCGCGTCGTGAAGGCTCTCCCAAAGAGATCTTTCCTAGAAGAGGGAAAAGTTAAAGGGCATGAACTTTCTCCATACACTGACCTTAGCCTTGATCACATGCCTACCCCAAGCTCGCCTTTCCAACACATGGAAAGATAATTCGGTCCATGCTGATGAAGTATGAAAGATGAAAGAATCTTCCCATACAAAAAGAGAAAGAAAAAGGAGAAAAAATCCTATAAGTCAGGGGGGAAAAAAAAAAGCGAAACATCAGAACTGCACGGTGGTTGCCTCAAACATGCCCGGCCGTTGCGCAGCCGTCAAGAAAAACCGTTCCCTTTTCAAGTGCATTTTAATTAATGTATTTTCTGGGCAGAGAAGAGGGAGTCTGTGTTCTTCTGCATCACCCGGATAAGCAGACTTAAGGGAAGTTTGCTCCCCGCGAGACTAAAATGGGATAATCCTTTTTCAAAAGCCCTCCTTGCTCCCCGCCATCTCCCCAGCTCCCCAAAATAAAAACAAAAAGCCCTGCTCGGACGCGACCGGCGGCTCGGCCGGCGTCTCCAGGCGGCCTGGGGCACCCGGGGCGCCCGCCCTTCGCCCTCCGCCCCGGCCCGCCGGTGTCCCCGAGGAGGCGGCTGTTTTCCTTGGCCCGCGGCGGGGCTGGGCGGCGACGGCGCGGGGCCGGGCGGGGAGGTGCGCGCGGCGGCAGGAGGGACTCGCTCTCCGGGGCATTATTCCGGAGCTACAGAAATGAAGCCGCAGCCCCGGCCACTTTTATTTAGTTGCCGCGCCCCAAACTACGCCTCGACACGGTCTTCCCCGTTCCCCTTGGCCACCTAGAGGAAAAAAAAAAAAAAAATAGGAAAAAGAAAACCACCACCCACCGACCACTATTTCCTCCGCCCCTTCCAGAGGCGGGTCGGGGATCTCGATCTCCCGGGAAGGGCGGCCCAAATATGTACTTTCCAAAACGAACGGGGACACCCGGGGGAAAGGCCCAAAGCGAGGGGGCTCACCCTGCGCGCCCCGCCTGGCCCGGCTTCCGAGGCGCGGCGGCGAGCGGCGGCGGAGACGCGGGCCGGGCGCCGGGCCCAGCCGGTACGCGCTAGGCCGCAGGCTCGGTTAATATTCATGAGCGGACGGGAGCCGCCCCTCCTCCACGGCCGGCCGGGGGACCCCGGCGCCCGCCGCCGGCCTTTGTGCCCTTCCCTCCTCCCGCCGGCCTTCCCTCGCTCCGCACACGCGGGCGCGGCCCCTCCGCCCCCGCCGGGCGCCCGCCGCCGCTCCCTCCGGCCCCGCGCCAGCGCCGGGGCGGGCTGGCCCGGGGTGGCGGGAAGGGAGGGAGCCAGCGGCGAGCCCGGCTCTCCCTCTCCACCCGCCCGCCGGCCCTGCGCCCCGTCGGCCGAGGCGGAAAATAAAGCAGACACGCACCGGAGAAAGCGCGGCGAGTAGATCCGCACCGAGCCGGCCGGCCCCCGGACGGCGCGCCCCTCACGCCCGGCGCGCACCGGACCGAGCGGGAGGACGAGCCGGCGCTGTCCTCCGCCGCCGCCGCGCTCCGAGGCCGCCGCCGCCCCCGGCCGGCCGCTCCCAGGCACCGCCGCGACCTGCCCCGGCCGGCCCCGGGCTCTCGGCCGCCGCGGGAGGGCGTGGGGCGGCGCGGCGGCCGCCGGACTCTCCCCTCGCCTCGCCGGGCCGGGCCGGGGCCGCGCTCGGGCGCCCGCGACCGCCAAGTGACAGAAGTGCCTCGTTCCGCTGCCGCGCCGAGCTGTTTCCCGGGGGCGGATTTCTCGCTTCTTCCTCCCTGGATCCACCTCCTCCCACTCCACCTCCTTCCCCTCCCCTCCCCAGGGGAGGCTCTGGGGCTGAATATTTTCTGTCTTGAATAATATGGTCCCGGGAACCGACGCTGGAGAAGGGGGATTAGCCTGGGGCGGGGGCGGGGACGGGGGGTGCTCGCCAACCCCCCCCAATGTGTGTCGGGACCTACAAGCCCTCACCACCCCCGCATACACCTCCCCAAAAACCAGACACACAAAACCCTCCCCGCCTTCTCCACTCTCCCGAGCGCAGAGCGGGAGCGGCCAGGAACCCGGGCTTCCACTGGGGAAGGGACTAGGTACTCGGCGTCAGGGCCGGGGAGGGGGTCGATCATACGGCTAGACTCGCAGAATTGGGTCCCAGACTGCGGGGGACACGCCCGGGTGAGTTTTTGACCCTTCTTGCAGCGGGAGGGGTGCGATGTGGGACTTCAAGGTAAGGGAGTGTCCTCTCACGCCCGACAGTAAGACAGCTTCTCATTTGGGGTGGGGGGGGTTGGGGAGAGGTCGCAGCCAAGCGTTGTTCATTCAATTCTTTGCCCTTTTTACATCTTCAGGGCAGCTGAACAATTCGGCGCGGCTAGCGGAACTGAGGAAAGGTGGCGGCGCTTCTCCACACAGCAGGTCGCAGAAGCGCGGGGTCCCGGGCACAACCGCCGCCCCTCCCCGCCCGATTCAGGGGCTTCGCCCCAGACCCCCGGCGGCTCGCTCCGCCCCGCCGCGCCTCACATCTCCCGCTGCAAATGGCCCAATCGGAAGACGCGACGAGAGAACGCCAGCCAATCAGGGGCTGCTGACTCAGGCGTCCCTCCACCCTTTGCCCGCCCCCAGTAGGAAAGCCACCGCCCCTCGGGCTCCCCTTCCCACCCCGCCCCCCTCCGGGGAGGTGTCTCACAGCTCCTGTCCTCGCCGGGCTGGAGTGGAGGACCCCGCCGGGGCGGCGGGGTTTGTCACCTAGTCACCCTCATCCTCGCCTCCTCCCAGACACACCCCTCCTCCCTTTCCCAGTCCTCCTGCTGGTGCTGTTGAGGGTCATTTTTATCTTCGTGCCGGCGGGGGACTGCCAGCTATTGTGTCTGATCAGCTGCCACCGCCCTCCTAAGGGGAAAAATAAAAGAACAAACCCGAGAAGCTTTGGGGTCTGCGTACCTTTTCCTTCCTTTCTTACCGCACTCTTCCCCGAAGATTTAGAGACACCTCCCCGCTCCACCCACCCCGCCCTCCACACCCAGCTCTCCGTCCGCTGCCTCGGGTCCTGTTTTTCTGTTGTTGAGAAAAAAAACCAAAAACCACTCCCTGGAGCCTGAATACCTGTGCTGTAGTTTTTAGATCTGCCTAAGAGTGGAAGGTGCCGAACATTTAGAATATACAACTAAATCCTCCGCCTCGATTAGGGGAACGACTCTGACTAGATCATTTTTATGTGGCCACGAAATTTGCATGTTCTTGACAGCCCCTGACAAAACTAGTCAGCCAATAACAAAGGAAAAAAAAAAGAATAAAACAGAAGGAATTCCTGCCAGTCAGTCGGTAATTTACTGAATAGCCCACTGGGCTATCCAGTTCTGGATGCGATAGGGTAAATGAACTAGAAGTGAATAGAAATGCAGGGTTCAAGTAGTGTACCTCTAGTGGGCTTATAGAATATGTCCAGAAAGGAAAAACAATTTTAAGCACAAAACAGCTCCTTACAAATGCAAATGCACGTGCACGGCATAAACTGAGTACCTCACAGCTGAGGACTTCTAGGGTTAAGGTTTTTGTCATGGAAATTTTTATAAATGTTGATTTTGAAAAAGGCTTTCAGTTTGGTAAAGGAGACTAAATGTTGGCCATGGAAGGAGATATGAAAAGGAGGTAAAACACATTTTAGGAATTGTGGGAAACTAACGTAACCTAGAAAGACATTTCTGTAAGAGGTAAGCAGAAGGATCAGGGTTACAGTCTAGCTTCAACATTTACCATGTGACCTAGGGTAAATTTTTACTTCTGTATATAAGTACTAGAGCTACCAAGTAATAGTAGTGACTACAGTCTATAACAGCACTGCCTGCCTGCTGAGTATTCCAGAGCTTTACACACAATTTAATGAGACAGGTACTCTGCACAGCCAGGATTCAAGCCCAGGGGGTAGGGTCCAGAGTCCATGCTTCTCTCCACACACTATCCTACCTCTAACACAGTTTTTAATAATAACAACAACAAAAGCTAACATTTACTTAGCTTATCCTCTACTGATGATTGTGCTTTGTGGGTAACTGATTTAATCCAACCTCTGGGATCGGTAGGATTATGGTGCTGGAAAACTTAGGATTGTTTTTAAGAACCATTATAACTTGCTACCATATGTATCTTATGTGTATTAGGCTATCTGGATGCAGAAGAGCAAAAGCACATAACTAAGATTTGGGAAACCTGAGTCCTAGTCCTCTCCTGGGACCTCCAAGTATGACAGAACCTTCCCTCTCTTGCTGGGAGGTTGAGAGCATCAAATAAGACAATAGACGTAAATATTATTCCGATTAAAGTATTATTATGAAGGAGGGGTTTGTCCTGTTTTTCCAACAGGAGCCCTATGCTTTTATAACATTTCATTGGTATTTATTAGGAACATATTAACCCAGTATAAAAAATTAGGTCTATTCCTTTCTAAGGCATGAGCAGTAACAATACTTTAATAGCTGCTTGAGCTCTCATTTAGATGCATTCTGAGTAGACCCAAGTGGATGCCCTCTAGGCATCTGGGAAGTGGCAGCCATCGCTCCTCATTCTCCGTTCCAAAGGCTGATGGTATAATTGGGGGAGGATGCAAATCAAACCCTTGGCGTTGTCTTCAGCTGCCCATCTTGGGTGTTTCACTCATTAACACTTCCACCAGAGGGAGGGCAGGAGAAAGGAAAACCAGCCAAACCTAACTCCTGTGGCTACTTGTTAACCATTCCAGTGAGAGATTTGGTGAAACAGTAGGTTTGGGGATCATTGTAAATGAAGAGATATGGAACTAACCGTGGGTTTTGCAGTTGATATCTTGGTAGTATTCTTTATCCCTAATATCGTGGATAAACAAGAGCTCACAGTAATTCTAGCTTTGTTTACTTTGAAAGGCTGATATTTTCCTCTTTTGAGCATAGCTAATAAATGTATGGATTTCTTAGAATCTAACTTCCTTGAAACAGTCTCAGAAATTACTACAGCTATATTAGTAACAACTATAAGACAACCTTCTTGCAATGTAGGCGAGACATTCTTAAAGGTGGGAACTATAACCTTAAAATGTTCAGTTTTGACTTTGTTAGTGACACAGTAATATTGTTTTGGTGAACCATTATCAAGGAAATATGTCAAAGCCAGAAATAGAACCAAAATGCCCTAGCCCCTGGTCTAATGTCATTCTGTAATAATCTATGGATGATTTCTACTCTCAATATAGAAGTTGGCAATTCTAAGAGGCACAAGTGTTTGCCAGCGAATTCCACAGATGAAATGTGTAATTTGGGATGGAGCGTTTGCCAAACTATATGTCTGAGGCAGTTAAGACCAATGGCCCTCAGAGGAGTAAGGCTTTTCTTGGTTTTAGGACTATACTGTAGATTTTATTTCTTATTCATACAATAGTAAAAAGATACATTATCTACTAATATTTCTTTGAAAAAGACTTTCTTGTTGAATTGAATAACTACAGAAAACTCATCTCTCTGGCAAGGCGTTAAACTATTGTAATCAAGGGAAGGGAGTGATTTTCTACAGTAAATAATTTCTAGGGAATTCCCTGGTGGTCCAGTGGTTAGGACTTGGTGCTTCCACTGTCAGGGGCCCAGATTCAATCCCTGGTCCAGGAACTAAGATCCTGAAAGATGCACCATGGCCAATAATAATAATAATAATTTCTAAGATTCTTCTTCCTTCATCACCTCTTTTTAATTAATAATGTAAACGATTTACTAACTTAATTCTCTGCATCTGCCAAATATATGATTTAATATTTCTGTCCACATGATTACTATCTATCTTCGGTTATTAATTTCTAATCTACAGGGTATTGATGCTGTTTTATTCAAAGTCTATAGTGCCTAGCAAGTACCACACACAATAGATACACTTGAATAATTTCTCTGCCCTCCACTTAACCTGGTCTTTCCTTTCTCTGGCCCAGTACTCTGCTTGAATGTTTCTTTTTAGTTTGTTTGTTTGTTGCTATTAATTGGTTACTTGATCATAAACAATTTTATATTATTATTTACCTGATTATTATCTCCTTTTCTATCTAGATTAGAAACTTCTCTAGGGCAGATTCCTAGGGCATTTAGTTCTTTTTCAGACCTCCATAATACCTACCACAGCTTTTATACATTTCACTGGAAAATTATTCAAGAAAAGAATGATGATTATATCACTATTACTGATAAATATTTATACCTCAAGAAATTCCTGGCTGTCCGACAGCTCTCTGGGTTGGTTGCTGGAAGATATATGTACATGTCTGTGTGCATATGCCTAAAAGGGAAAGTGTAAATTACAAGAGGTGTCCACACAGAGGACACTTGATGTGGGCCTCAATTTCCAGAAATGCCACATTTTTTCTCTTTACCTACCTCCACCTCTGGTGACTGAGCTGTTTTTTGGCCACACTACCATGCCAAAAACATAGCACTTGCATTTTGGCAATAATTACAAAGCCCATAGTTTAACCATAATCATGTAGCAAACATTTTCTTCTGGATTCAAATTGTTTTTCAACACCAGCACCTCCATAATTAAAATTGAGTGGTATGGTGTTCATATTCATCAGCATTATTAAGAGTTTATTTATATATTTTGAGAAAAAGAAAGAATAAAAATGTACACATTTTTCTTTTATCCTAAGAATCGTGACTTCCATTTATAAGCATTCCAATTTTCCTTAAAAATATGAGGCCAGTTTTTTAAAGGTTTCCACCCACCCAACTAAATATGAGCTGGAACATCCTGTGAAAATACTGTGCAATCTGGGTAGAAACCCAGATTCAAACTGGAGAACTGAAATGTCCTCATCATCTTGGAATAGAACACTAAATTCCAACCATTCCAACTAGGAAATTGTGCTAGCAATTGATTTTGATATTACAGGCCTAATCCAGAGCAACCAAATCTTTTTCATCAGAATGAAAAAAATATCTTAGCCTTCCCTTTCATCTTTACAAGGCAGAAGTAGGAGAGACATCAAAAGACCTCTCCACTCCTTGATTCATTGCCTGCATTCTCTTCTTTTTTTATTTATTTATTTTCTTTATTTTTTTGGCTGCGTCAGGTCTTAGTTGCAGCATGCAGGATCTTTCATTGCACCGCGCAGGCTTCTCTCTAGTTGTGCCCTGAGGGTTTTCTCTCTTTAGTTGTGGCACGTGGGCTCTGTAGTTTGTGGCATGCGGGCTCCCTTGTTGAGGCACACAGGCTTAGTTGCCCTGCGGCATGTGGGATGCGGGATCTTAGTTCCCCGACCAGGGATCGAACCCGCGTCCCCTGCATTGGAAGGAGGATTCTTTACCACTGGACCACCAGGGAAATCCCGACTGCATTCTCTTCTAATCCAAAAGTCAACTAAACAAGGGTTCTACCTTCAGATAGGAAAGGTTTGCAGGATAATATGTGGCAGTTCACATCTGGGCTTCAGTAGGATAGATGCAGGCTTGCATAACTTTTCTCCCAAAAGATTTTTTCAATTACGTTTTAACTTTTAAAAATTGCAACACAGAAAGAAAAAAGTAGATATTGCAACTAGGAGAGAGCCTAATCTTGTGTCACATCCTATGAAACCACCCTCTCGCCCTCTTCCAGCCTCCTACTGTGGCTCTTCGTTGGCTGGATCCACTCAAAGATAATTCATTAGCTGTGTCTTTATATACATAGAAAATCTAGATAGCAAATCTGATCACAGATGGATGGAAAGAAAATAAAAAGATTGATGTAAACATTTTAATTTGGAGAGGAAAAGGGGAAGATGAAATAAAGAAGCATATTATTCTAAAGTGAAAGAAAAGATGTATTATAGAAGACAACTCACCACAGTAAACAGAAGAAAAATAGAGACAAATGTTTTCCACCCTGAAGGAAATCAAATATGTCAAAAGTGAAATGACAAGATGGGACATCCCTGGTGGCACAGTGGTTAAGAATCTGCCTGCCAATGCAGGAGACACGGGTTCGATCCCTGGTCCGGGAAGATCCCACATGCCGCGGAGCAACTAAGCCCATGCACCACAATTACTGAGCCTGCATGCCACAGCTACTGAAGCCCGTGTGCCTAGAGCCCATGCTCCACAACAAGAGAAGCCGCTGTGATGAGAAGTCCGCGCAGCGCAACGAAGAGTAGCCCCCACTCGCCGCAACTAGAGAAAGGCCATGTGCAGCAACAAAGACCCAACGCAGCCAAAAATAAATAAATAAATGTATTAAAAAAAGAAGTGAAATGACATGACAATGAATGAGATCTAAAAGGAGACGGAAGAGCTAAGGGAAGATACTGAGAGGGAAAAAAAAATCATACCATTGCAGAAGTAATAAATGAATTATAAGTAATAAGGAATAAGAAGAAACATCTAGCAGAAAATAGTGGGGTGGATGACAGACTTCTAAAAAGCATTTCAAGTACAAAGGAAAAGGACAAAGAGGTTAAAGTGATTAGACAGGAGATGAAAAATATGGAGGACAAGGAACCAAAATCCAATTTAGAGAAACTGATGCCTCTGACATAGAGTTTAGAACTAATGAAACTAGAAAAATCATTAAAAGATGTAAAATGTCCTCCTAGATCTGTTCTCTCCTTCCATAAAAATAGCGTTTGAGCTGGCCACATGGTGAATAAGCTGGACTTGATTTTACAGCCTTTCTTCTAACTAGGTGTGGCCCTAAGACTACATTTTAGGCAATGAAATGTGAGCAGGAATGGGTGTCTGCCACGCTGGAGGTCTTCCTTAAAAGACTGAACCTGTACCTTCCTAACCCTTTTCCCCCTTCATGATGGCTGGAAAAAAGGATTCCCAGATTTAGCAAATAAAAATAAAGAATGCCCAGTTCAGTTTGAATGTCAGATAAACAAAGAACACATTTTCAGTATATCTCAATTATTGTGTGAGACATACTTGTCCTAAAAAATTATTCATTGTTTATCTACAATTCAAATTGAACTGGGTGTCCTATATTTTATCTGGGAATCTTCCTGTAGATACTGAGAATGGGAGCATCTCCTTTGACCCAGAGATGGAAGTCACCTGTGGAAGATGCCAGAGACATTGCCACAGGCCTGAATTGCCTACTTCTGGCTTGTTACCAGAAACAGACATAACCTTCCATGTAACCACTTCTATATATATGGACCACAGTATTTTTAAGATCTTTTTGGTATAGGAGCTTAGCTTTTGTCTAAACTATATGTGAACACCTTTTTTGCAATGCCAAAGATTAAAAAGACTTACCATGTTTCAGGAATTATTGAAAGAGAATAATTACTTGGGGGAAGTCATTAAACTTTGATTATTAAAAAAAAAAAAAAAAAAAGGAATCCTAAAAGTAAATCAAAGTGAATCACTTAAAGCAGGGGATGACAAACTATGGCCCACAGACCAAATCCAGTCTGCTGCCTGTTTTTGTAAACAAAGTTTTACGGGAATACAACCATGGTTATCTGTTTACTTGTCTACGGCTGCTTCAGCACTGTAATAGCAGAGGCAGGACACTGCAACAGAGACCATACTACCTGCAAAGCCTAAAATATTTCCTATCTGGCTCTCTCCAGAAAAAGTGTGCTGACCTCTGGCCCAAAGGAAAAACATTATTGACCGCAGAACTCTTCTCAGTATGAATTGATATAAAAGAGTTTTGAAGAAAAAAAGGTGCCTTAAAGATGATACTATGTAGTCATCCACATTTAAAAGCCACAGAAAGACACTCTCCACTATGTAGATATTTGGGAAATGTATCACCTTTCCTCAAAACAATTATATGATACCACCGTATAATCCACTAAGACAGGGTTCAGAGTAAATATAAAAGGACTGAAACAACTGATTATATAGAATGTACACATTATACATCTTGAAAGAAAGGTCCTACAATGAAAAGTAATAATGCTGTCAGTATAATATATGAGAATCAAAATGAGGGTACAAAAAATTGAGAGGTGGAAGGACAAAGAAAGGTGAAAAAGTGTTAATTGCAGTAATTTCCTCAGTGGTTATAGGGAGTTAGTATTCCCTAATAGTATTCTTCTGGTATCTAAGGCAGAAGTGTTGAGTGACTAAATAATTAGAAATAATGTGAAAAGACAAGCCACAGACTAGCAGAAGATATATGTCACTGATATAACTCACCAAGGATTTATATCGACAGTTTATAAAGAGCCCCTATAAACCAATAAATACAATAGAAAAGATAAATACGCAATTCACAAAAGAGGAGACACAGGTGGTCACTAACCATAATAAAAGATGCTCGATATCAATGGAATCAGCATAATGCAAATTGAAATGATAATGAAACCATTTCAAACCCATCAGCCTGGCAAAAAATAAGTCTGATAACATCAAGGGCTGAAGTGTTGATGAAAACAGAAGCTCTTACACACTGCAGGTGGGAAATATAAATTCATAAAACCAGTAAATGGCAACTCTACTTGCTCAGTCCCCAACCCCTGGATTTTCTGCAAAAGTTGTTATGACTATTACCTCCACCTTGATACTCAAAAGGGGTCTCAAGTGTAAAAGGCCTTAATCTGCTTTTCCCATATTAATCGGCAACTCTGTTTATTCTGTTGCTTCAGACCAAAAACTTTGAGGCAGCCTTGACTTTACTTTCTCTCACACCCCCCATCTTACCACCAGTCAGCTCTGTTAGCTCTAATATTAAATCGTATCCAGAATCTGATCACCTCCACAGCTATCACTCATGTCTAAGCCAAGTCATCTGTCACCTGGATGGTGATGACAGTCTTTAACCAATCTTGGAGTTTCTGCCCACAACTTTGCTAGTGCCTGCTCTCAACACTGGAGCCAGTGTCACCCTTTTAGTATCTAAGTCAGGTCGGGTCACTTCTCTGCTTAGAACCTTCTACTGGCTTCCCATTTCCCTCAGATAAAAAGCCCAAATTCTTACAAGAGTTTCCCTTGGTTCTATTTGGGCCACCTCCTGGCTACTGGTTCCAGAGCAGCCACACCTATACCCTTGCTGTTCTTCAAACACACACACACACACACACACACACACACACACACACACACACACACACACACACACACACACACACACACACACCTCCTGCAGCCCACCTGCTGTTTGCACCTGCTGTTTCCCCAGCCTAGACTACACTTTTCCCCAGATATCCACTCGGGTTCCTCCCCCTCATTTCATTCAGTCTTTCGCTCAAACATCACTTTACTAGACAGGTCTTCCCTGAGTCCCCAGCCCGACTTGAAATAGTACCATATCTGCCCACCCCACCCCAAGCCAACTGCTCTCTCCCCACCGCTTACACTTTATTTAATTTTTCAAAGCACTACCCCTAACCCTAATTGCCACCTGGTGTTTAATACTGTTATTTATTGCCTCTCTTCCCAGATTAGAATGTAAACCTCAGAAGAACAGGAAATAAGTCTCTTGTTTATTGCTAAATCCCTGTACCTAGAACAGGCCTGGCATATACTAGACACCCAATAAAATATGTGCTGAAGAGTAAATGAAAACCACTTTGGCAAGCACATTTTAAAATATAATAGCAAGGAAAACTGAGGATGTACATACTCTATTCTAGACAAAATCTACTTCTGGATATCCACCCAGAGAAATTGTCCCTTTTATATCTAAGCAGAAAGTATAAAGTAAGCCTTTCTAGAAAAGCAGAAATAATATTCTCTTCAGTAGGTAAACAAAAATCAGTTTTGTTTAAATGATCCAAATCTATTTAGCAGGTAAAATGAAAATATCAACAAATATCAATTTATATCAAAAGAATTATGTTGAGTGAAAAGGCGAATTGTGATAAGATGAGCAGTTTGATGATGTAAATATTATATACATATGTATCCATATGTGCAACATATATTGTTTATAATGTACACATGTGAATGAAAAGTATCAAAATCATGGAATGATACACATCAACTTCAGGAGGGAAGGAGGAAGGAAAGAAAAGAGGGATGGGGAAAGGGTTTAGCTGCAACATTTTGGGTCTTTAAAATAAAAAGCTCTGAAGACATATCATAAACATATTTTATCCCACGCACCTGTGGTCACCTAATCTATGACAAAGGAGGCAAGAATATACAGTGGAGAAAAGGCAGCCTCTTCAATAAGCAGTGCTGGGAAAACTGGACAGCTACATGTAAAAGAATTGAAATTAGAACACTCCCTAACACCATACACAAAAATAAACTCAAAATGGATTAGAGACCTAAATGTAAGACCAGACACTATAAAACCCTTAGAGGAAAACATAGGCAGAACACTCTTTGACATAAATCACAGCAAGATCTTTTTTGACCCACCTCCTAGAAAAATAAAAATAAAAACAAAAATAAACAAATGGGACCTAATGAAACTTAAAAGCTTTTGCACAGCAAAGGAAACCATAAATAAGATGAAAAGACAACCCTCAGAATGGGAGAAAATATTTGCAAATGAAGCAATGGACAAAGGATTAATCTCCAAAATATATAAACGGCTCATGCAGCTCAATATCAAAAAAACAAACAACCCAATCAAAAAATGGGTGGAAGACCTAAATAGACATTTCTCCAAAGAAGACATATAGATGGCCAAGAGGCACATGAAAAGATGCTCAACATCACTAATTATTAGAGAAATGCAAATCAAAACTACAATGAGGTATCACCTCACACCAGTTAGAATGGGCATCATCAAAAAATCTGCAAACAATAAATGCTGGAGAGGGTGTGGTGAAAAGGGAATCCTCTTGCACTGTTGGTGGGAATGTAAATTGATACAGCCACTATGGAGAACAGTGTGGAGGTTCCTTAAAAAACTAAAAATAGAATTACCATATGATCCAGCAATCCCACTACTGGGCATATACCCAAAGAAAACCATAATTCAAAAAGACACATGCACCCCAATGTTCATTGCAGCACTATTTACAATAGCCAGGACATGGAAACAACCTAAATGTCCATCAACAGATGAATGGATAAAGAAGATGTAGTATATATATATACAATGGACTATAACTCAGCCATAAAAAGGAACAAAACTGGGTCATTTGTAGAGATGTGGATGGAACTAGAGTCTGTCATACAGAGTGAAATAAGTCAGAAAGAGAAAAATATCATATATTAATGCATATATGTGGAATCTAGAAAAATGGTACAGATGAACCTATTTGCAGGGCAGGAATAGAGACACAGACATAGAGAACAGACGTGGATACGGGGAGGGATGGGGAGGGCGGGATGAACTGGGAGATTAGGATTGACACATATACACTACCATGTGTAAAACAGATAGCTAGTGGGAACCTGCTGTATAGCACAGGGAGCTCAGCTTGGTACTCTGTGATGACCTAGATGGGTGGGATGGGGGGGTGGGAGGGAGGGGATATATGTATACATATAGATGATTCACTTCATTGTACAGCACAAACTAACACAACACTGTAAAGCAACTATACTCCAATAAAAAAAAATAAAGTTAAAAAAAAACATATATTTAGACATAATATAGTATGTAATACAATCTATCTATTTCCACAACATATATTAAAACCAGAAAATCTGAACAGCATTTGTCTTTGGGGTTAGGAACTGAGAATGGCGAAGGAGAGGAAAAAGCACCTTGATCACCATTTGGAGTTTTTTTCCTAAAATTATTTATGGGAAAGCATTACTTCCATTTTTTAAATGACAAATTTAAAATGCCTTTCTTCAGTCCTTGTTGGGGCAAACAGATAGGAAAATAAAAACACTGAGGACCTGAATAACATAATTAACAAGCTTGAAATTATAAGTATCTATCAAACTCTCTCTCTAAAAATAAAAGACTACCTTCTCTCAAGGCTCCCATGAAACCACGATAAGAATTGACCATATGTCAAGCCATAGAAAAGATTTTGGTACATTCTACAAGGCAGAAATAGCATAAAATAGTTTTACCACATACAACTCGAAATTGGTTTTTTTTTAAGTGGAGGCAAAGCCTTCAACCCTTGGGAATTATTCATGTGCTCCCCTAGACAACTCTTGTATTAATTACACAGGTGACCAAAATCCAAATGTCAGAGTATCAACAAAAGAAGGAAAATGAGAACAGTAGTTATCAAGGCCTGAGGAATGTGAGCAAAGGTGTACTTATATGAACATTCATAACCTCATATATTTTCACTACCAAAAAAGAAACAATGAAAATGATTTTTAGAAAACAAGAAATTAGAAGCAAAGTTAAACCTAAGGAAAGCAGAATGAGAGAATTAATAAAAGTAAAACACTGAATCAAATAATTGAAAAGCAAAAAGCAGTGCAAATTACAAATAAAACTTTTGTAATAAAAGCAATAACACAAATAAATCATTTGATTATTTAATAAGAAAAAAAGAGAAGAAAACATGAATACCTGGAAATAAGAATAAGAAAATAACCACAGAAATGGAGGAAATATAAGAGAAGTAAAAGCAAGAGCTTGATAATATATCTGAAAACAGGGAAAATATAAAATTCCAAACGTTGACTCAAGACAAAGCCTACGTGGACTTCCCTCATGGCACAGTGGTTAAGAATCCGCCTGCCAATGCAGGGGACACGGGTTCGAGCCCTGGTCCTGGAAGATCCCACATGCCGTGGAGCAACTAAGCCCATGTGCCACAACTACTGAGCCTGTGCTCTAGAGCCCGTGAGCCACAACTACTGAGCCTGCATGCCACAACTACTGAAGCCCGCGTGCCTAGAGCCTATGCTCTGCAACAAGAGAAGCCACCACAATGAGAAGCCCATGCAACGCAACGAAGAGTAGCCCCCACTCACTGCAACTAGAGAAAGCCTGTGCGCCGCAACAAAGACCCAACGCAGCCAAAAAAAAAGAAAAAGAAAAAAGACAAAGCCTATGTAAAGAAGACAATAACAATGGAAGAAATTAAGAAAATTCTCAAAGAAATACCTTTTTAAAAAGTGCCATAAATAAAATGCTTTCTGGGATACAGAAATTTCTTGTACAGCTCTTTAAGGAACACATAATTCCTATGCAATTTAAATGGCTCTAGGGTATAAATAAAGAAGCAAAAAAAATTTAAACAATTTTCTAAAGCCAGAATGATAAATATATGCCCGAAGAAGAAAGCCATGAGCCAATTTCAGGTGCGAATAGTGATTTTTAAAATTTTTCTTAAAATACTGGTATTAAATTTAAGCAAAATATTAAATAATATCCCATGATAGGTGGCAGGGGGGAGAGGTTCATTGAATAAATGGAAATATTGTTAAAAATTAGGACATCTCCCCATTTTAATACATCAGGTTAGTTACAGTTGAACCATTCAGTACTCACTTGATAAAATTCCTTAGACTTCAGTTTCCAGGAAGATGGAGTAGACATACTTTTCCCTATTCCTCTTACTAAGTATAGTTAAAAACCTAGATATCTTATACCTCAAAGGTTTTTTTTCTTTGCTCACTTCACATATACATCATGAATCAGTTCTACATCATTTTCTCTACATCTTCTTAACTCGAGAACGCAGTTTGATGGAACGGCCTTTACCTAAAATTTTCTGGTCTCACGGAAGAGGATAAAGCAAAATAAATTAGAGTGTTGGGAAGAATATTCACTATAAACTTTGATATATTTTCTTTTGGTAGTGTGGGTAGGATTAAAGGACAACATGGCTACTATTTTCTGCCTTTCATACTTTTGTAATATTACAGGATTTTGCAACAAACATGTATTAATTTTAGATTAAACTAATATTTGAGTTAAAAAGTCAAAAAGGAAAAAATCTGATTTCAATCTCTCTGCTTTAATTGAAACACATGCATTTCCCCCCCAGTCACTAGTGGACATGGAAAATAATGTGTGATCATTCACGTAACAATGTTTGAAAACATTTACTAAATAAATTTATAGTTTTTAAAAACTAATCTTGCTTGAATCAAACACACCATTGAATGAGAGGTTCTGTATGTACTGCATCAAGCTTTAAAAAAATTCAAAGCCTAGTCAGAAAAAAAAGTACCCATGCATCAAACAACTTCAGAGCATGACCATATATGTGATACACTGCAGAATTTTATTAACCAGAACTGAAAACACAGAGACAGAAAAATGTTATTTCCTAGGGGATTTTATGACTTTTCCTCTGTGTGAAGAAAGGGAAGAGAGCCGGGGTGGTGGTCATAGAGCCGCCAGCTCTTCTGGCCATCGTAGAGTGGCTTGGTTCTGCCATCGGGCAAGAGTAAAATCCCAGTGGACCATTTTCAGTTTGGAGGATGTATGCTATGGGGCAATGGAAGAGAGTGAAGTCACAGGAAAGAGAGTGAAGTCACAGGAAAGAGAGTGAAGTCAAGGAAGAGAGTGAAGTCATAGGGAAAACAGAATGGTGATGAGGATGTGTATGGCTGAGAAAGAAGAGACACTTTTAGCATATTTCCGTAAAAGTGAAGGAGGACTGTCTAAAGAGGACAGCGGTGTTCCTTCTGTGTGGTGTTCTGTCTAAGACCCCATACTGTCCCCGTGAAGAAAGTCTTCTATAACGAGTTATAGGTGCTTGTCCCAGAGAAAAGGATCCTCCCTACTCCCATGTGATATCAATGCAGCAAGCCCTTGGCATCTTCAAGAGACACCTACTAATAGGTTAGCCAACCCCCAAACTCTCAGGTGTAACTCAAGGAACCACATGCACATAGTGCTCTGACCTCTAGGGACTGACCGCAGATGGAGATAAGGGTAGGAGAATATATTTTTCTGCAGCTCCCCTTCTCCTGAGACACTTAGAGGGAGCTTGTATGTAGTTTAAAACAAAAACGAAAACAAAAAACGGTAATTTCAAAATCCAGGCAGTTGTCCTTTTAGCCAAGGAGCTGAGGACTGTATTGTTTGGAAAGACATCGTGAGGGACCTCATTTCCTACTGGCATGGCTGGGAGGGAGAGAAAGAAAACAAGAGGATTGAACTTGCCCTGCGATATAATGTAGAATATGCTCTCTACTGTGAACAGGGCAGCTGTGCAGATTTTGTTGCTTCTAGGAAACTCTTTCTTTCCTTTAATGTGGACGTAGACAAGTCTGTCCCTGAGAATAGCTTGTCGTTGGGAGAAGAAAGTGTGAATGTGTGTGAGGGGGCGGAAGTGGGTGTACCTGTGTAGGAGTGTGTTTGAGTCTGTTTCCTCAGAGTTACTCACAAAGACTGGTAGCCTCAGAATGAATGGGGACTTTCACCTCATTGTGATGCAAAGATCTCAAACACCAGGAGCCCTGGAGTGCCACAACCCCAACCGTGGACAGTTCACCTGTCAGAGCTCACCTGGATGATTCTGCTGAGGCCTCCAAGTAGCCTCTTATGTGAGGGATTGTCTAAAGCAGGGGTTGGCAAGCTAGGACCCAGGGGCCAGGTCTGGCCCACTGCCTGTTTGTGTAAATAAAGTTTTATTGGAACACAGCCCTGCCCATTTGTCTACATATTGTCTACGGCTGCTCTCACATTACAGCAGCAGGGTTGAGTAATAGTGACAGAGACCACACAGCCCACAAAGCCTAACATACTGACTACATAAACTTTTGCAGGAAAAGTTTGCTGACCCCTGGTCAAATGTCAACACTTCCAAAGGGAAGATTCCATATAAACATTATCCTTGAAAATCCTTTAGGAAGTGAAGACAGATACATTGTCACCCAGTAAGTCCCAACCAGTGTTTCCTCCAGCAACAGAGGACGTCATTGTTACTTCAACTGGATGCCTAATTAAGTGGTTGGCATATGTTTAGGGACTGTTTTGTGTGAAAAATGCATGTACCTAATATCAGAATTGCACTTAGCACAGCAAAATGAGAAGCTCAGAGAAATGCTACCAACAGAGGGCACGCAGACTCATGGCTCCCAACTCATTTTCGCTTTTGGCCAAAAGCTTTTTAAGAAGAAGGTAGGCAGCGTCATCTGCACTCTACAAATTGTCACTGCTCACTTTTTTTTAATTTATAAATTTATTTATTATATTTATTTATTTTTGGCTGTTTAGTGTCTTTGTTGCTGCGCACGGGCTTCTCATCGCGGTGGCTTCTCTTGTTGCAGAGCACGGGCTCTAGGCGCGCGGGCTTCAGTAGTTGTGGCTTGTGGGCTCTAGAGCGCAGGCTCAGTAATTGTGGCGCACAGGCTTAGTTGCTCCGCAGCATGTGAGATCTTCCCGGACCAGGGCTCGAACCCGTGTCCCCTGCATTGGCAGGCAGATTCTTAACCACTGCGCCACCAGGGAAGTCCCTGATCACGGTTTTTAAGGAGGACTGTAGAGTCGATTTTAAGTTAAGTGGATGCATGCTGCAACCCCCTTTTGGGAAATGTACTGAGAGTTGTGGATGCCATGGATTGCCCTGGTTACGGAGGCGTTATTTCAGAGGGAGGGAAGGATTTTTCCAGTACTGTAAAGAATTGGAGAAGGGTCTTTCTGCAGAGAGAGAGAGGGAGAGAGGGAGAGAGGAAAGTAGATCTTGAAACAGGGAAGATTGGCTAAGCACTGCAACGTGCCAGGACAGGGCCCTGTAAGGAGTGTTGTTTCTTTTCCTTTTGTCTTAGACTGAGAACAGCTGTATTTTGCCTCCTGTATAAAGTTCCGTTGCCTACATTGTCATTCTCTCCAGTGAGTTGCAAACTTTCAGTAAATCTTCTCACAGACTCAGTGTCATGGTATCATGGTACTAGGGAGAAGCAAAGGATGGGGCGGATGACGACATCTGCCCTTCCCCACATCACCCTCCGCCTAGCATGGCACGACAGCGTTTTGTTAAGGAAAGCTGGGAGTGCCAAGGTTTGGGGCAGCAACTAGCCCCACATTGGACCGAGGCTCAACACAAAAGCTGGAAGCCTTGGGAGGGAACAGAGGGGATTGCAGGTGCAGCTACATGGTTACCTGATTCCAGGACAAACAGGAGATAAACGCGCTACTCCTTTCCCGGCAAATACACTATAGAAACATGAGTGGATCTTGAAAATGATGGAAAATATGACTGTGTGTGTCGGGGGGTTGGGGGTGCGGGGGAGGAAGGTAAATACATGAATTACAGAAACATGGGAACGTTTCACAATGGAATGTTTTTGATGGATATCTTCACACCAGAAGTGAACAGCTCTTTTCACTTTCACCAGCATCTTCCTTCTCACCTATAGGCCATTTTTAAAGGTGCACATAAAGATGTTATACAGCGAGCCCAGCCATGACAGGGGGAAAACTGCAAGACTAAATTGAGAGGTACCTGCCCTTGCTCTCCAGCCTGCAGCGCATCTCATTCGAGTTTGTGCTGCAGCCCAATTACAACTGCTACAGTCAGAGACCTCCAGTGTGTTCATGAACACCCAAACTGCAAAATCTAACTTACTAATTTTTTTTTACTAGTAAAATTTAGGAGCATTTAAAAAAAATTTTATTGAGGAATAATTGACAAATAGAGCTGTATGTATTTAAAGGGTACAACATGATGATTTTATATACATAGACATGGAATGATTACCACGATCACGATAACTAATTTACTAATTTAAAATTGAGCTAATGGGCTTCCCTGGTGGTGCAGTGGCTAAGAATCCGCCTGCCAATGCAGGGGACACGGGTTCGAGCCCTGGTCCAGGAAGATCCCACATGCCGCGGAGCAACTAAGCCCGTGCGCCACAACTACTGAGCCTGTGCTCTAGAGCCCACTAGCCACAACTACTGAGCCCGCGCGCCTAGAGCCCGTGCTCCACAACGAAGAGTAGCCCCCTCTCGCCACAACTAGAGAAAGCCCACGCACAGCAACAAAGACCCAGCACAGCCAAAAATAAATAAATAAAACAAATAAATTTATTTTAAAAAAGGAAATAAAAATTAAAAAATAAAATAAAAAATTGAGCTAATTACTGAAGAGGGAACTTAAATCCTTGATGTAAAGTCTGATTTAGAATTCCAATTACATTTTTGAAAAATGCAGCTTCATCAGGCTAGGAATTGAGCTGATAAAAACAGCAAATTAAATGGCACCTGGATTTGATCAAACACATAAAGATTTGATCAACCCAGGCTGTATATTTGAAATTTCTGGGAGCTCTAAAAGCTCCTGAGACTCAGGCCACACTGGAAACCTATCAATTCAGCTCTCTGGGGGTGGGGCCCGGGCACCAGTGTTTTTGAAAACTCCTCAGGTGATCCCATCCTGCAGTCAAGACTGGACATTGCTCTGAATGCAAGTAGAGGAAAAGGGAATGGTTACATGACAGAAGCCTGCAGAGGCTTGACACTTCAAGAAGTGCGTAAAGCTTTGCATCTCTGCTTTCTTTTATTCTAGAGCAGAAGGCATTTCAGGAGTTCTGATTTAGCCCAGAAATGTGAACTGTTCTATTTAGACTTCATGAAAGCACATATGGGCGATGTTGCCATGAAATCACTCTAACCATCTGGCAATGCAACAGGAAGTGATTCTGGTATCGAATAAAGTGAAACAAGTAGGGTGAGGCAGCAATTAAAACTTATCAAAATAGCTTTGATTTTCCGAGTGGTAGAGAAGAGTATTCATCCTTTCCAAAGGGACTTTTTTCCTTATTTCCATAGAAAAGATTTCTTAAGCTAAGATTTAATTTGGGTCTATTATTTTAAGAAATAAAATAAACCCTAATACTTCAAAGGCTTTAATAAAAACATAAAGCTCTACTTCTTAGTCTCATGGAGGAGAATGTATAAATCCAATTAACGGGCATTTGAAGTGAATATTGGAGCCCTATTAAAACTTAAACAACTTTAAAATGTATGAAAGACTTGACAGGTACACGGCCAAGTTGGGAAGAGGAAGCATTATTGTAGGTAGCGGGGTGAGGGGAAAACGGTCTCTATAATATGAGTTTACCATCACTTAGGGGGTGAGGCGTCTTGTGGTAATAACCATAACATCAACTGTTCTGTCTTAACACTGTTTTATTTATTTTATTGGTCATGCTGTGTCTTTTCATAGATTTTTCATGTGCTCTCATGAGTTCTATTTTCTTAACCTCTCCATTTGAAGACTTTCTCTGAGCCCTGCCATCACCCTACCCACGCCACCCCCTCAGCCATAAAGGATGCTAGAGTGGTAAGTCTGAGTGTGTCTTTTTGTTGCCCTTGAACATAGAAATATGGTTTTCCAGATTTAGGAACATTATCCATTTCTTAATTAAACTTTTTATTTTGGGGAAATTGTGGCTTCACATGCAATTGTGAGAAATGATGCAGAGAGAGCCTGTGTCCCCATTACCTAGTTTATCCCAATGGTAACATCTTGCAGAACTATAGTAGAGGGGCTTCTCTGGTGGCGCAGTGGTTAAGAATCCGCCTGCCAATTCAGGGGACATGGGTTCGAGCCCTGGTCTGGGAAGATCCCACATGCCACAGAGCAACTAAGCCCGTGAGCCATAACTACTGAGCCTGCGCTCTAGAGCCCGTGAGCCACAACTACTGAGCCCACGTGCCTAGAGTCCATGCTCTGCAACAAGAGAAGCCACCACAATGAGAAGCCCGGGCACCGCAACGAAGAGTAGCCCCTGCTCACCACAACTAGAGAAAGCCTGCGTGCAGCAACGAAGACCCAACACAGCCAAAAATAAATAAATTAAATAAATAAATTTAAAAAAACAAAAACAAAAAAAAACTATAGTAGAACTTGGTACATATACACAATGGAATATTACTCAGCCATAAAAAAGAGTGAAATAATGCCATTTGCAGCAACATGGATGGACCTAGAGGTTATCATACTAAGTGAAGTAAGTCACACAGAGAAAGACAAATGTCATATGAGATCACTTATATGTGGAATCTAAAAAAATGATACAAATGAACTTATTTACAAAACAGAAACAGACTCACAGACTTCAAAAACAAACTTATGGTTACCAAAGAGGAAAGGTGTGGGGAGGGATAAATTAGGAGTTTGGGATTAATATATACACAGTACTATATAGAAAGCAGATAATCAACAAGGACCTACCATATAGCACAGGGAACTCTACTCAATATTCTGTAATAACCTAAATGGAAAAAGAATTTGAAAAAGAATAGATACATGTATAGGTATAACTAAATCACTTTGCTGTACACTTGAAACTAACACAACATTGTAAATCAACTATACTCCAATATAAAATAAAAACATTTTTTTAAATGACTTAGGAAAAAAAATTGCGAATCACTATATTGTACACCAGTAACATATAATATTGTACAGCAACTATACTTCAATTAAAATAAATTAATTTAAAAAAACTATAGTAGAACCAGGATATTGACATCGGTACAGCCAAGATCAAGGACACTTCATAGCCGCAACCAAGAATCCCTCAGGTTGCCCCTTTTTGCAACTCACATGTCTCTCCCACTCCACACCCCTTCTTAACTCTTGGCAACTATAATGTCCTCCATTTCTATAATTTTGTCATTTCAAGAATGTTATATAAATGGAATCATACAGTCTGTTACCTATTGGGATCACCTTTTTTCACTCAACATAATTCTCTGGTGATTCATCCAGGTTGTCGTGTGTATCGATAGTTTGTTCCTTTTGATTATTAAGTAGTCCTCCATGATGTGGCCATCTCACAGTTTGTTTTACTATGCACCCAAGGAAAGACATCTGGGTTCTTTCCAGTTTGGGGCTGTTACGAATCAAGTGGCAATAAAAATATCTGTGTATAGGTTTTTGCATGAACGTAAGTTTTCATTTCTCTGGGATAAATACCCAGGACTGCAATTGTTGGGTCATATGCTAATTACAGGTTTTTTTTTTTTTTTTTAATGAGGATCTTGAATCAGATGCGTATGTTTGATTGATTGATTGATTGATTGATTTTGGCTGTGTTGGGTCTTCGTTTCTGTGCGAGGGCTTTCTCCAGTTGTGGCAAGCGGGGGCCACTCTTCATCGCAATGCGCGGGCCTCTCTCGTTGCGGAGCACAGGCTCCAGACGCGCAGGCTCAGCAGTTGTGGCTCACGGGCCCAGCCGCTCTGCGGCATGTGGGATCTTCCCAGGCCAGGGCTCGAACCCGTGTCCCCTGCATTAGCAGGCAGATTCTCAACCACTGCGCCACCAGGGAAGCCCCTAATTACAGGTCTTTTAAGAAACTGCCAAAGTGTTTTCCAGGGTGACTCTACCTCTTTACATTCCCTCCAGCAATGTATGAGGGATCGAGTTTCTCCACATCCTTGCCAGCATTTGGTGTTATTATTTTTTATTGTAGCCATTCTGATAAGTGTGTAGTAATAGCTCATTGTGGTTTTAATTTACATTTCCCTAATGGCTATTGACATAGAACACCTTTTCATGTACTCTTCTTATGTTTGTTTTATATATACTGTCCAGGTTTTCAGTTGTATTTAGCAGCAACGAGAAGGAAAGTACCACATTATCTTTTATGGTGAGTTAAAATAGAATAGCAGTTAAGGGGGCAGGTTCTGTTCTCACATGGCCAAGGTCCAAATCTTAGCTTAATCAAATCCTGGCTTTGCAAACTTGGTCAACCACTCTTTCCTCGGTTTTCCACTCTGCAAAATGGGAAGAACACCTATCTTGTTTTGAGGATTTAATGAACTAATGCAAAACATTTCAAGTAATATGTTCAATCATTTCTAGTTATTATATAGAATTCATATGCCTTGTATAAAATTGATTATATGATTTGACAAAATTTTAATATTTGCTTCACACTCATCTAGTTTTTAATGTTACAGAAAACTATTTTGATGCCAACCTATTTTTCCTTTTTTAAGTGACCTTTTCTGGGTGTGTCAAGACTGCTTGACATGAAGACTAAGGGATAGTGAAATCTTCGTTGAATCACCTTCATAAATATCTGTTTAATTTATCTCCTCGTCTATACTAATGGAATGAAATGGCTGAATGAGGTTTCTTTCTGTTCATTCTGAAAAGGCAAGAAATGAAAAAATAAGAGAGTTAAGGTTGAAAACATAAAGACTGATACTGTGTAATAAAAACATTTCTGGAAAACCATACAACAAAGTTCTCTAATCAAAATCTATTAGTAGTTTAAAGTTCTATTTCTAGTCTTTTTTAATGGATAGCTCAATATATGTCAGTTTCCTCTAACTAAATATTTGTTAAGTTTTCAGTTATTTGGATCAATTGTATGCATGTCTATTAATTAATGAGTTCAACATATAAAATGATCATTTACTCTTTGTCGCGCGCTGTGATGGAAGCTATGAACACCCACAGGTGAATAAGCAAAGTCCCATAGGGAACTTATATTCTGGTAGAATAGAGTAAAATTTGTCTAGAAATGATCATGCTTTGAGGTGGAACATGAGGTACCAAAGGATCCACAGAGGAAAACCTCTAGGTATAGGAATCAGTTAGAGGTGAAATGAGGTTAAAAGGTGGGGTAGACTTGGGATATGCAGAATTGGAGGAAAGGGCATTCTAGAGTTAGTAAAGTAAAATCACATAAGTAGCAAAGTGGGATGCATCCCTAGGGCCCAGTGAGCAGCTCAGGTTGACTGGACCATAGTTTGCAGAAAGGAATTTAATGAGAGAGAAAGCTGAGAAGACAGGTAGGGACTAAAAAGTGCAGGACCTGGGCTTCCCTGGTGGCGCAGTGGTTAAGAATCCACCTGCCGGGCTTCCCTGGTGGCGCAGTGGTTGAGAGTCTGCCTGCCAATGCAGGGGACAAGGGTTCGAGCCCTGGTCTGGGAAGATCCCACATGCCGCGGAGCAACTAGGCCCATGAGCCACAACTACTGAGCCTGTGCTCCGCAACAAGAAAGGCCGCGATAGTGAGAGGCCCGCGCACCGCGATGAAGAGTGGCCCCCGCTTGCCGCAACTGGAGAAAGCCCCCGCACAGAAACGAAGACCCAACACAGCCAAAAATAAATAAATAAAATAAAGAATTATAAAGTAGCATAATTATATGTTACAAAAATGATATTCATTAAAAAAAAAAGTAGATCTAATTAAAAAAAAAAAAAAGAATCCACCTGCCAGTGAAGGGGACATGGGTTCGATCCCTGGTCTGAGAAGATCGCACATGCCACAGAGTAACTAAGCCTGTGTACAACTACTGACACTGTGCTCTAGAGTCTGTGCGCCACAACTACTGAACCCGCGTGCCACAACTACTGGAGCCCACGCACCTAGAGCCTGTGCTCCTCAACAAGAGAAGCCAATGCAATGAGAAGCCTGTGCACCACAATGAAGCGTAGCCCCTGCTCGCCATAACTAAAGCCCACGTGCAGCAACAAAGACCCAATGCAGCCAAAAATAACATAAATAAATAAATAAATTTATTTTAAAAAAAGTGCAGGACCTTTTAACAATATAATCTAACAAGCTTAGAGTCTATTTAGTAGACAATTGGGGGGGGGTCACTAAAAGTTTTGAGGCATGTGACTGAGTGACACGACCAGGGTCCCTTCATGGTGGTTAGTCAAGTAGTAGCATGGTTGGCAGAGGGACTGCTGGATGGATCCCATGTATAGAGAAGAGAATACAGTCAGAAATCTGAGCGAGGACCATGGCAATAGCTTAGGGATAGGGAAGTAAGAGCCTGATTAGGAGAGTCGTAATGGAAATAGAAGTATTGGGCAGTTTGAATCCATCTGATGTGTGACTTAATTGATTTTATGATAGCTATTTTGGGAAGGGGAGCTTTGGGCGTGTTGACTTCAAAGTTCTGGCTGGACTTCATATCCACCAGCAGGTGGAAAGCTGAGTCTGGATGTCAGAACAAGATCAGAGCTGAAAATACATTTTTTACCTTGTATCCACCATGAGTGATAATCTGGTAAAGTAAGCCTCCGTCTTTAGTAACATTTTTCTAATTTGTTTTTTGGTTATTCTTGTTCGATGAGTCATCTCAAAAAAATCTCATTAAGACTTTAATCAAATAGTATTAAATGGATAAATTAACTTGGAAAGAATTAACTTTCAGTATATGAGAATAGAATATTGTGCTGTCCTATTAATGAACATAGATTTTTCTCTTCAGTTATTTGTCTTCTTTTATCACCCTTGGTGAAGTTTTATCATTTTTACAATGTCATTCCTACCTATTTCTTTTTTTTTTTAAATAAATTTATTTATTTATTTTTGGCTGTATTGGGTCTTCGTTGCTTCGCATGGACTTTCTCTAGTTGCAGCAAGCAGAGGCTACTCTTAGTTGCGGTGTGTGGGCTTCTCATTGTGGTGGCTTCTCTTGCTGTGGAGCACAGGCTCTAGATGCGCAGGCTTCAGTAGTTGTGGCACACGGGCTCAGTAGTTGTGGCTCACAGGCTCTAGAGCGCAGGGTCAGTAGTTGTGGCTCATGGGCTTAGTTGCTCCGCGGCATGTGGGATCTTCCCAGACCAGGGCTCAAACCTGTGTCCCCTGCATTGGCAGGCAGATTCTCAACCACTGCGCCACCAGGGAAGTCCCCCTACCTATTTCTTATTGCGCTTATTCTTAGGTATTTTATACTTTATAATGATTTGTGATTATATATTTTCAAACCATTTACTGGCATACAGAAAAATAATCAATTTTGCATATTTATTTTACAATCAACAAACTTACTGAACTCTCTCCTCAGTTCTAAGAGCTTCTGTTTCCTCTTCTTTCTGACATTTGTATCTATTTATTTTTCTTATCTTATCAATACTTGGTGACTAGAACAATCAGAGCAATTCTGGAAAATAGCAATTACTAAGTGAAGAATTTCTAGATATTTCCTTAGTCCTTGCATATTCAGAAAAGTCCCTATGTTTTCTTCATAAATGAAAAAATGACTTTATTTTACCTGTGCTATTTGTTTTTCCTTTTTAAAGTTGTCCTCATTTTACTCATTTTGCTTTTTAAATCTTGCTTTGCCTTTTTATCCCATCTTGTCATCATTTTGGGTTTTTTCTTCCTTCTTTGTCCTTCTGCTTTAATTCATTGAGACAGCATCTTCCTGCGCTTTGTGGAGGAAGGCAAAGAGATTCCTGAAATTCTTCAAAACTTTGTGGAGATTATTCTTTTCCTCTGGTCTTATACCACATTTTATAGACCCTTACTTTTCTTCTGTTTCTCATTCTTCAATCAGTTGAGATCTGGTCATACTTTTTTATCAACAGATAGAAGCGTGGACTGTCCTGACCCCACTCCACAGATTTGTGGGAAGATGGACGTCCCTTCCTGAATCTACTGTTTGAGAGCAGGTTAAAGTGCACTTGTCCACTTGCTGGTTTTTAGGGTATTTTTAATTGTTGTGATTCTCCTCATGACATCTTATCTCACCCCTTGCACTTTGAAACTATGGAATGGTTGAAAAATTAATATCCTTACTAGGTACCTGTAATGGTTAATTTTTGTGTCAACTTGACTGGGCCATGGGGTGCCCAGATGTTTGATCAAACATTATTCTGGGTGTGTCTTTGAGTGTGTTTCTGGACGAGATTAATATTCGAATGAGTAGACTGAGTAAAGCAGATTACCTGCCCCAGTGTGGGTGGGCCTCATCCAATCAGTTGAAGGCCTGAATAGAAGAAAAAGGCTGAGGGAGAAGGAACTCCTTTTGCCTGACTGCCTTCCAGCTGGGGCATTGTTGTTGTGTTTTTTTTCTGTGCCTCTGAACTCAATCTGAAACACTGGCTCTTGGAGCCTGCCAGCTTTTAGACTTGAACTACATGATCAGTCCTCCTGAGTCTTCAGCTTGCAAACTGCAGCTCTCGGGACTTTTCAGCCTTCAACATTGGGTGAGTCAATTCTTTATAAAAAATCTCTTCCTATATACATTCCATTGGTTCTGTTTCTCTGGAGAACCCTGACTAATACAGTACTCCTACCGGCATTCTCCGATCTTGGCCCTCTCTGCCTTTGGAGCATGACACACGGAGTCTACAGCGGCCATATACTGATACTGCCACCAGTTTTCCTGAGCCCTACTTTCTGTGCCATCACTCTCTGGAATCATAATCACCTCTGAATTAGAAAAATAAAAAAGATAATGTAAATGTCTAACATTAATGGGAACTTACTAGGACTCAAGGGCTATGCTAAGAACTGTATACCTATTTTCCAGCTAATGCAAAAATATAGCTAGATGTGGGGCAAGGAGGAATGGAGAGTGAGATGTGGAGCAAGAAGAAAGTATCAGTGCTCTGGCTGCCAGATAAGGATCTATAGACTAAGTACCACCTGCCCAATATTCCAGTTGGTACAGATACAGGGCCTCTGAGTGCAAGGATCACCGGGATAGTAAAAGTCACACTCCTGCCTCTTTCCAGGTGGTTTAGGTACACTATGAAGCAGTGTCTGGGAGATTATAGTAAGCTGAGCTAGACTGTGAACTCTGTGAGGCTGATTACAATTGTATTTACTGATAATATATTCCCAGTACCTTGCACTGTGGCTGGCACAAGATAAGTGCTTAGTATTTCACATTAATGTTTGTCAAATCTACTTTTCCATTGGTCAAGATTCACCCCAAATTCTAATAAGTTGTATAACTGTCTTAATTTTCCTTGGGATAACTTTTCTTCTTTATTCTGTAGTTTCATAGCTATTTTAATGGGCAATTGGGAGAAATTTTATATTATTTTAAACCAGAAGTCACCTTAATGAATTTTAAATGATATTGTATCAAAGCTGAGGAATGGCTTTACTACAGATCAATAAGACTACACATGTCATAAATGGAATTAGTTGGTTAATGCATACGAGTCAGAAATATGAAGTGGGGGGTTTCCCTGGTGGCACAGTGGTTAAGAATCCACCTGCCAATGCAGGGAACACGGGTTCGAGCCCTGGTCCGGGAAGATCCCACATGCCGCGGAGCAACTAAGCCTGTGCACCACAACTACTGAGCCTGTGCTCTAGAGCCCACGAGCCACAACTACTGAGCCTGCGTGCCACAACTACTGAAGCCGGCGCGCCTAGAGCCTGTGCTCCGCAACAAGAGAAGCCACCGCAATGAGAAGCCCGTGCACCGTAATGAAGAGCAGCCCCCGCTCGCCACAACTAGAGAAAGCCCACGCGCAGCAACAAAGACCCAATGCAGCCAAAAATAAATAAATTTTAAAAAAGAAAAAGAAATATGAAGGAGGAACATGGTTTTGTGACTGAGTAAATACCTCCAACGGTCAGAGTCCATTTCTCATCTGTGCAATGAACAAAATTACAGCCACCCTCTTGGTGTAGTGTGTGCGTGTGTGTGTGTGTGTTGGGGGAAGAGGGGCTACAATATGTCTATTGTATGGCTACAAAACTGCTTTGCAAACTGCCTATCCTGTATATATGTTAGATGTTTTGCCTGCTATCACTATGATCATTTTCTGTCTCGTGTGCTAATCTATGGACAACATCTTTCTGTGACCAAGATTCCAACCACAGATTTTATCCTGTCGTTCCCAGAAGCAACAGTACAGTATTATACTCAATTTCTCTACCAGATTCAAGGGTCATGATCCCTTTGGCAGGGAGAGAGTTACTGTCAGGAAAATCCTGTTGGATCCAGGACAAACCATTAAAAAGTTGCGTAAGTCTTTGTCAGCTTTGAGTTGTTATCCTGCAGGTGTTTTGCTATGTTGACACAGCTCATGTTTGCCCTGCTTTATTTATTGCTCTTTCTTTTGGAGGAAATCATAGAGAAAACAGGACTCATCCCACGGAGGGAAACAGTTTCTCTATTTAGCTGCTGAACTCCTCGGGAAAGAGGGAAGAAATCAGTAAGAGACGCACAAATGAATAAAAAATATTCACCTTCAAAACACACTAAAAAGAGCAATGAAGGATCCAGATTAGAAGAACTTGTGCCTAGTGGGAAGCAGCCGCATAGCATAGGGAGATCAGCTCGGTGCTTTGTGACCACCTAGAGGGGTGGGATAGGGAGGGTGGGAGGGAGACGCAAGAGGAAGGGGATAAGTATACATTTAAGCTGATTCACTTTGTTGTACAGCAGAAACTAACACAACATTGTAAAGCAATTATACTCCAATAAAGATGTTAAAAAAAAAAAAAAAAGGGAGAAGAACTTGTTCCAGAGGGACTCTTGAGCACCTGGAAATGCAGAGGAAAAAGTAAAAGCCAATTTGATTAATTTTAATTGAGTAAGTAATGCTTAATCTCCAGTCATGTTCAAGGCTCTGACAGAGATACATAAAGGAAGTAAGATGCAATTCCTGCCCTCACGTTGTTTATAGCTGAACAGAGACAATGGAGTGAGCAAACGATTCTAATATAAAGCAAACCACGAGAAAGTGGCTGTCACCAACGTGACACCCCCATTCTAGTAGGTCTTTATTAATTATATGAACATATTTCTCAAATTATGTATTTTCTTGAAAATCATGTTAAAATCTTGTTCTCAAATACAGCACTTAATGAGTCCACTGAATAAACTTTCAGAGAATAAGATATGTGTTTGGGAAGAAATAAAGGTTTTAGAAAACCTAAGTAGCTTCTGTCCAGATGTCTGTCCCTGTGCTTGTTGATGGCCACTGGAAAGGCCGAGCATATAGGAAATAGTCTTCTTTCTAATATGAAAGGCATATTTGTGTCCCGTGGAATGAGAGGTATGTGTGGTATGAGAACAGGACCCAAGGTCACTGCAGGGCTCCCAGTTCTAACGCATATTTCCTGACTTAGGTTCCTCTGCATGGATCATGGCTTGTTGGTTATCCACACTCACAACTTCTATTGCATTCGTCCTAGGATGCTTAATCATTCTTGTAACTTTTAATTGTTCTCCCCTTTCTTCATCGTTCTCTGTCTTTGTTATGGTGGAGTTTCATTTCAGTCTTGAAACCCGTTCCATGTCATCTCCGTTTCAGTAGCATGTTTTACAGACATGGTTCAGCAATTTTTTATTTCTTAAAACTTTTAACTCTTTGATGAAGTAAAGGCTCAGAGTTTTTATACAATTTTTATAAACAGATGCATTTTAAGTCTGAAGAGATGTCATATATTTAATGACTTAACGGAGTAGAAATTTAAAGCCTACTTAAAAAATTAAATATTCAGAAATACAAGCTTTATAAACTGTCACTCATCATCTGTTACCCGACAAGATTAATATTTGTCTAATTTTTAAAGCAACGTGTGTATAAGAATAAAATGCAGAAATCTAAAGCATACATTTTGACCAAGTTTGATAAATGTATAATAAACCCATGAAACCACCACCCCAGTCAAGACAACAAACATTTCCATCACTCCAGAAAGTTCTCTCATGTCTCTGCCAGTTAATCCTCAACACCCGGGGGCAACCACTGATCTGAATCCTATCACCATGGATCCATTTTGCCTGTTCTTTCACTTCCTGTATGGAAAGAGACAGTTTTTACACTTTTGTGACTGTCTTCTTTCCACATTCTGTTTTTGAGATTGGTCAATATGGTTGAGTATGAATATACTGCATTATATGAATATACCACAATCTGTCCATTCAACTGTTGAAGGATATTTGGGTTATTTCCAGTTTTCGACTATTACTAATAAACATTTACAACTAATCCAAGTCCACTTTCAAGTAGTTTCCTCACATACATCCACTGATCAATTCTCTGCTGCATACCTGAGGCGGACCTTCTGCAGATATCTGGATTTCTCTTTTTGTGCAAAACTCTCCTCCTTATTACTCTGTCCTGAATACTCCAGCTCCCACCGTCTCTCTGGACTCTCAGTGCCATCTCCTCAATTCAAGAAGTCACTGGGTTTTGCCTGGTTTTCTCTCTCTGTGCTGAAACCTAGAAGCTCCCAAACTCTCTCAAGCTCATAAGCTTAGGCAATCATAGCGCTCCCCTTGCTTACCTTCTGTTTTTCAGGGATCACTGTCCTTCATTGCCTGATAATCAGTGTCTTCAAAGTCATTGTTTCATATATTTTGTGTGGGTTGATTTACTGATCTATTTATCGATTTTTGGTTGTTGCTTGGTTGTTTCAGGTGGGAGAGTAAAACTGAGCTGGAAGCAGAGGTTCATATTTCATAATTTTATTTTTTTATAAATTTATTTATTTTATTTATTTTTGGCTGTGTTGGGTCTTTGTTGCTGTGCGCGGGTTTTCTCTAGTTGCAGCGAGCTGGGGCTACTCTTTGTTGCGGTGCACGGGCTTCTCATCGTGGTGGCTTCTCTTGTTGCAGAGCATGGGCTCTAGGCGCATGGGCTTCAGTAGTTGTGGCACGGGGGCTCAGTAGTTGTGGCTCGCAGGCTCTAGAGCGCAGGCTCAGTAGTTGTGGTGCATGGGCTTAGTTGCTCTGCGGCATGTGGGATCTTCCCAGACCAGGGCTCGTACCCGTCTCCCCTGCATTGGCAGGTGGATTCTCAACCACTGCACCACCGGGGAAGCCCTTCATAATTTTTGATGCTATTTCAAATGGATTGTTAAGTATTCTTTTTCCATTTGCTTGTTTCTAATACTTAGAAATACAACTGATTTTTTGTTTCCATCTTAACCTCCAAACAAGTATGGTTTTAACAAGATCATTGGATCCCTGGCCACTGGATTAGGGAGGAAGAACTCACAGCTGAATGGAGAAATTACTAACAAGGCTACATGGAGGAGGTGGGACTTGAAAGATATATAGAATATAGCATAGATAAAAGCTTCAGCATGAACAAAGCACAGAAGAAGGCATAACCAAGGATTCCAAGTTGTTCAATTTGAATGAAAGATCGATTGTGAGTAGAGGATTTGAGAAAAGGGAAGTCTCTACATGTATGATATATAAACATAAAACTTCTGTGGGAAAGCCTTCTCTGATCCTCCAGATCAGGGGACGTCATTTGAAATAACCTTAATTTCTCAGTCATAAAGTGCTGACAATTCGAATTAACTTTTTGTTTGCCCATTCATGCAATGTTAGTCTGCCATACTAGACTGAAAATTCAGTGAGGGCAGGAATCAGGCCTGTTTTTCTCATCTTTGTATTTCCAGCACTTAACAATGAATATTCATTGAAGGAATGAATAAATGGAACCAGGATAAGAAGTCTGAATTTGATTTCATATGCAATCAGAGTCTTTAAAAGTACGTGCTGTAGGAGAATGATTTGTCCAGAGTTGTGCGTTAGGAAGATTTTTCTGGCAGCATGTAGTGAATGAATTAGAGGGAGGCGAGGATGAAGAGAGGCTACGGGAATAGTTTAGACAGGAGGCAAGGTAAGCCTGAGCCATGGCGGTGTCAGAGAAATTGGAAGGAAATAGATACAAAGGATTCTGTAGAGGGCAAACCAACAAAATATGAAAATTGTGGAGGAGAAGGAATAGAGAAGTCACATATACCTGACATTTTGAGAGTGGGGAATTAGGGGAAAACGGTGCCATTTATAGAAATAGCAGCCTATTAGGAAGAGCTGGTTTGGGGGAGGGAGCTGTCAATCTTGAGTGTTAATTACCCAGGAGCTTTCTAAGTGGCAATTGGAAACAATGTGGATCTCGAAACAGAGCTGTGGATTAGGAATGTAGACATGAGAATCGTCCACCTATAGGGGATACTTAGCCAAGTGAGATTGGTGAGAGACACAGAGAGAGAGAGGGAGAGGGAAAGGAGAAGGAGAAGGAGGAGAAACCCAAAGAGATAATTTCAGGGGTATTAACTTTAGGCGGCAGGAGAAAGTCTACAAAAGATAGGAATGAAGAAACTTTTCTAAAGTTGGGAATAGAACCCATAGAGTGTTACATTATGAAAGGAGAGAGTTTGAGGCTACTTAACTAAATATATAGACAGCTTGAGTAACACAAAGACAGAAAGGGCCATTGGCTTTGATCATTAGATTACGAACAAACTTCAAGATAATAACACATGTATTCTAAGAATCACTTGGCTCTTAGAATAATCCATTAAGGCAAAGGGCGGGGGGCATTATTACCCCCACTGTGTAGATGAAGCAGCAGAATCTCAGAGAGTTCAAGCGGCTTCCTCAAGTCCACACAGACATGAAGCATCAGAACTGGATTTTACCCCAGTGTCATCCTTGATATCATCCTCTAATACCATACTGCATCCGATTCTTTCCAAGATTTTTCAGAAAAATGTGTTTGTTCTCAGACCTATACTCTGTTTTAATTCATCTCATTATTGTCTATTTCCCTAGGAAACTTATAAAAACACTTGGATCCTGCTAATATAAGGATTGATATCAGTAGCTATTGTCAATAACTTAGGAGGAGTAAAGGCTCAGAATCCTTGTTTACCATCATAGGGTGTTGTTTCTTGAAATAACACAGACAAACAAATATTAGGGGATTTCTTTTTCTGTTACAGCAGTGAACACCAACTAAGGAGAAGGTCAAGTTTTCCTCATCAATTCTATAAGTTTCCTTAGGTTCAAACTTGATTAAGGACTCAGGTATTCACTTACTTCATCTAATTAGTGACTTACAGTTATTATCCGAAAGTCATATAAGAACATCAGTAGCATTTTAAATATCAGTAACACTTTATTATAGTACTATAAGGCCCAGAACAGCACGCTTATTGTCCCAATGTTATCAAATATTCATCCTGAAAGGCACAGGTGTGTGGTGAGGGGTGGAGAAAAGGCTCAGAGGATTCTGGTTTACTAATTTACTTTTTTTTTTTAATACAGATTTGTTATTTATTTATTTATTATTATTGTTATTTGGCTGCGTCAGGTCTTAGTTGCAGTATGCGTAACCTTAATTGCGGTACGCGGGCTTCTCTCTAGTTGTGGTGTGTGTGTTTTCTCTCTCTAGTTGTGGTGCGCAGGCACCAGGGCACGTGGGCTCTGTAGTTTGCGGCACGCAGGCTCTCTAGCTGAGGCGCGAGGGCTCAGTAGTTGTGGCTCGTGGGCTTAGTTGCCCCACGGCATGTGGGATCTTACTTCCCTGACTAGGGATGGAACCCACATCCCCTGCATTAGAAGGCAGATTCTTTACCACTGGACCACCAGGGAAGTCCCCTACTTTTTTTCATTTTTTTTTTTATCTTAAGAAAGAAGAAAGACATCGGAGAGAGTTAAGCTGATAGGCTTGGTTGCTGTCTTAAATAAGAAGGTAATATGAGATGATAATATGAACAATATGTGCTGTTGTCATCTTCCAAAACTGCTATAACAAATAAACAAACAAGAAGAAAACTGTTCTACCTGTAGAATCTGTTGTTAGAATCTGTGAGTAGAATCTTGGGTCTGCTGATTCCTGTGATGGGCATTTATATGTAGGAAGAACTGACCCCATCACAATCAGTGGTCATTAAAATGCTTCCTATGAGTCCAAAGAGGCTGGTTCATTTAGTTCAGAGAAGAGTTGCAATTACTGTCCTGAAAGGCTTAATGTCAAGGCCTCACAGAAGGAGGGCAGCCACTGTGAGCAAGAGAGAGCTCTTTATCATGAGCAAATAAAGTTGTGAGCACGTTCTGAAAGGTACGCGTAGCTGTCTTACTAGTGCCTCCGAACGTAAAGCCCACACCAGAGTTTTGGGTAGTTTGATCCTTCTTTGAGAGTCTCCATTTGGTGGGTATGCTGACCCCTTTGACTAGGACTACAATTTCTTTATGAATTGGTATGATTTTTCAGAAGAAAATGAGGACAATTTTAAGAGCATCTCCATGGATATTCACTTTTCCCTTTTCCAAAAAGTAATGAGACAAGCCTACAGGCTTGGTTCCATTTTGGTCACATTGCAAATATGTGACATTTTAGGAATCTTGGGCTGTTTTATTCTTCACACCCATTTAACCACAGTTTGGTGACTGGGGTATGATGGAATAAAGCAGTTCTGTAGATTCAGTGCAGTTCTGTTTCTGGGATTTTGTAGCAACTATGGTTTCAGGAGAGAATGGAAAAAATAAACACACTTAGCAACTCAAAGGCCAGCTGCTTTAAAACTGGCTTGGACATTCTGGACTCATCACCATGACTTTTTCTTTTTTGTTGCTGTTGTTCTAAATTGTAAACAGACTTGTGTGGATTCTTCTTTTGTATATTTATATTTGGGGAAGGAGCAGACGGGGGCATTCCTCTTTTCTACATTTATATAAACTTCAGATATCTAAAAACATAAGGCGCAGATTTCATATTTATTGAAAACTAAGAGAAAAGACTTGAAAGAAATGTAATTGATGACTATTGGTACCATTTCCTTCCACTTTAAGTGAAACTGGATAACAGTATCCTCCTCCTAAATAACACTCTCTAGCCTAGAGTGTCAAAGAGCTTTAGAAAACATTAATTTAGACTCAGAGACCTCAATTGTACTGACTTGCATTATAAGGAATGCAAGAGAAATGTGATATAAAAGCTTAATTAGTAGAGCTTAACTGAATTACCCAAGTTTATACAGTAGCATACCTGGAGGTTACCCATTCACTGAGTATCCCCTCTTTAGGTCTGGGCAAAGCTCTTGAAATTGAATTCCCATTACTATGGTGCATCCAATAATTTTGTACCTTCTATGATACCCAAAGATATATATCTTTTATATATACATCATGATGGGGCACCCTCACAATATGGTAGAAAGTGTGCTGCCTGGGAGTACAGAACCTAATCCCAGCTACACCATTGCCTGAGTTCTATGACCTCCAGTATGGCATTTTAACAGAACCCTAGACATCATTTTGGAGAAACAGTAAAAATAAAGGGTATAGTGGATATTTGGGCGGTAACTCACCAAAATTTATTCTTTTCTTCTGCTTAAAGTACCCTGAGGTTTTTTTGGTTTTTTTGGGGGGGGGGGCGGGATCTCTTTGTGAATCTATTGTATATTAGTCATGAAATTATAGTAATTACAGTGGGATTGACCCAGGCATGGGCCTGATTGGCTTAAACCCAGAACGTTCTATCTCTATCTCTCTCGCCATAGGATTACTGAGAGATAAACATCATTAAATTTGGGTCAGTGAGACATGTCCATACAGAGGGTAAGACTTCTGAGAAGTTACTTCCCTCACTCTTCTAAGTACTCCCCCCACCCCACCCACCCAAATTCTTCTTCCTCTGATGGGAAGGTTTGGAACTACTAGCTATTGTCACCATGAATGGATCTGACCTTAAGACAAGCTGAGGCACTGGGGGGAGGGGAGGAAGTGAGGGGAGGGTAGGCATGAGAGATAAACAGGAGGAGGAGCCCACATGACTTTAAGAACCCTGAGTTAAGTCCTGGATTATCCAATTATGTGAACCAATAAATTCCCCACTCTTTCATTCTTTGGATAAGTCATTTTGGGCCAGGTTATCTTCTACCTGCAGCCAAAAGCATCCTAATTGCTACAAAGGGGTTGAATTAGAATGTAGTCACTAGAACCACACTGGCCAATAGAAATTTCTGTGATGATGAAAATATTCTGTAAAGGCACTGACCAATATGGTAGCTACATGTGTCTGTTGAGTTGTAGCTGGTGACTGAGAAAAGAAGTTTTTGATCTAATTAGTTAAAATTAAAATTTCAATCATCACATACAGCTAGTGGCTACTATTTTGGACAGCACATCACTGGATAGTCTTTAAGATCTCTGATAGTTCTAACATTGTTTGATTTTATGAGTGTACTCAGTGCACGTAACACCCACAAATAGATCCAAATGTGACCGAAACTAAAATCTTTTGCCAACACACACAAGACATCTGATTTCCAGTAAGAAGGGAGACGTGAGATTTATGTTTTCATTTGAAGCTGCTATGGCAGCTAATTTATGAGCAGATGATAAAAAGATCAATATCCACTACTTCTTTCCACATTAGGCATTTTATAGCTGGGAGGACTTGGACAAAATTCATGAAATCTCTAACGATATTTTGAGGATTAACTGAGATAATGCATGTAAAGGATTCAGCACAGAATCTTGCCCAGAATAAACTTCAGTGGATGGCGGTTGTGCCTGCTGCCACTACTGTTACTCAAGACAGACATTGATGACCAAATGTCACCACGCCTTAGTATCTAGAAACACCTCTATCTGACTGAGTAGACCAGTGATAGGTCACTGACATATTGAAGTTGGAAAAGGCTTAGAGAGCAAGTAATCCAATGAGATACAGTTGCAGAGGGTTAAACTAAGTCTCAGTCATCCAAGTGACCAGGAAGTTAGTACAGGAGAGAAATTAAAACCAAGCCCTCCTGGTTCAAAATTCAGGGCCCCGTGTATTTTCTTTTACTGTACTTTATTTTGCTTCACATTTCCCCAGATTTTTCAAACTTCCTGGCATTTTCTATTCAACTTAGCAAACAAGTTAATACTGGTGACTTACAGAAAATTCCATTTGCATTCTAGGCAGTTTTACAATAAGATAATCTTTTCAAGATCACTTAACCTCATGGTTAACTCTAGCTTCACTCTTCAAGAAGTGATGGGAAGACTTTGGTTGTCAATGTTATTCAATGTCTGGAGCATAGCTGTTTAAAAGATTTCAAAAATTCAACACTGTTTGGATCTCTTTCTCTATTTCCTTTTTTTTTTTTTTTTTTCTTAACAGAGAAAAAAATCTTTTTCTTGAGTTTCTAGTATTGTATTATTATGGTCAAAGGTGGAATCGTGGTATAAATTCCTTACTGGATCACAGATTTTCCTCTTTACTTCCTTATCTTGTTCATGGGCTGCCATTTTATCGCTTTCAAAATGGAGCAAACAAGGCTTAAAAACAAAATCCCTGCTGATTCAACACTGAGTTAGCTCATCTATGGGTCAAGGTGACAGGACATAGCTCACTGACAATTTATCACTAAAGAAGCAGATACCGTTTGTTCCACACCTCCAAATTCAGGAGTTTCAAAGTCATCCCAATTCTCCCCATGGCACTAGAGGGATGAACTGGTTAGAGTGTGAATTTTGCAGCTGCACTACCTCATTAAAAAGTTATTATTAGATTGATATTCTTATTAGTGATCAACACATTATGGCGGAAAGTCAGAATGAGGAGGTGAGACCCCATATGAGTTAATTTTGCATTATATTGCTTCTACATGGATCTATATCTTTTAAGCTACTGTATGAAATTAACTACAAGTATTTTGAAGGAAATATCTGATTTACAGAGACGTTTTTGTCTTACCATCCATCTCAGGCCATACCAGATGTTCTAAGAGGATCACCTCAACTACCTGAAGAGGGAGAAAGAGTCCTATACTTTCATACTCTTAAAAAAAAAATTATATATATATATATATATATATATATATATATATATATATATAATATCAGTAGATCATTCTTTCCATGGCTGTAAGAAAGAGAAAAAAGGTGTTCCTAGGGCTGCTACCTTTTTTTCCTTTCTTGTAAGAAAGTTTAGGGGAACAAACATTTTCTCCAAATATATATATATATTTCAACTACTTTAGGGTTTAAATTGGCTTTGGGTGGCTAGGGTGGAAACTAATCATGGATTTCAGAATTATTTTTCGGAAATATCACCCAAGCTCCAAAAAGGAGACTATAAATTTTCAGAACAAAATCCACTGGGGAAGCTGGGAACTTGCTATATTTCAATCAAGTTTAAAGTCTGAATGATATTAGCTCAAACATTTTTTTAACAATATAATTAAATTTATGAGCAACAGTACAAAATAAAATAACAGATTCTAAAAATATAATAACGAAGGTTATATGAAAAACTTTAAAATGTAAAGCATTAATGCACACAAAAGGCTACCAGGCCTCTTCAGGAAGGCATTCGAATACTGGTAACCAAAAAAATGTCCTATTGGAAAAATAAATGTTATGGGTGATATATACATACAAAAGATGCAATAGGTCAATGTTAATCATATCATCCATTGCATTTTCTTCACTTTGAAAGCACTGAGAGATCCAGTAGTGAGTCATAACTGTTATTTCCAAACTAGATCAATTCTGAAGGAAACCTATTCCTGAGACTAACTGATAAATGTCATTTGTAATGGGAAACATTTGCTTTCTGGCTAGTTAAGTGCATTTAGGTAGACAGTAATGAGTTGCAGCTGAAGGGTGGAGCGCCTCTAAAAAGAAGTATACTTTTTCTTTGCCAAATATAATGAAAAAAGTATGACTTCCAACTGCCCCATTATTGATATTCATTCAAGAAAGATTCTTGCAATATGACTCTTTCACAGGAAAAAAAAAAAAAAACACTGGAAAATCAGAAGAGTGGATTATTACAGTTCAATAAACAGTGAGGAGATGTAAGAAGAATAATCCCAATTTATCACTATAGAAACGAAGACACAGATGAAAACAAAAAATAGACACGGCTTAAAGTACAGGAAAATAAGTGTGTGATAAACCACATATTAGAATGGGCTAATTTTTGTTTTAGTTACAAATAAATCCAAAATCTCAGGTGCTCAAGACAATAACGCTTTATTTTTCACTCTGCTCCACGTCTGGCATGGGTTTGCAAGGGGGGTTTGCTCATCCTTAAAAACACTGACTTGAGGGAAGTTTCTAGTTGGTATGCCGCAGGGATCTACTCGGTTAAACATTTCTCTTGGTGATTTGATTTAGGACACTGACTGAACTTCAAGTATGTTTGCAGACAAACGATAGCAGACTGGAAGATGTAGCTAACATGGCCTTAATAGGCTGTAACAACGGGTCCAAGAAAACAAGTTGAGGTTTCAAAGAGTTAAAAGTATAACCCTACACTTGAGTCTAAACGATGTAAACCATATATCCCAAAGAGGGGACATATTTAAAAAAATTTTTTTTTCTTGTAGAAGGAGGTATGGTTTAAAAATAGAACGTATGGGAAAGATTTCAGGATTTCAATTTACTATAAGCACGATCTGAGTCATCAGGGTTAAGTGATTGCGAAAATAACCAGGTGAAACTGAGTTGAAAAGCAATCACACGAGGAGTCCCTGAAAGCCTTTCTTGAGGCCAGAGTTTACCTGGGGATTTGCATTTACTTCTCAGGACCATATTTTAATCAGGGGGCAATGACAAATGAGAACAGGTCAATCAGGATGGCGGGGAAGAATCACATCACATGAAGGATAGTTGAAGGATCTCAGGGTGTGGAACCTGAAGACTAAAGAAAAGGTGGTCTTCGAGTATCAGAAAATCTGATATGAAATCCCATGAAAGAAAGATGACACTTGCTCCCTCTTCTCCCAGAGGGCAGAATCATTCATTCATTCATTCATTCATCATTCAACAAACATGTATTGAGCACCTATTACTTTTTACTAAGTAAGGTTTTAGAGGTACAGGAATAAAAGCAACTCAAAAAACACACAGTCTAGTGCAGATGAAGGACAAGTTCCAGCTTTCTGAAACTTGCATTTATGTCTCTCATGGCAGCACTGTTCCTTGGGCTGGCATAGCCCCCTGGCAATGTGCTGTCTTCTGTGTGGGACTGGTTTATTGTTCAGACTCATGGTCTGTATGGTGTACCTGACCATGTCACCATCCAGCAAAAATCTTTCAAAAGCTCCCAGTTACCTTTACAATAAAATCTAAAATCCAAAGGGCACCCAAGGCTTGTTTTCAAAATCTCTGTTTTCATCAATATCTCCTGCCGCCCCTAACTCCAGCTATTTTAAATTAATTTCAGTTCCCTAACTGTGCCGTGCTTTCCCACTGCCTTCACAACGCTGTGTGCCCTTCCTCATCGCCAGCCCCCCAGCTGACTTCTGTATTTGCAACATGACAACTCAGTCACCGCCTACATCGGGAAGCCTCCACGACTCCCACTGGCGGTGTTCCATGACCCTTCCTCTGGGCTCCACGGCACACAGTGCCCCTTTGTTACTTATCCTAGTGAACTGTCAGTTACCTAGAAACTCCCTGAAGACAGGAGTGTTTCCTCTTGGTACCTCAGCACCAGCTACAGTGGGAGGCACAGAGCTGGTCCTCCGAAAGGCCTGTTAAACGTATCAATGAATGAAGGGTGCAGAATGAAGGGCTCCGATTGAGTCAACAGATAAGTATTCCCTGTAACAACTTTCAATGGAGTATAATCTTTAAAAATATTGAATCACTATGTTGTACACCTGAATCTAATACTGTAAATCAACTATACATCAGTTAAAAAAAAACAGATCAGTATTGCCAAAGATTGAGCTGTTCATTGACTTTCAACTTTTGAAAATGAATCTAAATAAAGGAAACGTGAGAGAGATCTTTAGAAACTTACTTCTAAGGTCAAGACCACCGTTGACTTCTAGGCGATAGGCATCCTAAATCAGTCAGGTAACAGGAAGCACTCCCCGAAACTTGCTTCACAGGGGCGCAAGGAGAGGATGAGGATGGATTACTGACAGTCATCATCAAAAGGTGATATCCATTTGCTGCTCTGTAAGTTGTGCTGGCGTCGCAGGGGGCGTCCAGCATTTCTCTCCCGCGTGAAGGCTGGCATCAGGCAGTCCATGCGTCGGGGCAGTAAAACAATCTCGCATGAAGGGCAGCACGTTGTCCGTGGGCAGTGCCAGCCCAAGGAAACAGTGCTGCCTTTGAGAGACACAAAGAGCCACTGTCCTCGCCTCTTTTTTTCTTCTTCGAAAACTGTAAGAGTCCAAAACTCGCTGTGGAGATAACAAAGGCTCCTCGCAGGCTGAGCATAAGGCTGTAGTCATTTCACCTGTAGCGTCCCAGCCAAAACCAGCCCACGGGCCACGGCCCACAAGATTAAGGTAGTCAAGCATCCTTTCCACCTGGGCTGCAATCGGAAAGAAAAACTTTGCAAGCTTTGCAGAAAAAAAAAGAATGTCTCTTTTTTTCTCTGCCTCTATCGGTTCTGGACTGCCCTGTTCTCATCAACAGAGAGAGCTGGCTCCCATAAGCCAGGATGTCTTCTTGGTAATGTTTACCGCACACGCTGGTATCTTCCACGATGCTCCCATTATATTCACTTACTATAAAAAGACTTAGGAGTTATTTCAGCAAAGACTGAGGGACCATCCATAGAGCAGGTCCTGCACTAAATGGGAGGTTGGACTGACTGACCACTGAGATCCCTTCCTGGTTCTGTAATTAGAAGGCTGGGAGAGGGAACCTGTAATTCATTCAAATCTGTGGTCACCCGGTAGTCACATTAATAGCCAAATGGCTCAAATGTGGAGAGTGCCGCCAAGGATTCAAGTGCAGAGGGCAAGAGAGGTTAGGAGAGAACAGAGGGAAGAGGAAGGCTAAGAGACAGGGCTGAAGTTAAGAAGAAAACTGACGTCAGTCTACACTGGGCACTCGCTATGTTTCAGGCAGGAGCTCGCAACACAGAGATGAAATTCAGATTGCTTTGAGGCAAGCAGTGAACGAGACCTGTACCCAGGCCACTCCAACGCAATGGAATGGGTGCCTTGGTACTTCTGTGCCATGCAGGTAGCACAGAGTGTCTGCAGGCAGCATAAAACAAGACTTCTTCAATGAGGTGAGGAGTGAGCTTAAGCTTAAGAACGAAAAACAGCTGATTTAACTTGGAAGGAGGGCGTGGGAAGATAGTCTACATAGAAAGGAGAGCAAAGGCAAAGCAGTAAAGCATGAGAGAACGCAGCAGGCATGATGAGCTGCAGGTGGTCCCTTGCCATGGCTGGTGTAGAGGACACCTGTGAAAAGATAGCAGAAGTATCGGGAAATCGGTGGCTACCGGATTGTGAAGCTCTTTCTTGCTATGCGTAGCAGTGGGGAACTTACTGTCAGTGTTGAGAAGATACGGGTCCCAGATCCATGAGGAAGAAGAATTGCTTCCTGGCAGTGACCTGGGGAGCGAGCGGGCAAGACTTCAGACAGGGAAAGAGACTACAGGCACTGGACTTCTCAGCCTGAGACAGGAGGGAAGGGGGCAGGGCACAGCCTTTAAGAGAATGACAAAGCCGTTAAGGATACAGCAAAAACTGGTTAGAACCGACGAGGTCTAAGATGGTGGAAGATTCAACTTCCAGTGGACCTTGAGCCTCATTATTCACTCACTGTAATACATTAGCATATGCTAAATGACATACCCACAGGCGCCATGACAGTTCCAAGCCAGACCATAAAAGGCCAAAAAGTGGGCGGTGGCCCAATTCCTAGAAATCCCCACCCCTTCTCCAAAATAGTTGGAATAATCCTCCCACTCATGAGCCTATGAAATTACCCAGGGACTTCCCTGGTGGCGCAGTGGTTAAGAATCCACCTGCCAACGCAGGGGACACGGTTCGACCCCCGGTCTGGGAAGATCCCACATGCCGCGGAGCAACAAAGCCCGCGCGCCACAACTACTGAGCCGGTGCTCTAGAGCCCGTGCTCTGCAACAAGAGAGGCCATCGCAGTGAGAAGCCCGCGCACCACAACGAAGAGTAGCCCCCGCTAGCCGCAACTAGAGAAAGCCTGTGAACAGCAACGAAGACCCAACGCGGCCAAAAATAAATAAATAAACAAAATTTATAAAAAAGAAAGAAAGAAAAGAGCAATTACCCAGCCAGTAAAAACTAACCACTCCATATTCCGGGGCCTCTTGCCTTCTGAGGTGGCCCACACCCTGTGGAGTGTGCTTCTCCCAGGGCCGCTCTTGCCTTTTGAGAGGAACCTCATGCTCTCTATGGATGTGTATCTCTCTAAATAAACCCACTTCTTACCTATCACTTCGTCTCTCACTGAATTCTCTCTGTGCTGAGACATAAAGAACCTGAGCTTCATTTAAGTCCTGAGACCAGGTGTGATTTCAATTAAAAGACTGTGGGTTCAAGTCCCAATCTGGGTTTTGCCTGGGTCCGAGCCCAGGCCCGTGGGTTCAGAATAGTCCCAGTCTGAGGTGTGCGACTGCATACTCACAGATGCTCTTATCTCAAATGTGGACGAAGAATGTCATCTCGCCGTATCAGCAAACAAAGGCCACTGCAGCCTCTCCAACTGTGCACCCTGAGGGGATTCAGGATGGAGAAACACAGGTGGCTGGCCCTAGACAGCTAAGGTGCCTGTCAAAGGAATGATTTCAATGAGCCCAGATTCTTGCATCTTCCCATAGCGCGAAATTCATTAACTTGAGATGTCAGGGTTTTCTTTAATTAACAGTAATCCTTTGATGTTTCCACTACCCGGTTTTTTGTTGCAAAAACTCCTATATCTCCTGGCTTCTCCATTTTCTCTTTGGAACAGTCCCTCAGAGCGATCTGAGAGGCTGTCTCCCGGGCTTTGGTCCTTAGTCATTCTGCCAAATAAAACATAATTCTCAACTTTTAAGTTGTGCATTTTTTTTTTTTTCAGTCCATACAAGCATGGCAGGAGACTGACTGAAAGGCCCATGTGGGCAAGGGCAATAGACATCTCAAAGATAGACTAGAATCCCTCACCCACAACTATATCCTGGTGCTGTGTAAGGCCCTGGAACTCTGTCTGGGGATGTGGGGAGAAAGATCCAAGAAGATCTGAAGTTAAATTTCTAGTAACCCAGAGGCTTAGGGCTCGGAGAGCATGTGATTTTTAGAAAGTTATATATGTAGTTCTTTTATATCAGAATTTGTGAATTGAGATTTACACCTCCTACATGTGTTTTCTCATTTAAGCCCCACAATAACTTATATGTGAGGTATTATTCTCCCAAGTTTACAGTAATTAAACCTGGAGGCTACGTAAAGAATGAGAACATAGGGACTTCCCTGGTGGCTCAGTGGTTAAGAATCCGCCTGCCAATGCAAGGGACACGGGTTCAAACCCTGGTCCAGGAAGATCCCACATGCCGCGGAGCAACTAAGCCCATGCACCACAACTACTGAGCCTGTGCTCTAGAGCCCGTGAGCCACAACTACTGAGCCTGCACGCTGCAAGTACTGAAGCCCACGCACCTAGAGCCCGTGCTCTGCAACAAGAGAAGCCACCGCAACAAGAAGCCTGTGCACTGCAACGAAGAGTAGCCTCCGCTCGCCGCAACTAGAGAAAGCCCGTGCACAGCAATGAAGACCCAACACAGCCAAAAATAAACAAATAAAATAAATAAATTAAAAAAAAAAGAATGAGAACATAAAAAGAAAATATTCTCATTCAAGCACCTCACTTTACAACTGAGGTTTTGGAAAAGCTAAATGGGTCTTCCAAGTTCAAAGACCAAACCCGGAGGAAATGCCGGTTATACCAATGTGCATTTTTATAAACTTGAACACTGCCATTGTTGCTTCTCCGTTTGCAAGGCAGGCATGTTTGAAAGACAAATTTCCTGGAGATTTTCTACTTTTGAAACATTAATTGCAGCCTATGATAATAGGAGCATGCTGTAAGGCAGCGCTGGGTCACACTGGGTTAACCTCTTCCCAAAATTCCTCCCATCACAAGTTTCCATGAGAGAGGCAGCAAGTATAGTGAAGGAGAGAGAGGGAAACTTCTGGAAGGGCTCCTGCTGCTGGAGCAGGTAGGGAGCCCACGGGTGTCCAGCCTATAGAGCAAAACCGGCAAGGCCAGTCGGCCGCCAGGGTCAGTGGAGCTTGCTCAGGGGTCCGGGGCATCTTGCTTGGAGGCAGAAGTTCCCTCTCTGTAGTCAATGTGCTGTTGGCTTAAGGAAGAAACTGCTATTTCTAAGAGCCTACTGTGTGCCAGGAACTCTTCCTGTGTTACCTGACCTTATAATTGTCGTGAGATTACCGTCAGAAAGGAATTCTTTCCATTTAGAAGGAGAGGAAACTGAAGATCAGAGAGTTGAGGTTGCCAAAATCAGAGCGCTAGAAATCAGAAAGGTGAGATTCAAAACCAGACCTTTCCCATCCCCCAAACCATTTGCTTCTGTTTTTGTTCCCCTACCCCACCCAACCTCTGATTATTTTCTATATCACCCTCCCTTACTGGTTTTTTTTCCCCATTTGTAAAAAGAACCTAGGAAAGGGCTAGTAAAATATCCCTCACCTTCATTAAAATTGAGTGAACAAATGAGAAAGTATTTGTAATGAATGATATGTAAAATATATTTAAAGGGCACTTGCAGTAAAAAGAAACGTGGCTTGCATTACCAGGGAGCCTCAGCTTAAGTCCTGACACTTAGCAGCAACATACAAAATCATTTTGAGTCCATTACTGGTACAGGAGGGGCAGGGAGAGGGGGAAACGCACTGTATTTCCACGTGCCTGTTTTTGGGGAAAAAAAAAAAAAAAGCTTTGGTGAGCTAATCTTGAACTTGAGGCACTGTTCCTTTGTTGTCCAGCTGCTGCCTTCGAATCCTGTGTTTGTGTTACCGACGATTGCCACGGAAGCGTTTCATTTCATTTATTTATTATTCATATCCCTCCAACCTCCAAAGATAAACGCAAAGCAGGGAAGGGAAGCTTTTCCATTTTCGTACACCAGGTTCACATCTCAGCTGCCTTGCTTTGCTGATATGTCAGTGTAAAAAATTACGGCGCTCCTACACCACCCGTCCAGAGGGCTAGGCGACAGTGGTTACTCTAAAATTCAAATATTTGGATTCGATGCAAAGGTCCAATGCCAAGGACACGCTGATCTGCGATTGAAGAGCTAAAACATGAAAGTCCCAATCTTACTCTCCCCTGACTGTGTCGAAGGGATGCACTTTGGATTTAATCTCTTTAATCTGCCTTGCTGCTTCCAAAGCCACAATTATTCTGAAATCAGGCAACGGCCAGCAGCGGTGCCGGCCCGCCCCTGAATGCAGGGCGAGGCTGGGACCACAGATCCCCACGGACTCTTTGTTCCATAGCAGAGGATTCTCTCGGTGACCAGCTGAAGGCCTTTTCTTTGTGTCGTGATTGACAGACATGAATTAAATATCACCCCACTGGGCTTTCTGATTGGTGAATGGCCATGGATTACAAGAATGTCTTGGGAAAATGGCGTTTCACGATAGGGAGACAAGACCAGAAAGGCAGGGCTTTTCCAGCTAATCCTGAACTTGACAACAGCAGAGACCTTGATTCTGGGCTCTGCTTCTTTTTTTCTTTTTTCTTTTTTAGCTTGATATGCCTTGTTCAGGTCTGGGAATGATGGAGCCTAGAATGGTCAAAGAGAACAGGATGAAGCCAAAGGAAGTAAAAAATTGGGGGAAGAGAAAAAAAGACTGTTTTCTTTAAAAGACTGAAGTTTCTGGAGATGTGCTTTAAGGAATCTATCCTTAAATGGGTCTGGCATTGTCCCTGAGGCATTTCTTATTTCTCAGTTTATCAGCGTGGCAATTAGTGTTCCTTAGGGCAACGCTCTGTGCTACAGCATCAATGCTATTCCCAGCATACAGTGCACAGCCTTGGGCATAAACAGATCTGCACACACAAGCCTCTGGTTTTGAATAAGCAGAAATGGTGCAATCAGAAAGCACCAAAGTGTGGGGAAATGGAGAAGCAGAGAAAAGCATCCCAGAATTCTAGGCGGCACAGCACGTACGTGGCCAACTGCAAGAGGAAGGAGGAAATGGGAACAAAAAGGACAAAATGACAGAAGCAAACCTATCATCTAGTCTAAGAGCTGGTGAGGGGTTTAGATGAGTGTTGATTTCAAAGAAAGAAGGTTACGCTGTTTCGACTGATGACCCTCAGAAACAGAAAGGGGTGACTCCCAGCAGAGGTTGGGGGCAGCATTCTTTTTTTTTCTTTTTTTATATTACTCAGCCATAAAAAGGAACGAAACTGGGTCATTTGCAGAGACGTGGATGGACCTAGAGACTGTAAGGCAGAGTGAAGTAAGTCAGACAGAGAAAAACAAATATCACATATTAACGCATATATGTGGAATCTGAAAAAATTGGTATAGACAATCTTATTTACAAAGCAGAAATAGAGACACAGACGTAGAGAACAGACATATGGATACAAAGGAGGAAAAGGGGGAGGGTGGGATGAATTGGGAGATTGGGACTGACATATATACACTGCTGATACTATGTATAAAACAGATAACTAATGAGAACCTACTGTATAGCCCAGGGAACTGTACTCAGTGCTCTGGGGTGACCTAAATAGGAAGGAAATCCAAAAAAAAGGGCATATATGTATACGTGTAGCTGATTCACTTTGCTGCACAGCAGAAACTAACACAACATTGTAAAGCAACTATTCTTCAATAAAAATTAAAAAAAAGAAGAAGAGGAGATCTGGACACAGACACACACAGAGGGAAGACCACACAGGACCCAGGGAGAAGATGGCCGTCCACAAGCCAAGGAGAGAGGCCTGCAGATCCTTCCCTCCCGGCCCTCAGAAGGGCCCTGCCAACATCCTGATCTCACCCTAATCTAGTCTTCAGAATTGTGAGAAAATAAATTTCGATATTTCAGTCAAAAAAAAAAAAAAAAGGGAGCAGCATTCTTAGTCTTAGTTTATATTTTGTGAATGATGTTTTCTGATGCCTCTAACATACATTCCAATGTGAGAGTACGCTGGATTCTTAGGTCTGCTATCAGTAATACCGTGGGAAGACGGCATTAGGGAAGAATCTTTTGCTCGGCTTTCAATAAATATCAAAGTTGTTTTGCCACTGAGTTGAGCACAAAGATTCCTTCTACAGGGACTTCCCTGGTGGTCCAGTGGTTAAGAATCTGACTTCCGGGACTTCCCTGGTGGCACAGTGGTTAAGAATCCACCTGCCAATGCAGGGGACATGGGTTCGAGTCCTGGTCTGGGAAGATCCCACATGCCACGGAGCAACTAAGCCCGTGCACCACAACTACTGAGCCTGCGCTCTAGAGCCCGCGAGCCACAACTATTGAAGCCCACTGCCTAGAGCCCGTGCTCCGCAACAAGAGAAGCCACCGCAATGAGAAGCCTGCACACCGCAATGAGGAGTAGCCCCCGCTCACTGTAACTAGCGAAAGCCCGCACACAGCAATGAAGACCCAACACAGCCAAAAAACAAAACAAAACAAAACAAGAATCCGCCTTCCAATGCAGGGGACGCGGGTTTGATACCTGGTCGGGGAACTAAGATCCCCCATGCCGCAGGGCAGCTAAGCCTGCATGCTGCAACTACTGAGCACACGGGCTACAACTAGAGAGAAGCCCATGCACCGCAACGAGGAGCCCACATGCCGCAGCGCAGGATCCAGCATGCCGCAACAAAGATTCCACACGCCGAAACTAAGACCCGATGCAGCCAAAAAAAAAAAAGATTCCTTATACAAGATGAGAAGGGAGAAGTATTTAAATGTTGGCCAGATTTGGGGCAGTTAAATAGCGCTTAAAAAAAAAAGGGCAAAGAGTTTGTTTGGCCTGGGGAGTTCTTACTAGGTCTAGAAAGGTAGTCAGTATTAACCAGGGCACCAGTGACAGGCTTGTAACCCTCAAACAGGAAAACTTATGGGCACCTTCCAGGTGAGCAGATGAGAATTGGAAGCTAATATCCAAGTGTCAGGAGAGCAGCCATGGGCATACCGGGAGCAGAGGGGCGGTTATAGATGAAGCACACAGGGCATAGGGCTCAAGAAATTAGGGAAAAGCTGAGAAAACATTTTCAAATCCTGGCAAATTTGGGTGATAGGTAGAGTCCATAGCACCAGAATCATGCTTGAGCCAAAGAATCATGCTCTAGGCATCTCAGCCTGGAGGCTGTAATGTTCCCCAAAGAAGCAAAAGTGAATCTTGGCATGGCCAGGCCGAGTGGGCGGTATGGCCATATGGCTCCTCCCGTGGGGTGTGTTGGATGTGGTTGTGAACGAGAAGAAACACAAGGCAGACGTTTTAGGAGTGCAAAACTCAGGAGCTACCCACCTACATTCTCTGGCTGCTGGAAATGGCATCCTTCTTTTGGGACGAAAGTTTCGGAGTTTTCATGTTCATGTAAATCCTAATTGCAGTGAGGTCCTTATTTAGAGGACACTGTCCTTATTTAGATTGTTCACTGCACAATCTCAGTAAATTGCTTGCAACAGGGGCGAATAGATCCCTGGCTGTTCAGCTTTCAGTGCAGCAATGCCAGCTCCGGGAAGCCTTCCTCAGCTGGAAGAGTCCTACTCTGGGAGGAAATGGGAATAATAACAAATATGCTTTTTCAGTAGATCCACAGCTTGCCGAGCTGTAACATGGTACATCCCCACCCCCTCCCACCATGTTTTGTTCTTCCTCAGGCACACTGTGTTGCTAGGAAGATTTATGAGCTGTGTGTTCCTTCGGCTCCTTCATGAATCCAAGCAGTTCCATCCTAATGTCTTGGATATGATGTCACTGAAGGGAATGGGGTTATTAAGGCGTCAGAGAAGAGGACTGGGCAATGATGGAGTGTATTACTGCTAGGGTTGCCATGACAACATACACAGACTGGGTGGCTTAAGCAACAGAAATTTAATTCTTCATAATTCTGGAGGCTAGAAGTCTAAGTGAGGGCAGGGTTGGTTTCTCTGGAGGCCTCTCTCCTTGGCTTGTAGACGGCCGTCTTCTCCCTGCATCCTTACACGGTCTTTCCTCTGTGTGTCTGTGTCCTAATCTCATAAGGACACTAGCCATATTGGATCAAGCCCATCTTAATGACCACACTTGAAGTTAATTATCTCCTTAAAGACCTTATCTCTAAATATATTCTGAGGTACTGGGGGTAAGGATTCCAACATATGAATTTGAGGGGAGGGGACACAATGCAGCCCGTAAGATGCCACTAATTGCCCCCTGAATACCTAGGAGATACAACTGCTTTGGGGTCTATAAGACTGAGGTGAAATAATCTTCGTATAAAAGCAGAATGTTTATGGACCTATAACCAGTGGATTTCCACTTAATCAGACTCATTTATTATCATAACCCTTTTATTACCACACGCCATGTAACTATCCTACCAATATCAATAAATATTTATTGAATTAATGAATAATTCTTTTTTCTTGAAAAGACTCACCTTTCCTAGTAAGAAGGATTTGACAGTTGAGAGGTAAGCCAAGGTCTCAGGTTATTCTGCCGATGGCCTCCTATTGCGTGAATTGTGGGCAGTCTCTAGCGAACTGTAAACCACCATAAATAATTCAAATTAAACAACCCTTGTCAAAATGCATTAATAGACTGCTCTTTATGACACTGTCACTTCAGTTTCTGCAAGTCTGTTGGCTCGTTTACCGACTTGAAAACTCTGAGGGTGAGGTCCTCTCCTGGGAACGGAGGATGGAATGCTGGGCAAATAGCCTCTTTCAAAATGAGTTTCTCTGAAAAATGCCAAATTGGCAGGAATGGGGACAGGGGCCGTTCACTTCAGGCTCAGTCCAGACTACAGCCAAACATGCTATTGGTTAACTGATGGGCCTGTGCCCTGCAGGTTTATGGGCAGATGAGACCACGAGTGGCATGTGAGTCTCGCCCTAGAAGATTCTAGCATTAGTTAGTTGGCTGTGGTCCCTGAAGACAAGTCTCTGCTCTGGGAACACATTGGTTAACGTTTGTCACTGTCACAGCAGCCCTGAGACAGCCTTGTGTCAGGAGTATCTCTAAGTCAAAACAGGCCTTAAAAGGAAGGGCAAAATTGTGGATCAGAGCCAGGAAAAGCGGTGAAGAATTGAATGCTGTACTATCTAAGGGCCGAGGATAAGCTGATGCTTTTTTTATTGTAGTAAAATACACGTAACATAAAACTTACCATTTTAATCATTTTTTAAAAAAATAAATAATTTAGTTAGTTAGTTAGTTTTGGCTGCACTGGGTCTTCGTTGCTGTGCGCGGGCTTTCTCTAGTTGCGGTGAGCAGGGGTTACTCTTCGTTGTGGTGCACGGGCTTCTCATTGCGGAGGCTTCTCTTGCTGCGGAGCACAGCCTCTAGGTGTGCAGCCTTCACTAGTTGTGGCATGTGGGCTCAGTAGCTGTGGCTCGGGGGCTCAGTAGTTGTGGCGCACAGGCTTAGTTGCTTCGTGGCATGTGGGATCTTCCCGGACCAGGGCTCGAACCCGTGTCCCCTGCACTGGCAGGCGGATTCTTAACCACTGTGCCACCAGGGAAGTCCCAACCATTTTAATCTTTTTTTTTTTAATTTAATTTTATTTTTGGCTGCATTGGGTCTTTATTGCTCTGCGCAGGCTTTCTTTAGTTGTGGCGAGCGGGGGCTACTCTTTGTTACGGTGCGTGGGCTTCTCATTGCGATGGCTTCTTGTTGTGGAGCACAGGCTCTAGGCAGGCAGGCTTCAGTAGTTGTGGCACATGGGCTCAGTAGTTGTGGCTCACAGGCTCTAGAGCGCAGGCGCAATAGTTGTGGCGCATGGGCTTAGTTCCTCCGCAGCATGTGGGATCTTCCCGGACCAGGGCTCAAACCTGTGTCCCCTGCATTGGCAGGCAGATTCTTAACCACTGCGCCACCAGGGAAGCCCAATTTTAATCAGTTTTAAATGTCCAGTTCAATAGCATCAAATATACTCTCATTGTTGTACAACCATCACCGCCACCCATCTCCAGAACTTTTTTCATCTTGCAAAATGGAAACTCAGTGCCCATTAAATACCAACTCCCCATTCCCCTCTTGCTCCATCCCCTGGCAACCACCATTCTGCTTTATGTTTCAATGAGCTGACTACTATAGGTACCTTATTTAGGTGGAATCATACAGTATTTGTTCTTTTGTAACTGGTTCATTTCACTCAGCATAATGTATTCAAGGTTCACCCATGTTGTAGCACGTGTCAGAATTACTTTCCTTTCTAAGGCTGAAAAATATTCCATTGTATGTGTAGACCACATTTTGTCTATCCATTTATTCGTTGATGGACACTTGGGTTGCCTGTACCTTTTGACCATTATGAATAATGCTGCAATGAACATGGTTGTACAAATATCTATTCGAGTTCCTGCTTTCAATATTTTTGGACATTTACCCAGAAGTGAGCTCTCTGGAAGGGCTGATTCTTAAAGCCAGGCGTCTCAGGCTATTTTCAAGCTCAGGAGGGAATGATAAGGACAAACAGGGACCCATACTGAGCACTGGAACTGAGTTGGTACCTGGAAAAGACTGCTGGGCAAAGTCTGGTCAAGGAACCTGGGCAGTAAGAACTCTGCCCTCAGCCTCTTAAGATAGCGTTTATTGGGAAGGATTTCTGTTTTTAGATTATGTATCCCCTTTGCATCCCCTAGCTCCATATCTGTCCTATTCCATCATCTCTTACACTTTCTACGTTGGAGGTTATTTATACATGTATCTTAAGTTTCCTACTAAACTGTAAGCTCCTGAGGGCAGCAACTATGCGGTATTCATCCTCGAAGCCCCAGTAGCATCCAGTATAGTCTCTGGAGCACAACTTGTGGTTATTAAATATTTACTAGAGAGATGAACCTAATAGTAAACATTAGAGAAACAGACCTACTTACTCATTTCCTGGAATTCTTCAAGGAAAGCACCATGCTCATGTCAGCTTAGATGTTATTAATAGCAGTTGAGTAACCAGAGGAAGTAATAATATCGCTGTGGGAAAATTAGGCCACATCTGAAATCTCATGTGCAATTTCAGGCTTGATTTAAGTAGCCTCTATCCTAGGTATTAAGAATAATCAAGAAAGAGCAGAAGAATAAAGAGTCTGGAAGCTGTCAGATAAAAACAATTGAGTGAATTGATTGTTTAGCTTGGAGACAAGAAGACTAAAGAGAGACATAATAAATGCTTGCAAATATTTGAAAGGCTTTCTTGTAGAAGAGGAAGCCAACTTAGTTTTGCTTCAGCGGAAGGCCCAGGACCAATGGGTTTGAGAGCAAAGAGATGAGATTCAATTTAAGAGAGAACTGTTCAACTTTTAAATTCGTGCTCGCCTACAATGGAATAGACTGCTTGACAAGATAGTTCCCTGTCCATGCAGAGATGGTCAGGAAAGCAGTAGAAAGGGAAATACAGACTCGATTCTGCAGATTCTTGTTTTGACCATCATAGTTTTTATGTCCAAGCTTCTAGTAATTTCCTTTAAAAAAAAAAAGGGCCGTCAGTTTCAGGGATGCTATATCCCCTGTAATCTCTCACAAGATTACCCTAGGTCCTCAGAAGAAATACTTCCACTTTTTGAGTTTGGTACCACTATTCAGGATACTGTTGGTTTTTTTTTTTTTCCCCAAATGACTGACGATTCTTAGCTGGGAGCTCATCATTGTAGCTGGAATCTCCTTGGAGCCTGCCTATGAATGCTTTCTCTGCTTCCTAGTAGTCTCAAGCAGGTAATGGGACTTACTGTCAGGTGAGGTGTGCCAGTAGTTAGTGTTCTGGGTATAGGGATTCCCCATTCTTTCTGGATCTTTCCAAAGCATTCTTCCAACGCTCTCATTCATTTCTCCTGCCTGAAGGCAGAAATCTCTCTTTGGCAAGGAGGGGTCAGAGCTTGTCCAATCTGACTGCTCATACTGTATTTCTGTAACAGTCACGCCTACATTAGCCTCTGGGCTCCCCTCTTGCTTCTCATAACTGCCATCTCCAAGCTTGGGGTTGGAGGCTTGGAGCATTCCAGAACAATTTGTTCCTTCTATAACAGCCTTTTGCTTTTTGAAAAACATCTTCCTCTATTATCCCAATCCTGCTTGCCTTCTCTCATTCAGGAATTCCTTCTTATTTCTAGTCCACCAAGAATATCTCTTCTAGTTTTTCCAGTTATATTGTGGGTTTGTTATTTTATTTTATTTTTAAAATTTTAAAATATTTATTTATTTATTTGGTTGCTCCAGGTCTTAGTTGAGGCAGGTGGGCTCCTTAGTTGCAGCTTGCAGGCTCCTTAGTTGCAGCACGTGGCCTCCTTTGTGGCAGGCGGGCTCCTTAGTTGTGGCACATAAACTCTTAGTTGTGGCATGCGAACTCTTAGTTGCGGCATGCATGTGGGATCTAGTTCCCTGACCAGGGACTGAACCTGAGCCCCCTGCATTGGGAGTGCGGAGTCTTATCCACTGCGCCACCAGGGAAGTTCCCATGGGTTTGTAATTTTAAACATGTCATCTCTTTTCTGTCATTTTTAGGTATCTGTGCTCAGTTCACCATCTTAATTTAATCTCCTGTCCCTTCCAATTCTAAAAAGTTACAATTTTATAAAAGCAAAAGGGAGAGTAAACAGAAAACACAGTTTTTATAAAAAGAACTCATTTAAAAACTGTGTTTTTTCTAACTATAACAATAATAGCACATAGATGCAATTCAAGATCATTCACAATACCAGTATCAACACCATAATACCCATCACTGCTAACATTTTGGAATATATGTAGAATATACATATATACACACACATATATAACTTACTATAAATATATCTGCATATATATACATATATAATATGTTACTTTTATATACACAGATATATTTATATGGAATGAGAATAAACTCTCCAAATTACCTTAACTATCTCTTGAAATCCCTCGTAAACTGTTATGTGATTATTTCAGTAATTAAGCCAAGTATAAACTGCTGGTTACCTTTTCTCTTCTTCCAACTTTTTGTTTTTTCTCATTTTTGTGCGTTTTGTCTTATAATTGCTACTCTTTCACTTCGTGCATTTCACTCAGTGTAGCAAACTCTGCAAGGCTTATCAAACACAAAAACATGGCGTCTGCCATCTTAGATGCCTGGAACGGCGCATCCACACTGCCTTTTTTTTTTGGCCGTGGTAGGTAACCTGCCTGCCTATACAGAGAAAACGAGAGCAGCCGCACCGTGTACACAGTCTTTCATCCACATTTTCAGTTCCGTGCCTCACCAACCTTCCATGTTACTTGATGACTTCAAGACCAGGCTTTCTAGGGCTCCGGGGAGCAAACGGATGCTCTGTTCTTTGTTGTTTACTCTTGCAGGGGTTTAGGTGGCGGAGTCTCCATTCTGCATCACATCTTACCCATTCTTTTTTTTTTTTTTAATCTAAAGAGATGTTATGTCATTCATTTGGTCTTTTGGACTACTGACTTATTTATTCCTGACATTCTAGTACTGACATTTTATTAGATGTATTAGGCTTGTGTTAAACCCATCATATCTCGCCAGAAATCTAAAGAGCTTCTAGAGTGAGTCTTTGAAGCAAAAATGGCCATAGTTTGCTGTGAAAGCAGTTATTGGGGAAATGTTTCTGAAGAGAACAGAGAATTAGGAATATCCTGTTTCTCCTGCAGCAAGTGATATAAATGACAACAATCAATTCCAGCCTTTCCCTCTTACCTTAAGTCTTATCTATTGCTGTCTTCACCAATCCCTGCTTGGTTGCTGACAATGAAAGGATCTACTGTTTTACACACTTGGACTGACCAAGGGCCAGGAGTCACTCTGAGTGCCAGTCTACAAATCTGACCTAAATACAGAGATTATTAGAGTAGTTAACCTTAGGGACCAGATGTTACTTCATCTTAAGGGCACTAGACTCTGAATTCCTTCCTTCCTTTTTTTTTTTTAACAATTTCAGCAAAGGCAAGAAGAAAGATGCTGACACAGTGATGCCACCACAGCTGTGTTGTATTTCTGATGATGCATTTGATATTCTTTCTATAACATCCTTCTAACTCAGAGAACTATCGACCCTCCATATCCCCAGGTTCTGTATCTGTGGATTCAACCAAACGCAGATCAAAAATATTCGGAAAAAAAATTCAAAAAAGCAAATGTTTGCCACACACTGGCAACTATTTACATAGCATTTGCATTGTATTTACAACTATTTACATTGTATTAGGTATTGCGAGTATACATGAGGATGTGTGTAGGTTATATGCAAATACTAAGCCATTTTATGTAAGGGACTTGAGCATCCATAAATTTTGCTATCTGAAGGGGAGGAGGGGAGGGGAGTGGGGGGATGGGTGTGTCCTGGAACCAATCCCCGTGCATACTGAGGGACGACTGTAGTATATCTCTCCTAGACCTGTTAGGTGTCCACACTGGGGTCAAATTGCCTAGGTTTGAATCCTGGCTCTACCACTTATTTGTCCTGTGACTTTGGGTAAGATACTCATGCCTCAGTTTCCTCATCTATGAAATGGGGATACAATAGTAGCCAGCTCATAGGGTAACTGTGAGAATAAAATCAAAACAATGCCTCATGCATTATAAGTACTATATAATTGTCAGCTATGATTATGGCTGTTGTTATTTCAAATGGCAGGATGTTGGGATTGTTACTTTGGTTTTAAAGAAACTCATTGGAGGAAAAACAAAACTGAATGGTCTGGAGTCACAGCTGTTGATCAAATACAAGATGTGGAGCTGATTCCTTAGCAACCACGCCTCAAATGACATATGAGAGACTCCTTTTTGAAGACCCACCTTGTTCCTTTTCTATATTAATTGTTTTCAATATTCCCAAGGTGAAAGTTCAAGTTTGCCTGATGAAGCCAGTATTGCACATGTGAACAGAGTGAGTCCAGGGGACATCCCTAGATTTCCTTTTTCCTTCTCTTCAGGAAATCCCCTTCCTTATCGGATTCTTTTTCTATAAATAGATGCAATATGTTTGGAAGGCCATGACTAGCTCCAGATTTGGATGCGAAGCCTTTGTGAGAAATGAGAGTCTTTGCCGGGGCTTTTCTGCTGCACTGAACCCTTGCCCAAGGCTGAGGGAAGGCGAGGGGCTGGCAGGTAGGGGGACCTGTGTGCAGGAGCCAGAGGCCAGGGCGCGGAGCAGGACTGAAGATGCCCTCCCCTTGACTCCTCTCCCTAAGGAGGATTATGCTGCACCAGAGAGAGCCCAGGATTCAGTCTGTCAGATCCAAGTTCCAATTTTACTCCGATTCAATTCCTCACGGCTTTATAAACTTTGGTTTCTTCCTCTGTAAAATCAACACTGCTCAGTGTTGTAATGCGGAGCAGATGAGTAAGTTAGCATAAACAAAATTATTTTGCAGATCACAGAACCCCCCATTCTTCTCTCCTTTTTCTACTACACACGCTTATCAGTCCAAAAGCACATCTCCCAGATTCCCCATGCAAGGCAGGCTCTGTCCAGTCAACACCAGGATGCACGAGGCCCGGGTGATGATCCTGTAGAACATTCACTTAAAGGATGTGCAGAGGTCAGGTTTTCAGGGCTAACCTAAATGACCTCCAGCAGTGGAATCACGTGTATCTAATCAATTTAACTATTCACTAAGACCTGTCCTGTGCCCTCGGTGCTACAGAGGACATAACGAAGAAAAGAGCTTATAATTTAGCAGAAGAAACCCAACAACTGGATAAGTAATCTAGAACCAACCCAAGTAACGGACTGTGGACAAACGTCTGCAGGACTTGTTGAAGTTCAAAGTGGGAGAGATTTAGCTTTGATGCATATTTGCTGCTCCCATGCCAGAGTCAAGCATCACCTCATCCAGGCTAAGTGGGGTTTAGGGAGTTACATGCCAATGCGGGTCAGGGTCTGGGGCTTCTCGGCACGTGTACACGTGCTGACTTGTCTTCAGGAGCCAGAATGTTTTCCCAGCCCAGAGCTGTAACAGTCCAAGGTTTTCTCAGCTTCTTGGGAAAAAACCAAAGGGAGCCTGCGAGTGGATACAGCAAGTTGTTTTCAGAACATGTTCTTGGCCAGGCTCAGCTGCCTACTGATTTTGAATTTTTGGTGATTTGCTAGAAGCAGGGCCTCAGTCTTAGAGCGTGAAGTCTTTCCCAGCGCACAGATGCTCTTCCTGCCCACCTCCCCTCCCTCTATTTTGTGCAGAGAGGATGGAGGCTTGTCCTGTGCATCAGTAGAATACTTGGCACACCTATATGACTTCTCATTCAGAGAACATCAGACTCTCTGAAAATACAACTAAACTCAGCTCAGTGTCCTTCAGGTAAGGTCATGGCTATTTTCTAGGCAGGAATTCTCTAGTTCTAGTTGATTAGCAGCAAATGCCCCTTTATTTCTCCTCTTGTGTAAGAACTGGAAGGGAGGCCTTGACAGGCTAACTTCTGCTTTTCTGTACTACTTTGTACTGATTTGACCTACACTAATATCATTTCTCCTTAATTAAGTTGGGTCATCTCCCACATTGGAAAATTCCCAGTTTGTGTCTTACAGAATAAGTAAAGGCAAACCCTCAGAGCTTGGAGGGCACTTTGGGTTAAACTCAGATGCCATCCTGACACACTAAGGCTCAGACTCTTCTATTTCCTGGCTGCTGCTTATCTCACAATGATGGACTGGCCTGTTGGAAGTTTTGGAGAGATTCTGTCGGACCTCAAGCTTGCCCAGGCCACAAACATTTGAGGCCACAAACATCAGGGCTGCGTTGAGTGAAAAGGCGTACTTCTTGGTTCTGGCTGCCCTCTGCTATTGCAGTACCTCTGGGACTCTTGAAAAGTTCATACCAGTGTTTTTGAGGGGGGCCCAGTTGGTATTTCACATGGGTTTGCAAATAAGTCTTCCCCGTGTTGGCCATGGGGCTCCTTCAGGGGGACGCTGCCCTGGACGGTGCAGCAAAGCCCCTCAGCCGAGCAGAAGGCCTGGTACTTGGTTGCTCTCATTAGCTGCCACTGAAGCCATGGCCACCACCCAAGGCACTGCTGCTCTGGGGGCGCTGTGCCCGATGGCGGGGTGTGTCTGCCCAGCCAGGGCCATCATCGCGGGCCTGCCCATGGGGCTGCTGCCCACAGCAGCTGTTGCCCTAGTGCTGGTTCGGGGGTGGGTTCTGCCACCCGCCGTGGGTCAGCCAACACCAGAATCAGGCTGCAAAGGCTGATGTGCACGCTGCTTCCCAGGGCTACAGTCTCACTGCGTCCATGACGTCCGGAAATGGCCTCACTGAAGTAGGGACAGACCTTTTCTCCCACGTTCAGGCCACACTCTCACACTTCAGGCCGAAGTAGTGCTGCTTTATGTTCCCAAAGTCTTACAGAGAGTTTCGCACGATAACGGCACTTTCAGTTCTTACTGGCCTCCTCCTCTCACCCCGTGAGACCTCACAGCTTATTCACTGGGGATGAACCAGAGGAAACATCTAGGTCCCGGGCACCATGTTATTTGCTCCGCCCCTGACCATGACGTCGAACCAAGCTGGTGAGCGCTTTCCTAGGGGTGCTTCACTCCCTTGGACCATAAATCTGTCTCCAACCCTCCTTCCAAATTCCAGCCAGAAGCTGGACAGTTTGTAAACCTATTTTGTTGCAGAGAAGCCTAACAGCGTGATTAATTAGTTATTTTTATTATAAAAATAAAGGACATAGCATTTCCAGATATTAAATAAGAGTTTCATGTATTTTTTTTTTTTTTTTTTTTTTTTTTTAGCGAATGAAAATGAGTATCAAATTGTCTGGATGTTTAGATTCCAGCAGACACATTTCAAAGTGATGTGTACTTTTCGTTTGAAACAACATTTACAATATGCTGGAAGTTACACCCTTGGCAACCATTGAAACTTACATTGAAAAATTTTGGAAGTTATCTTTAAAACAGAAGACAAGTGCAGAGTTTTTCGAAATTCTTTCTTTGGAGGGGCAGGTGAGCTGTGAGCAAAAATGTTTGAAGACCTCCACTTTAGAGTGTTTTGCAAAGATGCTCTCGACAAGTGACTGACGTCTTTGAATTTTATTTCACAGATTGTTGTTTCATTGAAGTATTTTATATTGTGTTTGTTTAAATTTGTTTTTCACTGGAAACCCTAAAGAACAGCAATTGTGTTCGAGAATTCATGTTAGTTTGGGGCATTCTCCATCCTTAAGGGGCTGCTCCATCCATTGCTATGAGATACTGGCCTTCAGCAAGTAGACCTCAGGTTGCCAATCACTAGAGGAAGGAACACACCTTGCAGGGAATCACGATAACACTTCTATTTTAAAGCCTCATCTGTTTCCATTCTCTGCTGCCTTCTCTTCCTTCTGCTTTCTAATGTGTAAAAAAAAAAAAGTTGGCAAAACTCGAGACTGGCAAGAAGGACGAGTGGGAAGGAAACATAATTAGTGAGTAATCCTTAGTCTTTTCTGTGAAGTTATTTTTATTGCTCCTCCAACCTTCAAATAACAGTGGGGAGGGAAGAGTTGAGAAGAAATGGGTAACTTGATTATCAAGAGAACCTTTTCCTGATTGGAAAAATAACTGTCCCAGGAAAAACTGGCTCTCAGGGATGCACTTTCCTTGAACATCTTCACACGCTTTTCTGTTGGTTACAGGAGAGGCAGCATTCAGTGGCTGAAAGTGGGAAAGTTCGTTTCCTCCTTGGTCCTGGGAATGAACAGCAGGGTCACATTGAACAGTGAAAACTGGAAATGTAGCCAGAGAGGAACTGAACTGACATCTATGTATTTGTATTTATTTAACTCACGTTCTAAATTACATCCACTCTGAAATTTGTTGGCAAACATTGAGAAATTGCGTTTGTTAGAGATTTATACTGATAAGTCTATACACACTGTTTTACATCCGTATCTACACACTTACATTTTATGGGAATGTTTCCCTTTTGGTTCCTTCTGTTAGATGTTCTGATGATCAGCACTGCAGTCCCAAGAACAGCCCAGATGGTTGTTTCACATTATACAACCAAGCCTTCAAGCACCGTCGTTTATCAACCAAAATCGTAGGCACTGTGCCTCAGAGGAAATGATCAAGGCCTCCAGGGCTGCCCTTGTTGACCCCAGGCTCAAGGTGAGGGCAAGTGCGCTGTCACTGTAAACACACAGAGGGGGTGCCTGCAGTGGCTGAGCCTTGAGTAAACGTCTGTCTGTGAGCTCACTGCCCCAGTCTTCCCGGACGCCCATGTCTAGCCTGGGAACCAGTATTTCTCGTTCCGATGACTCAAATGTGTGTCCTCTGGTAGATGGGCCAAAGGAAACCTGAAATAACCGCGGAGTTTTCATCGAGTCCCACGGCAGGTTCATCTCACAGCTATCGTGGTGCAAATGACCAGGTGGACACCCCTCCGCTGCTGACACGGAGCTTCGTAGTGATTAGACCGTCGCGTTGGGGGAAAGGAACATCCCGCAACCGGGCATCACTGTTCCTGCCCTGGGTCAGAAAGTTGTGAATGGGCATTCCACGTGGAGACTGGAACTTATTACCCAAAAGCCCCACCTCTGAAGAGCCCAGAGGTACGTACATCAAAGCAGGCCTCTATCTGCTTGCTGTTCTTGGCCAAGTGGGAGGAGGAATGTGGGAGAGCCCAGGACGTTCCCATAGAGAAGTAGGGCCCTGACTCGGTGCGTTGTTCGCAATTGCTTTCTGAGCTAATTCCGCGGCAGCTCTGCTGGTGCGGGCACAAGTGTTCACAGCTGCATGAAGAGTGTTGCAGGGGACATAATGGCTGCTGTGTGTGCTGCAGTACAAACTGTCCCACACAGGCCTGCGCCGGAGAAACAATGCGGCAACAAACAGCCTTCAAAACAATGCATTCATTTCCTGTCCTAACACTGGGCTGAATGAGGCCCAGTAGGCTGGTTCCACCTCACCAAGAGACCTCCACTGACGCCATCATTTTAGAAGCCCGCCGTTCATCAGGAATGAAAGACACACATACAGAGAAGAGAGACGACAAGCATTTGGGGTTTTTTCCCTTCAGAGCAAGATGTAATTAAAACTTTTTTTTTTTTTTAATGTCCTTATCTGGGCATAAAAAATACAGTGTGGTAAAAATACTGGAGAGGTGTTAGAAGCTATTTCAGTTTTAAGTGTTTCTGATGTTAAATGCTTATGATTCACTATTTCTGCTAAAAATACTGGCATGAGGCTCCCTGGGTTTCTCTGCTTCTCGGCAAGCCGACTGGCTCTGCCATGAGCTCACCTCTCCACCCTACCTGAGCTTCCATCCTCCTGCAGGGGAAAGTCCTGTTGGGAGTTGGTTTCAGATAGCTCCCTAGTAATGATAATGGTAATAATAATAGCAGCCAACAGCTACTAAGCACCTACTAAGTAGCAGATCTAATTCCCTGAATCCTCACTAGAACCCTATGAGGCAGGTTCCATCGTTAGCCCCATTTTACAGATGACGAAACTGAGGCATGGAGAGGTTGAGCAACTTGCCCAAGCTCATAACTTGTAAGTCTTTCCAAATACATACCCAGAGTCTCCAGTGAATCCACCTGTGCGGGTAATTGCCTCACTCCATGTTCGTGATGGAATGCATCCACAGCTCTTGCACGAGACAGGCACATCTTGAGGGGGCATTGAGGGGGCTTCTAGGGTAGGAAGTGTTCTGAGGAGATACAAGAGGGGAATGGGAACGAAGCCTTGTTAGTCTGAGAAGGGAATGCATGTGGAGCGGCAACCCCAACAAGGATGCTTACTTCCACGGCTGCCAATTATTCAAACACGAGGAGACCCTCCGTGGATCTGTTCAGAAAGCCATGACCCGCGCACAGAGCGCTCCTGACTGTTGAGGCTGGCTGGGCTGAACTTGTGCATCAAATATGCCTCAAGACTGTTCATGATGTTGGGAGGGTCTCAGAGGGGTCAAATAGTGGCAGCGGGAAAGGACAGGGCAGGCTGTGGAACATCACTAAGATGGAAATATACACATGGGACTTAGGAACTGAAAGAGCATTTAGAGATGGTCCAGCCACCTCCTCATTTTATAATCGAGGGGCCGAGGGGCAGGAGGGTGAAGCCCCAGTGGATACCACTCAGGTGGTTCAAGGCAGAGCCAGGAGTAAAACCAAGGTCTGCTCTCTCTACCTGCAGAAAAGAACAAACCTGTTAGGGAAACGTTGACCGAAACCTCCCGCCTTGGCCAGGTACAATAATAACACCTTGCATGAGTTGTCTCACAACAGGAGGTCCCAATAAGGAACATGGTGCAGCCGCTGAAAACTAACCGGGAGAATTCGGGAGGGGCCACAAGGAGGGAGGAGACCCCAGCCCATAGTATGTCTTGTAAAACTAACCCAGAAGCATTCGGGAGGGGCCACAAGGAGGGAGGAGATCCCAGCCTGTAATATCGATGTTATGGAAAAACCCGAACAAACTTTTTGGCCAGCCCAATATAGCCTGCCAACCTCCCAGAATCCTTTGCGCTGGAATCTGTCCTGGCTGAGCGATGCGTGTACCATCAGGAAGGACCCTGAGTCAGACTACGGGTTAAGCAAGATGACTGGCCAGAGACAACCCAGAAACTAACCCCATCACCATAAAACCCGAGACTGCGAGCCATGTGGCAGAGCAGTTCTCCTGGGTTCCCTCACCCTCCTGCTCTCCGCTTGGGCGCCCCTTCCCAATAAAGTCTCTTGCTTTGTCAGCACGTGTGTCTCCTCGGACAATTCATTTCTGAGTGTTAGACAAAAGCCCACTCTCGGGCCCTGGAAGGGGTCCCCCTTCCTGCAACAAATCCAGTTAGAACCATTTGTTACTTACTGAAGACCAAAGGCCGTGCTAGTTAATGTCTTGGCAGAGATGTAATAGGAAAGAGATAGAAGATGTGATTCCTCCTCTCCCGAGGCTTACAACGTCTCTGGGGATACACACGATACATAAAAGCGAGCACTGGTGAGCTGACCTCGCCTCTTCCCTCGTGAATCCAGCCACAGGTAAGAACAGAGGAGACACGAGTTCAAGGGAGAATCAGGTTAGGGCAGTAGAACCCGGGAAGGGGTCCTAGAAGTGCACCCTGTTCCATACTGAGGTAGACGAAAGGGGTGTCAATCGGTAGAGAGAAAAGTAAAAAACATGCAACGTGGACATAAATACCTCTTGTGCCAAAGGACAAAGGAGCAATGAGTGAGAACCATCCACACGGGCTGCACACAGGCTCGTCTGATGGGCATGGAGAGTGCGTGTCCACAAGCGGTGAGAAATGATGCCATGAAGTGAAACGCGCATTAAAAACGTTCCTGTCACACCGTGAGCAGCTGGCCCTCTGAGGAATCTGCCCTGGTTTGATGGCTAAGGAACAAACCAGTTGTAGGCAGCACCACGAGATGAGCGCATGCGATGTTTCCCAGCACATCGTCACCTTGACAACCAGGAAGCTACCTAAGGGTGTCAAGAATGGTGATGGGGTTTCTCACCGTCGTCTAGGTGTGACGCTGGGCTCAGATGATAAGTTGAGCAAGAGAGACTCAGCCCTGATCGGGCTTTTCACAGATGCTTTGGGTCACAAGCGTTCCAGCAGAAAGTTAGCACGTTTTCGTCATTCAGAAGTACGGAGGCCTAGCAATTCTCAGAAGCAGTAAACAATCAATATATTTCGTGGATGTTTAAATGACTGAATAAAATCCTGGGCTTATTCTGCCCTGTCACCGACTCAAGTGGAGAAACAGGCATCCATGCCTCCCGCTTCCTGCTCTGCTGGCCGGGAGCCGGGGCAGCACGTGGCTGCTTTCCTATGTGGTACCCCCCATTTCTAGGTGTGCTGCCTCCCTGTAGAGACTGTGGAAGAAAAATGTCTCCTGCCATATGGCACTGGTATACAGGAGGTGTATGAGTTTCTGGTCGCTGCTGTAACAAATTGTTACACATTCAGTGATGTAAAACAATACAAATGTATTATTTTGCAGTTCTGGAAGCCAGAAGTCCAAAACAACTTTCACCAGGCTAAATCAAGGTGTCCCTTTTAGAAGCTCTGGGGGAGAATCCATTTCCTTGCCTGTTCTAGTTTCTACAGACCTCCTGCGTACCTTGGCTCATGGCCTCTTCCGCCATCTTCAGAGCCAGCAGTGGAGCGTCTCCAAATTTCTGTCTCTGACCCCTTCTTCTGCCATCACATCCTTCTCTGAGTCTGACTCTCTTGCTCCTCTCTTATGAAGACCCTTATGATTACAATGACCCCACCTGGACAATCCAGGATAAGTTCCCCGTCTTAACATCCTTCATTTAATCAGCTGCAAAGTCCCTTTTGCCATGTACGGCAACGTATTCACACGCCGTGGGCATGAAGGCGTGGGTATCTTTCGGGAACCATCGTTGTGTTGACTGCAGTAGGAGTGAATGAACAGCACGTTACATGCACATCAGCACTTCCTTCTAGAGCCTCTGCTCACCATGTGACCTTGCCCAGTTTGTCTCATGCTGAACAACTTTGCCCTGGACCTTCTATACATTCAAGGACATTTGACTTCACAAGAGGCCTTTCTAGATGCAAGCAGTTTAGCTGCCTGGCCTCAGAGAGAAGGGCAGTGTCTGATGGAGGTAAACAGCACAGGGTATCTCTTTTTCCCAAGCTAATTGTAAGCATCTTAACGTTGGCTATTGCCAATAGGTTTACTTGTCTTTTATTTACGAACTTTTCCTCACAGCTACACAATGAGGAGGCCTGTCTGTCTCTCCTGGGCTTATAGATGAGTAAAAGCAAGGCCTGGAGAGGACCAGCTGGGGCCTGGAACTAGAGCTCAGTGCTGCAGAAGTCACAGTTATTTGGGTTCTGAGTTTTGGTTTCAGCATTTCACGTCTTTGTCTCTAACTGGAAGAGTGGAACCTCTTGGGTCTTACTTGTTTGAGTTACAGCTTAGAGTTATGATGAGATCAAAATTCTCTTTCTTCCTCTCTCTGTTGGCACACTTTCTTTTTTTCAGTGCCTTACTTGAAGGTTGCTATAAGAACCTTGATGAACTTGTGACACTAAACTAGCGGGGACATAGCACCCCTCGGGTGATTTCTCCCCAGCATGGAAATGATTTACCAAGTCCTTCTGGCTTCCTGATTCAAAACTGGAACTTCTTTTCAAAGTTTTAATGACAGCCAGTTCAAAGTTGGTTGCCAAAATAATTTGTACTTCAAAAACAAAAACAAGCCATCTGTTCAAGTTAGAGCAGCACCTCAATTATTTTAACCATTGTTTTGATTAGGATAAGTTCAAAAACTAAGATTTTGTACCCTTGGAACAAAATCAAGGTTCAGACAACTGTTACTTGGCCATAGAAATGTTGAGTAATTATTTAAAATATGTTGTAAAGTACAAGGACTGAGATGAAGTGGAAGGGACTGCATGGAAGATGAAGGACAAGAAAAATGCCAGCATTAAGTATCTATAGATGATCATATGTTTGTATATTCCATACGATTCTTGATTAATGCTAAGTGCGAAGAACTGTACATATGTTATCTTACTTAAGCCTTACAACAATACTAGGAGATAAGCATCATTTCCAGCCAACACTCATGGAATCAGGAGGATGGGTACAGCCTGGAAAAAAGGATCCACTAGAAGATTAACAAAACTAAAGTGGTTTCTTTGGTGGAGAAAAAAAAAAAGGTATTAGAAGCAAATAAAATATGGAACAAAAAGAAGAAATGACTACATACACAGTGAAATTTTTTAAAGTAGTACAAATGTCAACATATGGCGAATCCCTATCTTATACAAGTTGTTCCAGAAAACAGAAAAAAAGTAAAGGCTGTTGTCTTTTTTTTTTTGGCCACGCTGCGAGGCATGCAGGATCTTAGTTCCCCAACCAGGGGTCGAACCTATGCCCCCTACAGTGGAAGCATGGAGTCCTAACCACTGGACCGTCAGGGAATTCCCTGATGTCATTTTTTAATTTTAATAAATTTATTTATTTATTTATGGCTGCATTGGGTCTTTGTTGCTGAGCCCGGGCTTTCTCTAGTTGCGGAGAGTGGGGGCTACTCTTTGTTGCGGTGCCCATGCTCTAGGCACACGGGCTTCAGTAGTTGTGGCTCGGGCTCTAGAGCACAGGCTCAGTAGTTGCAGCGCATGGGCTTAGCTGCTCCGCCGTATGTGGGATCTTCCTGGACTAGGGATCGAACCCGTGTCCCCTGCATTGGTAGGCGGATTCTTAATCACTGCGCCAACAGGGAAATCCTACCTGATGTCATTTTTGAGGCTAGAATAATCCTGATTCCAAAACCAAATAAGGATAACAGAAGAAAAGAAAATTATAGGACCATTTCTTCTTTGAATGTATTGTAGATGCACAAAAATAGTAGCTAATGAAATCCAGTTGTATGATTACCCAGAGGTCAGTGGGCAGGGCTGAAAATTCCAACCCTCTGATCACTTGTTCTTTGAGGCCATCTAGGGTTCCCACTCAAGTCACCTCATTAGCATAAAGCCAGGTGTGATCAAAAGAGGCTTGTTATAAATAACAAAAGACACTCCTATCACTTTGGAAATTCCAAGGGTTTTAGGAGCTCTGAGCCAGGAACCAGTGGGAAAAAAACAAATAGATTTCTTATACCACACCATCCTTTCTTATACTCATCTAATTGTCATCCGTAAGTCTGCAGACACACTTTCTAGTGTCCATGAACTTAGTCCTGTGTATTGAGTACTGACTCAGGAGTCCAATAGCACTGCTTCCATTTTTGGCTTTGAACAAAGCTGTGTGACCCTGGGTAAGCGATTTAATCTCTCTGATACTCACTTCCTTATCTCTAAAATGGAGATGCCAATTCCTACCTCTGAGTTTTGTGCTAAATATTACATTGAGTTATCCTCAAGTTTTTGCATAGTGCATGATCCACAGTAGTTTCAGCCAAATATTTCATGAAATGTCAGCACACCCAATGCCTGGGCTTGAATCTTGCACAAGATGCTTTGTTATACTCATGACATGTCTCTTTTGAATACAACTATAAGGATTTGTGCAATTACCCAGTAGCTATGTAGTATAAGTCATTTTCTCATGCTATTGATGAATATTCTTCACATGGCAGAACCAAAATCCTTACTAAAGATAAGACAAATTACATTGATTTCTTTTTCCAGTCAACCAATTCTGTCATTCAATATTAGCAGATGAGATAAATCAGAGCAGTTTTCATTGTAAAATCCTGTAGGTTAGTACTGAGTAATCTGTTGTTTTTAAAATTGACTTGATGAGTATTGTTTCTAGTATAATGTACGCAACATATATATGTAATTGTTCACCTAGTTACATTCATTGTGTTTTAAGGGCCCTTATCCTGAATCACTTTCTTGGCCAAATTATTATGCAACTTTTTTCATATAAAAATGGAACTACCAAAATTTCAGTATGAATTTACATCTATAGGGCATTTGTCAAGCAAAAACTACTCTACTGTTTTTTTGTTTTTTTTTAAATAAATAAATTTATTTATTTATTTATTTAGGCTGTGTTGGGTCTTCGTTTCTGTGCGAGGGCTTTCTCTAGTTGCGGCGAGCGGGGGCCACTCTTCATCGCGGTGCGCGGGCCTCTCACTGTCGTGGCCTCTCTCGTTGCGGAGCACAGGCTCCAGATGCGCAGGCTCAGTAGTTGTGGCTCACGGGCCCAGTTGCTCCGCGGCATGTGGGATCTTCCCAGACCAGGGCTCGAACCTGTGTCCCCTGCATTGGCAGGCAGATTCTCAACCACTGCGCCACCAGGGAAGCCCTCTACTGTTTTTTATATTTCAAACTTAAGCACCTTAATAGAAGTAAAGCTGCTCTTTCAAAGTCTTCTAATTTATTCCAAATACTCTCAGTGGGAAGACGTGTATTTCTATCTTTGTAATCAAGATGTGCTATTGCCTGGTGTCCTTTTCATCATCTCATATTTTCCCACGTGGCTAGGCAGTATTTTGTAGTCTTTAAAAATCTGTGCAAGCAGGCTTGTTGTCAATTACGCATTATGACCACTGGATAATCAACTCCTTCACTAACCTTATTAGTAGGGAAATGTGCAGGGCATATCGCTTTTCTGTGGCAGATTTCATCTGCAGGTTTCTGAAGATGGCCACAGCAATATATATGCCATTCCGCTTGGCCTTCTTACAATATGATGATTATGCTAATCTACCACTGAGTGGTGGCAGTCTATGTTCCTTCCCCTTGAACTCAGACAAATCCCTGTATCTGCTTTGACTCACAGAACATGGTGGAAGTGAGTCTGTCAGATAAGAGGCAATATGGCTTCCACCTGCTTCTCTCTGTCTCTGTCTGCACCTGCCTTGGGAACCCAGCCGCCATGTTGTGAGGAAGCCCAAACCACATGGAGAAAGCACACAGAAGAATTTCAGCCTCAGCTAAGGTTCAGGCTAACAGCCAACATCATCCACTAGACAGGCCTTCAGATCAGAGCTACCCATAGGACGTTCTGCAATTATGGAAATTTTCTGTTTGTGCTAATATGGTAACTTACTACCACATGAGGCTAATTGAGCAATTGTAATGTAGCTAGTGTGAATGAAAAAGTGAATTTTAAATTTCATTTAACTTTAGTTCATTGAAATTTAAATAACTGCACGTCGCTAATGGCTGCCACACTAGACAGTTTAGCCCTCAGCCTTTGAATCTTCCTGCAGAAGCAACAAACATCACGGAGCTGAAACAAGCCATCCCCACTGTGCTCTCTCCATATTCCTAACTCTTGGAAGCATGCGAGATCATTAATAATTATTGTTGGTTTAAGCCACTCAGTATTGGAGTGATTTGTTACACAGCGGTCAACAATGAATACATTCTACCATTCTGTTTGATTTTTTTTGTTCTCTACAGCGAATAAAGATGCACAAGCCTCTTCCATCTTTTAAAAGGCCTCTAGCTATGGTTTTGTCTCTCTTCTTCTCTTCACAGCCAGGTTTCTTGAACAAATCATCTAAACTTTACCATCCTCACACACAGCTTATTCACTAGTCAACACCCACTAGGATCTGGATACGGATGAGGTCACAGTAACATTAGTTCAGGCTTATTCTTATCACTTGGAAATTGCAGGACTTCAGAACCCACACCCTGTCTCCATGTTCTCCCCTACCTATTTCTGAGCAAAGCTCACCCTGGCAGAAAAAGCCACCCTTTTGTGGATGAGAAATTGCAAAAAAATAACCTTTTCTGGTGGCCTAGAAAAAGAAACCCCTTTAAGAAAAAGACACCCCTACCTGAAGGCTGATGCAGTCCATGGCTTGACAAGTGGCGTGTGGGCTGGATTTCAGCTCCTCCTTGTTCCCCTCGGCCAGGCATCCTTGCCTAGGGTACCAGCAGCACGGACGGTACAACACATGCAGGATGCTCAGAGCTTTCTTACATGTGGCCATCAACATTCCTCTCATGGGCTGCTCTGGTCCCCTGTGGAAGCCTGTGGTCTGTGAAGTCTCTGGAGGGGGTATCTTGTGAAGCGCCCTGGATGTGGACACCCTTCCCAGCCCAAGAACTCCCCTAACTGCAGAATCCTTGGGATCCTCAAACGGAGCTGCTTTCCGAGGACTTCCCCCCACTCTAAAACTGCACCAGGATCCCCAGTGAGATGTGGAGACCAGCCTGGCGGCTCCACTGTGTGGCATGAAGGCTACAGGAAAACAGCTCTTTCTGCTGACATCTTTGCCTTCTTCTCTCCACAAGGTTCAGAACCACTCACGGGGTACGGCTGGGGCCATGGCGCCTCGCGGCCCTCTCCACATGCATCCTCTTTCCTTACTCTGCACACTTCCCAGCACCAAATCCCAGATGTCCCTCCGTGATCCTCTTTTCCCTTCGTGAAACTCGCCGGCCCAGTGGTCCTCAGATGCCATCAGGGGATCCAAAGGAACTTTATGATGGTAAGCTAAGTCAAACTCCCAAATGCTATTTTTTGCCCAAATTAGCCAGACATCTGGGCGGAGAGTGTGGTTTAGGGTTTCAATTTCCTAGAACACAGTAACTCTGTTACAGAAGTGGGGAAACATTTCCACGACAGCAGGTCTTTAGAAGTGGGATGGGTTACCTTCTGTCTCCATTGGGAAAATCCGAGTTCACCACACAGGAGGCGGAGGAAGTGGCTGCTTGTGCTCTGCAAGGCTGTTTTCAGTCTCCGGAGGCCTGAGACGTGGCAAAACAAGTGATATCCAAAGACATCCAAAGGTTAAACAAGGCACCTCAGGATCTGACCTTCACGCAGCTCACCTTGGGCGCAGTACATGGTCCAATATGCGATACATTCCAGTCCAATAGGAAAGGGCCAATTTGCAATGAGGGATTCTGATTTGTTTGAGAGATCCCAAAGTATTACTAAAAGTCTGTTGATTATAACTGAATCCAAATGTTTCCAGGGACACATGCCACACTTTTTTTTTCCCCCCTATTAATCAGCTTTGGAACACTAAATTAATAAATGCATCGGTTGTTAATCAGATGATAAGCTTTTACATTTTTGGTCTAGGTTGAATAAACTCAGCGATACTAAAAAGATTAGAGTGCTCAAGAGAAAAGGAAATACTATTCTTCCCAAGATGATATTCTTGGATGTCACTGTCAAAATATGGTCTGACAGGAAAACATTTCAGGAACGATTAAACTTCTTGTGTGTTTGATGAATTTTTCTTTTTCAGCATTAACTCTCACAAATCCTTCTCAAAATCTTGTGAAGGAGATCAATTTCCTTTCTAATTTGAATAAACCTACAGTCCTCAAAAATGATACTGATGTTTACTAAAATTCGACATTTTAAAGAAAATCTTTCAATAATACATACTTTATGGCTAATTTTATATTTAAAATCAAATGTCTTTGGATTTTTCTAGGTCCTCTGATATAAATGTGGCATAGTGGAAAATTATATTTAGAAGATTAATTTTGATAGTTCAAGAAACTGGCCAGTTAGACCAAATTATCAACCTATAACTTGGATACCAATTTGTCTGTGGAACAAAGCCAGAAGGAATTCCCTTTGCTGGTTTGCCCCTTGGGATAGCTGGGTGTGGTTTATTTTCTTCTCTGACTGGAATAAAGATATGCAGGAAAATCTTCTTTTACAACTAAAATTCCTTGTTTTTACAAACAAGCTTAAGGAGAAAAAAAAAAAAAAAAGCAGCAGATCAAGCCTGGCTTAATCGTTTGCTTATACTGGTGCATATACTGGATTTTTTCCAGGTTAACAAAAATAAAGCCACAGGGAAGATGTATGCAGTCGTATATTTAAGCTACTGGCTCACACACAGTTTAATGGCTGAAAGTATATAAAAAATATGAAGGCGGAAGAAAAACAGTAAGCAGTTATGAGACATAACAAGTTTTCTTATTCTTTATTAGTTTAAAGGAAGCTGGAACCCGATAACAATACACCACATACAGTTCAGAACCAAACAAAGGCTGCTTAGTTATTTATTTTGCATTTGCTCCTTTTAGGAAGTGAGAAAAAACAGCTCTATTGGCACTCAAGTTTATTTTCTATTAAAATCCCCATAAATTAGAAAACCTCTCATAAAACAGTGGAAATGGAAAAAAACGTTATTCAGAAAAAACTTTCTTAAGTATCCTAGTTTTCTATAGCGTGTTGGGTCGTGTGATCAGTCTCATAAGGCCACTTAAAAAAATAATTCAACCTCTGTATTCTTCTTTAGGATAATACATAATAGTGTCTTGCCCTCTGATGGAAATACATGAAAAATTTATACTTCCTCAGTTTTGAGCACTGAAAACACTTCTCCTTCCACCCCCGATTTGCTGTTTCTCATGTCCTGCATGAATAAAAGGATGCCGCTTAGAAACCAGGGCCTTGCTGCCATTGTATTTTTTCTAATTAAAATTCAGAGTATTAAACACAGTTGAGTACATCCAAGCATACATGACGTACCGTTATCACATACCGGAAGCTCCAATCAAGAGCACTGGGCAAAGGCCCATTTCATAACATCATTAAGATTCATTGTACGCTGCTGTTCAGAAAGACTTTGTCAAAGCAGATAATAATGGCCTGTCAGAAGTGCGCAAACAGAAATTTATATTAAATTGTCCTTTCCCTCCTTTATTAGGATGGGACTCTACTTGCAGTTCCAGTACATGGGCTGAGAGGTTCAATAAAAAGGCTTCCAAGTTTTAAGATTGCAAAATATTACCAAAGTAAAGTATTAAAAAAAAAAGGTAAGTGAAAAATATTTGAGTAACTAGGTGGCGGTATAGTAATCAAGCATAACGACTTTATCAGAACAAAAGAAGGTGTATCTCAGGGGTGTGAAGGCAGTTTGAGTCGAAAGGCAGAGTGTTTAATTTGGAACAAGTCAAATAAAAGGATTGCTTTCTTTTCCTTAAGAACCTTTGGGACTCTTCATGTTATGTTATAATCTCAGAAAAGAAAGCTCGCTCATTAAAAATTTTTTTTCCTTTTAAATCCTGCTGAGTGAACATGCCTGGGAGACAAACTTTACATGCTGGCTTCCTGAGTGTAGTCATAAGTAGGATGTTATCTGGAGATGCGATGGTGAAAATTTACTTCTTTAGACTCGATACTTTTCTTTGCCGTGTTCATTGATCACACATATGTGCTGAAACAATAAAGGATTTAAATGCATCAGCCTGTTAACAAAATATAATAAGTCCCCTACATATGAACGAGTTCCATTCCGAGTGCGTTCGTAAGTCCAATTTGTTCGTAAGTCCAACAAAGTTAGCCTAGGTACCCAACTAACACAATCGGCTATATAGTATTGTACCGTGATAGGTTTATAATATGTTTGCATCTTTGAAAGTTCACAACTTGAAGGTTCATATTTAGGGGACTTACTGTATAAAGTGCAGAAAATGGGATGCAGTAAGAACAGAATGTCATCTCCTACCTGCTTATTGTTCATTTAAATACATATCTATGTATTTATATGTTTATGTACATTCATATATGTATAAGCACACACACGCACACATATATGTATACGTGCACATATACGTAAAATCTAAAGAGACCCGCTAAAATGCTTGACAAAAGGTTCTTCGTTGTTTTACTTTTGAGCTCCTTTCTGAATCTGGCTCTGTAGGTCTGTAACAACCAGAAATGCTGAGGGTGGTGGAGTATAGTTAGCAGTGGTGGAGATAGATGTGTCCGACTGGTGAAGTTACACCTTCTAGGGTGAATAGAGAAAGAGCTGTGCTAAGCACAGTATTGACTCTCTTTTGACCCTTTTTGGGTAGCAAGAAATGTGTCAGAAATATTTTGATGGCAAGCAACAGAAATGGTGTTGGGTGAACGTAAGCAAAAGGGGGGTTGTTATCGGTAGGGTACTGGGGTAGCTCGCAGAGGTAGAGGAAGAGCAGAGCAATGAAGCAACTGGAAGGCAGGAACCGGGGTAGCTCCAGACCTCAGCCCATGGCTTAAGTCCAAAATCCCTTGGTCTCTGTGGCGTTTGGTTTAGGCTTCTAAATCCTAGGAGAGAGACACGGACTGGTCCACTTCGGGTAAGATATTTACCTCCAGATCATTCAGCAGTGATAGGGTCATACACTTGGGGGTCCACGTCTACATGTTAAAACGATTTCTCCCAAAGGGGGAATAGTTATGAGCTACATGCTGCTGTAATTGGAACCTTCTAGATTTCAAGCACTGACACTAAACAGTTTATTGAATATTGACTGTTAGTATGGTTGAGAGGAGACACAGTCGATGACGACAGAGAAAAATCAGTAACAAGCTATCTTTCTGCTTTTAACTTCCTTATTTCCTTCATACAAAATAGAGACAATCATAATTGCTTCCATCAACCTAATACCTACCTTGCTGGGCAGTGGTGGAAATTCATTGGGATTACGAATGCCTAGTGCCCAGAATATTCCTGACACAGAAGACACTCAATAAATGGCAGTCATCATTACAGCTATTGCAAAAATTTGTTAAATTGATGTCATTGTTAAGTTCTTGTGAAACGGGGGCTAGGGATTTGCATGCAAGACTTACGTTCAGATCTCTGAAGTATTCATTGTAATCTAAGGCATAACCCACCACAAATAAGTTTGGGATCTCAAATCCAGCATCTGAGCAGAGAGAGGGAGGGAAAAAAAAAAGGAACACAATTTAAATAACATAAGTATAAAGCCACCATATGCTATTGTTGGCACTTAACCTATGACGACCTTCCATTAGGCAGAAGTAAGTGAGAAAAGTGACAGACAATGCATAGGATGAGCCCAGTAGGACCTGGACCAGAGTGACTCTACTCAGGGAGACAGGACGACCAGCAAACAGACAGTGAAAAATGACTGCGCTCCCGGTTGACAGAGCTGAGCAAGGGCTCAGGCAGCCCCGTGGATATCAAGAAGTGTGCATGAGTCAGGCATGCAGCCCTGCTGTTCCAAAGCAAGCAGTATCCAATGATATCATGCCAAAGGAAACACTGCAAAGCATGAAGTGCAGTTCAAACAGAAGGTATTCCAATGCTGTAATACATGAATAGGGGCACAGGCTGTTGCAATAGGAAGCCATCCTCCCACGGCACTCAGTGTCCTCAGCTGGATAAAGGGCTGGAAAGCAAAACCCGGGAGACAAGATGAGAGGAAAAGGGACTGTTCAGCCTGAGGAAGACAATGCTAAGGGTTACTCTAATGCTAGTCTTTGAGTCCATAATGCAGATGCTGGTACTTACCTCTCTGTCTCCACTGAGGGCAGGATGAGAGTAAATGGATTTAAATGCAGTAGGAGATACTTAGGTTAAGCAAACGATGAATATATTGAAAGAAAGATGATTTTTTTTTTTTACTTTTTTTTATTTTTTTATTTTTGGCTGTGTTGGGTCTTCGTTGCTGTGTGTGGGCTTTCTCTGTTTTGCAGCGAGTGGGGGCTACTCTTCATTGCGGAGCGCAGGCTTCTCATCATGGTGGCTTCTCTTGATGCGGAACACGGGCTCTAGGCGCGCGGGCTTCAGTAGTTGTGGCATGCGGGCTCAGTAGTTGTGGCTCGCAGGCTCTAGAGCGCAGGCTCAGTAGTTGTGGCACATGGGCTTAGTTGCTCCACGGCATGTGGGATCTTCCTGGACCAGGGCTTGAACCCGTGTCCCCTGCATTGGCAGGCGGATTCTTAACCACTGCGCCACCAGAGAAGTCCAGATGATTTTTATTGAAAAGAATTCTTAAGGAATATATAATAGCTCTTCTTCTTTAGGTCTTGAAACTATAGCCCAATGATTTTTCAAATTCTTTCCAGTATTGGGGAATCTTATGTTTATTATGGTATTGCAAACGAGAGATGTACTTGCTTACTTTTATGAAACAGTACTTTGGCATAGCCAGTGGACTTACAGCCCAGAGAAATATATCTCCATCATTGACCATTCACCACCATTTTGGTCCTTCTGACCAAGGATGCTTTCACATGGAGAAACCAACTGGTTCTTGCTCGCAGAAAGTGCTACAGGTGAGGGACTTATTTTTCTAAGGATTCCATTATGTGTCACTGTTAGGAAGCCTATTTGATCCCCCCAAACTGTAGGTTTCTTGAGAAAAAATAATCAAAGAGAAGAAGCAGAGCAGAAGAAAAGATGTCAGAGGATATAAAAGGTGTCATTGAGCATAAAGGAAAAAGTCAATTACGAGAAAGGACCAAAAAGTACAAAGCCTCAGAAATCCGGGAAGAAAGATAGAACAGAGATTCTGAGCTAGCTAAAAGAATATTAGCAAATCCCAGGAACCCCTGGTTGTAAGGATAATGATGACTTTACAGCGAGCAATGCAATCCTTAAAACAGGCGTGGCAACTCAGACTGGGAAAAGTCAATTCAGAAGGCCAAACCTTCTGAGTAAAAGAACGTTGGGGCTTCCCTGGTGGCTCAGTGGTTAAGAATCTGCCTGCCAATGCAGGGGACACAGGTTCAAGCCCTGGTCCAGGAAGATCCCCCATGCCGCGGAGCAACTAAGCCCGTGTGCCACAACTACTGAGCCTGCGCTCTAGAGCCCACGAGCCACAACTACTGAGCTCGCATGCTGCAACTACTGAAGCCCACGTGCCTAGAGCCTGTGCTCCACAACAAGAGAAGCCACTGTGATGAGAAGCCTGCACACCGCAACGAAGAGTAGCCCCCGCTCACTGCAACTAGAGAAAGCCGGCGCAGCAACGAAGACCCAACGCAGCCATAAAAAAAAAAAAAAAAAAAAAGAACGTTGGATCAGGGACTTCCCTGGTGGCGCAGTGGTTAAGAATCCTCCTGCCAATGCAGGGGACACAGGTTCGAGCCCTGGTCTGGGAAGATCCCACATGCCACAGAGCAACTAAGCCCGTGCACCACAACTACTGATCCCGTGCTCTAGAGCCCGCGAGCCACACCACTGAGTCTGTGCTCTAGAGCCTGCAAGCCACAACTACTGAAGCCCGTGCACCTAGAGCCCATGCTCCACAACAAGAGAAGCCACCACAATGAGAAGCCCGCACACTGCAACAAAGAGTAGCCCCCGCTCGCTGCAACTAGAGAAATCCCGCGTGCAGCAACGAAGACCCAACGCAGCCAAAAATAAATAAATAAAAATTAATTAAAAAAAAAAAAAAGAAGAACACTGGATCAGTAGGACAGGAGAACAGCCAGGAATCAGAGTGACCTATCTCTAGCTGGTAAATGGCTGCAGTTCCTACCCTTATATTTGCAATGGCAGATGCTACTTACAGATGCAGGGCAAGAGTAAAAGCCATGATTGCAACCAGACTGCCTGGGTTCAATAATGACTCTACACTTACAGCTTCGTGACCTTGGCAAGCTCTTTAACCTGGTTGTGTTCAATTTCCTCATCTGTAAAATGGGCACAGCAATAGCACTTACTTTAGAGGAATGTTGCAAGGATTAAATGTGTTAATCTCTGTGTAGCTCTTAGAACAGAGTCAGGCACATCATAATCTCTTACTATGTCTGTGAGAATCTTTCTGTTTCGTAAATAAATTCATTTGCATCTTTTTTTTTTAGATTCCACATATAAGCGATGTCATATGATATTTGTCTTTGTCTGGCTTACTTCACTCAGTATGGTGATCTCTAGGTCCATCATGTTGCTGCAAATGGCATTGTTTCATTCTTTTTTATGGCTGAGTAATATTCCATTGTATATATGTACCACATCTTCTTTATCCATTCATCTGTCGATGGACATTTAGGTTGCTTCCATGTCTTGGCTATTGTAAATAGTGCTGCAATGAACATTGGGCATGTATCTTTTCAAATTATAGTTTTCTCTGGTTATATGCCCAAGAGCGGGATTGCAGGATCATATGGTAACTCAAACTCACAGACATAGAAAACAAACTTATGGCTACCAAAAGGGAAAGGGGAGGGGAGAGATGAATTAGGAGGTTGGGATTAACAGATACACACTACTATATATAAAAGAGAGACCCAACAAGGACCTACTGTATAGCACAGGGAACTATACTCAATACTTCATAATAACCCCTATAAGGAAAAAGAATCTAAAAAAGTATATATACACACACACATATATGTGTATAATTGAATCACTGTGCTGTACTCCTGAAACTAAGACATTGTAAATCAACTATACTTCAATTTTTAAAAAATTTTAAAAATTAAAAAAGTAAATCTCTTACTACTGTTAGCTGCTATTATTTTATTAATGCTGTTGCTGTGACACAAGACATTTGTAACTAGTTGGATATGTCTGAAGTGCATGTCTTTCAACTTCAGTTGAAATCTTCTCTATACAGTATCTTACATTATTTCCTTAGAAGATTTCTGTTTATTAACCTTGTTGGACCTTAACTATATCCAGATTACATTCCCCAAGCCAATAACTGGACAGGGACATGCTACTGGGTCTATCTGGCCAGAACTGACATTGTCTAGATTTAATACACCCCGCGTAGGAATGAAACTTGTTTTTAGAATAAAGAATCACTGGTTCAGTGTCACTGGCACATTACCCATCCATAGTGTGCTTCTTGTGCTTATGTTTGTTCAGCTTGCTGATGAGAACTGCAGCCAAATTATCCCAGAGGCTTGAGTGCAAATGTAAGTCATAAAAATCAAGCTGAAGTCTGCCTATGCAAGTGAAAAAAATATCGCCTCTAGTGTTAGAATAACAAATAATCAAGCAGCTTGTTTATCCTCTCTGGCATTAGAACTATTCGTATCCTGGGGAGGAGGGAGGAAAGTGCCTTAGATGAGGAAAGTCCTTCAGAACATGTGTCTGAACTCAAGTGCGAAGATGCTATCTAGAGATATTTGCTCTGTTAATTCTCTGTGTTATTATACTTGTGTTTGAAGGTGGTGGAGAGGTGTCTCATATTTCCCCTTCGGTGCTAAAATTCAGGCTTGCTGAAGGTCAGCACTGTGCATTGTCCGCTCACAGGTCCTGGAGACAGTAGAACACCTCTCGACCTTCCCAGTGCCTCTCTGTGTCCAACTGGTGGGGACAGAAGCCAAGGCAGGAATCCTGTGCATCCAAGTCAGCCCAGGAGGGGGTCACGTCTCCCTCCACCCCCTGAAACCAATTTAGCTGAGTTCTTAGGAGTGAAGGTACTATGGAAAACCTAAAAATAAAAACATTCAGTGTACACAACACAGTTCCTGGGAAAGATGCAAATTAGAAAATGAAAACCTCTGGTTGTAGAGGGTTCTACTGCTGGGGAGACCATAGACCATTTATGGGACCATCAAATCTTTATAGCTTCCGTTTCACAAGAATGCCAACAACTAGGACACCAAAGATTCTGAAATACAAAACACCACCACCAGCCAACAAACAACCAACAAAACCCCCCAAAACACTTACAGTCAGGTCTAAAGCCATCACTTCTAGGTGTTCTCTTCACCAACAAACTACCATTAAAAGAAAAAAAAAAAAAGCTTTAGTGATCCAGATGAAATGTTTGTGAATTGCAAATAGAATTGAAAATCATTAAAATATATATTTGAAACGTGCATTTTTTTCCCTCAGGCACATGGGGCATGAGCACAGCCCTCAAATTCCCTCCTGCGGCACCTCATCAGTGAGATTCTGGATAAAAGGAAGGGAGAGGGGCGCGGGCACTGGGGCTCTGCCAGCTGCTCCTGCAAACAACTAACAGAGGCATCGGAAAGAGGGGCTCAGACACACAGCAAAGCATGTCCTCTTCCCTGCAAAGCATGTCCTCTTCCCTTTCCTCTCTCTCAGGCTAGTGGTCAAATGGGCTGTTTGTTCAGTATGGTCAAACCATAACACTCCAGGGCAAAGGGTCAGTGGTGTGGAATTGGCTGCACTCATTGGAAACAGCTTCCTGTGTTAGCATCCCTCTCGTGCTGGTTTGGAAAGATAGAAACAGCGGTGATGTGAATGTGGTACTCACCTGGCGACCTTAATCATGTTGGGCTTGTATTTCTCTATGCTACCGAGCAATGCTTTCATGGTCCTCCCAGTTCCGACAACATCCTTTGCAAAGAGGACAGACAAATTCAACCAAATGCCTTTGGGCTGCATTAAAAGGCGTTTCATCCAGACAGATGATTCTAGTCCTTATTAATAATGCATCATAATTAGAACTGCCATCAAATAAGAGTAAAAGTAGGAGGCAGAGCCGGTTATATTTTTTAGACAGGTGCTTCTTTCTGGAAGCTGGGTTTGGCGGGGATATATTGGTGACTATTTCCTCCTAGAATCCTTGAGCTGTGTTGAAAGGCTAAATTCAGCCTCTGGAAAGCACGTGGGGCCCTTTATTGAGTGCATTTGGACTCGTGCACGTGCATTCAAGGACTAAATTTGGCCCTGAGGTTATGTAACACGACACAGGACGCATGAATTTTCATGCACTTGGGATGTACATCTGAATACGCTGAATGGATAAATGCCTCCCCCCTTGCTCTCCTCACTTAATAGGAGATTCTATGGCTGGGAAGTGAGATGTGTCTGGGCAGCAGCTGGGGACAGCCTGTGAGTTCTGAGGGCGCGAGGCTGCCGTGAGCTGAGGCTCACCCCCGCTGATGAGCTACCGCACAATTAGAGTAGAATGGGCAGCCGAGATTGATTGTCCGTGGGGCAGAAATCAGCTGCCAGGAGCTGATTGTCAAAACAACAGGTCTGAATTTAGCCAGGGCTGGGCCATGCATTTGGCTAGAGGGTCTACTTTATGGGTTATGTCTGAGGCAGAACTGCAGATACATGTGGCACACTCAGGCAAGTGTAACCAAAGCTTGAAAACAGCTTCCCTGAAGTTTTGCCAGCTGATAAGACAGGTCTGCTGGGCTACAGGACCCGTTCTTTCTTTCTTTTCTTTCTTCTTTTTATTTTTTAAACAGAAGAACAAATTAAATTATAGATTTCCCCTGGATAGCAAATTTTTAGATTGATTCTATTTATCATTTGGATGCCGAAGGGAGAATTGTTCCAAGTCATTAGAAGACATTAGCAAGAACACTGAATTAAGGGTGAAGAGCGATCTAACCTTGGTTTTGCTATTAAAAAAATTTGGTTCTGTGGGCTAGTTTTCTCTTCTGTGAAAATGTCTGATTCACAAATAGGTATAAGAACCAATTTAGACATGGGTGGCATTAGATATAAAACCAGATAAAGTACCATGCAACTATTATTGCAAAGCTTCCATTCTAAGTTATTTCAAGCCAGTGATTCTAGTTGACTCCTATTCTGTAAATTTGAAGAGCCCTAAACACAGTGGGAATTCAATAAATCCTTGGCCAGTTTGATAACAAGTTCTATATTTCGAAACTCACCATTAGATTCTTTCAGCTTCCAAGAATGGATAAATAAAAGTCAGCTTACCTCGACAATGAGGACATTCTGAAATAAAAAAACAAAACAAAACAAAAAACACAACTATTCAGAATATGAGGCAAATCTGGCTCATAAGATAAACACACAGTTTGCTGAGAGTTAGAATTTCACAATTAGCTTAGCTTGTCCTCCGCCGTCCATCTAACCCGAATGTTTGGAGGTAATCTAGGCTTCCAGATTCATTTTAACAGTCTTTCTGGAATTACTGAGTGCTGCAATATTGGTGTCTGTACAGGTACAGTCTTTTTATTCATTAAATCCATTAAAGAATCTTAATTTTATCATTAAAGTATAAGATTATTTTGTCCGTTTTTAAAATAGGTCATGCCCACAGTATCCCCGGTGGATCACACTGACTAAGAAGTCCCCTTGGTATCCTGAACGCATTTGCTATATTCTTAACCATCAACCCATCACAGCTAGTTAGGGTGTGCATTTTTAGTTTGATTGAGGCTTATCAACCATGCCTATTAACCAACCAGAATACTGGGAGAATACTTGGTTAATTTAATGTCCTAGTTCACAATCTCTTTTTATTTCAATCTTATAATGAAAACGCCTTTTAAACTGTTAGTCTGCATTCTTGCCTAATTAAATAAAGTGCACTGAACATAATTAAATCTGTTTTTCTGAAAGCTCAGAGCCTTGCAAAACAAGACTCATCCTTGAAGTGATTAGTTTCAACTACAAGATATAGTGGTGGCTGGGAAGTGGGATTTGTATAGGCACAAATCCAGAGATATAGTGTCAAAATTAATTAAATACATTTAAAAAATCAAGGTAATGCATACACATGATGAAAATCAAATAGAAAAGTCTAAAGATTTTCTAGATGTTGGTGTGTTTGTAACTGTTAAAAGTATTTAAAAATGCTTATGGGGTTGGTATTAGGGAGGGTGGGAGGGAGGGAGATGCAAGAGGGAAGAGATATGGGAACATATGTTTATGTATAACTGATTCACTTTGTTATAAAGCAGAAACTAACACACCATTGTAAAGCAATTATACTCCAATAAAGATGTTAAAAAAATGCTTATGTATTTTATATTAAAGTTATCATGACATTGCACATTATGCATAGCCAAAGTATTAGCACCTCTAACAAAAATGGCAATAATTTATTTTTTTTCATTTTTTCCATTCGATTGAGATATAATTGACATACTCCACTATGTTAGTTTAAGGTGTACAGCACGATGGTTTGACTTAGATATATTGTGAAATGATTACTGCAATAAATTTAGTCAGCAGCCATCCTCTCACGTAGATACGATACAAAGAAAAAGCAAAAGAAGCAAAACCATCTTTTCTTTGTGATGAGGAGTCTTAGGGTTTACTCTTTTAATAACTTTTACATGTATCGCTCAGTAGTGTTAACTAGAGTTACCATGCTGTATGCTACATCTCTAGACTTATCTGACTTAAAGCTGGAAGCTCGTGCTTTTTGACCAGCTTCCTCCAACTCCCCGGGCCCACACCCTGCCTCTGGTAACCACAGATCTGACCTTTCTTCCTGTGAGTTTGGCTTTTGTTTTGTTTTAGATTCCACATATAGGTAAGATGACACAGTATTTGTTTTTCTCTGTCCGACCTATTTCACTTAGCGTAATGTCTTCAAGGTCCATCCACGTTGTTGAAAATGGCAGGATTTCCTTGGTTTTTTTTTTAATGGCTTAATAACATTCCACTGTATATGTATACCACACTTCTTTATTTGACAATAATTTCTTTTTTTAAAATCAATTATTTATTATTATTATTATTATTTTTATTTTTTAAATTATTTACTTTTGGCTGCGTTGGGTCTTCGTTGCTGCGCAGGCTTTCTCTAGTTGCGGCAAGTTGGGGCTACTCTTTGTTGTGGTGCACGGGCTTCTCACTGCGGTGGCTTCTCTTGTTGCAGAGCATGGGTTCTAGGCGCACGGGCTTCAGTAGTTGTGGCAAGTGGACTCAGTAGTTGTGGCTCGTGGGCTCTAGAGCACAGGCTCAGTAGTTGTGGAGCACGGGCTTAGTTGCTCCGTGGCATGTGGGATCTTCCTGGACCGGGGCACGAACCCGTGTCCCCTGCATTGGCAGGCGGATTCTTAACCACTGCACCACCAGGGAAGCCCCTCGACAATAATTTCTTAATATCATATAAACCTAGTACATATTTAACTTTTCCCAGTTGTCCTTCAGATGGCTTTTGTTGTAGTTAGTTTGTCTAATCTAAGACCGTGCACTGGATATTTAATCTCTTTTAATTTAGTCTTTTTTTTAATTAATTTTGTCTGTAACAACACAGAGGACTTTCTGAGTTCTGCAGAGTACTAAAAAAGTAGAATTATTTACAGGCTCCTAAATGATGGGCACGGGAATACGAGTATAGAAAAACCACCTGCTCTTGAAAGGGGACTAAGCAGAAAACTGGAGTTCTTTAGTGAGTTCTACAGAGCAGTCACTACATATACCTTTATTTTCCTTTATAGAACATCAACAGTGTTTTCAAACTCTTTCATTAGTGGTATATGGATTGACTCCTGGATTTTTAGTGGCCTGCCTGTTGTGTGAAAAGCTCACCTCCAAAAACAGCAATGCTTTTAGTACCTTTGGAAGATTGGCTCTGCCTTGAAAAACCCTCCTTGAGTAGAGAGAAAGTGACTACCCCAACTTTGGAAGCATTTTCAGTATTGTCCAAGAGAACTAATCTCTTGATACTTTAATGGACCAAGATTAGCTCCACAAGCTAAGAGACAAAGACTAACTCATCTTTATTTTTTTTTATTTTTTTAATTTTTTTAATTCTTTATTTTATTTATTTATTTTTGTCTGTGTTGGGTCTTCGTTTCTGTGCGAGGGTTTTCTCCAGTTGCGGCGAGCGGGGGCCACTCTTCATCACGGTGCGCGGGCCTCTCACCATCGCGGCCTCTCTTGTTGCGGAGCACAGGCTCCAGACGCGCAGCCTCAGTAGTTGTGGCTCACGGGCCTAGTTGCTCCACGGCATGTGGGATCTTCCCAGACCAGGGCTCGAACCCATGTCCCCTGCATTGGCAGGCGGATTCTTAACCACTGCGCCACCAGGGAGGCCCCCTAACTCATCTTTATATGATCATCATGTAACATGGAGACTGGTATGTAGTAGGGGCTCAGAAAACTGCCCGTGGAACAAATCAACAATTCTGACCTTCTTTCTTTCTCTGGTTCATTATACTTTTGACACATCCCCTCCGTTTTTCTCCTTAATGATGTATAATCCCTCCTTAACTGAGCTATTATTAATGTCTATTGCTTTTAATTTTGCTTTAAGAAATCTTCTAAAATTCCCATTTTCTTCAGTGGGCAACCTTGGGAGTTTTTCAGAACATACTGTGCCTCCCTTAAACACTTGCGATCTGCTAACTCCAATCACTGAATCTGAGATGTTCGCCAGTCACCACCTCAGTCATCTCCTCACACCTAGCTCATTTCCTCCCAGAAAGCCAGTAAAATCTGTAGCTTGGGAACCGCAGGCAAAAATCCTATGGGGACTCTCCAGAGTGTGTCCTCTCTTTGCTATTGCATGATCCTGACTGAAGCTAATCCCATCGGGTTTCCTAAAGAGAAAGAAAGGAAGGAAGAAAGAGAAGAAGAAAAGAAAGAAGGAAAGAGTTATGCACATCTAAATGGTTTTCTTAAATAGGTTATTCCTTTCAGTCTTTCAAAACGCACAACGGTCAGCACACCACGGTCTAATCTGCAGCAACGTGTTTTTGCGGCTGTGGTCACACCCAGCAGAGGGATGGTGGCAGGAATGATGGTGAGCTGAGCGTGCACAGGACTGTGAATATCAACCCCATGGAGAAAGGCATGCAGTCCAGCGCTCCACTTTATGTGATAATTCACAAAATTGCCAGAATCGTCAGTCGGTGGGCATTTCCGTTATTGTTCTCAGCCTAGTCAGATGCAATTTAAAAGGAATGATTTAAACAGTTAAGGCAGCCAAGGAGGAAAGGTGGGCAGGTTCCGATGCTTCACTCTGGCATTTGATTAGAAACTTATTTGGGGTGGGGTGGCACGTCTCCTGAAATCTTGCACTTAACCTGCACATCTGTGTTTTTCCATTGCCGGATTTGGGCCTGTTTCCATGCGTTTGGTTTTATTCCACCCTTTCAGAGATTTCTCTTGAACATGAATAAAATTGTCTTGCTTTGATGGATACACAAATTTTATGAAGTGCCAGGATTAAATCAACTTTGAAAAAAATCAGCCAGAGAGCGCATTGTGCAGACAGCTTAAACACACCAAGTGAAATGCTTTTAATGCTGTGAGCTGAAGGGGCCACTGAACTGAATCATTGAGGGCTCCCTGTATTCAACTGCCGTGACCTACTTAGAACCATGACGCAGCCAGCCTTTCTTGGGAGTTTTCCTCCTTTTGCTTTAAAAAAAAGAATGGAGGAAGGAAGGGAGGGAGGGAGGGAGGGAGGGAAGGAAGGAAGGGAGGGAGGGAGGGAGGAAAGAAGGAAGGAAGGAAGGAGAGAGAAGGGAAGGAAGGAAGGAAGGAAGGGAGGGAGGAAGGGAGGGAGGGAGGAAGGAAGGAAGGAAGGAGAGAGAAGGGAAGGAAGGGAGGAAGGAAGGAAGGAAAGAAGGAAGGAAGGAAGGAAGGGAGGGAGGAAAGAAGAAAGGAAGGAAGGAGAGAGAAGGGAAGGAAGGAAGGAAGGGAGGGAGGAAGGGAGGGAGGGAGGAAGGAAGGAAGGAAGGAAGGAAGGAGAGAGAAGGGAAGGAAGGAAGGAAGGAAGGGAGGGAGGGAGGGAGGGAGTAAGGAAGGAAGGAAGAAGAGGTAATAAAAGAAGCCAAGAAACAGAAAGGAGCACAGGGGCTGTCTAGAATCTCCCTTTCCTAAACATTTTAACTTGCACATCTATAGAGGACTTAAGAAGTTACATAGTACAGTTATGGGGTTTACAATGCATGGAAAATTATACAGGTGATTTTCCCATGTTTTTAAAAGTCCTTCTATAAACAAATTTGATTTAAAAAAATCCTTTCTAACCCCCCCTCTTTCAGGAATCATTGAACTCCTTCCTGCCCCTTTGGAGAGGGCTATTCCTTCTGTTTCACCCCCTACTTCGTTCCTGTAGTTCAAGTGCTCCAATCAGTCAATCAATCAAGTGGACAATCAGGTGGTCTCCTAACTGGTTTCTCTACCTGGAGTCTCTCCCTTCTTTCAGTTGATTCTACCCTCCTATCAGGTGCATTTTCCCCAAAACACAGCTTCATGATGTCACCACGGCTCAGCAACTTTTGCGGCTCTTTGCTTTTCCGAGCAAGTTACACTAGTTATTCAACATATTCTATAAACCAAATTCAGTCGACATTTTCAGTTTTTCAAATTATCGTTTTCCTAATTTTGACTAATTTCCTTCAGTCACACTGGGCCACTCCTGTCCTCTGGCTCTGCTATTCCCTCCCCTTCCTCCCCCTTTCCACACGCTAATCTCTCTCCCTCTTCGGTGCTATTCCCAGACGTTCTGGTCCCAAGTAAAACCTCACCCTCTTCTCTCTAAGATGATTACAGTCCTAAGGAATCATTCCTTCTCTGGATTTCTTTAAGCTCAAGGAAACAGTCGTGGGTGGAAAGAATCCCTGAAGTTCTTCTCTGGGTACCGAGCATTAACAAAAAGGCGGCCTGAATAAGTTCATGGCAGAGTAATAATATAATAAGTATAACTTCAATGTAAATTTGTTGATTGAGAAATTGTGTGATTACTCTATGAGAAGGGATAAGTTAGCTGATGGCTTGTAACAACCCTTCCAACGTAGATATTCACCCAAAGCATCTTCCATCCCAGGCAGACACTTATTGCAGTTTCAGACTTTCTTCTTCCACCATTGGTAAAAGGACCCACTCATTGTTGGGTGCCTTTTCCTTTTAAGTTTTTTTCCCAGCTGGTGTGCATTCTGCATGATGGAAAAACTCTGAAGGGCCTCTGAATTTTTTTTTCTTTTTCTTTTTCTTTTTTCAGCCACTCTGCGTGGCCTGCGGGATCTTAGTTCCCTGACCAGGGATCCAACCCGCACCCCCTGCATGGGAAGCGTGGAGTCTTAACCACTGGACCACCAGGGAAATCCCTGAAATTTATTTTTAAAGTTCTCTCAAACTCTTAATGGATAGCCTTTTCTGAAATGCTGAAGAAGGGATGAGCGGAGCAGGCCATATGAATGCCTTTATCCTTTTAAGGAAAAGGAAATTCCAAATGTTAAGTGAAATTTTTTTCATCCTCCACCTCAGGTGTGTAGCACTCACCAACTCCGTCTAGCCTGGACTCTCTTGGGACACTGAAGCCCTTCTGCTTCTACAGAGAGAATGTCCCCTCACTCGACATCACTCATCCAATTCCCAACCAAACCAGCTGGGTGATCGTCCTTCCATGTGACCAGGTGGGCTTCTATTTACCCTTTCCTTCTGCCATGTCCGCCCGTTCCCAAACTTAATTGAAGAGGTCTTTCGGATTTCTGTCTAAGAGAAAGAAGAGCCTGCACTCGATCACCAAATACTTATTCCGACCTGTTGCGGACTAGGTGCCGTGCACGATGCTGGGACAGAATGGTCCCTGCCCCCATCACACTGACATCCTGGTGGGGGAAATAGGCAAATAAAAAAAATAAGCCCCAAATAAACACCGGAAGTTATGGAAAGGGCTTCAGTGGAAACGGGGTGGGTATAGAGACTGAATGGAGAATGTGGGGCGGGGGGGACGGCTAGAGGGGAAGAGCTTGTGCTCATTTCAGACCGAGAGTCGGGGAAGGCCTCCCTTACACGGGAGCCTTTAGGCTGAAATCTGACGGATAGGAGGAAAGTGGATTCCAGGTGGCGGCCACGGCTTGTCCGAGGTCTTGGCAGGAAGGAGCTTAGCCAGCGTGCTTACGGCACTGCGAGGTGGGGATGAACGCTGTACCGTGATGTTGGGAGGGAGACAGCGCCAGATCACGCGGGTCTTTGAGGCTGTGATAAGGAGGCCGGACTGTAATCTCAGAGCACTGGGTTGCCAGGTAAAATACAGAACATCCAGATACATATGAATTTCAGATAAAGAACAACTTTTTAGTTTACGTGTGTTCCAAACATTGCATGGGACACACTTATGCTGAAAATTTATTCATTGTTTATTTGAAATTCAAATTTAACTTGGCATCCTGTTTTTTTGCTTTGTTTTTTTTTTTTTTTTTTTTTTTTTTTTACTAAGTCTGACAACCTTAATTGACAGGCTGCTGAAAGGTTTTCAGTAGGCAAGTGATGTGATCCAATTTGTATTTTAAGAAGATCCCTTCGACTGCTTCTTGGAGAATGGTTTGCAGAGTGGCTTAGTTAAGTGAAGGTAAGTTCAGGGAGACTGGTTAGGCTTTCACAGCAGCTCAGAAGAGGGACAGAGCTAGTCTCGTCCTAGAGACTAGTCTTCTCAAACTTTAATGTGGATAGGAATCATGTCCGGGATCTTGTTAAAATGAAGATCTAATTCAGTAGATCTGGGGTGGGATCTGAGATACTACATTTCTAATAAGCCTCCAGGTGGTGCTGACCTTGCTGGTTTCTAGACCAAGGGTCAGCAAACTATGGCCCATTGGCCAAATCTGGCCTGCTGCCTGTTTTTGTAAATAAAGTTTTATTGAAACACAGCCATGTCCATTGGTTTCCATTTCATCTATGGCAGCTTTCTGCTTTCATGCTATGATGGCAGAGTGAAGTCGTTGAACAGAAGACTGTGTGGGCCACAAAACCGAAAAATATTTACTATTTGGCCCTTACCTGGAAAGTTTATCCGATGCCTGCCCTAGACCACAACTTTGAGTAGCAAGGTCTAGATTTGGATGGTTACCATGGAGATGGAGAGACATAGGCAGATTCAAGATATATTTGAAAGCAGAGAGTGTGGTCTACACTGGTTCATTAAACATTCCCTTCTGACATGAGCCTAGGGACCGGAGCTGCATGTTGAGACAGCTGAGAACCTGGTTATCAATGGTGATTCATCTTGAAAACATTTACCCAAGAAGCCCAAGGGGTTCTACTCGGCATACCTTTGAATGTATATAGAAGTGTGTCTATGCACACACTGAGAGTGGAAACATAACAGCACCACATAACAGCACCTGGTAACCTAGACGAATCATTTGTCATGCTAGCAAAAAACTGAAGCCCACTCCTGCTCAGACTTACTGCTGGCTGGTTTCCATTTTTCCTACCTCAACTTCCATGATCTCTACTTTCTCATGATGGGGGTGGTCTTTGCAGTAATTGTAGGTGGGGAAACTGAGGCACAGCCTTGTTACCTCCTCTGCTGACTCCACCCCCAGTAAGAAACTACCCTTTCCTCAATCTCCTCTCGCTCTCTCTTTTTAAAAAATTATAACCTTTATCCTATCTCTTAAAGGAAGGGAATATCCAGTGCTCACTTAAGAGGGAAAATCACTTTAAAACAAAATAGAAGATGGTTTTAGAAGGCAGGAGAGAAAGACTACACTTTTTCTGTGCAAATTTTTTCTTGGCATTCCTTCGCTATTCTTAGAGTTGCCACATTGACATTTTCCATGGTAAATGCACAAGGTACGATAATTCTCCTGTGTAATAAACTTACAAGGCAGTGTCATACAACAAAGTACTAAAATGACTTATCATTTAAAGACCACTCCAGGGTTGTTAGAAGTTATGAATTTCTGGAAATTGCTTTGAGTATTTTATCTTTCTAGGATAAAATACTCAAATATCAAATAATATTTTATGCACTGATGTAGTAACATTAAATGGTGGCCATGTAATACATACATTAACACCAACAAGTTAATTCCAATTTCTGCGGGGCACAATTTCCTACTAGATAGCAATTTAACACTCAGATGCTATGCTATCTTCCGAGGAGAGGGAAGCAAGCTGTTCTGTAGTTAGTCCTTGTGGCTCTGCAGTGTTCCTAGTGTTATTATACCTTTTTTTAAAAATTAAATGTGGCTGCTCTTTCTTTCCCCATGAGGGCATTGCAAAACAATAACAACTGCAAATATGAGAGATTAAGCTTGTATAATAGACTGATCCGTTTCACTTAGAAAGCTGAAGTTGCTCAGGGATAATGAATACAAGATACGTCAGCAGAGGTGAACAAAAACAAATTCTGTGTCGCTTTCACTCATGGCAAAGCTTGCATTTCAGATCACATTTGCACAAAGACCATCTGCTGGATGAAACAACTCTTCCTTCCCAAATGCATGGATTTATGTCAGAATCCAAACAGGTTTTCACTTTATTATTAAGCACTGGCAGGTTTGGAACTCCAAGTTACCATCGGAGGTGTCTGCCTCATGATCTCCTGGGCTACATTCTTTTTAATGCGGGGAAAAAAGGCGAAGTGCTGAAAAATGAAAAAAATCTCCAGATATCCTTTTTTTATTCCCTGCCTAAATTTTAAACATTTCAACAAACCTGTTTTAATGTCTTACTGAAGTGCTTAGGTGCTGAGGCACAGATGAGAGGAGAAAAGCAGACAAATAAAGGAAAAGTCTTCCCTTTCAGGAGGTACCTGAAAGGGTGAGTAGGAAAAGAAAGGGAAAGAGAAGAAGGAATGCTAAGGGGTTTTGCAATGTGAGGTTGTCTGAAACAAGCTTGGAAGGAAGCCTGGAGACAAAAGATTCGGTTCGCATCAGGTCTTGGAAGCGTGATAGAAGGAGTGTTTTATAAAAGAAGAAATCATTAAAAGGATTCACACATCCATTTGCATGAATTAGCAAACCCGGGAGAGTGCCTAAAATGGACTACAGCGCTGACCTGAAATGAAGGTCACTGATTTCCCCACAACCTCAATGCCTCAGTGTGCACAGAGCATAGTTACATGAACGAACCTTTCCAGCCAGTGTTGAGAGATCATCACCTCCAATTATCTGCATCTCGCCCATGGACTGGTCGTTCTAAAAGAAAAAGGGGAAACAATATTTTACTGTACAAGAAAACCTTTAAAGCACGTTTCCCTGTCTACCCGGCCAGTGGCGAGACTGCGCCTTACAAATATAGCACAAATAGCTGGTACAGATTCATGGTTGCCTATGGTTACCAAGAGCCACTCTCCTGCCACTGTGCTTGAGACAAAGCACTCTAATGGCTGGCGGGCGAGTCTGTGTGGAGAGGGGATGGAAGGAGTAGAGAGAGGACAAGCAAACCTAATTTTGGGACAAAAAAACCATGGAAGGTGCCTGAACCTATTCTGAGACAGATGGAACTGGAGGAGACAGTCATGCTCCTGAACTTCCCTGGGGTGAGGGGGGGCTACGGGAGCCCCAGGAGGGGCCTAGCATTTGTCAGCTGTGCCAACGGGCCTCAGTTACAGCCCTGCAGTGGGGAACAATTAGACTGGTTCCCAGAGAGGTTAGAGACCCCCTCTACTCCCTACCAGCGCTGGTCCAATCCCTCATCTGGTGTTGAGGGCAGTTCTGACAGGCCAAGGCTCAACAACTATTACAGTCAGACCTTCAGACATGGATGATGAAGGCTTAGGAACTTTCTGCAGTTCCAGGAATATGAGACCCAGAACCCCATTTGGAAGACGTTATCACAGTACCTTGTAATAACATATAATGGAAAAGAATCTGAGAAAGAATATATATATCTGAATCACTGCTGTACACCAGAAACTAACACAACATTGTAAATCAACTATACTACAATTTTTTAAAAAAAGCCTTTTCACTCAAATCCTATCAGGGGTTATGAGCATTCCTTTCCACAATATTTATATACAGGACATTATCCTGTCCCAATTAAACCTCACACACACACACACACACACACCATGAACAAAATATGGATTGTTCCTTAGTATAAATATCACAATAGAATAACATGGGGGCAGAATGGGAAACAGAGAGCAGGCAGCTGTTTTCTGGCCTCCTTGCAAAGAGGCATTAAAGGAACCGAAGCAGATATCCTACAGGCAATTGGTTTCATGACCAAGCAAGACTGCTGCGATGTTGCAGTCCCTTCATCCAAACCAAAACCAAAGTGAGAAGACACCAATAGAGGGACCAGATGTACACTGTGCTGAACCAGGAAACATCTTCGGTTACTGCTGCGGACAGCTGTTGCTTTGGCTAGTTCACTGCTTTTCTCCCTTATTCTGGCAAGAAGGTCCTGCTTCTTTCTCGGGAGAGTTCATTCCATTTGGATCAGGTGGAGCCAGGCCTTACCTGTATAAATCAGCTATGCCTGAAGCTATAACCAACCTTGAACTTTCCAGCTACTTAAGCCAATTCATTCCCTTCACATAATTTTCCCTGGGGTTGGTTTGAATTGGATTCTGTCACTTGCAACTGAGAGTCTAGACCTAGAGTTACTTTGTCATAGCACTGGTCATCCAGAAAGGGAAAAAAAAAGCCAACCAACCAATATAACAGTTTTACCAGTGAAGCAGCCTTTTATTTTTTTACCTTACTGCTCAAGTGAAAAAAAAAATGACCTTAAAATGTTCTTACTTCCACTTTGAAAGCATTCATTCCTTACTGCAAAGGAGTGGAGACAATGCTTGAAGTGGCCCATAAGTTAGATAAAACCAATGATTTTCTTCTTTTGGGAACTGATCTTAAAAGGAGAAAATCAAAGACTATCCAGAATTCGCTGATCTTTTGCTGTTTTTGTACAGGCGTATATAATCATATATTCACAAGCAGTCATGTCAGCAGGTTGAGAACTTGTCAAAAATGTCAAAGGAGAAAATTTTCTTGTCACTTCTAGAGGTGCTGAGATAAGAGGAGTTAACATAGAGAGAATTTCTGTGTATTAGACTCACACATGGTAATAGCAGCAAGAAAAATAAAATTTCAGTGTCTCCAGAGGACTGAGGTATGCAGAATTGGATGGAACAAATAAACCACAAAGTTTAATGTAAAAAAAGAGATTTATACTCTGCTAGATCAGAGTAAATTTCACAATAATTCTACTATTATCATCTCTATTCCATTGATCAGAAAAAAAACACAATACATCAGAAAGCTGAATACAGTGCTCTAAGTCATAAATTTAGTGTGTTTTCAAGCAAGTCTTATTTCAGAAGGCCTCACCTTAGTCCAAGCTTATAACGTATTTTTAATATTAGATTTGCCCTTAATATTCATCTGGAATTTATATCTTCCAAGTGTGTATACAGTCAATTGTCCTAATACCATTTATTGAATTGTTTATTTTTTTCCCTACTGGTTTGAAATGTCATTTTTATCATATCCTTCATTCTAATATGCAAGGATCAATTTCTATATACTTCTGTTTCATTAACCAAAAATGTCTATTTCAGCATCAAAACCATACCGTTAAATTATTGTAGCTTTTTAGTATGTTTTAGTGTCTGGTAGAGCAAGTCCCAATTTTTTGTTGTTCTAAAAAATTGTCTTGGCTACTTTTGCACATTTATTCTCCTATCTGGTGGGCTGTTAAGAAGATCAAATGAATTAATACACACAGAACATTTAGAACAGAGTCTGGCATATGGTAAGCACTCAGTAGATGCTAGCTGTGACTGATTTCTTCCTTTTCCTCCCTCCCTCCCTTCCTTTCTTCCTTCCTTCCCTCCTTGGAAATAATCACCCCTCAATCCTCCCTAGTACACTGGAGTCTGGAGCTCCCTGGTTTAATGACTCCGGAAAATACGTCTGGGATGGAGAAGGGCACTTAGGGGTCCAACTTCTCCATCCATACGCTTCCCATTGCCTTGCTGCGTCCAGACCATTCCTCACTCTACCTTCTAAGAACCTGGTGACAAACTAGTAAGCCTTTCAGGAATTCTGTGGCCTGATGACTCCTCTCTACTCTTTGAAATCAGCCTCCATAGACATTTAGATTTTCACTTTCTCTATTTTGCTGAGTCAATGCCCTTCCTTAATCAGTTTTATCGCCTAAAAAACACTGACATCTCTTGCCCACTGAGGTCTTCTCCCTTTCCTCTCGTGCTTGTGGGTATATATATATACCTTGTTTATTTCTTTACTGTCGTTTCGCTGGGGTTTCAGGAAAAAAAGAAGTTAACTGAATGCATTAAATTCACTGTGTTTAACCATAACATTTTTCTAGTGGTTCAAAAACATCCTTATATTCCTAGGATTGATTTTTTTTTTTTTTTTTTTACACCACTGGTTTTGATTTGAAACTATTTTCTTTGGGATTGTTCATCTGATCTTCGTAAGTAAGAATGACCTACAATTTTCCTTTCTTTTGCTACCTTTGTGGATTTTTAAAGCCAGTTATGCAAGCCTCCTATGAGTTGGGTGATTCTTTGTCTTTTTTTCTATATGCTAGAAAAGTCTGTACATGGGTGAATTTATCTATTTTGTTAAGGTTCAGTAGAGCTCAGAATAGGTATTATTTAATCCCCAATTTACAAACAAGGAACTGGATGCAGCAAGAGTCTGAGTAACTTGCCCAAAGAGGCACTACTAGTAAGTGAAGGGATCCAGTTCAATTCTAGAATTGTCTGAATTGACATTATTCTTGTGTTAATCACCCCCGTCCTCCACAATAGTCCTAGAAGGTAGAAGTAATAGTACATCTCTGAGGGTAACATGGAGAAGAAATTGGGTCCCGGTTGTACTAATGTAGTAAAATATATAAGCTGAAATGGCTAGGAGAAATCTACATCTTGAAAGAAATATTGTTAGCTGTTGTGTGGATTTATTTAAATAGCAAAGGAAGTCTCTGACGTATAGTCCAGGCATCCTCAGAAAGAAATATATTGGAAATTTCTAGTTTAGGTGACCTGATCTCCAGGTGCAAAAAAGAGCTCAGCAGGTATGGTGACTACTCAAGCAAGAGAATGTGGACTGTTTAGATAATGTTTAGAAAAAAACGTAACCGAAGAAGAATAAATATCCTGAATTCCTTTTGAGGAACCGGAAGGGGAAAAGTAAAGAAAACAAATAAACAAAAGAACCACTCTCTCAGCCATTCACTTCCAAAGTCAGAGCAACTTGCTTCATTCAGAATCTATACACGCAAAGGCTTTCTCAACATGCTCCGCCTCCACAGATGCCTTAACTTTGCTTTTTCCCTCTTCTTTTCAGCCTCATCCTTCCTCTCAGCTCTTCTCCTGTGCTCAGTAAGGTCATCAGTACTGTATCAAATGGATAGAGAGGCAAACCCCAAACCAAAACAGTTCGTTATAAGAAGCTTTAACGATCAAACCGGAGAGCTTCTAATGAAAATGTTGCAAACTGTTGAAAAAATTTTCAAAAACTCTAACATTGATACCAAGTCAGATAACAAGGACAGGTGAATCAGTTCCAGTGTTTTCTTTTTAACCAGTTGTTGATGTAGGGTGTGGGTCCCAGAGTCCTTTAAGCAGCCTGGGGTCAAAGTAGAGGTCACAGGGCAGTCAGAGCCGGTGGCTTGTGTGCCTGTCCCTTGCTTCACCCAGTACAGCTCCTCTTATCTCTGTTATATTAACTGGGTTCAAGGTAAGATGGTGGCGGCCAAAAAGTTTGAAAACTCTCATGTCAATATTTTCTTCCTTTGAAATGGACTTGCCTTCTTTTCAGTTCTTGTTCATTTAAATATCCATTTGTTTCTGAGATCATTTTTGTTTAGAAACTCATTCTTACAACCTATGTGGGTGAATTGTGAGAAAGGAACATGGTGACTGGTGAATAGGCAGCTGGTGTCCCCAGGTCCCCTGGGGACCAGACTTCCTGGGTTCCAGTCCCAGCCCCACCTTCTCTTAGTTGTAGGACCTTGAGGAAGCTACTTAACCTCTCAATGCTCCACTGTCCCTGTCTATAAAAAGAGTATGTCAATAGTTCCCACCTCCTAGGATTATTGGGAGGAGTAAATGAATTAATACGAATTCAGCACTTACAAAAGTGCCTGGCATGTAATAAGCAGTTCCTAAAGTAAGCCTTGTCTTCTCATCATCTACTTTTAGTCTAAGAAACTTGCACGTCTACCTGAGTTTCCTAACACTGACTTCGTGACGATTCTTCGTTCAGTTCACTGAGCACACGACTGCTATGAGAATGCCTCGTGCTCTGAGGTTAGGGTTTCTGAGGCTGACAGCCACCCATGAGGCATGTGGTGAAGGACTCATGGCCTTCTGTTGCCACTCTGCATCATGGCTACAGTCTTGATTAAAAACAAGCTCAGCTGTATGGTCCTTTGGGGTTTCTCAGTGACCTCTCCCCAGTTCCCAAGCTGTGATGTCTGAATCTTTAAAGTAGACCATTTCATGGGTATAATAAGCATCATTCCACTCTGCTGTTTTCACCTTTCTCCTCAATAGACAGAAGCCACCTGGAGATCATGCTCAGATCCACTTTTGTCCTTATCAGCTCTCGTCTGTACTCTGTTGGAGCCATTTATAGTCAGTAAAGAGTTAACCTTGAAATTGCTTTACAAGATGGCAGCAGAAGATCTGTAGTAGAACATGAGAATGGATGGCTGGTTTCCTGATAATTTTCCCAGGCCTGGCTCCATTTTTGCCTTGGGGATCATGAGATACCCCAATTCTTTCCTTTAATCCACCACCTCAGCTTAAGGTAATTTAAAATAGATTTACACTACTTGTCAATAACAGCACCTTGACTAAGGTTTCACACCAACTTACAAGAGAAGTCAATATCTGCAAATTATGATAAATATTATTAGTGACAACGTAGTGGTGACGCATCATCACTCATCACTGAGGGACACTCATCACTGTGCTGCATGAGACCCTAGAGTTCCCGGCACACGACGTAGTGCTTCCTCCTCCATGTCTTAGCTCGTGGTTGCTCCTGTCACACCTCCCCATCTTTCTCCACAGGACTGATTCCTAGTCTTTCTTCAAGACTCAGTTCAGGCATCATGTCTTCTAGGAAGCTTTCCAGGAGTCCCCTGGACGTGCTGGACTTGGATGTGTCCCCACAACACTCTATGCATATCTGCGCGTCAACAGACCACGTCCAACTGGAATTTTCTGTGAATGCAGCAATTGCCAATGGCATGAGAACTTCAGCACAAACAGCTTTATTTTCATCCTAACTGCACCCCCAGTGGCTGGCACATTGTGGCATCCAGTGTTTGTTGAGCTATACTGAAGCATCTGCGTCCATGAGTTTGCTGTATTTTTAATACTTCTTCCTCTACCCATGGGAGACACTAAGTGCTCTCAGGCAGCACTTGGTTTCTCTTGCTTTAAGTTCTTTCTCCAGCTGTCCAGGAGACGGAAGGAGCTTACTGCCCAATAGAGACAGAGAAAAAATAAAAACTATAAACAAACACCTATGAGAAAATATCTGTAAAGCTCAATTGAAAGGGGCACAAATGAAACTGACTTGAGTAACTTGCAAGATGGGAAGACTGAAAGAATACAGAACCTCCTTTGTGATGTCTGAATGACTCCCACCCAAACTATGTTTCTTTCTTCTTATTACTAGTATTTTATAATCTCAGTTATCAGAGCCTTCTCAGTACTTTGAAAAATCTAAATGTGAAAATCCATGTGAATTCTGAACATGAAAAATATGAAAATATGAATTAGTAAGGTATGTTAATATCAGTCTTTAATTTCATGATTAGTAAAGGATACATTTTAAAGCCAAACTAGCATTTTAACCCAGAAAAAAATATGTATATGTTAGCATGTACAATTTAGCTCATTTGAAAGAACACACGTTTTGCATTTCCTGAATTTGGTGTGTAACTTTGCAAGCAGGATGAGACCTTATTCAAGGACAAAATGGCCTTCTGTGTAATGACAATGATTTACTGCTCTATTGTGATTGGTATTCCACACCACCCAGTCTGTAAGAGGGGTCCTGGTTAGCTCAGAGTAATCCCCACCCAACAGAGAAAAGCTCTTTTCTTTATGAGAAATAAAGCAATCTTGGGTCAGAAGAAGCGACCACAATGATGAGAAGCTATAGGCTGGTAGGAATAATAAAGGGTCACCAAGAAAAAGGAAAAAGGGAGAAGAGAGAAGAAAATGGATCTTTACTTCAATTTATTTATAAAAGACCCCAGGAAAGAGGAAACTCAGTTTAAAAACAGATTCGGTGACTTTGCTTTACATGGACTCTGAAACCTTGAAGCAGGATATCCTTCTGTTTTAAACCTCAGTATGGATTTGTTGTTTTGGTTTAAATTATGTTTTTAAATTATGAGTCAGAAAGATAAACAAGTTGAACCCTTGACACAACTCAATGACCCCAAAGGACTTCGGTAAAATCTGTTTTCAAATGTGGATGACCATATCCCAGTGGTGACTATTTCTTGAAAGGTCATTTTCTCCACACAATTTTTTTTCCCTAGATAACCCAGGGAAGATTCATAATTATAACTTTAAAAAAAAAGAACCAAATGGAAATTGTTTTTCAACAGTAAAGAAATCTTAAGCCAGCTCTCACAGACCTGTTTTAAGATTGCCAGGGGATGGGACGGTGAACAGGAAGGGCCAAGGGAGAGGGCTGGTAGCACATCCTGCGCCAGGGAGACCTCCAAAACACACATTGCTTTCTGGCATTAGACTGGATCTGCCTTTGTTCCCACCCAATTGTACTCTGGGTCCAAAGGGTTCTGCTTCCTTGTGTGACTTCTCAGCTCAAAATATTTCTGCAGTTGCCCATGCCTGCAGAATGAAGTCTCATTTTGTCATCGCAACAGGCAGGGCCATCCTTAGAGCCAGGCAAGAGAGGTCTTGCACATCACAAATACCAAAACACAAAGACATTTGCTTTTTTCTTTTTGGTCTTAAAAGGAAGTTTTGGGGGAAAATTCTGGAATAGCTTGAGCTAATGAGAATTATGCAATAGGGACATGTGTGCTGAACTGGGCTTTTCCTCCCACCCCTGACCCTCACAGGGCCAAATTTGTGGTGGGGAAGGTGGTGGTGGCCTCCCTTGGGAAGCCAGACAAAGAGGCGTTGGTCTATTTTCCAGTTGGCCGCCCTAAATCACCCAAAGCAGGTGCCTCAGAGACTGGACTCCCCAGATAACTGTGTTCCCTCCCGCCTCTCTGCTCAGGAAGTAGGGTCTCAGAGGCATCTGAGTTGGAAAAGAGAGGCATGAAGAATCTAGCTGCCCCAACTCCCCGGAGAGCTTAACCTGGCCAGTCCCATGAGGGGTTCAGGCAGACTCGGTCACCATGCAGGAGCTGGTCCTGGGCCCAGCTGGTGCCCCACCCTGCCTAGCAGGTACACGGCTCTGCTCGGGCTTGTAGGCTGCAGGGATGAGCACCGCTCCTGCAGCCTCCAGGTCAGGTGATCTGGCTAGGAACATGAGCCTGGCCATGGACAAAGCTGTGAAGTTTCAAAACCTTAACTATTTAGGTATATGCTACGTGAATCTCCATTTGTTCTCTTGCCCTGGGCCTCATACATAGTAGGGTCAAAACTAACTTTGAGAACCATTTACCGAGTGCCAGGCGCTACGCTAAGGCCATTGCTTACATGAATCCTAACAAAATCCTATGAGGTGTGATCCAGCCATTGCGCTCCTTGGTATTTACCCGCGGAATCAAACACTTAGGTGCATACAAAAACTTGCACCCTAGCCACTGTGGAAAACAGTATGGAGGTTCCTCAGAAAACTAAAAATAGAATCACCATATGATCCAGCAATCCCACTCCTGGGCATATATCCAGAGAAAACTATAATTCAAAAGATACATGTACCCTTATGTTCATAGCGGCAAAATTCACAATAGCCAAGACATGGAAACAACCTAAATGTCCATTGACAGAGGAATGGATAAAGAAGATCTACACACACACACACACACACACACACACACACAATGGAATACTACTCAGCCATAAAAAAGAGTGAAATAATGCCATTTGCAGCAACATGGATGCAACTAGAGATTATGATATTAAGTGAAGTAAGTTAGAGAAAGACAAATATTATATGATATCACTTATATGTGGAATCTAAAATACAACACAAATGAACCTATCTATGAAACAGAAACAGAATCACGGACAGAGAATAGACTGGTGGTTGCCAAGGGGGAGGGGGTTGGGGGAGGGATGGAGTGGGAGACTGGGGTTCGCAGATGTAAGCCTTTATATATGCAATGGATAAACAACAAGGACCTACTGTACAGCACAGAGAACTAGAGTCAATATCCTATGATAAACCATAATGGAAGAGAATATTTTTAAAAAGAATGTATATATATGTATAACTGAATCACTTTGCTGTACAGCAGAAATTAACATAACATTGTAAATCAACTATACTTCAATAAAAAATATTAAAACTGAAGAAAAAACAATTAAGGAAAAACTTGCACCTGGATGTTTAGAGCAGTTTTTTTTTTTTTTAATTTGTTTATTTATTTATTTATGGCTGTGTTGGGTCTTCGTTTCTGTGCGAGGGTTTTCTCCAGTTGCGGCAAGCGGGGGCCACTCTTCATCGCAGTGCGCGGGCCTCTCACTATTGCAGTCTCTCTTGTTGCGGAGCACAGGCTCCAGAAGCGCAGGCTCAGTAATTGTGGCTCACAGGCCCAGCCGCTCCGTGGCATGTGGGATCTTCCCAGATCAGGGCTCAAACCCGTGTCCCCTGCATTGGCAGGCAGATTCTCAACCACTGCGCCACCAGGGAAGCCCTAGAGCAGTTTTATTCACAACTGCCAAACATGGAAGCAACCAAGATATCCTTCAGTGGGTGAAGAGATAAACAGACTGTGATACATCCAGACAATGGAATATTATTCAGCACTAAAAAGAAATGAGCTATCAAGCAATGAAAAGAAACTTAAATGCATATTACTAGGTGAAAGAAGCCAATCTGACAAGGGTGTATATTGTATGATTCCAACTATATGACTTTCTGAAAAAGGTGAAACTATGGAGACAGTAAAAAGATTGGTAGTTGCCAGGGATTCAGGGGGAGGAAGAGATGAAAAGGCAGAGCACATTTTTTAGGTGATTTTTAGGGTCGTGAAAATATTCTATGACACCATAGTGATGGATACATATTATTACACATTTATCTAAACCCATTAGAATGCACAACACCAAGAGTGAACCCGGTGAGAGCTGCCATTTCTTCTCCTCCAGGTCCGTTTTTGATTGACATCCTTTCACAAGTGTGGTCCTTGTCATCAAGGTGGTCAAGACCAGTGCCCATCACTGATCTGGTAGTAGTTTTGACAGGTGAAGAAAGCAGCCTGGCTGGTGTCATATGCAGTCTTCACCACGGACTTCACCACGCGCCAAGCTTGCGGGATCTTGGAGCCCAGGCCAGAGGTTGGGCCTGAGCTCCTGCGGTGGGAGCTCCGAGTCCCAACTGCTGGACTAACAGAGAACCTCAGACCCCAGGGAATATCAATCAGAGTGAGGCCTCCTGGAGGTCCTCATCTCAGCACCAGGACCCAGCTCTATTCAACTGCGTGCAAACTCCACCAGGACCCAGCTCTATTCAACTGTGTGCAAAACAGCACCAGGACCCAGCTCTATTCAACTGCAGTGCTGGACGTCTCAGGCCAAACAACCAGTAAGACAGGACTACAGCACCACCCATCAAAAAAAAAAAAAAAAAGAAAAGAAACGACAAAAAAATACATTACAGATGAAGGAGCAAGGTAAAAACCTACAAGACCAAATAAGTGAAGACAAAATAGGTAACCTACCTGAAAAAGAATTCAGAGTAATGACAGTAAAGATGATCCAAAATCTGGGAAACAGAATGAAGAAAATACAAGAAACATTTAACAAGGATCTAGAAGAACTAAAGAGCAAACAAGCAGTGATGAACAACACAATTAGTGAAATTAAAAATACTCTAGAAGGAATCAATAACAGAATAACTGAGGCAGAAGAATGGATAAGTGAGCTGGAAGATAAAATGGTGGAAATAACTGCCAGGGAGCAGAATAAAGAAAAAAGAATGAAAAGAATTGAGAACAGTCTCAGAGACCTCTGGGACAACATTAAATGCACCAACACTGGAATTATAGGGGTCCCAGAAGAAGAGAAAAAGAAAGGGTCTGAGAAAATATTTGAAGAGATTATAGTCGAAAACTTCCCTAACATGGGAAAGGAAATAGTCAATCAAGTCCAGGAAGCACAGAGAGTACCATACAGGATAAACCCAAAGAGAAACATGCCAAGACACATATTAATCAAACTATCAAAAATTAAATACAAAGAAAAAATATTAAAAGCAGCAAGGGAAAAGCAACAAATAACATACAAGGGAATCCCCACAAGGTTAACAGTTGATTTTTCAGCAGAAACTCTGCAAGCCAGAAGGGAGTGGCAGGACCTATTTAAAATGATGAAAGGCAAAAACCTACAGCCAAGATTACTCTACCCAGCAAGGATCTCATTCAGACTCGATGGAGAAATTAAAACCCTTACAGATAAGCAAAAGTTAAGAGAATTCAGCACCACCAAACCAGCTCTACAACAAATGCTAAAGGAACTTCTCTAGGCAGGAAACACAAGAGAGGGAAAAGAACTACAAAAACAAACCCAAAACAATTAAGAAAATGGTAATAGGAACATACATAGCGATAATACCTTAAATGTAAATGGATTAAATGCTCTAACCAAAAGACATAGACTGGCTGAATGAATACAAAAACAAGACCCATACATATGCTGCTTACAAGAGACCCACTTCAGACCTAGGGACACAAACAGACTGAAAGTGAGGGGATGGAAAAAGATATTCCATGCAAATGGAAATCAAAAGAAAGCTGGAGTAGCAATTCTCATATCAGATAAAATCGACTTTAAAATAAGACTATTACAAGAGACAAAGAAGGACATTACATAATGATCAAGGGATCAATCCAACAAGATATAACAATTGTAAATATTTATGCACCCAACATAGGAGCACCTCAATACATAAGGCAAATGTTAACAGCCATAAAAGGGGAAATCGACAGTAACACAATGAGAGTAGGGGACTTTAACACCCCACTTTCACCAATGGACTGATTATCCACAATGAAAATAAATAAGGAAAAACAAGCTTTAAATGACACATTAAGCAAGATAGATTTAATTGATATTTATAGGACATTCCATCCAAAAACAACAGAATACATTTTCTTCTCAAGTGCTCATGGAACATTCTCCAGTATAGACCATATCTTGGGTCACAGATCAAGCCTTGTAAATTTAAGAAAATTGAAATTGTATCAAGAATCTTTTCCGACCACAACCCTATCAATAGATATCAATTACAGGAAAAAAAACTGTGAAAAATACAAACACATGGAGGCTAAACAATATGCAACTAAATAATCAAGAGATCACTAAAGAAATCAAAAAGGAAATCAAAATATACCTAGAAACAAATGACAATGAAAACACGACAACCCAAAACCTATGGGATGCAGCAAAAGCAGTTCTAAGAGGGAAGTTTATAGCAATACAATCCTACCTCAAGAAACAAGAAACATCTCAAATAAACAACCTAACCTTACACCTCAAGCAATTAGAGAAAGAAGAACAAAAAAATCCCAAAGTTAGCAGAAGGAAAGAAATCATAAAGATCAGATCAGAAATAAATGAAAAAGAAATGAAGGAAATGATAGCCAAGATCAATAAAATTAAAAGCTGGTTCTTTGAGAAGATAAACAAAATTGATACACCATTAGCCAGACACATGAAGAAAAAAAGGGAGAAGACTCAAATCAACAAAATTAGAAATGGAAAAGGAGAAGTAACAACTGACACTGCAGAAATACAAAGGATCATGAGAGATTACTACAAGCAACTATATGCCAACAAAATGGACAACCTAGAAGAAATGAACAAATTCTTAGAAAAGCACAACCTTCCGAGACTGAACCAGGAAGAAACAGAAAATATAAACAGACCAATCACAAGCACTGAAATTGAGACTGTGATTAAAAATCTTCCAACAAACAAAAGCCCAGGACCAGATGGCTTCACAGGCGAATTCTATCAAACATTTAGAGAAGAGCTAACACCTATCCTTCTCAAACTCTTCCAAAATATAGCAGAGGGAGGAACACTCCCAAACTCATTCTACGAGGCCACCATCACCCTGATACCAAAACCAAAGATGTCACAAAGAAAGAAAACTACAGGCCAATATCTCTGATGAACATAGATGCAAAAATCCTCAACAAAATACTAGCAAACAAAATCCAACAGCACATTAAAAGGATCATACACTATGATCAAGTGGGGTTTATCCCAGGAATGCAAGGATTCTTCAATATATGCAAATCAATCAACGTGATACACCATATTAACAAACTGAAGGATAAAAACCATATGATAATCTCAATAGATACAGAAAAAAGCTTTTGACAAAATTCAACACCCATTTTTGATAAAAATTCTCCAGAAAGTAGGCATAGAGGGAACTTACCTCAACATAATAAAGGCCATATATGACAAACCCACAGCCAACATCGTTCTCAATGGTGAAAAACTGAAACCATTTCCTCTAAGATCAGGAACAAGACAAGGATGTCCACTCTCACCACAATTGCTCAGCATAGCTTCAGAAGTTTTAGCCAGAGCAATCAGAGAAGAAAAAGAAATAAAAGGAATCCAAATTGGAAAAGAAGAAGTAAAATGGTCACTGTTTGCAGATGACATGATACTATACATAGAGAATCCTAAAAATGCTACCAGAAAACTGCTAGAGCTCATCAATGAATGTGGTAGAGTAGCAGGATACAAAATTAATGCACAGAAATCCCTTGCATTCCTATACACTAACAATGAAAAATCTGAAAGAGAAATTAAGGAAACACTCCCACTTACCACTGCAACAAAAATAATAAAATACCTAGGAATAAACCTACCTAAGGAGACAAATGACCTGTATGCAGAAAAGTATAAGACACTGATAAAAGAAATTAAAGATGATACACACAGATGGAGAGATATACTATGTTCTTGGACTGGAAGAATCAACATTGTGAAAATGACTGTACTACCCAAAGCAATGTACAGATTCAATGCAATCCCTATCAAACTACCAATGGCATTTTTCACAGAACTAGAACAAAATATTTCACAATTTGTATGGAAACACAAAAGACCCTGAATAGCCAAAGCAATCGAGAAAGAAAAACGGAGCTGGAGGAATCAGGCTCCCTGACTTCAGACTATACTACAAAGCTACAGTAATCAAGACAGCATGGTACTGGCACAAAAACAGAAATATAGATCAATGGAACAGGATAGAAAGCCCAGAGATAAACCCATGCACATATGGTCACCTCATCTTTGATAAAGGAGGCAAGAATATACAATGGAGAAAAGACAGCCTCTTCAATAAGTGGTGCTGGGAAAATTGGACAGCTACATGTAAAAGAATGAAATTAGAACACTCCCTAACACCATACACAAAAATAAACTCAAAATGGATTAAAGACCTAAATGTAAGGCCAGACACTATAAAACTCTTAGAGGAAAACATAGGCAGAACACACTATGACATAAATCACAGCAAGATCCTTTTTGACCCACCTCCTAGAGAAATGGAAATAAAAACAAAAATAAACAAATGGGACCTAATGAAACCTAAAAACTTTTGCACAGCAAAGGAAACCGTAAACAAGATGAAAAGACAACCCTCAGAATGGGAGAAAATATTTGCAAATGAAGCAACTGACAAAGGATTAATCTCTAAAATTTACAAGCAGCTCATGCAGCTCAATATCAAAAAAACAAACAACCCAATCCAAAAATGGGCAGAAGACCTAAATAGACATTTCTCCAAAGAAGATATACAGATTGCCAACAAACACATGAAAGGATGCTCAACATCACTAATCATTAGAGAAATGCAAATCAAAACTACAATGAGGTATCACCTCACACCAGTCAGAATGGCCGTCATCAAAAAAATCTACAAACAATAAATGCTGGAGAGGGTGTGGAGAAAAGGGAACGCTCTTGCACTGTTGGTGGGAATGTAAATTGATACAGCCACTATGGATAACAGTATGGAGGTTCCTCAAAAAACTAAAAATAGGACTACCATATGACCCAGCAATCCCACTACTGGACATATACCCTGAGAAAACTATAATTCAAAAAGAGTCATGTACCACAATGTTCATTGCAGCACTATTCTCAATAGCCAGGACATGGAAGCAACCTAAGTGTCCACTGACAGATGAATGGATAAAGAAGATGTGGTACATATATACAATGGAATATTACTCAGCCATAAAAAGAAATGAAATTGAGTTATTTGTAGTGAGGTGGATGGACCTAGAGTCTGTCATACAGAGTGAAGTCAGTCAGAAGGAGAAAAACAAATACTGTATGCTAACACATATATATGGAATCTAAAAAATAAAATGGTTCTGATGAACCTAGTGGCAGGACAGGAATAAAGACACAGACTTAGAGAATGGACTTGAGGACACGGGGAGGTGGAAGGGTAAGCTGGGACGAAGTGAGAGAGTAGCATTGACATATATACACTACCAAATGTAAAATAGACAGCTAGTGGGTAGCAGCTGCACGACATAGGGAGATCAGCTCGGTGCTTTTTGACCACCTAGAGGGGTGGGATAAGGAGGGTGGGAGGGAGATGCAAGAGGGAGGGGATATAGGAGTATACGTATGCATGTAGTTGATTTACTCTGTTATACAGCAGAAACTAACACAACACTGTAAAGCAATTATACTCCAATAAAGATGTTAAAAAAAAATCGAAAGGCAAGTCATTATGATACAGAGTGAAGAAACCATTTCTTAAATAAAACACCATAAAGAAAAAAAAAAAGAGAGTGAACCCTACTGTAAACTATGGACTTTGGGTGATGATTATGAATCAATGTAGGTTCATCAGCTGTAACCCAGGTGCCACTCTGGTCAGGGATGTTGATAATGGGAGAGGCTAAGTGTGTGTGGAGGTGGTGGGTATACAGGAACTCTCTGTCCTTTCCCCTGGATTTTGCTGTGAACCTGAAACTGCTCTAAAAAATAAAAAAATCTTTAAAAAATTAAAAAAAAAATCTTATGAGGCAACAGGTAACTTAAATAAAGTGTAAGTAATTTTGCCGAAGTTCACACCACAGCTGGAAAGTGATGGAGCTGAAGACAGAGCAGAGATTGACTCTGTGTCTTGCTCCAAGGCCTCTATCTAACCAATACGTCCTACAGAAGCTACCTTTCTGTGTGACTTGCCCCTTTACTCCTTCTGCACATGAATCACCTGGGCAGGATGTGATCCCGTCTGGGGTGGGGCCTGACAGCCTGCATTTCTAACGAGTTCCCTGGCAACAGGGATAGGGCAGGTCCAGAGGGGACACTCTGAGTTGCCAGGGTCTGTGTTCCACCGACACCAACCTGCTGCCTGAGTCCAGTCTACACCCTGCGTTTTATCATCTACCAGTGTCTTATTGATGCTCCCTCCACCAAGAATGTCTTTCTGCCACATCTCTGCTTGTCAAAGATCATAATCTCCCTTCGATATACAAATTAAAGTCTATACTCTCATGATAAATCATCACCTGACCCTTATGCACCCCCACCAACAGCCAGAGTCAATTTCTCCCTCTGATGTGCTTCCCTTGCCTTCAGCGCCATTTCATGCAGCGCTTGCTTCTTCTTTGTTAACTGGCGTCTCCCTGCTCATTGGCTGTGCATCTGTTCACTTCTGCTGTTTTGAAAGCATCTTGAGGAGAGTGACTCTGTTTCATCTTTATAGGTTCCTTAACAGTGAGCAGGGCTTTGTATGCAGAAAGGAACATGACCCTCCCTTGCCCCCTTCCTTATCTTCCTGATATTGGTCCTCTCTTCTATAAAATAGGACGATAACACCTACACATTTGGATTGTTGTGAGGTTTAAATTAAATGTCATACGTAAAATGCCTCACCCACGGTAAGCTCCTGATAAGTATTTATTGAACTGGATTTTCCTCTTTTATTATCTGAATCAGGAAAGGACGTGGGTGTGGAGGTGAGTTAATGACAAGAGCCAGGCCTGGTACCAGGTATCTTAACCTTTATTCTAGTCTAGTCATTTTTCCACCGTATCAAGCTCTATTTTGGTTATGTGAGTAACTCCCAGTCATTCGTGTGACTAAAATTTATCGCTGTTTACAGAAGAAATCTAGAATATTGTTTCCTGGTTCACATTTTCTGTACGATTTCACTGGCTAAAGTTCAGACAGAGCTTACAAATAAAAGGCATTGATGTATCCTCACATCTTGGTAAACGATAAAGTAACATAATATATTTAATATCCATCTATAATGTAATGGTATGTCTATGTAACTCAAAACAAGCAAATTTAAAAATAGGAAATGGTTCCAGATTAAACATGATCATACAAGAGAAAATGAATGATTATGATCAACCAGAGTGATTACCTTCACCAATTACTCACTGGGACACGTTGGCAAACTCACGTGATTTCTCATTTACTTCATCTGGAAAACGCACACACTACCAACTGCCTTACTTGCTTCTCAGGGTTCATGTAATGAGCAAAAAATTGCCAATTTATGCAAATGCTATGAAAAATATAGCAAACTTTCTATGTGCAAAAAATCATTCACAGTATCTTTGGGCATAATCCTGAGCTGAGGGGAAAGGCAACATATAGAAAGTGGAAGACTTGGGGAGGACCAATTATTAAGTATTTCATCTACTATTATTACTTTTTAGATTGATGGTCTTGGCTCCAACTGCTCCAGGTATCTAAATGAGACATGAGTCATATGTGAAGAGGTTGGAGAGCAGAATGCTTCTAGAGCCACCTTCCCTTTTTCAGAATAAGAAGAGATGGTTTATTTGATGTAGGCATGTTGATTGGCAGTGCAGGCTTGCAAATTCCTTCGGTATTAAGTCATGTCTTCAAAACTGGGTGGGGCGCTGAGTTATGAAGTTTTTTTCTTTTTCTCTGGAAGCCAGGGCTTGGAAGTAGCTGAAGAGGTCATGTGAACTAAATTGGGTGGTCTCAGGAAAATTCCGTACAAACAGCATTGCTCATCTAAAAGTAGCCCAAAACGCTGCACATCTGTCTCTCCATATAAAACAAACAGAATCTGGACTCCATTAATGTGCCTGAGGAATAAATTATTCTCTAGTAAATGTTCTTATAATCACAGTGGAGAGGAAGGTCCAGGACACCAAAGGAAATGAGACTCCACTGTACCAATCTGTTGGCGGAAGCCTGGAGGAGGAGTGGGAGGATGAAGAAGTCCACAGCTGTGTCTGATGCAAGAGAGGCCGTGCCTTCTCTAAAGATGGGGAATGTAGAGGCTCCGGGAGGGTACCTTATTCTAGACTGCCAAGGAGAATGCCAAATCACCCTGGGAGGGGGCTTTTGTTCTTAGCTTTTGCCGGATGATCCAAGAACAACTCAATGAGACATTCAACTGAGCTCCAGACCCGATGACCTCTGTGCCCTGAAGATCACAATGTCCCCATGACATGGGCTACTGAGCTCCAGCAACTATGGAACAGGGCACTTGGACTGTCGGGTTTTTGCATCCAGATATTGCTAATGCATGAAATACCTACTTTTCTCTGCCTTTGCCCTGTCGAATATTTGCTGTCATTGGCTGATGAGCACAAGGGCCCTTGTTTTGTAAGGGGAGACAGAGAAGTCTGACTGACTCAGAGGTGGTGGGGAAGAGAGGAGAGGAGGCTGGAGGGTGGTGTGGCCTCTGTTCCCTGTCTGGCTCCCTGGCCTGCACTTGAGCCCTGCTGCTGAAGGACTGAACTGCTTTCACTATAGACCGTAAGATTCTTGCAGGGCTGAGAGGTCTGAGGCACGGTAGGCTCAGAATTGTCTGGGGCCCCCTGCCTCTGTGAGAAACCTGGCCCGGCCCTGGGACCCAGAGGGTTGGCACTCTCACAATAGGGCCCATTAGCGAAGGCTTCACTAATGATGCTACAAGAGGCTTCTCAGGCACAGACTGAGTAGGGGCTGACCAAGGAGGTGGCAGGTGCGTTGTGGTAACTGCAGCTGACAGACTGATTTGTGGACACATGTGAGGACCCATTTGGGGACCCTCAGAAATCACTGAAGGTTACATTCTTGATTGGGCAGATGGGAAACGTTCAAGCCCAATTCAATGAACTTTGGGCGTACTCATAAATGGATCCAATTTTGTATTTACTGACTGGTAATGCCAAAGGTCAAAGCTACACAGAAAATGACATTTGGGTTTTGGAAATTTCAGGTACTTATTTGGCATTTATATAATCTTCCTCTGGCTATGCCACATTCATTTGCTGTAAAAGTCACAATGTCTTTAACATAATGGAGTTCGTGAAACTATTTCCTAATACACCTTGCTTTCCTAATTTTCAAAAATGTTAAGGCAATGATTTTTATTATTGTTGTAGCTTCAAAATTTCATTATACTTTGGATAAGGCTCTGTGACCTCTGTTTCTTGTCAAGACAGAATAAAGAAGACCAGATTTACTCTCTTGCAAGTCACACAAAGTTTTTGGTTTCCGAGTGCATATAAAAGCTATGTTTATACTATATTGTACTCTATTAAGTGTGCAACAGCATTATGTCTAAAAAAAACTAGGTACATACCTTAATTTAAAAATACTTTGTTCCTAAAAAATGTTAACCATCATCTGAACCTTCAGTGAGTTGTAATATTTTTGTTGATGGAGGGTCTTATTTCAACATTAATGGCGGCTGACCTAGCAGGGTGACAGTGGCTGAAGGCTGGAGAGGCCGTGGCAACTTCTTAAAATGAGACCACAGTGACATCTGCCGCATCGATTGACTCTTCCTTTCAAGCACAATTTCTCTGAAGCGCGCAATGCTGATTGACAGCATCTTACCCACAGTAGAACTTCTTTCTGAATTGGTGACAATCCTCTCAAACCTTGCTGCTGCTTTATCAACTGACTTTATGTAATATTCTAAATCCTGTGCTATCATTTCAACAATTAAGTTTGCCATCTTATATGGGTGCAGTTCACGGTGCTTCAAAATAATTCAATAGTAACATCAAAGATCACAGATCACCATAACAAGTATAATGATATGAAAAAGTTTGAAATATTATGAGAATTAGCAAAATGTGACACAGAGACACAAAGGGAGCAAATGCTGTTTCAAAAATGGTGCCAACAGACTTACTTGACACAGGGTTGCCACAAACTTCAATTTGTAAAAAGTGTACTATCTGTGAAACTAAATAAAGTGAAACAATAAAATGAGCTTATGCCTGTATGTTGTTTTAAGCTGTTAAATCTGTAGTAATTTGTCATGCAGCAATAGAGAAGCCATACAACTGAATAGGATTAATGGCAGATGGGACATTGCAGAAGAAATGATTAGTGAACTTGATGACAACAACAGAGTATCCAAAATGGAACAGAGAAAAAAGCATTTAAAATAAAAAAACAAAAAGATCATCAAAGAGATGTGGAACAATTTTAGGATATGGCTTAATAGACATGTAATTAGAGTCCCTGAAAACGAGGAGTGGGGAAAAAACAATTAGAAGAAATAATGGCTGAATAACTTCCATGTTTGATGAAAAGTGTAAGTCCACAGATCTAAGAAGCTCAATGAAATCCAAGTACATGTAACATGAAGAAAACTACACCAAAGCATAAAAATAATAATGACAATATATTTCTGATTAGAAACAAATCAAGTAAGGAAATAATGGAAAAACACATTTAAAGTACTGAAAAAAGACTGTCAACCTAGAACTCTATACCCCCCAAAATTATCATTCAAAAACTGAGGGTGGAATAAAGATGGTTTCAGACTAACAAAAGCTGAAATAATTCATCACCAGCAGAGCTGTACTACGAAAACTGTTAAAGGAAGAACTTCGGACAGGAGGAAAATGATTATGAGAAGGGAATGTGGATCTGCACAAAGAAATGAAAAGCACTGGAAATGGTAACTACATGAGTAAATATAAAAGATTTTTTTCTCTTAGTATTTAAGTCTTTTTAAAAATATAAACTTTTAATTTTGGAATAATTTCAGACTTACAAAAAAGTTGCAAAGTTAGTAGAAGATATTTGTATATATGCTGCCTTCAGACACCAACTTCACATATTAAGAAACAAAGGTTAAAAGCAAAAGGAAAGAGAAACATATAACATCAGTATTCATTAAAGAAATACAAACTAAAATACAATGAGATACCTTTATTCCTTTGAATGGCTGAAATGAAAAACCATACCAAATGTTGGTGAGAATGTAGAGCAACTGGAACTCTCACACACTGCTAAAGGGGATATAAAACAGCACAGCCACTTTGAAAAACAGTTGAAAAACCACAGTTACAGAAAGACAGAGAAGATGAAAAGGCAGAGGGCTAGGTACCAGATGAAGGAACAAGAAAAAACCCCAGAAAAACAACTAAATGAAGTGGACATAGGCAACCTTCCAGAAAAAGAATTCAGAATAATGATAGTGAAGATGATCCAGGTCCTCAGAATAAGAATGGAGGCAAAGATTGAGAAGATGCAAGAAATGATTAACAAGGACCTAGAAGAATTAAAGAACAAACAAACAGAGATGACCAATACAATAACTGAAATGAAAACTACACTAGAAGGAATCAATAGCAGAATAACTGAGGCAGAAGAACGGATAAGTGACCTGGAAGACAGAATGGTGGAATTCACTGCTGCGGAACAGAATAAAGAGAAAAGAATGAAAAGAAATGAAGACAGCCTAAGAGACCTCTGGGACAACATTAAACGCAACAACATTCGCATTATAGGGGTCCCAGAAGGAGAAGAGAGAGAGAAAGGACCAGAGAAAATATTTGAAGAGATTATAGTCGAAAACTTCCCTAACATGGGAAAGGAAATAGCCACCCAAGTCCAGGAAGCGCAGAGAGTCCCATACAGAATAAACCCAAGGAGAAACACGCCGAGACACATAGTAATCAAAGTGGCAAAAATTAAAGACAAAGAAAAATTACTGAAAGCAGCAAGGGAAAAACGACAAATAACATACAAGGGAACTCCCATAAGGTTAACAGCTGATTTCTCAGCAGAAACTCTGCAAGCCAGAAGGGAGTGGCATGATATACTTAAAGTGATGAAACGGAAGAACCTACAACCAAGATTACTCTACCCGGCAAGGATCTCATTCAGATTCGATGGAGAAATCAAAAGCTTTACAGACAAGCAAAAGCTAAGAGAATTCAGCACCACCAAACCAGCTCTACAACAAATGCTAAAGGAACTTCTCTAAGTGGGAAACACAAGAGAAGAAAAGGACCTACAAAAACAAACCCAAAACAATTAAGAAAATGGTCATAGGAACATACATATCGATAATTACCTTAAACGTGAATGGATTAAATGCCCCAACCAAAAGACATAGACTGGCTGAATGGATACAAAAACAAGACCCATATATATGCTGTCTACAAGAGACCCACTTCAGACCTAGGGACACATACAGACTGAAAGTGAGGGGATGGAAAAAGATATTCCATGCAAATGGAAATCAAAAGAAAGCTGGAGTAGCTATACTCATATCAGATAAAATAGACTTTAAAATAAAGAATGTTACAAGAGACAAGGAAGGACACTACATAATGATCCAGGGATCAATCCAAGAAGAAGATATAACAATTATAAATATATATGCACCCAACATAGGAGCACCTCAATACATAAGGCAACTGCTAACAGCTATAAAAGAGGAAATCGACAGTAACACAATAATAGTGGGGGACTTTAACACCTCACTTACACCAATGGACAGATCATCCAAAATGAAAATAAATAAGGAAACAGAAGCTTTAAATGACACAATAGACCAGATAGATTTAATTGATATATATAGGACATTCCATCCAAAAACGGCAGATTACACGTTCTTCTCAAGTGCGCACGGAACATTCTCCAGGATAGATCACATCTTGGGTCACAAATCAAGCCTCAGTAAATTTAAGAAAATTGAAATCATATCAAGCATCTTTTCTGACCACAACGCTATGAGATTAGAAATGAATTACAGGGAAAAAAACGTAAAAAAGACAAACACATGGAGGCTAAACAATACGTTACTAAATAACCAAGAGATCACTGAAGAAATCAAACAGGAAATAAAAAAATACCTAGAGACAAATGACAATGAAAACACGACGACCCAAAACCTATGGGATGCAGCAAAAGCGGTTCTAAGAGGGAAGTTTATACCTATACAAGCCTACCTAAAGAAACAAGAAAAATCTCAAGTAAACAATCTAACCTTACACCTAAAGAAACTAGAGAAAGAAGAACAAACAAAACCCAAAGTTAGCAGAAGGAAAGAAATCATAAAGATCAGAGCAGAAATAAATGAAATAGAAACAAAGAAAACAATAGCAAAGATCAATAAAACTAAAAGTTGGTTCTTTGAGAAGATAAACAAAATTGATAAGCCATTAGCCAGACTCATCAAGAAAAAGAGGGAGAGGACTCAAATCAATAAAATCAGAAATGAAAAAGGAGAAGTTACAACAGACACCGCAGAAATAGAAAACATCCTAAGAGACTACAAGCAACTTTATGCCAATAAAATGGACAACCTGGAAGAAATGGACAAATTCTTAGAAAGGTATAACCTTCCAAGACTGAATCAGGAAGAAACAGAAAATATGAACAGACCAATCACAAGTAATGAAATTGAAACTGTGATTAAAAATCTTCCAACAAACAAAAGTCCAGGACCAGATGGCTTCCCAGGTGAATTCTATCAAACATTTAGAGAAGAGCTAACACCCATCCTTCTCAAACTCTTCCAAAAAATTGCAGAAGAAGGAACACTCCCAAACTCATTCTATGAGGCCACCATCACCCTGATACCAAAACCAGACAAAGACACTACAAAAAAAGAAAATTACAGACCAATATCACTGATGAATATAGATGCAAAAATCCTCAACAAAATACTAGCAAACAGAATCCAACAACACATTAAAAGGATCATACACCACGATCAAGTGGGATTTATCCCAGGGATGCAAGGATTCTTCAATATACGCAAATCAATCAATGTGATACACCATATTAACAAATTGAAGAATAAAAACCATATGATCATCTCAATAGATGCAGAAAAAGCTTTTGACAAAATTCAACACCCATTTCTGATAAAAACTCTCCAGAAAGTGGGCATAGAGGGAACCTACCTCAACATAATAAAGGCCATATATGACAAACCCACAGCAAACATCATTCTCAATGGTGAAAAACTGAAAGCATTTCCTCTAAGATCAGGAACAAGACAAGGATGTCCACTCTCACCACAATTGCTCAGCATAGCTTCAGAAGTTTTAGCCAGAGCAATCAGAGAAGAAAAAGAAATAAAAGGAATCCAAATTGGAAAAGAAGAAGTAAAACTGTCACTGTTTGCAGATGACATGATACTATACATAGAGAATCCTAAAACTGCCACCAGAAAACTGCTAGAGCTAATTAATGAATATGGTAAAGTTGCAGGTTACAAAATTAATGCACAGAAATCTCTTGCATTCCTATACACTAATGATGAAAAATCTGAAAGAGAAATTATGGAAACACTCCCATTTACCATTGCAACAAAAAGAATAAAATACCTAGGAATAAACCTACCTAGGGAGACAAAAGACCTGTATGCAGAAAACTATAAGACACTGATGAAAGAAATTAAAGATGATACAAATAGATGGAGAGATATACCATGTTCTTGGATTGGAAGAATCAACATTGTGAAAATGAGTATACTACCCAAAGCAATCTACAGATTCAATGCAATCCCTATCAAATTACCAATGACATTTTTTACGGAGCTAGAACAAATCATCTTAAAATTTGTATGGAGACACAAAAGACCCCGAATAGCCAAAGCAGTCTTGAGGCAAAAAAATGGAGCTGGAGGAATCAGACTCCCTGACTTCAGACTATACTACAAAGCTACAGTAATCAAGACAATATGGTACTGGCACAAAAACAGAAACATAGATCAATGGAACAAGATAGAAAGCCCAGAGATTAACCCACGCACCTATGGTCAACTAATCTATGACAAAGGAGGCAAAGATATACAATGGAGAAAAGACAGTCTCTTCAATAAGTGGTGCTGGGAAAACTGGACAGCTACATGTAAAAGAATGAAATTAGAATACTCCCTAACACCATACACAAAAATAAACTCAAAATGGATTAGAGACCTAAATATAAGACTGGACACTATAAAACTCTTAGAGGAAAACATAGGAAGAACACTCTTTGACATAAATCACAGCAAGATCTTTTTGGATCCACCTCCTAGAGTAATGGAAATAAAAACAAAAATAAACAAGTGGGACCTAATGAAACTTCAAAGCTTTTGCACAGCAAAGGAAACCATAAACAAGACAAAAAGACAACCCTCAGAATGGGAGAAAATATTTGCAAATGAATCAACTGACAAAGGATTAATCTCCAAAATATATAAACAGCTCATTCAGCTCAATATCAAAGAAACAAACACCCCAATCCAAAAATGGGCAGAAGACCTAAATAGACATTTCTCCAAAGAAGACATACAGATGGCCACGAAGCACATGAAAAGATGCTCAACATCACTAATTATTAGAGAAATGCAAATCAAAACTACAATGAGGTATCACCTCACACCAGTTAGAATGGGCATCATCAGAAAATCTACAAACAACAAATGCTGGAGAGGGTGTGGAGAAAAGGGAACCCTCTTGCACTCTTGGTGGGAATGTAAATTGATACAGCCACTATGGAGAACAATATGGAGGTTCCTTAAAAAACTAAAAATAGAATTACCATATGACCCAGCAATCCCACTACTGGGCATATACCCAGAGAAAACCGTAATTCAAAAGGACACATGCACCCGAATGTTCATTGCAGCACTATTTACAATAGCCAGGTCATGGAAGCAACCTAAATGCCCATCAACAGACGAATGGATAAAGAAGGTGTGGTACATATATACAATGGAATATTACTCAGCCATAAAAAGGAACGAAATTGAGTCATTTGTTGAGACGTGGATGGATCTAGAGACTGTCATACAGAGTGAAGTAAGTCAGAAAGAGAAAAACAAATATCGTATATTAATGCATGTATGTGGAACCTAGAAAAATGGTACAGATGAGCCAGTTTGCAGGGCAGAAGTTGAGACACAGATGTAGAGAATGGACATATGGACACCAAGGGGGGGAAAACTGCGGTGAGGTGGGGATGGTGGTGTGCTGAATTGGGCGATTGGGATTGACATGTATACACTGATGTGTATAAAACTGATGCCTAATAAGAACCTGCAGTATAAAAAAACAAACAAAACAACTAATACTAAACTTTCATTGGGTTATTTGTATGGAAATATGTTAATATAAATGTTTCAGACATTACATGAAATTTCTAAAAATCTTATATTTGTATTTGTATGGAAATATGTATGGAAATATGTTAATATAAATGTTTCAGACATTACATGAAATTTCTAAAAATCTTATATTTGTATTTGTATGGAAATATGTTAATATAAATGTTTCAAAAAAAAAAAAAAAGAAAAACAGTTGAGCAGTTTTTAAGAAAGTTAAATATGCGTCTGCTATAAAGTCCAGGCATTCACCACTACGTATTTACCCAGGAGAAAAGAAAGCTCATGAACACACAAGGGCTGTTACAGACGTTCATAGCAGCTGTATCTGTAACAGCCCCAAACTGAAAACTGCCTCCATGTCCATCAACAGGTGCCAAGGAGGCGGGCTCAGAGGGGGTGCTGTGCACTAGGAAACGGAAATGCCTCACACTGGCAAGTGGATGAGTGGATGTGCAAACAGGATCCTCTGCTAAGTGTGCTATGCCCACGTGTGCCTGTAACAGTGCTTGTTGACTGGCCATTTTCAAAGAGGACTTCACATCTGGTTGAAGTATTCGAAAATGTAAAAAAAACAAAAAACAAAAAAACAAAATGAAAAGTTCAGTTTAAAAAAATCAATCAGGGACTTCCGTGGTGGCGCAGTGGTTAAGAATCCGCCTGTCAATGCAGGGGACACGGGTTCGAGCCCTGGGCTGGGAAGATCCCACATACCATGGAGCAACTAAGCCCGTGCACCACAACTACTGAGCCTGCGCTCTAGAGCCCGCGAGCCACAACTACTGAGCCCGCGTGCCACAACTACTGAAGCCCGTGCGCCTAGAGCCCGTGCTCCGCAACAAGAGAAGCCACCACAATGAGAAGCCCGCGCTCCGCAATGAAGAGTAGCCCCCGCTCACCGCAACCAGAGAAAGCCCGCGCACAGCAATGAAGACCCAACACAGCCAAAAATAAATAAATTAATAAATTAAAAAAAATAAAATTAAAAAATTAAAAATCAATCAACAGTTTTGATTAATGTTACATAATTTACACCCTACTGTGGCCAAAAGTTCTAGGAAGCTGCTCCAAGTGCTCTAACTCCATTTCCACCATAGAGACCAACAAGGCAAACTTCTTTCAGATGTGCTTTTAAATCCCATTCAAGTTGCCAGGATTCTGATTAAGTCACACGTTTTATGTAAAACTTTTGGCCTCCTTCTGTTTACTCACCACCATCTGTTTCTTCTGCATGTTCACCCCTGATTCTCATCTGCTCAGATTGGCTGTGCACTATGGTTTTTACCCCTACAGTCAAAATAAATTCTCTTCTCCTCCCATTTATCTAATGATTAATGCCACCGGGGCCAATTAGGTAGTGTAGCTGTGGTTCTGTGCTCACAGGCTCTCCCAGCACACCTAACTCAACAGCTGAAATTTAATATCAAATTGTGGGTGTTATAAATACACTGGTCCACAGTGGAAAGGGACTGAGGTATTTCCGGAGGCAAGAGGCAATGAAAGCAATATTCTTCTTCACTAGAAAACGGACATGTCAGATTCTATTAAAGCACTAGTTATTTCTGGAGCATTAAAGACCTAAAAGCAGATTTTGCTACCACTGGCAGACATGGCTAGGTATTAAGGATGCATTAATGACTCCCAAACCTGTCACACAGGATGTTCAATTTTTATAACGCTGGTTTTTATTTGGCTAAGAAGAACGGGAAGAAGGAGTTCCCGAAGTCTCTTAAAACCCTGGGATTTAGCTTATCCATAGATAATAAAATCCACTCAAACTCTGATCATGTAACATCCCTCTTCATAATGGCACTTCTGACTGCAGTGCCACGAAATGGAAGTAGCACAGCCTATATTACGTAATGAGAGAAAACTCACTTAAAATTCAAATGCAACTTTCAAATATACAATACTATTACTAGTATTATTATTAACTATAGTCAACAGGCTGTACATTACATCATGCTAAGAGAGTACATCTTAGAAGTTCTCATAAGAAGAAAAACAATTTGTAACTGTGTGGCAATGGATATTAACTGGACTTATTGTGGAGATAATTTAAAAAAATGCAAATGCAATTTAGAAGGAAAGTATTCAAAGTAAAAAAGAAAAAAGTTTTCATGGGTCCATCTCTTAATAATTAAATAACCATATATATTAATAGAGTTTTTGGATTCTTCTTATTTTCTTATAACTAGAAACATGTTTTGTTAACTTATAATATTATTAATAGCTACCCTTTATTGTGATAGATGCTGTGTTGTGTTTTACTTGCTTTATGTCATTTTCTACATGAGAAAATGGCATCTCAGTTAAATAGCTGGTCCAAGCTCACTTACTTATTGGCAGGGCCAGAGTGGGAACCCAGGCCCGCCCACAGCAGAGTTCTCACACTTGACCATTATGGTGAACTTCATGAAAATGATACAAATTTGGGAATTCCCTGGTGGTCCAGTGGTTAGGGCTCAGCACTTTCACTCCGGGACCCAGGTTTGATCCCTGGTTGGGGAACTAAGATCCTGCAAGACATGCGGCGTGGCCAAAAATAATAAATAAAAGAAGATACAAATTAACACTAATCAAGTTGGCAATGCTAGTGGCAGCCGTGCTCCAAAATGAAGGCCCGAGGGCTCCTTCCTTATCATGTCCACTGGAAGTGTGAGAGGGTCAAGGCAGAGGAAGCGCAGACGCTGCCTGTCTCCTGATAACATTTCTGCGGCCCTCAAAGGAAGCATCAAGATAGGGCAGCTCTGATGGCCCTTTGGCTGCTGGCACCGCTGCTTAAGCTGTGAGTCATGCCCTTGGGCCTCTGCCTCTGTGGACCCTGACTGCTTGATCTTCACCCAGAGTCTCCGGGGAGGAGGGAAGGTGAGTTTTGCTCCATCACGGTCGCCTGTAGTCACGGGAATACAGTGGTTTCTTTTCCCACCTCCTGTAGCTCAGGGTTCTGTGAAAGCACTGTGGTGCCAACCGAGGCTTGTAGATGAGGCAAAGCTGCTGAGACCTGGGTTCCCACTTACCCAGAGCAGCTCCACTGTTGAGGTTTTAGGGGAGATATCACTTAAAAAGTTTCAGTGCTGAAACAAAAGTTTGAGAACCACCAGGCTGCTGGGAGACGGCACAGTTCAGTGGCTGAGATCATGGCTTTGTAGCCTGATAACATGGGTTCAAGTCCAGGTTCAACCACTCCTGGACTACGTGCCCCACGGAGCCAGTTAATCCACTCTCTGAACCTCAAACCTATTCTGGCTCCAGAATAGGAATCAGTGGTTGTTATTAACACTACCGTCTGGCCCCTATTAGAGGGAAGAACTAGAGGGAATTGGGTTAAAATTCAGGAGAAGGGGAAACAGCTTCTGGTTTGTGAAAGATTTGGGGCCTGGCTTCAGACAGGTCTGAAGTTAAAAGTTTACCTGTGTTATGTCTTCTAATGATAAAACTCTCCTGTTATAATTATAAAATCTGAGGTCTAGAGAAGTTGTGACTTATACCAAGATTAACTTGGAAACGTATATTCTATAAACTATTCTGTTTCTATGCCCATGTACCTTTTTTCCTTTCTTCTGGAAATCTCTAAACTTTCTTATTCAAATAAATAAAGTAGTTTTCTACATACGAGGGGACCTGATGTAAGCTTAGGGGAAAGCTGTAGTTCTGGAATACAAGTGAAAGAAAGCCTGAAAATCTACGAGGGATAGAGTTGAAGCTGGCCAAAATATATATATACACATATATATTTAAATATAGAAATACGTATTTAATACTTAATATATAACTATATATTACTTACAATAGACTGGTTAAAAATGAAAATCAACATGGCTTCATGCAATCTTTTTAACCCATTACATTAATAATAATGATATAATAGTACAGACTTTATTAAAAAATTTTTTTCATACAGTAATTCTCAGACCAATGGAAGCTAGGACAACACACGCTTAATCTAAAAATAAAATGAAAATAGTGCCTCCCCCTTCCTTCTTATTCTGCGCTGTCACGGTGAAAAATCTCCGGCATCAGCTCTCTTTGGCCACATCCCACTCACACTGCAGTATGCAGAGAAGGGGCTTTGGCTGGGCAAAGAGGCACAGAAGCCAATGGCACGTGCCCTGAAGGATGCTTCCTGAAGCCTTTAATTACGAGACCTGGCCTTTCTTCACTCGAGCCCCTTCATGAGAATCCCAGAGTTCACTAAGTTCAACTTCTGACAATGTAATGCTAGATTTAGTCTGTTCCTAATGGAAGGGAGGGAAAAACACGAGAGCAAACGCACCCTATTTGGAACCGCGACAGAGGAAGGACGGAACATGAGTCATTCCATCTGCAAGGAGGGGCACTGTGCCTCTGTGAAATCCAAGGTCATTCCAACTCCACACCAGAAGGAGGAACTACTGTGAATGCGTTAAAAAATCGAGAGCAATCTGGGTCAAAAGAAAGTCTCCTTAGGGTCGGTTTCCCTGCCAGAGAAAGGGCTTTCCCATCTGCCCTTCAATCACCACGTCTAAACTTGACAAATCCAGACAAATGAAAGCAGAAATGCTCCTGCGACCTGCTATCATGTCTTAGGATGTTTGCTTGATGCTTTTTCTCTCCCCCTCCTGTCAGAACGAAGAGGGTTGTTGGCATTTTGGATCAAAATTAGGCAAGTGGTATTCTGACAGAACCCTGTGACAGCAGGAAACTCTGTTAGCATTTTGATAGCGTGAGTCAGTCAGCCACGGAGGCCCAGTGGAGTGATAACAGTGCCACCGGCATGAGGCTCTACAACGTGAGGGAAATCCAGGACTTCTTTGTAAGAATGACCTGTTTTTCCCAAGAAGTACAAACTGAAAAAACAATGAGTTGGCACTTTCTGAGTATGAAATTGAGAAACGTATTAAATAGATTGACAATATCCCGAGGTGGTGACACTGTGAAAACAACAGACACTTTCATGAACCGCCGTTGGGAATACACATTAAATGCAACTGTTTGACAGGGAAATCGGGCGATAAGGTATCAAAAGCTTTCAAAGGGCACACGGTTTCAGTAGCTAGCCGACTGAAAGGATCAGAGACGCGCACAACATTTTGTGAATAAGGATGTGTACCACAGCCTTATTTACCATGCGGGAGCACTTTAAGCCAGGGGTCCCCAACCCCCGGGCCGCGGACCAGTACCACTCGCTGCCGATTAGGAACCGGGCCGCACAGCAGGGGGCGAGCAGCAGGCAGGTGAGCGAAGGTGCCGCTCCGCATCGCTCGCGTCACCACCTGAACCATCCTCCGCCCACACCGCCCTCCGTGGAAACGCGGTCTTCCCCAAAACCGGTCCCCGCTGCCAAAAAGGTTGGGGACCGCTGCTTGAAGGGATCTAAGTGTCTAATAATAGTGGGCTACCTGGAAAATCTGTAAATATACGCATATGATGGGATGCTCACCAGCCACTGAAAGTGGTACCATAAATTACTCTTCTAAAAAAATATTTTATTATTTTTATTTTTTCTTCCATTTTTATTGAGATATAATTGACATACAGCACTGGCGCACCGCATACAAGGCGCACCGCATGATGATTTGACTCCCACATAACATCGTGAAGGGATGATCACGGTAAGTTCAGTGAGCATCCAACATCTCACAGAGACACAACATTAAAGAAATAGGAAAAAAAATATTTTTCTTGTGACGAGAACTCAGGATTTCCTCTCGTAACAGCTTTCCCATATAACAGAAAGCAGTGTCAATTGTATTCATCATGTTGTTCATTACTAGTACTTTTTTTATCTTGTAACTGGAAGTTTGTACCTTTTCACCACCTTCATTCAGTTCCCCCTCCCCCTTCCCCCACCCCCCAACCCCTGCCTCTGGAAACCATAAATCTGACCTCTTTTTCTGTGAGTTTGAAATTATCCTTTTTTAAAAAAATTTTTATTTATTTATTTATTTTTGGCTGTGTTGGGTCTTCGTTTCTGTGCTAGGGCTTTCTCTAGTTGTGGCAAGTGGGGACCACTCTTCATCGCGGTGCGCGGGCCTCTCACCATCGCGGCCTCTCTTGTTGCGGAGCACAGGCTCCAGACGCGCAGGCTCAGTAGTTGTGGCTCACGGGCCCAGTTGCTCCGCGGCATGCGGGATCCTCCCAGATCAGGGCTCGAACCCGTGTCCCCTGCACTGGCAGGCAGACTCTCAACCACTGCGCCACCAGGGAAGCCCCCGAAATTTTTCTTTTTGATACGCGTGCAACTCAGGCTTTTCTCAAGTGCAGGTGATAGGAACCTCACTTGAACTAATTTAAACAGAAAGGCGATTGATTATAGGAAGACTTGGATGACTAAGCTTATAGGAAGGCAGGACGGATACAGGGCATCTTGAACCAGGGACTCAGCCTCAGGACCTCTCGTTCTCATGTGTCTGCTTCCAGTCCATCTCTGGGCTCAACCTAACAACCTCATCACCCAGGAGAAAACAATGTCCCCCTGTAATAAATTCCAAGGAAGACTTGATTGGTCTGGTTTGGATCACATGTCTATTCCAATCATTGTATACATGACCTGGAAGGATTAGCCTACCTCGTGTCAGATAACCGCTCTGAAATCAACCGCTGTGATCAAGGGGGCGATTTGGAGCCCCCGGGAGAGGCGTGGAGAGGATGGGACAGCTCAGTCAGGGCCACCTGGCCAGCTGCTAGGACCTGGGGAGCCACTCCCATGTGTGTCTCCCACGAGTTCAGTTGGTGATATTATTTGTCAGTGCTTCCTCTCCATAATAGCTGGGCCTAGGCTTTTTGCGAGGTTAGAGAGGAACTTTGTCTTCCTTTATTTCATGTACAGGGATTCCTCTGGTGGTTGGGAAGTGCTCTGGGATAAAGGGCACTGGATAGGGGTTACCCTGTGCATGACTCCCCCGGCCACATTGTTTGAATGGGACCAGACAGATGAACTGATGAAAGGCTTCATATCTTCCACAAAACACAGTGGGTAAGAGCTGGTTATGGGAAACAGCAACTGATCTACTGCATTGAAATCTAGCATTTCTAAAACATACTGATTTCTAACTAACCAGCAAGTGGACTCTATCATGCTATCATTAGAGATGCCGTGTTTGAACCACATACTTTAGAGAGAAAAAGAGAGAGAAATCTGACATAAGTCTTTAAAAAACCAAGATTTCAAGACAGTAGAGACAAATCACATGACAAATGATGGTCATTTAAACATGTTAGCACAACAGTGAAATGCTCTAATTCCATTAGAGAACAGCCAACGATGTTGCAGGAAGTATTCCAAATTAAACAATATTGCTGCTTTTACAGATTTTCTTTATTGTTCAGACGTGGATATCTGTGGACTCTTACCTACTAAAATTGGGGGATTTAAGAAGTAGGTTGAAGATGAACTGGAAATGAATGCACAGATTTTATTTATGAAGAGAACGGATCTGTAGAGATTGCTAGCTGGCGAAGGTTTGAAAATCAATTAAAGAAAAAACCACTTTAGTCGTTGCTTACTGCCCATCAGTAGGCAGAATTCCACAGCTCACCTAATTACCTGATGCAACCTAATTCTCTCTTTTGAAAAACACGCCATTTATTTTATTTCTTATGTTGCTAAGTTGAGAGAACTTAAATATTTGCCCCTTCAGAGTTTCTTTCCAAATACGAATTCTTGTGAAAACCTAAACCAGTATCAAGGGGACATGAGAAGAAGACCACGGCAGTAGTGTTGGTCCAAATGGAAACCAAAAAAAACAGAAACTCTGAAATTGCTTCTCTGCAGCTGACTTTTTATATAACCTTAGGTAACTTAGTATTTTTGCAACTGAATTTTTCCCATCAACTTCTGCAGCTCCTGAGAAGTTGCCCTCTTACTCTGGCTAATTAACAGACAGGCAATACCTCAGACCCTTCTAGAATCTTGAGTGGACGTAAAGAAAGAAGAATGTGCTAATCTGGTGACCAACAAAATGCTCTTTGGGATACATAGCTCTTTATTTTAAATTGTCTCCTCAAATTCATTCATTGAATTAAAAAAAAAAATCAGTCATTTCTCCTACAAACCAAATCAACAGATCTATATCATTATTGCAAGCCCAGTGAGTTTGGATTTTAGTTGCTAAATTCTGTACATGTTTATTTTCAGAATTATAAAAAACAAAATAACTGGGCTGAGTGCTATTTACAAAGACTTGGGATGCACCTTTTATGTAAATAAAATCTATGCATAAAGGCTGCATTTAAAAAGGAAGAACCTTGTTTCCTGTGCATGTCCTTAAGAAAGGAAATTACCTCATGGCCACCTGTCATGAATTGGTGTTTGAAATGAGAATTTGAAATTTCTACTCTGAAAGTTGAACCTCAAACTATCATAGTACAAAGTAATTACAACCTGGAAATCATAATTTATCATCAGAAATGTGTCTAGTCTTCTAAAATTCTTCAGAATCATATGCCTCAAACATCACCACACAAGTTAATAGGAAATTGTATCTTGGTTCCTTTACATATGTGTAGTGGATTGCAAGCCACAGTTAAAATCTCTCAATTGTTAGGCTCCTGTTTCTTGAATGGCTGAGCAGGGTAACATCAAGTCACTATGAAAAAAGGAACCTGCAACTGTGTGAGAAAGAAACCATCTTTTCTGGCAGAACGTCAGCAATTAGAAGAGGAAGGAAACTGGCAAGGGTGAGAGCGTGTGCATGCTGTCACAGTAAGACAAAAACAGAAGTTACTGATGGAAGAGAGATGACTACCACCGCCTCACCTCACTAATACACGCTAAAGTGTGTTTGAAAAAAGGCTGAAACAGAACATTTCTAATCTTCCCCGTGTCGTGGTGTCATGGTTCTAGTCACACCCAGAATGTCTTACTGTATTAGATCACTGCACTTGCAGTGAATTTCTCTTCCTGAGCATCTATGAATATCCAATTCCCCCAAATGAGGTGGTCTAAGGGCACGACAACTGGTCACAGGAGGTATCCATCCACAAGGTCCAAAGCCCCAGAGTCCCCCCGACGGACACCACTGCATTTCCTGCACCATTAATCTGGGGGGAACCTACACAGTCGGAGTTGCTTTTGGCAGTGAAAATTCGGCACCAGCAAATCCGGATGGAAGAAGAAGGCCGATGGCTTGGAGCAATCGATAGATTACTCACCAAAGCTGCCCATTTAGCTGGATGGTAGAGGGATGTGATTGACCAGGACTTTTTTTTTTCCCCCCTTAATCTTCAAATTGCTCTTTTGCAAAGCGACAACTCACATTCTAGTCAGGCATGAATCTCTGCCTGGTTAGTAGGATTGGCCAACTCACAGAGCCGTGGACCCGTGCCAATGGCTTACTACAGTGGGGCCCAGGTCATTTTTATCTGCTCTATGGCCACAGGCTGCACCCTGAGCTACAGCCAGTCGTTGCGAAGGAATGGGTGTTGGAATCTTAGAGCAGGAGTAATTTCTAGCAATTGTCTACTTCTGTCCTTTCACAGATGAGAGACCCAGTCAACTTCTGTCCGAGACCTTGTGATTCACAAGGTCACATCAGAACCAGGACTAGAATCTAGTCCTCGTAAATCCAATCCAGTGCAAAGAGCCTCTCTGGCTCTTTCTAGAAGCCCTAGAGGAAGTTGCCTTTTACATTTTTCTTCATACTTGGAACCAAAGAGAGTGACAATAAAGCTTAGAGAGCTTTCTTCCCTCACCACCCAGTGATACGGTCTTAGGAATAGGAGCTAGGAGAGAAAGTAAGCAAATGTTGTCTAACAAGATTATAGTTAGATTGCTTCCTCCCTCATTTTCTTGGTGCTCCACCATAATTGTTGGCTTGGGTAGCCATTCATTTAGTCTTTCAACAAATATCTACTGATTCCCCTAAGACCATAAAAGACTGAGTAGATTATCTGGCACGAATTTCCCACTATGAATGGATTAACACGGTATAGAGACTTCTGTGAGAAATGACTGGATCATCTTCACAGACTAGGTAAATTGTTATTTACTGAGCATCCCTTAAAAGTTGAAAACTAAAACCATAAGGACCTACTGTATAGCACAGGGAACTATATTCAATATCTTATAATAATCTGTAATGGAAAAGAATCTGAAAAAGAGTATCTAGCTATATCTATCTATCTAGAAATCAACTATACTCCAATAAAAAAGTTGAAAACTAATAAAGAAGCCATTGGTAATGTTCTGTTTGTAGTTAACTGGTAATGATTACACAAGTGTATTTATATTCACTTGGTGAAAAATTCCGTGAGCTGTACACTCACAATTTGAGCACTTTTCTGAATGTAATTACACTTCAATAAAAGATTTTAATGAAATTCAAAATTTTTTTCCATTTTTAAGTTGTGGTATAGTTGATTTATAATATTATATAAATTTCAGATGTACAACATAGTGATGCAAAATTTTTAAAGGCTATACTCCATTTATAGTTATTACAAAATCTTGGCTATATTCCTTGTGTTGTATACTATACCCTTGTAGCTTATGTATCTTATACATAGTAGTCTATATAGTTTGTACCTCTTAATCCCCTACCCTTATCTTGCCCTCCCCCCTCCCTCTCCCCACTGGTAACCACTAGTTTGTTCTCTGTATCTGTGAGTTTGTTTCTTTTTGCTATATTCACTAGCTTTTGTTTTTTAGACTCCACATACAAGTGATATCACGCAGTATCTGTCTTTCTCTGCCCAACTGAGTTCACTACACACAACACTCATCCTCCAGGCCCAGGGCACCAGGGCCAACTCCCAGAGGCTGACCAGGCCCATCTCTGCAGGCCTGTCTCCCATCACGCCCCACGTGCCTGGTCCTCCATCCCTCCCAGATCAGGCTTCCTCCTGTCCCTGTGCGGTGGCGGATGCTGCTTTCTCAGCCTAACTGCTGTCTCCTCTTGTCTGCAAAAAGAACCCTACTCTGCCTTCATAACTCAGCTGAGGAAGTCTCCCCAGCCTTCTCTCTGCTTCCCGTGCTTTGTGTATATGCCTGATGACAGTGTGGCTGCCAGATCCTCTCTGAAGTCAAGGGAGGCCTGGGTCACCCATCACATGAGGATCCTTATACGTTGGATACGGAGAAATACTAAGAATTACAAAAACGTGGTATAATTTGGATGCTAACAGAACACTAGCATGCATGCGTGTGCGTGTGTGCATGCGCGCACACACACACACACACACACACACACACTAACAAACTCCTACACGCAGATGGGCCTCGCTGATACCTGGAACTAATGACGCGGATGAGTGAATGAATGAGTTTGTCTTACCATGTGAAACAAACAGAATAATATCTCCCTTGGTAAATGGCCAGAATATAGACCACACAGAAGGAACACAAAAGGCTCTCTTTACTTCTTTGATATCCTTGGCATTTCTGCTAAGAGGCCAGTGAACTGGAACATTTTTATTTGTCAAGGAAATAAAAGTGAGATTGCTACAAGACCTCATTTCACGGGAGCCCCACATGTAAGAGCTTTGCCTCAGCTGCTCCTCAGAGCTGCCTTGAGGGCTCCTGGCTGCATGCTCCCATTTAAGCATCACAGGCCCTGGTTCTGAAAGGCATGGGGTCAGAGGAATAGAGAAATGGACAAGATGCCAGGCGATCTTGGCACTTTTCCTGGTTTTGCTGCTAGTTTATCTTTCCTTAAATGGATTTCTTTGGAATATGGGCATATAGTTATGTCACAGTTATATCCACTCAGCATATAAAGCAGCTTATGTCTTACTTTCTTGAATATAAAAGTCACATGAACACATTACGGAAAAATGGGATAGTGTAGATAAGTATAAAAATGGAAAATGACCCAAGAAATGGAGACGGAGAGATAGTGAGTTTATGAGTTAGGATTCCCACAGGATAAAAGTATCTGACTTGAATCACTTCAAGGCAAATTCTTCAGAAAAAAAATCATTCCTATGAAAATAGCAACATAATCATTTTTGGAGCTATTACACTTTCACTTGAGCTCTGAAAATCCGTAAAAGCTTCAACAACACCACTGAAGAAGTTATAGTCTTTCAAATGTAATGTCTAACAATAAAAAAAATATTTGGAATGATTGTTTTCTTTCTTTCTCTTTCTGTCCTTTTTCGTTTTAAAACTGCATCCAAATACATTTCAAAGTGAAGTATTCTAACCCAGTATAAGTAGAGAATACAGAATAAAAGACTATTTCATTCTGGAGCCAGGCAACAAAATGTCATGACCTTTGCCCTCAGAGTTTGATTTTCAGTAAAATTTCTTTACAGAGTTTTCTAGCAACCAAGTGTTTTGAGCATTAAATGTGGGAAAATTTTACTTGACGGTAGCACTGCTTTCTAGGATATGGTCCAAGACATTTAACATGAATGCTGAATAGGGCCTTTTAGAATAAAGTTTCACTGACTGCGGCTGCAGCTATAACAAAGTCCCCCAAGGCCCACGGCTACGTCACATGCTTGTATGCCCACCCCTGGGGTACAAAAGACCCTCAATACATTTTTGATGAACTGCATTTAATCGAACATGCCTTCTATCCTTTATCGAATAAAGGACTGGAAGACTCCATGCTGTATTTCAAGGCAATATTTTTAAGGCCTAAACAGTGTTTCTTTACATATTTTGATACTTTTCACAGTCTCAGGCAGGAAGAAATATACCAAGTGACAAAGTGTCCAGTTTTTCCCCTAAGGAATGACGGCATAGCCAGGGCTGGAAGGGGCTGGGAAGGGCTGAGTGCTATAACTTTCCACGTGCAACCGTACCCTTCACTGGATCTGAGACCTACGTTCACTCGGAGGCAACAGATGAACGTTAGGAGTTACCCCCTTTCCAAACAGCCCTTCAATTCCAGCTACGCCCAAGGAAAACAGATCTCTGGCTGCAGTGAGGATGCAGGAGAGAGGGCGTCTGTTTGAAACACCAACTCCCACCCTGGGGCGATCAACCTTAAACAGGGTGTCTAACCTTCCTGAGCCTCGGTCACCTCGTAAGTTAAGTAGCGATAAGAACATCTACCTCGAGCTTCCCTGGTGGCGCAGTGGTTGAGAATCTGCCTGCCAATGCAGGGGACACGGGTTCGAGCCCTGGTCTGGGAAGATCCCACATGCCACGGAGCAACTGGGCCCGTAAGCCACAACTACTAAGCCTGCGCGTCTGGAGCCTGTGCTCCGCAACAAGAGAGGCCGCGATAGTGAGAGGCCCGCGCACCGCGATGAAGAGTGGCCCCCACTCGCCACAACTGGAGAAAGCCCTCACACAGAAACGAAGACCCAACACAGCCAAAAATAAAAATAACAAATAAATAATAAATTTAAAAAAAATTTAAAAAAAAAAAAAAAAGAACATCTACCTCAAAGATTAGAGAGAGATTGCAGGACTTTTAATAAGTAGCTGGGATCATATATCCATTACCTGTGATCTCACTGTTCAGCATTCATTGTTGGCGCTGTCTCCCTTACGAGGCTGTGGGTCCCTTTAAGGACAGGGATCGTGTAGGGCTTGTGTTTTCGCAGGATCTAGCAGAATCACTGATGCACGGACTTGCAGCAAATGTCAGTCAAATGGGTGAATTTTTAAATATTGCGTATACTTCTTAATTTGTACAGCTTTGTGTGTGTGTGGGGGGGTGGTATGTCCCTTTCTTCCCATAGTGAGAGTCTAGTATGCTCTTCCCGGCACTAAATTTAGGTTTCAAAGGTTCTTATTCCACATTTACCCTCTATATTGAAAAATGACACTTTGTTTCATCTTGCCTCCTATTGAAAGTCCATGAAACACTTACACTTCAATGAAATTAGGCAGGGGGCTAATTTAGCTGTGCAAGGACCTTTCTCAATGCTATGGCCAGACTCTATCAACATTGCTGGGTTCCCACACAGATTCAGTCCAATAAAATGAAAAAGAAAATATGTCTAATGAGCTGAACCATGGCAGAAGATGGGGTCTCAGCAAATTAAGAACCATTATTAGCGTGACAACTTACATATATTTTAAGGACTAGGGGAAGAATACACCTTTGGCTGAGGAAAGGGCATAAAGCCCAAAAAACTAAGATTTAATTCTGGTTTTACCAATCACAAGCTGGGTGACCACGAGCAAGTCATCTAACAACTCACATATTTTTATCTCATTATGTATATGATGGGGACGATGACAGCCGTCTCAAAGGCTGTGGAAGATTAAGATAATGTATGTGAAAATGCAGTGTATGATCACAGTCAATCCTGTAATCGATGTTAGCTCTGTGAGAATCACTAAAAACCTAGAATTTCTGGTTGTTTGTATGAGACCAAAAGCCTTTTTCTCCCCTCAGGAATATCTGATTATAGATCTATTCAGCCTTAATAAAATAGAGTATTCAAAAATGCAAGTCTAAGATGGCCAAGAAGCACATGAAAAGCTGCTCAACATCACTAATCATTAGAGAAATGCAAATCAAAACTACAATGAGGTACCACCTCACACCAGTTAGAATGGGCCTCATCAGAAAATCTACAAACAACAAATGCTGGAGAGGGTGTGGAGAAAAGGGAACCCTCTTGCATTCTTGGTGGGAATGTAAATTGATACAGCCACTATGGAGAACAGTATGGAGGTTCCTTAAAAAACTAAAAATAGAATTACCATATGACCCAGCAATCCCACTACTGGGCATATACCCAGAGAAAACCATAATTCAAAAAGAGTCATGCACCCCAATGTTCACAGCAGCACTATTTACAATAGCCAGGTCATGGAAGCAACCTAAATGCCCATCGACAGACGAATGGATAAAGAAGATGTGGCACATATATACAATGGAATATTACTCAGCCATAAAAAGGAACGAAATTGAGTCATTTGTTGAGACGTGGATGGATCTAGAGACTGTCATACAGAGTGAAGTAAGTCAGAAAGAGAAAAACAAATATCGTATATTAACGCATATATGTGGAACCTAGAAAAACGGTACAGATGAACCAGTTTGCAGGGCAGAAGCTGAGACACAGATATAGAGAACAAATGTATGGACACCAAGGGGGGGAAAACCACGGTGGGGTGGGGATGGTGGTGTGCTGAATTGGGCGATTGGGACTGACATGTATACATTGATGTGTATAAAATTGATGACTAATAAGAACCTGCAGTATAAAAAAATAAACAAACAAAAAAACAACATACTAAACTTTCTTTGGGTTATTTGTATGGAAATATGTTAATATAAATGTTTCAGACATTACATGAAATTTCTAAAAATCTTATATGTTCTGGTATAATGTTATTAAGTCATAATTCTAGTTATTACTTTAAAATGTATATCTCAGAAATAACTAAATTTCCTTGTCAATTGCATTATGAACTTTCATCAAATCTTTAACTATGGTCATTTTTAAGTCTTTTGTCATTTACAGACAGTTCTGAGTGTACTCTGGTGCTTTCGCAAAAATGTTCCTATAAAAGGGTTTCATCTTCAAGGAATTCATGGAAAAGACTCTGACAAGTACAGGTTTCTGGTAACTGACTGTACTGCTGAACTGAATGAATAAGCATTTTCAGAACTCTAATGGAAAACTGATGAATTCATAAAAGTGCTAACAAAAGATCAAGATGAAAAAAAAATTAATTACATGGGACTGAGTGAACTGATGAGGATGATTACAATTTTTGTGACTTTCTGTTTGAATAATAAAAAAAAAAATCCCACAAGAAAAAAAAATGCAAGTCTACAAAATAATTCAAGCCCACTTATTTCACTGCAAAAGGATACCAACCCTATGAATCACTACTGGATTCCATTAAATAAAAACTGAACCTGAGACAATTAAAATTCAAAACCATTTACAAAAATAGTTATTATACACGACTTTTCAGATTTAAAAAACCCCACTAAATCAGGAACAATGGTCTTCATTTTACAGGTAAGGAGACAGATGGCCAGAGAGTTTAGTGGTTTTTTTCAAGATTGCTTATGCACTGTACACCTGTGCATTTATTTATTGAATCTCAAACAATTAAAATATGCTAACCTCAAAAATAAAGACAGTGATATTTAGAGCTACTTTTTAAAAAATTTGCTCTTTTAAGGTTTCAGTTACATATACCAATTTTGAGCATATAATTCAATGAGTTTTGACAAATGTATGCAGCTATGTCTCCATCATGACAATCATGATATAGAATACTTCTATCACCCTGAAAGCTCCCTGCGCCCCTCTTTTTCCCCTCCCCTCTACCTGCAGCCTTTGGCAAACACTGTTCTGCTTGCTTGTTATGATAGCTTTGGCTATTTTTAGAATTTCACTGAAATGGAATCATGCAGTATGTAACTTTTCTAGTCTGGCTCTTTTACTTAGCATAATGCATTTGAGATTCATCCATGTTGCTGTGTGTATTATTCTTTGCACGTAGTTCATTCTTTTTAATTGCTGAGTAGTATTCTATTCATGGAAGTACCACAGTTTATCCCTTCTCTGGTTCATGGACACTTGGATTATTTCTAGTTTTAGTTATTTTTATAAATAAAGTTGCTATGACTATTTGTATACAAGTCTCTGTGTAAAACATGTTTTTATTTCACTTGGATAAGTGCTTAGGAGCAGAATTGTTGTGTCATATGGCAAGTGTATATAAGAAACTACCAGAGTTTTTTTTTGTTTTTTGTTTTTTTAATTTTACACTTTATTTATTTATTTTTGGCTGTGTTGGGTCTTCCTTTCTGTGCAAGGGCTTTCTCTAGTTGCGGCGAGTGGGGGCCACTCTTCATCGTGGTGCGCGGGCCTCTCACTGTCGCAGCCTCTCTTGTTGCGGAGCACAGGCTCCAGATGTGCAGGCTCAGTAGTTGTGGCTCACGGGCCTAGTTGCTCCGCGGCGTGTGGGATCTTCCCAGACCAGGGCTCGAACCCGTGTCCCCTGCATTGGCAGGCAGATTCTCAACCACTGCGCCACCAGGGAAGCCCCAGAGTTTTTAAAAGCAGTTATACCATTTTACATTCCTACCAGCAGTGTATGAGGGTTCCAATTTCTCGACATCATCTTCTGACTCTTTGATCATAGGTATCCTAGTGGGTGTGAAGTGGTATCTCGTGGTTTTGATGTGCATTTCTCTGACGGCTAATGATGCTGGGAATCTTCCTGTGTTCTCATTTGCCACTCGTTTATCTTTTTTGGTGGACGGCCTATTCAATCCTTTGGCCTATTTTTAAAAATTGGGTTATGTGTCCTCTTATTAATGAGTTATAAGAATTCTTCATATGTTTGCATACGAGACCTTTATCAGATATGCTTTGCAAATATTTTCCTCCAACTGGTGCCTAAGTCCCAAACCTTAGAGTCAGCTTTGACACCTCTCATCCTCTTTCCTTTCACAATGCAATCCTCCTGGCTCTATCTTAAAATGTATCTAGAATCTGACACTTCTCACCACCTCCACTGCTCCCGCTCTGCTCCACCATCTATCTCTCACTGGGATTACTGCAGTAACCTCTTAACTGGTCTCCCTTGCCCCTTCATGCTATTCTAAACATAGCATCCTGAGTGATCCTTTTTTTTTAAATTTTATTAATTTTATTTTTGGCTGCGTTGGGTCTTCATTGCTGCACGTGGGTTTTTCTCTAGTTGTGGTGAGTGGGGGCTACTCTTCGTTGTGGTGCACGGGCTTCTCATTGCAGTGGCTTCTCTTGTTGTGGAGCACGGGCTCTAGGCGTGCGGGCTTCAGTAGTTGTGGCACACAAGCTCAGTAGTTGTGGCTCGCAGGCTCTAGAGCGTAGGTTCAGTAGTTGTGGCGCACGGGCTTAGTTGCTCCGCGGCACGTGGGATCTTCCCAGACCAGGGCTCGAACCCGCGTCCGCTGCATTGGCAGGCGGATTCTTAAGCACTGCGCCACCAGGGAAGCCCCTGAGTGATCCTTTTAAACCAAAAGTCAGATCCTGTCACTTTCCACTCAAAACCCTCCAAAGTCTTCCCTTTACTAAGTCAAAAACTACAGTTGTAAAAACAGAGAAAATGTTTACATTTTCATTTCAGAAAATATTACCCATTTACTTTTTTTTAAATTAGGTTTGACAATACAGTATAATAAAATCTTTTCACTAAATCAAATAGGAAGGATTTCAAGTATGGCCTCTTGAATGGTTCTAATACGATTTGCCATTGAAATTTCAGCTACTTTATGGAGAAAACACTATCTTTTCTAGGGCTGCCCAGTTTCCAAGGCAGAGTCACCCAGTAGAGGAACGCTATGCCGATAAAGAGATAACCTTGTAATCGTCTTCCTCTTGTTAGTTCAAAGTTAGGTTAGCAAAGAGAGGGGAGTGTAAAGCTGTCAGGGAATAACATCAAGCAATCTTAAAGTTCCTTTAAGCTTGACCCATTAAATAAATTCATGTGTATGTTAGGTTTGTGAGATGCTTAATGCAATTTTTAATTATAATAAACTTGTGTCATTTCTGCCAGAAATGACCCTTTTGAGTTAACTTAAATGATTTCCAATGCCCCTATTAGGATGTATTTTCATTCAGATTATAGTCAGATGCTACTAAGGGTAAAGGTCACTCGGGCAGTGATTTTAAAGAGATTTTTAGAATCTATTTGCCTCTCATATAGGGACTAGAATGCATGTAAGTGAAGGTCAGGAAACATACAAAGCAGCTGTGCATTCAAGATGCACAAACAAATCTTTCTTTGAGTCACATGTGAAGAAATAGGATTTCCATGGTTATTATTAAAGAGAGTTAGGAGATTTTAAACTTTAGGAATTAATGGCATTAGCATGACTCCCTCTGGGGAAATTACTTGACTTCTGGGAATATCCGTTTGTTTGAATTTTTTTATGTTGATAAATTAAATGACCACGAACTGTAATACAAAAACAAAATCCAAAACCAACACTGCCCTATGAACCTCTTGGCTCAAGTGTTTCAATGCCATAAAGTTTCAGAGACAAGTCAGTTAGAAAAAACAAATCGTAGAGCCAGGACTCAAAATTACATATTTAAATAAGAAAATGAAGTCAATAATAGCTACAAGTAAACATTGTTTTAGGACATAGAACCCATCTGCTAAATTTCTAAATATTTTACTCAAGTGTGAGGAATGTGACACTTTCTACTATAAAGATTCCAGTTTGGTCTGAGTTACTGTGAAAATAAAAAGAAAGTCATAATGTACTTCCACAGAATTATTTCTTAGGCATTTGCTATCTGCTTTCTATTTTGTGAACCAGTGAGAATAGAACCAACACCCATGTGTACACAGTGTTCTAAAGTAAAAATGCATAATGGTGAGAGGAAAACATAGAATGAAGGTTGACAGCCAGCGAGTGCTTCACGAAGATGTACTTCTTGGCCTGGCGACATCCTTAGGCAGCAAGGTGTTCTCTCCTGCTCAAGGTTTCTGCCCTCAGCATCCCAGGGGTGTGGTATTATCTTAACCTCAACACATGCTATGATCTGGTTTAAAGAGGAGAGTTTAAGAGAAGTCAGTGAAATTTGTTTTGGGATATATCGAGAAAATATGGCCTTCGGCCCTGCTCTGCTTCTTACAAGGTCTGGGCCATAAGAAATGCCTTTCAAAGAATTTTATTGAAACTGCAGGCACAGCCAACTCCTTCTCCAACTAGGTTCATGTCAACAAATGCTTCATCTTTTCCACATCAAAGCAAGTGGCCTCCACCTCAGACCCTAACTAGTATATAATAATAATAATAAATCATAGTTGTTATTTATTGATCATCAATTTGCATGAATCTGTACTAGGGGTCTTCTACAGGCTATCTAATTTATTGCTCATAAAATCCTCTCATGAGATAGGCATGAACAGCCTGAGATGAGAATACTCAGATTCAGAAAGGTTTAGTAACTTGGTACCAAAAATTAGTATGTGATACTGGAATTTGCATCAGATGCATCTTTATTCTAAAGTTTATGCTTACGGTTTCCACATTCTTCTTTATTACGCTTGCTTTTTTCAAAGACCTCTGACATCTGGACAGGGAAATGGGTCTTCTAGCTTCCTTAGCCATGCTTCCAAATAAATAAGAGCTTCAGAGATAATTACTACTCAACTTAAAGGTAAAACCATTACTATTTACCATTATTTTCCTCTTAATGACCCTGTCCAACATTTGGCTTCTATTTCCCCAAAGGCAATGTTAGAATTGCACACACCTCCTAGGCAAGGAGTCATTTCCAATGTTGTACCCCACTTCCGATGACTGGTTGTCCAGGTTAGCTGCTATTGCTGACAGCATCATTTGCTGAACCTGTCCTTCTCTCTTTGTTCCTTAAGACACTTGGGCTCTTGTCAAGGCCAATAACAAGTTCCATCTTGCTAAATCTGGAGGTGAATTTTCGGTCTTTTTACTCGATCGATCAGCCGCATTTTTGATCAGCCCCACCTTCACTCGGCTCCCAGGACATGACTCCGTGGCTGCTTCTCCTCCGACTCCTGGGCTAGTTTCTTCTTGCCCTCCTAGTTTCTAAATATTAGGATGCCCCGGGGCTCAGTCCTTGGATCTCTTCTCCACCGACTCCCTGGGTGACCTCATCCTTTACCGTGGCTTTAAATTCCTTCTATACATTGACCTATTCATCCTCAACCTTTTCTCTGAACTCCAGACTGGCATATCCAGCTGCTGCTCATCTCAAATGTGCAAGAGGAAAAATAGCTTGAAACCAAACTCCTGGTTTCCTTTGCAACCCTCCTCTTTTCATACTCTTCCTCATTTTAGGCAAATGGCAGCTCAGTTCTTACTGTTGCTCAGGCCCAAAACCTGGGAGTCGCTCTTGAAACGCAACATCAAATCCATCACAGCAGCAAATTTGGCCGATGGTTTTGGCTTTCCTCTAAGACGTATACAGAATCCAAACACTTCTCCCCACGTTTTCTGAAACCAGCCTGATTCAAGCTATTATTATCTTTCAAATTACTGTAATGGCCTTCCAAATGTCTCCCTGCTTCAACCTTTACCCCATTCTTTCTGTTCTCAACACAACAGACAGACTTACCCTTTAAAATATAAGTAAGATCGTGTCTGCTCAAAACCCAACAAAGTCTTCTCACTTGCTCAAAGCAAAAGGCAAAGTCCATACAATGGCCTGCCAGATTCTAGTTCTGTTACTTCTTTGACTTCATCTCCTGTCAATCTCCCCTCACTTACACTTCTCTGGCCCCCTCTGCTTTTCTTCAAAGGTGCCAAGCACATTCTCACCTAAGAGTTATTACACTTGCTGTTCCTTTGCTGGGGTCTTACCTCCCTTATCCATATGGTTTGCTCTCTGTTTTTTTCCAGTCTCTGCTTCAAATGACCCTCAATTAAAGTCCACCTTCCCTGACTACTCCTCCCATGACCCTCTTTAGCCCACCCTATCTCTCTGATTCAGCTTTATTTTTCCCTGAAGTATTTTTCACTACTTGACGCATTTCATATTTTCTTGTTTTTGTCTTATTTTAAATTTCCCGTCTGTTTTACCTAGAATGTTAGCTGCAGAATGGCAAGAAATTTGTCTTGTTCACACCTGTCTCCCTAGTACCTAGAACAGGGCTTGACCCATAGTATAATTATTTGTTGAATGACTAGCCTACGGCAATCTTGTGCTCAAAGAACCCCCAAATGCATCATCTCCCACTTCCTGACAAGGCTGTCTCTTCCACCTAAACTTCAGACCTTCCCTCTTACGGCCCGATTGCCGTATCGTCCTGTCTTGCCGTTGCCCTAGAGATCAGAGTTAGCGCCCTGGCTCAGTGGCGCCATCGAGGACGCAGGCCCTGTCCCTCTTTCCTTCCCGCCATCCTCAGTAATTAGATGAGCCCTTACACTTCCTCCTGTGGTCCCGAGAAGACTGCCACAGTTCCACGAGTCACTCACTCTGTGACAAAACCCCACCTTGCTAAAGAGAGAGAGCTTCCTCCCACGGTTTGTCTTTCATTAGGGAAACAAACTATTCCCTCTGAGAAGACTCACAGTGGGCTTCCCTTTACTGTGTCAAATGCCCACTTCTTAAGTGCAAGGGAGGGTAGGAAAGAGAGGTGCGGCACCAGCGCCCTCTGCAGTGGGAGGTGGAGAAGTTATGGTCGGGGTAGCAATGGTTTCTGGACAGGCAGGCAAGAGTATCTGCTACCGTGCAAAGAGTTTTGACTTCCAAGAATTTTTCTTCCCCTTTTATTTGTCTTCTCTTTTTCTGTTACAGAGTCTTGTTCTCGCTTTGGAGATACAATATCTCATTTTTGACCTACGTTCAATATTATTAAACATAATATTTTGAAATTTTCTTCTGTTCCCTGCTTTACTTCTATTTTCTTGGAGTTCCCTTTATATGTTTTTTTGCTTTTATTTTGTTTCGTGTTGTGTAGTCTTTCTCTTTCATGTTAGAGACTGTTTTGCTTGTTTGTTTTTAAAAGTGTATTTAAAAGTGAGACACACAAAAAGTCCATTGTAAGGAGTTATGTGTCCATTGGGGGCAGAGAGTGACGACAGATGGATTTACTAGATGGGGGTGGGAGTAGTAATACGCCTGACTGCCAAGGAAGGGAGTGATGGTCCCAAAATCTTATATAGAGATTTTAGCTGAATTCCCCCAGGCCTCTGCTTTACTTGATGTCCACACTTTTGACACCTTTTGGTTCATTTTTCCTGAAAATTTAATCCTCAATTTTCTGCAACAGTGGAAGAGGCAGATGAGGGTGGGTTGGAAGGGGAAGACAGCAGTCACGTGACTTCAAACTATGGAGGTGGGGTAGTGCAACCAGGAAGTCCAAATGGTCTGTTCAGATATGAGCCCACTGTCTGCTGCACTGACACCTTTGGAGCCCTAAGTCTCTCAAGGCTCTCCGTGTCATTCCTGTGGGCATTTGGGGCCTGTTCACCCTGTGCCATTATGCCCATTATCCCTGGCACTACTATCTTGCCTCCTGTTCAGTGTGCCATGTGAGGTATTATATATAGTGTATATAAAATATATTACTGTCACTTCAGGGGAGAATGTAAATCGACTACGTGTGGTCAACCTGTCATTTTAATGCAGACACCCCAGGATTTTAAAGATTCTATACATTCAAATCTGTCAGGAACCCTACCCATCTTGAAAGCTGACCTTGTCATTTTACAAAAGAAGACAGGAAAGCTCAGAGAAATGAGGTCCTTGCCACAGTGATCTGTAGTGACGGGGTCCTTCTGGGAGCAGCACGAGACATGGTCCGGCCTCCATGCTGTTGAGTCAGGCTGCCTAGTTTTGCATCTCAGCCCCATTCTCTATCAGCTCCGTGATCTTGGGACAGTTTCTTAAACTCGCTGTGGCATGTGTTCTTCAACTGTAAAATGGGGATAATTATACCTAACTCAGCAGGCTGTGGTTGGCAGTAATGCATTAATATTTGTAAAGCACTTAAAATAGTACTTTTACACTATAGTCAATTATTCAATATTACTATTATTAGTTTGGATAAATCTAACTCAACTTTCAAAAAAACCCAGGCATAGTGCTATTACAGTACTATTATAGTAGAAAGAGATCTTAATTTAAGAATTTGTACAACTAATATTAGGGATAATTTATTCTAGTATATGTGTTCTGTATGGAGAGATTAGCTTAACAATACTGCTGACAGAAAAACCATTATCCCTGAAAAAGTCTGCATTAACCCATCCTTTTGAAATATGTTTAAATTTATCCAATGAAAGAAACAAACTGAATTACATAATGGTTTTCAAATTAAAACATACTCATTAATCATCTAAAATGACTAACAATTCTAATTCTTACAAGAACACTACCTTTAAAACATCAGAAATAATTACCCTTTTTTGCTGGTCCAAACTGATCTGCATTAAAAGTGAGTGGATTTTGCTTCAAATAAAGAAATAAAGCCAGGCTATGTTTCTTTCATAGTTAATTATTTCCCTGCCTACAATTCAACAACAGTTAGAAGTGATTTAAAGAATTGAACAATAGAGGCATAATTAATATCTTCCTGAGTGACTTGGGCTCAGAAAGCAGTGGAATAAGGGGAAAATCCTATTTTCATCTTTAAGAAGTTATCTTCAGGGGGAGGGGCAATATAGGGGTAGGAGATGTAGAAGTACAAACTACTAGGTATAAAATAAGCTACAAGGATAGGACTTCCCTGGTGGCGCAGTGGGTAAGAATCTGCCTGCCAATGCAGGGGACATGGGTTCGAGCCCTGGTCCGGGAAGGTCCCACATGCCGCGGAGCAACTAAGCCCGTGCGCCACAACTACTGAGCCTGTGCTCTAAAGCCGGCGAGCCACAACTACTGAGCCCGTGTAACACAACTACTGAAGCCCATGCGCCTAGAGCCCGTTCTCTGCAACAAGAGAAGCCACCGCGATGAGAAGCCTGCGCACCACAACAAAGAGTAGCCCCCGATCGCTGCAACTAGAGAAAAGCCCGTGCGCAGCAACGAAGACTCAATGCAGCCAAAAATAAATAAATTTTTTTAAAAAAGCTACAAGGATATTTTGTACGATACAGGAAATACAGCTAATATTTTACAATAACTATAAATGGAGTATAACCTTTAAAAATTGTGAATCACTATATTGTACACCTGTAACGTATAATATTGCACAGCAACTATACTTCAATTAAGATAATTTTTTAAAATAAATTATCTTCATAGGAAGAGGGCTAACACTGTACATTTTCACTTCTCAGATTTCTTAAACACAGGCCAAGATGAACTTCAGACGTGCACCCTTACCAGAATTCTAATTGGGGCAGCTTCTGGAAGCCATCTCTTCCAGCTGCCTTTCCTAATTAGAAGAGGCTCTACAACCAAAACAACCCACAGAGGTTAGTAGGGCACTAAGCCCACGCCGGCACTTCTGCAGGGGCTCATGAGAAAGGAAGGAGTAATTCCTGGTTTCCAAGTGTCACATGCCTACCCATACTTCCCACTACTGTATTAGATTAGCATTTGTAGCAAAAGCATTGCTGATTCATCACAACTACTGCTCTAGAGTGACTGCTGAGTCTCTTCCGGAGGTGTTTCTGACCAGTCATTTCTGTCTCTGGCGTGAGTTTCAGGGCCCTTGACGTACTGCTGTGCCCTTTCCCTCCCTGAGAGTCATCCTGTTTTCATGGAAGACTCTCATTTGTCAATGTCTGTTTGAATTCCATTTCTGTTCTCCAGGAGAAAATAATGCTAGGCAAACAAAAAAAGAAGTATTTTCAAAACTATCCTCTAAATGAATGCCAAATTAACAAAAAGAAAGTGAAATCATTCTTGTCTTTGAAAGCTATGAATCTCAAGCATTTTAATATGTGTTGAAATTACCTAAGTTGTTAATCATCTTGTGTTTAATAATGGCAAACTCATGCCATAAAGTAACCCATATTATAATCTAAAATGGAATCAAAACATTAAATTCAAACTGTGTTATAGCACAATGACCATCATAAAGGATTTTTTAAAAAATAAATTTATTTATTTTACTTATTTTATTTTTGGTTGCGTTGGGTCTTCGTTGCTGCGCGCGGGCTTTCTCTAGTTGCGGCGAGTGGGGGTTACTCTTTGTTGTGGTGCGCGGGCTTCTCATTGCAGTGGCTTCTCTTGTTGTGGAGCACGGGCTCTAGGAGTGCGGGCTTCAGCAGTTGTGGCACGTGGGCTCAGTAGTTGTGGCGCACGGGCTTAGTTGCTCTGCGGCATGTGGGATCTTCCCAGACCAGGGCTCGAACCCGTGTCCCCTGCATTGGCAGGTGGATTCCTAACCACTGTGCCACCAGGGAAGCCCTGAGGCTTTATGGTCTTGATGCTAGGTTTCATATTCTATATCAGTAACAAAATGTTGATTAAGATAATAAGGGCAAGGATTTTTGCTGCCAGCAATTATTTTTGTGCCAAAAATTAGAAACTGTCTGGACATAATTAATAAAACACCATGTTGTATCTTTTTGGGAAAAGGTCAGGTACAAATGGATTTAAATGATTTTTAGCATTCTTACTGTATACAGGCAGGACGCCCGAGTTTCATGGGTCCAGCATGCCTGTGAATGCTATATGGGGCAAGGCAGGGACATGAAATATAACTGGAACCCTGGGGCATGTGATGCCATCAATACTCCTAGTACATACGCCTTCTGGTGCGCCAGGCCCTGCCCTGCTGGCAGGTGCTGCAGCCTTCTCTTCTAATAGCTAAGTCACTTGACTCCCGCCCACACCTCACCTACTGGCTCAACCTCATCAAACCTCTAGGAACAAAGCCAGCCGCAGATGGGGACTGGAACTCCTCGGAACTGTTGAGCAGGCATCTGGAACCTAATGCCCCATGACTCAGTAGTACGTTTCTCCTGCTGGCTTTGGCATTCTGCCTTGTTCTCAAGGTTCAACACCCCACTGTACTCTGGATCTGTGGCTTGTCCTGTTTGAAACTTGCCCAGCACTCTTAAGGAACTGGGGGTGCTCCCTTCTCCTGCCTGTCTACCTCCTAGGCCCTGGGGTCCTTTGCCTCCTCCACAGCTCCAAAGGCAGCCGTGGTGCCCTAGTTCAGGAGTCTGACAGACCTCCACTTCCTGGCCATGTGTCCTTGGGGTTCCAACTAATCTCTCTGGCCTCAGTGTCCTTACTTGTGAAAAAGGGGTATTAGGAGCACCCACTTCATAGGGGTCTTGTGAGGGTTTAAAGAGTTCATACATATAAAGCACTTAGAACAATAGTTTGCCGTAATATATAAGTACTCAGCGGATATCCAGCTTTATTAATAGTAGAACCCACAGTAGGACATGAGCTGGTGGATACTACCGGCCTCGTGCTTGGAGCTCTAAAGGCTGTGGTCCTTCTGCCCATCCTTCTACTACCTGTTACACCTGCGGCACTGGACTTCACCTTGCACTGGCAGCAAAGTCCGCCCCCCAGCACGCCCCCCTCCAGGCTGGGTCTGGTTTCTTGTCCCGGACCCAACCCCAGCCTGAGGCAGATACAGAGTTAAGCCCAGCTCTGTCCCCAGTGTTCTCTGAAAACTTGGTTGCCTCTACAATTTAATCATTGCTTCTGCATTACTCTCTTATTTGCCCTCTCAGTTTTCGCTCTTCCTAAGGAAAGACAAATCCTAATAAGCATCTCTACAGAAAATTAAATTTGAATACAAAGAATGTACACTAAGAAAATGCATAGGTATTTACAAAATAAAGACCAGGAATGATAACTAAAAATGTTGCTATAATCCCTACCATCTTATTACACAGTTTGGTTTCACTTTTTTTTTTAATATATTTTACTTGACAGAATTAAAAATCTCAAAGTAAACTTCCCTAGAGCAACAGTAGATGATCTCTTTTAAGATCAAACTAGATATTTGCTTCATGCCAAGTTTCTTCATCCATGCATCCTGGAAGCCAGCAGTAAATATATCTTAAGAACCAAAGGTCAAAGACAAAACAAGTAATGTCAACGCTCTTTGTTTCAGTAAACATATAAACATGACAGATGTTGCAGCATCTCTATCCAGAGGTCACAGAGAAATTATGTTCTGGTTTTCATATGTGCTTTTGATGACGCTTAAGGATTTATGTGGATTGAATCAAACCACCCAGGCCTCTCCCCGATTTATTCTTTACTAAGTAACTCTCCCTTTGAAGTCTGCATAAATGTTTTGAGGATATTAAAAATATTTTAGATACTAAGGTGGAAAAAATCTGTAGTCTCAAAGAAATATCCTACCATTTGCAAAAGAATATTGGAATAATATTACAGGACCTGAGATTTAAGAATAACCAAAGGGTAAAGACAATGTTTTCTGCCACATGTCAGCTGTTGAAATACTTGGTACTGCCCAAAAGAGGGGAACTACCAATTCATCGATTCCAAGTTGTACATTTTCCTTAAATTTTAATATACCCAAAATCAGGATGCATCTTACAATCATGTCATGTCATGGCTTAATTTATAGCACTTTTTTTCTTTCTTAGTAGTACCTAAAGTAACGGTGTTCTTTACCATCAATGATGTCTCAGATTTAACAAAATGTACCTTTTGGAGTTTCTTTTCTCTTACCTTCCCTCTTTCATTCCTTTATTTTCTTCTACTTTTCTATTCCTTTAGTTTTCCTCCCTTTCTCGCTTAAAAAGGCATGTGTACACATATGTACATAATATATACACATATATATGTAAAATGTATATACATATATACAAATTACACATACATACATACTATAGATACACACACACGTACACACACATATATTCCTGTCTTGGACCCATCCAGCACCCCCAAGAACTGAGGACCTCTTTTCTCCACCTGTCCCTCTCTACAGAATCGAACTGGGGTCCTTTTCTTCACCCCAAGCCCGATATGGGACTCTGCTAAAGGTGGACTGCCTGTCTCCAAAAGAAAAGGGGAATTCACCAGTGAAGCTGTCTAATCTTGGACTTTTGTTTTTTGGGAGGATTTTGATTACTGATTCAATCTTCTTAATAGTAACTGGTCTGTTCATATTTTCTATTTCAAATAACAAGTGTTGGTGAGGGTGTGGAGAAGAGGTAACCCTTGTGCACTGTTGGTGGGAATGTAAACTGATGAAGCCACTACGGAAAACAGTATGGAGGTTCCCCAACAAATTAAAAATAGAACCACCCTATGATTCAGTAATTCTACTTCTGAGCATTTATCTGAAGAAAATGAAAACACCAATTTGAAAAGATTTCTGCACCCCCATGTTTACTGCAGCATTATTCACAATAGTCAATATGGAAACAACCTAAGAGTGCATTTATAAATAAATGGATAAAGAAGAGATAGTATACACACACACACAGTGGAATATTATTCAGCCATAAAAAAATGAAATCTTGCCATTTGCGACAACGTGGATGGACCTTGAGGGCATTATGCTAAGTGAAATAAGTCAGACAGAGAAAGACAAATATTATATGATCACTTATGTGTGGAATCTAAAAAAAAGAAAAACTCACTGATACAAAGAACAGACTGGTGGTTATTAGAGGCAGCGGGGGTAGGGTGGTGAGAGGTAGAAGAAATGGGTGAACAGTTCTTGTTTTTGTTTTTGTTTAAATAAACTGAAAAAAAATACAAAAGAAAGGGGCATTCAACACGAGGCCCCCTTACTATGTGGAAAACTTTCAGTGAAAGGCTGTTGCAGGGTGAAGTGAAAAGTACTCACTTACTCACTAACAACACTCAGGATGCTGGATCTGGTTTATCTAACGGGTCCCCATTCCTCACTAGCATGGATGATAAAGGACTGACTTAAAGCCTTTGTTCTGAACTCTGGGAATGAGAGAGAAGAAATGTATTTTGGCTTTCCCCTTCCTTCATGGGAATGGGTCTGTGGCCAACTCTTTGCTCTAATGAGCCTCTTTACTAAAGGTGCCAGCTTCCCCAGGGGCCCACATGCCCTGCACGGCAAATGTTTCAGTCCCCCTGCAGCCACACTCTGGATTCCATTTCATCTCCAAAAAGCTTTCCCTTGGCGCTGCCAACACACAGGAATTATTAGTGAATACAAGCAGGGCATGTGCAAGCAGCATGGGGGAGGGATCCAGGACAACAACAACTTGCCTAAAATTAAAGTCTCAGTTTGTAACGACTTGAAGTTTGATGAAGATTTTACTTTGCTCACAGGTTAGTTAACCAAATTGGTGGAAAACAAAGAAATCAGAGTATAGCTCCCTGAAATACACTTTATCCTCACATGGGCTTGTACACAAATTAACGAAGCTTTAAATCAAGGCAACATTTCAGAGGGAATAAAGGAAAAACACTTGGCAAACAATACATCCACGCACAAAAAAGCTGGCTGAGAAGTAACTTGCTGGCACCTACTAATACTCCATCCCACTTCTCTCAAATCCTCTCGTTTCTCTTCTCCCAAGCCCCTTAGGACAGATATTCCAAAAGTCTTCCCACCCCTACCCTTACAGAGCTTCCTCAGAACACACTAAACTGGGGAGCTCAACTGGTAGCTGAATGATGCCTGTTTCTTTTTGCTTCAAGTCTCTATACCCTCCGGAGTTGGTAGGCAGCTTGGTGCTCAAGGTTCCTTTGAAACTCTGCTAGATCTGGCTTCCCAAGTGCAACAGCTCTAAGTGAATCCAGACAGAAAGCAGGTGTAGGGAATGTTCTTATCTTTTGGAAAATCTCCATAGTGTAGGGGGCAAAGATGAAAAGAAAACCATAGCTTCCCATCATTTACAAGAAAACCAGCTGTGAATATTTATTATTCATTTTTTTGGAGGGTACGTCTTCATAGTTTATTAATATCGAATATAAGACATTTCAGAAAAATAAGCAGTTAAGTGTCTATTTATGGACACTGTCATTCTTCTAGCAATTACAGGAGCTGGCTTAACCTAGTAAGGTAAATATTAAAATAAACCTCGGGAAAAAATTATGCTGATATGTTTGGTGAAATTTCCCTCCTTTCAGCCTAATACATCTCAACACATCAACATATCTCTAGATTCACAGTATGTTTTAGTGGTCACAATCTCGGGCTTTGAAGTTGAACTTGGGTTTGAATATTAGTCCTCCACTTACAAGCTGTTTGACCTTGGACATATTACTTAACAGCTCAGGTCTCAGTTTCCTCATCTGTAAAATGGGTATAACAATATTACCTAATTGTTTCTCATTTTCTGTCTACTATTGAATCAGTCAAGTTTGGAGTTTTCTTTATTCTTTCTCGTCCTTTCTATTTGCTGGAAAGTTATACATAATATACATAGTATTCTTATTCTTTCAGTGTTACACTTAAATTTTTAACAGGCATACCTAACTGAAATTTTGTAAATCATCAACCTCTCGATGCTTCTCCTAAACCATATACAACCTTAGAATGCTATTATTCTGGTCTTTTTAAATTCCACTTTGTTTTACCACCAAAATGGGTTATAGTGGTATTGTTTCATCAATTATTTGAACCAATCAAAACTTTGTTGATTTACCTACATGCTTGTCAATCTCTTTGCATCACATTTATTCATTTGGGTTCAATTTCCTTTTTACTAAAATATACCCTAAATATACTAAAATAAATTAGGAGATGTTTTCAGTCAGCATCTGTTATCGGGAAACTCTTCCAGAATATTACTACTGAAGTCTTTATCTGCCACTCACGCTTGAGTTCAAGATCAGCTGGGAATGAAAATCTAAGTTAACAGTTATTTTCTCTCAAAATGATGATACTACTCCACAACTTCTGATTTCTGCTGTTGCCTTTGAGAAGTCTGTTGACAGGATGGTGGTAATTCCTTTAAAGGCAATTTTCCTTTTCTCCCCAGTTACTTTTACAATCTATTCTTTGACTCTGGGGTTTTGCCTTTCAGTTTCACCAGGGTGTGTCTACATGTGGTGTCACCGTGCTTCCTGAATCTGAATATTCGCGTCTCCTGTCAGCTCTAGAATATGATTAGGCATTATCTTATCAAAAATTGCCTCTCCTCAATTCTCTCTAGTCTTCCCATATGGAATTCCTAGGTGACACATTTTTGATCTTCTCACTCAGTTTTTCATGTCTCCCATCCTCTCTTTCTTATATTCCATCTCTATCCATGCTACCTTCTAGATAGTTTTTTCAGATCTATCTTCCAGTTCAAAATTCATACCCATAACAACATTCAATCTGCTGTTTATCATTCAAGTTACTTTCTTATCCATTCAATTAGTATCTTTTTCCTTGCTAGACATTCTATAATTTCCCTGCCAAAAGTTCTGTTATTTTTTCTTCTCGTGTTGTCTTATCTTTCCTTTAAATCCTTTAACTTATGTCTTTAGTCATGTTAAATACAATTATGTTATATTCTCTTTCACATAGCTTGTTTACTTATTTTTGTTATTTACTTTGCCAGCCGATCTGGCCTATGGTAGATTGTTTCTATGCATCTGTTGTGCTTTGGGTGTGTGAGCTCAGGTTAAGTGAGGCTTATCTGTGGAATCCTGCCTAGGTTGAGATATTCCCTCCAGAGAGGTTTTCCACTTGCTTCTACCAGGGAATTTGGGACTATTGTGGTCTGAGACCAATTTTAATATTAAATTCTCTGGTTGGAATTTCCCAGATGATGCAGGTAAAGTAAATGAAAACCTCAAACTCACATGTGGTAAAGACCCCTGTTTAAAAGTTCCCACAGGATATTTCACTTTCCCACTCCAGCCCAGGCCAAGAAGGACAAGCTAGTTTGTTAGGGTCTTCCATTACTAAAGGATGGATTTCTTTTCGGCAAGGGCATATACCTTTGAAGGCACTGGCTTTGCATGAGGGTCTCATCTAACTTCCCATTTTATATGGGTTCAAGGCTTTACCATCTGCCTCTGCATGGGGGTTAAAGTCAGATTATTGAGACAACTCCCAACCCTGCCTCCTGGAAGCCCCCAGTTCACACTTACGCGCTGATTCTCAGATCTTCATTTCTGCCCCTTGGATATTCCCTACCTTCTTGTGAGCTCCAGTAAGCATTGAAAAGGCTTTTTAAGTTATTATATTCACCTAGCATTTTTAGATGTCTGTAGCAAGAGGATTTTCAAGTTGTTTATTCCATAAAACTACCACAATCAAATTCTTTGTTTGGGTTGTTAACCTACTTGAATGTATTACTTTGAGAAAAAGAAAATATTTTTAAAATGTGTAACATAATGGTGTAACACAAATAGGTGCTCATGTAATGCAGTGTTATCTTTGGATTATTAGATCAGCTGAAAAATTAGGCTCCGTAGACAAAAAAATTTTTATGAGAAATAATTGATATTTGATTCTTTGTTAAATAAAATAAACACTGAATACTTTCACTAGTTTTGTTGATCTTATAAGACAAGCTACAAAGTATAGCCATTTGTGGGCATATGGGGTGTAATACATGTAATAAGTTCTTTCTTCATGCAACTTCCAGATTTTCTCAAGTAAGGTCACCGTTTCTTAAAGGCAAATTATTGCATAATGATAATAATTGTATATATGAACTTAATATTTGTCTTACATATATTTTAGGAAAAAAAACAACTCCTTTATAAATGTTAGCAAACATGTTAATATCTCGTGAAACAGTAAAATTTTGTGGAAAACCTTAGAAAAAACTGTGGGAAATGTGATATGTTGCAAAGGGCACAGGCTTGAGAGACAGATGGGTCTGGGCTCTGGTGCCATCTCTACTATTTATTGGCTGTGTGACCTTAGGTGAGTTAATTAACCTCTCTGAGCCTCTTTTTCTTCATCAATAAAAGAAGAGATGAGAGATACCTGGCAGAGTTACACTCAGGATTAACTGAGATAATGAATTCATCTAGCAAATGCTAAATGAACGCTAGTGAAAAGACAGAAAGAAGGATGGAAGGAAAGAAGAACGGAGGGAAGGAGGAAGGAAAGCTTGAAATGTTCAGGAATCCAGGCTGCCAGTGCCTCTCATTTCATTTAAAGAACAGGAGTATGTGAGGCCGTGCTCTCCAATGAATTAGCCTAATGCTAATTTCTAAGTAATCTTCGTCTAGATGGTTATCATTCATGCAAATTCACTTCATGTCTTATGGGAAGTTTAATACAAAACAAAGACAAGTCAAATTGCCTAGAGCCTTGAGATATCTGGACCATCCATCCCTCAGGAAGGTCCCTTAGTAAACAGTGGAGGGCGTCAAACAACTGGGACCCCTCCTGGGAAAAGAGCCCCTAAAGTGAACTATGAATGCTGATGGCTGTGACCAAGAGACACACTGCCTCTCAGTAAACTGAACTTCCAACTTTTTTCCTCAAAAAAAAAAAAAGAAAAATTGAAAAGAATCACAGAGCAGAAGGATAGGAGGGAGTAAAACTACATGATGCTTCTGACCAGCAGTCACAACAGCCCCCAGAGTCCTGACTGCCCTCTAGAAATCTCTAAAGGAATGAATAGAACACCTTAGTGGCCACTGTTTCTGCTAAGAGGTCTTCAAGATGTCTGCTCTGGATGAGTCGGTTTGGAGGTACGGGGAGCACCAGACACCCCCAGAGGAAAATGAGCTAGCCCCGCTCCCCTTATTTGGTGGTGTCTTAATAGGTCTCTGTCCTCGGGAATGTTGAAAGAGCTCAAGTGTGTAAAGGGATGGTCAGCTCAAGACTAACCTGAGGGCAATGAATTCACCTCTGGATGAGGACAGTTTACGCTCTATGAGCAGAGAGCTGGGCTGTTCACCTCGTAGCCTGGTCTATGAATATGGCTTTCCATCCATTTCTGAGGAATTTAATCAGGGGAAAACCTGGCTCTGAGTGAGCAGATAGGTTTTTACGTGAGGTCGTCTCTCAGGAGATGATCTGTGTCACCTTGGTGATGGACAAGAGGAAGGATATTTTGTGAGAAGGGAAGAGAAGAGACACCACAATTATCCTTGGCTCCTACAGGATTTAAGGGTGGGACAAACACTAAAATGCGCTGTGTGTGAGAATGGACGCTGGTGGTAAAGATTGAAAGTCTAGGGCTTCCCTGGTGGCGCAGTGGTTAAGAATCTGCCTGCCAATGCAGGGGACACGGGTTCGAGCCCTGGTCCGGGAAGGTCCCACATGCCGCGGAGCAACTAAGCCCGTGTGCTACAACTACTGAGCCTGCGCTCTAGAGCCCGCGAACCACAACTACCGAGCTCGCGTGCCACAACTACTGAGCCTGACAACTACTGAGCCTGCGCTCTAGAGCCTGTGCTCCACAACGAGAGAAGCCACCGCGATGAGAAGCCCGCGCACCGCAACGAAGAGTAGCTCCCGCTCGCCACAACTAGAGAAAGACAGCGCACAGCAACAAAGACCCAACACGGCCAAAAATAAATAGTAAATAAAGTCTACTATTGCCTTCCTCCTTCATCAGAACCCTGGGCAGGCGTCCCAACAGCCATATCCCCAGGGAAAAAAATACGGTGACTTGAAAATCTGTCGAGATGCAGCAAAAATGATCACAATAGTCTTGGAGCTATACAAATGCAAATGCTTGTTCAGAACTAGTATCACATAAACATGAGATAATAAGTGTTAGAATGTGTGCCTCTAGGTTGAAACACTGATGAAATAGAGGATGTTTAGAGAAATGGACAGTGAGAGTTAGCAACATGGTTTAATCTCACATGGGTCCTAATGCTTTTAGTTTCAGCAAGATTGATGTATTCTGGACCATAAAACAAGACTCAAAAACTTTAAAAGAACTGAAATCATACAAAGTATCCTTTCTGCAACAGAATTAAACTAGAAATCGTATAGAACTATCTCTGGAAAATCCCCAAATATTTGGAAATTAAACAACAAGAAATAATCCATGAATGAAAGAGGAAGTCACAGAGGAAATGTGAAAATAGTTTGAGTTGAATGAAAATGAAAACAATACATCAAAAATTTGAGGATGCAACAGTTAATATCACACTGACTGAGAGCAAGGCAAGAATGTTTTCCTTCACTATTCCTATTCAGAATTGTACAGGAAGTCCAAGCCAGTGCAATAAAGCAATAAAAAGAAATAAATACACAAATTAGAAAGAAAGAAGGAAAACCATCTCTATTCACAGAAGAAATGATTGTGTTCATAGAAAAATCCAAAAGCATCTACAAAAAAGCTATTCAAACTAATAAGAGAGTTTTGAAAAGTCATAGTATTTGATACACAAAATCATTAGTATTTCTATATACTGGCAATAGGCAACTGGAAATTGAAATTCAAAGAAAAACTTACCATATATAATAGTGAAACCAAGGGCAGTCATCAGTTAGATCCCTTAAACTATAACTTGCTTAATAAATAACATCCTGTAACTTGCCTTCACTGACAAAGCTTGCTTTGTTTTCGAAAACTGCATACCCTCCAAGCTTCACGTAGCTTAGACAATATATCACAAGACGCCTTTCATCACCCCCTACAGATAACACCTCTGACATATGGATTGCTATAGTACAGTTGTTTTTTCAGGAACATGGAGTTAGTCTTGCCCAGGTCAAATCAGTCAAGAACCCCCGACCATTAAACTGGTCCTGTGCAAATATCTGATGGATGACCATTTGACGTCATAGGACCGAAAATTCCACCCTCAGATCATCCTAACGCTGTCATTTTCTGAACATGCGTCCCAGGAAGAAGCATGCAACTCAGATACACCTGTGCAGAACACAGGTTATGCTGCAGAAATCAACAACATGATTTTTAAACTTATATGGAAAGACAAACAACTAGAATAGCTAAAACAGTTATGAAGAAGAACAAACTTGGAGGACACATACTACCTGATTTCCAGACTTCTGTACAGATACAGTAATCAAAACAGTGTGGTATTGACCAAATCAAAATAAGCACGTAGATGAACAGAACTGAACAGAGTGCCCAGAAATAGACCCATGCATATACAGTCAATTGATTTTTAGTCAAAGATCAAAGGCAATTCAATGGAAAAGAACAGTCTTTTCATCAAATGATCTTGGAACAAGTGGACATTCACTTGCCAAAAAAAAGAAACCGTTATCTGTACCATATTAATAAGTTAACACAACACGGATCATACACCTAGATCTAAATTTAAAACTAGGAAACTCTGTGAAGAAAATAGAGGATAAAATCTTCATGACCTTGAATTAAGCAAAGATTACTTAATGAAAGGATGCTCAACATCATTATTCACCGGGGAAATGCAAATTAAAACCACAGTGAGATACTATCAGCTAGCTGAATGGGTAAAAAACAAAGAAAATAAAGAAATCCTGACAATACCTAGTGTTGCCAAAAATGTGAAGCAACTGGAACTCTCATACACACTGGTGGGGATGCAAAATTATTCAATCACTTTGGAAAACAGTTTGGCAATTTCTTATGTATACTCCCCGTATGACCTAGGAATCTCAAGACAAATTTACTCAAGAGAAACAAAGACATAAGTACAGACAAAAACATGCAGGTGAATATTTATAGCAGCCTTATTCATAATCACCCCAAAAAGGGAACAAACCAAATATCCTTCAGCTGATGAATGATTTTAAAACTGGCATATCCATATAATGAAATCTTACCTGACAATAAGAAATGAACTACTGGGACACAAAACAATATGGATGAATTTCAAATGAATGATGCTAAGCTTTACAGATTTACTAAGGCCATATGATATTTGATTACATTATACGACATTCTGCAAAGAGCAAAACTCTAGGAACAGACAATATATCAGTGGTTGCCAGAGCCTGGGGCCTGGGGAAAGGATTAACTACCAAGGGACACAAGGGCATTTTTTGTGGTAAGGGCTGTTCTCTGTCTTCATTGTGGTGACTTCCATGACCGTATGCATTTGTCAAAACTCATAGAACTGCAAACTAAAAGAGGCAAATTCTATTGCACGTAAATTATGCTTCAATAAACCTCACTTTAATTTTTTTAAGATTTTAAAAGATTTTTTTAAAAAGCTGTTTGCTGGGGAAAAATACAGTAAGAATCAGAGTCAAGTAAAAAAGAAAAAAAAGTCTTCTAAGAAGGAAGCACAGCTACTTAAATCAGGATGAAAGACACCTCAAGAGAGAAAAGATTTTTAAGAGAAGATGAAACCAATAAATCAGGTTTAAGATGTCTGCAAAAACAAACAAACAAACAAAAAACAAAAACAAAAAAACCCCAGCTTCATCCTGCCCTGAGAGGTCATCAGGGAAATACAGAGTATCTTAAGAAATAAGAACTAATTTGCCAGATACTCAAAAGCTGAGGCAACTGAGTCAAAGAAAGAGAACGGTAGGCAGAAATCTAAGATGCCCTCCCATCCCTATCCCCCCGTGTACACACCCTTTGTGTATAATCTCCTCCACTTACGTGTGGGTGTGACTTGTAAATATAACAGGAATTCACTCCCATGATTAGGTGATTAGTCAATCGACTCTGAGTTCATCAAAAAGAGCTTATCTGGGTCCCCTGGTGGCGCAGTGGTTAAGAATCCGCCTGCCAATGCAGGGGACACAGGTTCGAGCCCTGGTCTGGGAAGATCCCACATGCCGTGGAGCAACTAAGCCTGTGCACCACAACTACTGAGCCTGCACTCTAGAGCCCATGAGCCACAACTACTGAGCCCGTGTGCCACAACTACTGAGACGGCGTGCCTTAGAGCCTGTGCTCTGCAATTTATTTATTTATTTTAAAAAAGCATCACAAAAGGCAACAGCATAGAGAAAAGAGGCGAAGGCTAAGGGCAGACGTCTTTGGAGAATAATCTCTATCAATTCCATCCAGTGGTGGCCAAGAAAACCCAGCACAGACTGGTGGAGGTTCCCTGTTCTTGTCTCATTGCTCTTGATAACTCATTGTCCCTACAGGTTTTACTTCTCTACCTCCGGGCCCTGACTGCAGTCACCCAAGTACTAACACTCCTCTCTGGGGGGGACACCCTCCCACAGGTCTCCAGGGCCAACAGTGACATCCAGAGCAGAAACACGTCTGTATTCACTGGACTTCCTTAACACTCATTCTCAACACGGCCATTGGTGAGACTAGGCACCAGGAAATAACCACTGAACTTTATAACCATAAAAAAAGCATGAATCATTCCTGAATCATCTTTCCCTATATGGGAAATATAATAGGAGGGTTCCCCCTGCCCAAAGAATATTATCTGAATTACAGGTTGTAGTATCTTGCAAATTAAAATAAAATACATCCTTCATCTTCATAATATTATTAGTTCTTTGATTTACAGCACTGTTCATTCTGAACATCATATAATGAAAATGGAGTAAATCATAACTTACCCTGTAACTTTTTAGTCTGATGAAATCAACCTTCATAGAGACAAATCTATCGGAATTTCGACTGATGTTCTTAAGGTGTTCTACCAGATCTGCACAGAACTTGTAGCCTCCTTTAAGTACACATAGGACCATAATGTCACAGTATCCTATGTCTTTCATAATATCCTTAGCCAGCCGTTCAATTCTGAAAGAAGGGATTAAAAGATATATTAAAGCATGATTACTTCTGAGCATTTTTGTTCCTTTCCCAAAAAAATGCATGATGTACTCTACATATTAGATTATGCAGGAGAATGTGGAGAAGGGCTTGGGAGACAGAAGCTTACAAATAAAGAAGCTTTGTTAACGTTGGACAAAGAGAAAGTGTTCAAAACATATTTCTGATAACCACACCATCAATCACACATTTTTGCTCCTCTGCATCACAAAAAATGATTAAGGTGTGAAATATGATGTCAAAGATCACGAAGGCTATTATTTGATCACTACAGAGCCTGGTTGTTAGCTTTAACAAGGCTATGATGGTATGTGGTGATATTACGTTCCCTTTAAAGCAGAGAAAAAGGAAATGGAGAATGACTCACCCACCTGACCACATTAGACGAGACTGGAGGAAAAGTCAAGACCATAATAACTATCGAAAGAATAATATTTGACTTATATTTGATGAAGATAACACGTAACCTATATGAAAGGTGCTCCAGACAATCTCAGTGGACACCGTCTCCACAGATCATAGTTTGAATGGTGTCTCCTGAAGTTCTACAATGATGCAGCCTTGGGCTGGCACCCAACACCTAATGTGGAACTGTCATTGTATTTTTTCTCATTGTTTCATATGTGGAAGTCCATTGCCCATACACCCATACAACACTAAAACCTTGAATGGAGGTAGGATCTAAGGTGCACACTTTTTAAAATATTCCCACTGGCACCTCAAACTGAATTAGATTTAAAACAGATGAAGTGAATGATGTGAAAAAATAAAATATTATATCACATATGTTCTAAATATGTAATATATATACTTCTAAGTATATACTTCTACATACTTCTATACTTCTAAGTATATACTTCTAAGTATATATATATATATAATATATATACTTTTAAGTATATATATATATAATATATATACTTCTAAGTATATATACTTCTAAGTATATACTTCACTTTATATATTTTTATAGGTTTTTTATTTGTGTGTGTATATGTGCATACATATACATATAAAATGACAACCATGGTTTCAGGTCATGTTTCTCAAAATATGATCAACGAAACATGTACATCAGCATGCCAAATATTCTTTTTTTTTTTTTTTAAAGATTTTTTTTGTTGTGGACCATTTTTAAAGTCTTTATTGAATTTGTTACAATACTGCTTCTGTTTTATGTTTTGGGTTTCTTGGCCATGAGGCATGTGGAACCTTAGCTCCCCAACCAGGGATCGAAGTTGAACCCCCTGCATTGGAAGGCGAAGTCTTAACCACTGGACTGCCAGGAAAGTCCCCAGCATGCCAGATATTCTATAAAAAGGGACACTTGTTTCCAGCATGATGCAGTGAGGAGGTCAACACATCCTCTTCACAAAAAGAAAGTAGAAAGTCGGACAAAACTGTCAAAAGCAACCATTTCAGCGCTCTGGAAATCAACCAAAGGCATGCACCAAACTGAGAATCATTTATTCATGAAAACACTGAACACTGGGTAGAAACAGCACAGATCTGTGGTATTCTTGTCTGAGAATGGTCCCCTCTCCCTGGCCCCCAATCTGCTCTACCGTTCAACCAGGTAGTCAAGCAGGGTGGGGCACTGCTCACCCGATGGGGAGCACCGTCAGTTAACAAGGCCATCTTGGTAGCATGCCAACAGGGAGGGCCAGGGGCCCCGTTATCCTGAAGTTGCAGTCCTGTTTGAGCAACTACCTGGCAGACTAGTCACAGATTTAGTAGAGAGTTCCGGGAGGTTACAGTCATGGGAGAGGGGCAGATAATAAACTCTCCACATATCCCAAGTTGACCGGAAGCCGTGCATATGCACTGCAGAGACTAGTGTGGGCCCAGGCCACCACACATCCCTGGATGGTGGAGCCCGTAAGCCTGTGTGGCAGAGACACAGGAAAGCTCAGTGGAAAGTAAAAGCCAAGGAAGGCTTGAAAAAGGCTGGAAATTTGAATGTGCTTGCCAGGCTCCCACACACATTCATCAGCAAAGAGTGGAAGCCTCCCTGGCTCAAGGTGTTTGAGTACAATCTCTACCCAATCTTAGGCTGAAGATTAAGCTATTCAGACACAAGCATGAACTCTGGTGAGCAAAACTTAAAAGGAAAAACAAGAAAAATAAACTACACATCATCAGAGGCTACACATTGTGGGGTAGACAGTTTTCACAGACTGGCAGACAAAAAAAGAAACAAAGAACAAGGGCAGGGGCTTCCCTGGTGGCGCAGTGCTTAAGAATCCGCCTGTCAATGCAGGGAACACGGGTTCGAGCCCTGGTCCGGGAAGATCCCACATGCCGGTGGGGCAACTAAGCCCGTGAGCCACAACTACTGAGCCTGCGCTCTAGAGCCCACGAGCCACAACTACTGAGCCCACGTGCCACAACTACTGAAGCCCGCGTGCCTAGGGCCCGTGCTCTGCAACAAGAGAAGCCACCGCAATGAGAAGCCCACGCACCGCAACGAAGAGTAGCCCCAGCTTGCCGCAACTAGAGAAAGCCCACGTGCAACAGCGAAGACCCAATGCAGCCAAAAATAAATAAATATATAAATAAATTTATTTTAAAAAAATAAGAAGGGCAATGAATAGGAAATAGTTACTAATATGGTAGAGATTAAACCAAGTATATCAATCATCACTTTAAACGTGAATTGTCAAAACACACCAATTAAAGGCAGAGACTGTCAGAGTGGATCCAAAAAACACCCTAATGTATGTTGTCCACCAGAAATTCATTTTAAATATGAAGACACAGATAGATTAAAGGGGTTGAGAAAGATGTACCATGCTAACATAATCCAAAGAAAGCTGGAGTAGCTGTATCAATTTCAGACAAAGCAGACCTCAGAGCAAAGAAATTGTCAGGAATAAAGGCTGACATTAGTGTATTAAAAAGAGGTCCATTCTCCAGGAAGACATAACAGTCCTTCATGCATCTGCACCCAACAACAGAGTACCAAAAAATTGATAGAACTGTAAGAAGTAGATGAATCCACTATTGCAGTTAGAGACTTCAACACCCCTCTCTCAGTACTTGACAGATCCAACAAGGCAGAAAACCAGTAAGGATATAGTTGAAAGGAACAGTACCATATACCAACTGGACCTGGCTGACATTTGTAGAATACTTCACCCAACATTCTCCTTAAAAGATATCAATAATAAAATGAAAAGACAAGGCACATACTAGTGGGAAATATTTGCAAATCATATGTCTGATAAAGGACTTGTGTCCAGAATATATAAAGAACTCTTACAACTCAATAAGAAGAGAAACAACCCAACTGCAAAATTAGCAAAAGACTTAAACAGGCATCTGTCCAAAGAAGATGTATGAATAGCTAACGAGCATACTAATCATTAGGAAAATGCAAATTTAAACCACAGTGAAATACCTTTATATATCCACTAGAATGGCTATAATTAAAAGGACAAACAATACTAAATGTTGGCAAGTATGTGGAGAAACTGGAACCCTCAAACACTGCTGGTGGGAATGTAAAATGGTGTAGCCACTTTGGAAAATAATTGGCAGTTTCTTAAACTTACCATGAAACTCAGAATTCCTCTCCAAGAGAAATGAAAAGATATGTCCACACAAAGACTTATACATGAATGTTCATGGAAGCATTATTCACAATAGCCAAAAACTAGAAATCTAAACGTCCATCAACTGATGAGTCAATAATCAGATATTGTATGATTTAATTTATATGAAGTGCTCAGAAAAGACAAATTTATAGAGAAAGAAATCAGATTAGTGATTGCCTGATGGTGGGGGTAGGAGCAGAGATTGACAACAAACTTTTGGTGATGATAGAAATATTGTAAAACGATGGTGGTGATGGTTGCCGAACCATAAAAATGTACCAAAAATCATTGAGTCATTTACCTACAATGGGTGACTTTTGTAGTATGTAAATTATATCTTAATAAATTCATTTTTAAAGGTGGGAAGGGGCATTCTTGGGACGCCACTCCAGACCACTGAATCAGAATTTCTAGACATAAAGCTTAAGATTATGCATTTTTACAAGTTCACTGGGTAAGTGTCCTGTAGAGGGAACTGGTAACCTTACCAGGATTCAATCGTGTACTAAATCAGGATGCAATTAACTTAAGTCATAAATTAATTTTCAGATGAGAAAAGCAGGAATTTGTTTAAACCAGGGGTTCCCAAACTCGTGTGAAGAGAAAATGCTTCTGAGAGTTATTAAGAAGTGAACTGAGTACAAAGACACCCACTACACAAAAAAGGTGCTTTAACTGCTAAAGTCAAGCAGATTTCTTCCCTACCCCTCCCTTTTTCTTTGCAGGAATCTGTATCTTTAATACGAATTGCCAACACAGAGGTTTAGCAAGTTGGGAGATGTCAAATTTCTTACATTTATTTCATCACAGAACCTTTTTTCCTTCCAAGGATCAAAACTTGTATACCATGGAAGGCCACCTGAGGCTGTGAGAAACCACAAACTAGACCTTATTTTAATAATATACTATAGTTTGAGAGAATACACAATGTGCAGATCTTATCCAGTGGAAAATCTTAGAATGTGAGTGAGAGAATGACATTTCCTTTTGCTTACAGACAGGCACTGATGGAAAGATAATATCCTGGGAATAGTGACCATCCAGCGCTTTTCAAACTTTCCTTTGGCTGAGGATCTATTTTACAAGTTAAATTTTAACTCAGAAGAATATAACAGCTTAAAAAAATAGAGGCAGAAATACAACGGCTTAAGGAAAAGGGGAGAGTGCGGAGCCCAAAGTCTCAGTTTGCTCCTGCTTCTCAGAGCCTCTCCCACCCCAATTTCTGAGTCTGAAATCCATGAAGCTTGCTTTTCATATAAATGTGAAGGCTTAAGTACTTGATCTTTGTACAAGAAATTAGAGGTCCATGGAAAGGCAAGAGTCCGGGCATTAAGGAAGCTTTGTTAAAGGGATAGGACCTATCAATCCTGAAGCCTGTGGTGGGCTGAACTGGAGGGGGCTCTCTGAAAACCAAAAAACCAATGAGGGTGACTTAGGGGCTTAGAACAGGAGAGAAAATGTTGGCTTTCGAAAAGCCAATCGGCTAGGAAGGAGCCAGAGGATATCTATGTCGACGGGTCCAAAAGAACTAGAAACACTACTCGAGAAACAGTTCTGTGCTGCTATTTTTAAGCTGCAAATATTTCTATTTCTAAAACATTACCACTGAAAACGTAATTGTGCACAGACTGGCCGACCTGTGAGAAATGACTTATTTGAGATAAACACAAGTCGCAGGAAAAGCCTTCAGGGGTGAGGCCTGTGAAAGCAAAGGTCACCTCTTAACTGTCCCTGGTTAAGAGTCTGTGAAAAACGTGAGATAAACGCTTTCCCAACGCTCATTTTCATCAGTTTGTACAGGACATTGTTATTTTGAGGATGTTACTTGTGATGTAACACCTTCCATATGTATAGCCTTCTCACCATTTCCCCTGAACAAATATCCCAGTAAATAGTTCATGTAAAGCACAGATTTATTTTATTCCAAATTCTCTGCAGTATAAAAGTTCTGTGTACCATTATATAGAAGAGACTCAGGAATAGGGTCCCCAAGTGTACCGTATGACTCACACAAGAGAGGGCTAGACAAAACTTACACGGCAAAGAACACTCACCTGTCCACAACGATGCCGTGAGGGATGAGGACATAGTCCAAATCTCCGTAATAGTGCTGTGGGTACGTGAACAAATTCAAGTCATACCCTGGCCAGTCGTCCATAATCTGCAAATCAAATTATCTTGGTTACAATATTTTTCATTGGAAATTTATTTTAAGAAACATAAATAAACAAGAGCATCCTTTGAAAAAAAGAATAATATTGAAAACAGACTAGGTCTGATAATCCATATGGCATCAAATTATATTCTGTAGGACTTCCCTGGTGGTGCAGCAGTTAAGACTCCGCGCTCCCAACGCAGAGGACCTGGGTTCGATCCCTGGTCAGGGAACTAGTTCCCGCAAGCCGCAACTAAGACCTGGTACAGCCAAATAAATTTTTAAAAAAATTATATTCCGTCAACCTATGAGAAGCCAGGTGGGACAAGGTAATTTGTTTCACGTAACCTGACGAAGGACCTACTGAAGTGAACAGGGAACTCCATTCCTGACTTTTGGCATCACAAGATAAAATACCAACTTAATGTCTTACAGCTAACCTGATAGCATTGTTTGTAAGAGTGCACATATGTAAATATACAATTTATATCTAAATTACAAATACTATCATGAATATATTATAAGTAAAATTATGTTTCTAATTACAGGCACACCTTTTATTGTGCTTTGCAGATGGTATGCTTTTTACAAATTGAAGGTTTATGGCAACCTTGTGTTGTCAGATGATGCTCAGCATTTTTTAGGAATAAAGTATTTTTAAATTAAGGTGTGTACATTGTTTTTTTAGACAATGCTATTGCATGGTGTAGTGTAAACATAACTTTTATATGCACTGGGAAACCAAAATAATTTGTGACTCATTATTGCGATACTTGCTTTATTTTGGTGGCCTGGAAGCGAACCCACCATATCTCCGAGGTCTGGCTGTCTACTGACGGAGACGGGATCGCCCCACATTATTATAATATATTATTATATATACTCTTACATGTCTGTGCACTGTAATCACCTCATCTGCCTGGGAAAGATTACCTACTAAAAGTACATGTCTCCTGGGATTATTGTGGACCCAAACTTCTGAGTGGTCGGGTCATTACAGTAAAGACTTCAAAAGGCTGTGCTGGGCTTCCCTGGTGGCGCAGTGGTTGAGAGTCTGCCTGCCAGTGCAGGGGACATGGGTTCGAGCCCTGGTCTGGGAAGATGCCACATGCCGCGGAGCAACTGGGCCCGTGAGCCACAATTACTGAGCCTGCGCGTCTGGAGCCTGTGCTCCACAACGGGAGAGGCCGTGATAATGAGAGGCCCCCACACCGCGATGAAGAGTGGCCCTCACTTGCCGCAACTAGAGAAAGCCCTCGCACAGAAACGAAGACCCAACACAGCCGAAAATAAAATAAATAAATAAATAAAAATTAAAAAAAAAAAAAAAAAAAGGCTGTGCTATGGTGGGAACGTAAGTCAGTCCTGTTGGGAGCCGACTGCTCCAGAAAACTGGTATATTCAGATAGCGGACAGACTGCTAGCAAGTCTTCCTCTTGCTTAGGACAGGATGCGCAAGTCTGATGGTTAGATAGCGAAGATGCGGGAGAGGTAAATGATGGTGAAGACCAAGTTACGTTTACTTTCAGGTCATCCAGAAAACCTGTGACACGGAGGTGTTAGGCACTCAAGACAAACCACAGCTGAATGGGCTCTGGGTTTCCGGTTACTCCCGTACACTTCCACCAGACTCCTCCATGCAGCTGTAAGCTTCCAGGGCCTTTCATAATGCAGACCTATCCTAATTTCCCAGCCCAGCTGCCTACACCATCCCCTCCTGCCCTCAGATTGGTCTCCAGTCAAATCAGGATCCTTCCCAGCTCTGTGTTCTGCTCATTTGTCTTGCACCTATGCCCTCTCCCTCTCTGTCCCCCCTACCCCTGTATCCCAAACTCAGCATCTTCCACAAAAACTCAGGTCAGGCCCCACTTCTTCCTGGAGGCCTTGCTGACTGTTCCTGCTCTATGATCATGTCTCCCAAACTCCTGGTGCCCCTCAGAGCTCAGTGTGTTCCCACTGCTTGTGACATATGTACGTCTGAGTGTGTGCTTTGTCTTGTCTCCTCCCACTGGAATGTTAGCTCCTTTTGGTAGAGACTTTGTCTGTCTCATTCACTGTTGAAACGCCAGTGCTCAGAACCCTGACCCGGAATACGGTAGGAGCTCAAAAATGTTAAGTGAGTGAATAAATGGCACAGTCACCACCCACACGTTAGCCAACCCTCAGTTTATCTCCTTGTGATAAAGAGCACCACTGTTCATGGCCCCAGAAATTCCTACCTACCGTGGGCCGACTGACAGTCAAATGATGTGTCATCTGCGTACCTGAAGAGCATCACATCTGCTCTGCCTTGACCAGCAAATCAGCTGGTGGCAACTGTTGAATCTGCACAGAGCAACTCTGGCTTCCACCCTGAGAACTCCTGGGGCCTGCTGTCACCATCAACACCACAACGGCTGGTCAGAGCCTGAACCGCCAGCTGAACGTGAGGAGATTCCAGAAGATGCACTAGCAGACCACGACAAAGACCAGACGAGAAGCCTGACCAGCACCAGGCCCCAGGGAGATCACCCAAGGGCACAGCACTTTCTGGCTCCCCTGCCAGACCACGCACACCACCCACCTTGCCTCTTGCAGCCCTCCCAGAGGCAGCGGCATGAACTAGTGGCCACTCCTCCCACCACGGAAATCCTGTAGAACCCCCTGCCTGGCTGAATCTGAGACCACTCCCTAGTCCCTGGTCTAGGGCTCAGCTCTGACACTTACTATGATGTTAGGAAAATTACACTTGAGACTCATTTCCCCCTCCTTTAAATAAGACACAATAAAACCCATGGACAGGGTTGTTTTGAGGATAAAAAGATAGAGCAGATAATGTACTTAGAATTCCTAGCACATCTCCAGGTATATAATAAATGCTTAATAAATGACGCCCCCAAAAAGAAAAGAATGATAAAATGACAGAACAAACCTACATATAAAAACTGTACTGGCAATCTGTAGCTAAGAGGCAGCACGGAGTAATGGTTAAGAGCACGGATTAGAAGTCTAACACACCCGGGGGTGAATTTACTAGCTGTTGGACCTTGGGCATTTTAACCTCTCTGGGTCACAGTGTTTTCATCTATAAAATGGAGCTGATGCCTACCTCATATGGCTATTTCAAGGACTAAATAAGATAGATAATGGATATAAAACTCTTACATCAGTATCTGGTCTACAGAACGCTGCAGTAAATGTTAACCAGTTAGATGTACTGAAACATCAATAGTTTACTTACAAATTACGTGTGTTAATTAATTTAAAGAAGTGCTTTAAACCTATCTGCCAAAGTCTTATTACCCTAGTTAAAGCTGTAAATTTCAAAGTACAAGAAACGTGTTTCTCTAAAACTATCCTATAAGCCAAACCAGCCTATTTCCCAATGAGTCTGAAATAGTGAGTTTTCACTGTAGAGATAAAAGACAATTAGAAATGAGGGAACCACTGGTTTATCCTTAATAGTGCGTGCAAATTGCACTGTAAATGTGTTCTAGACCTGAAGGAATGGAGGCTGCTAGGAACTGCAGATAATTATGTTTTTCATCTGCTTTTTGAAAAATCAAAACAAGAAGTCTTTAAATAGTTTCAGTATCACAGATAATACGCTCTAAGTTTATTCAGAACAATGGCTTCTCTGTTCAAAGACGCAAAATATGGCCAAGCTGGGGAAGTGACAAACACACTGAGCCATTTTACACCACATGCAAACCCCGGAACTCCTTCGGACTTTCTTTTCCCCATTGGAAGATATACTGAAGACCTTCTTTCTAAGTCATCAGAAATAAATTTTTTGCTTAGAATATTTCTTGCCTTGTTTTTCAAGTTGTAACCCCTAGGGAGCAAAATAGTTTGGAAACACATACAAAAAGCTAATCTTGGGGGACTTCCCTGGCGGCGCAGCGGTTAAGAATCCGCCTGCCAAGGCAGGGAACATGGGTTCGAGCCCTGGTCCGGGGAGATCCCACATGCCGCGAAGCAACTAAGCCCGCGAGCTACAACTACTGAGCCTGCGCTCTAGAGCCCGCGAGCCACTACTACTGAGCCCGCGTGCCACAACTACTGAAGCTCGCACGCCTAGATCCCGTGCTCCTCAACAAGAGAAGCCACCGCAATGAGAAGCCTGCACACTGCAACCAAGAGTAGCCCCTGCTCGCCGCGACTAGAGAAAGCCCGCGTGCAGCAACGAAGACCCAAAGCAACCAAAAATTTTTTTAAAAAATTTTTTAAAGTATTTGCATCAACATCTTTAAAAAAAAAAAAAAAAAGCTAACCTCGGCTCCTCTCTGCTGCTAAGCCCCAAACCCTGGGCCCTACTCTCTCCTTCAGGCAGTGATCACAGTGGCCGCCAATTTCAGGTTCACATCCACCCATCCACTGTTAGAGAGGAAGGGTGTCTCGTCCCACAGCTCTGCTTCTGGGAATCCCAGACAAGAACATCAACTGGCCCAGCTGGGGTCACTGGTCCAGCCCCAGAGCCAGGGAAGGGGGTGCACTGTGAGGGATGCCTCAGAGCCACACGTTGAGAAACTGAGTCGAAGCTGTGTCCTCAAAGAAGGGTCCCAGGTTCTGCTACCAGGGGAATGAAGGGGGGCTCCACAGACCAAATAACATCCTGTATCTGCATGCCTTCCTCTTCTGTGGGGGGCTCTATACCCGGAAGGGGAAACTCTTCACATCTAGTAAAGTCGTTTCCATGGGGGGAGGGGGAGGGAGATGCCATAACAGAAGCACAATCATTTCAGATTTTCTCTTCTCCTTACTCCTACCAAACTCACATGTGTAGGCACTAACTATGCTTCTTTGATAATGGTTCTGTAAAAGTAAACCATATCTAATAACCTGATCCCCAAAGACCAGAGAGGTAGAGAAATCTTTTCTCTCCCTGAGAAGCAACAAAGATATACCAACTGACGTGTGTGTGTGCGGCGTGGTATGGGGGACACTGGTAGCCAGTCTATCCTGAGCAAAGTTTCTAAACTCAGGGTCTACATCTCTGATTTGGTAATTAGCACCTGCTCCCATTTACTGTTAATAATCTACTAATGTCCTACCTCCGCGAGTAAACTGAAAGCCATTTGTAGGCAAGAGCCATCTTCAGTCTCTTCATTTTCCCTTCTCTTGCACGAACTGTATTTCTCGTTTTAGGCTCAAGTCATCTGGCTCTATGTCCCTTGCCATCTTTATCACCAAGTTTCTACCAACTCAGACTTCTCTTCTCCACCTCATTTCTGGACACTCCAGTACACGCCCTGATGATCCTTCTAGCTACTCCATCTTGTAGTAACTTCACCTACCTTAGCTCAAGCGACTTCGCCTCCGGTCCACCTTAGCCACATCCCATCCGCCACAGCAGCCTCACCGTTCAGATTCTTCTCCAGAAGCACAGCTTCCCATGTAGCACAGTGCTGGAAAGCTGGCTTCAACTCCTGCTTCTGCCACTTGCTAATCAGGTGACCTTGGCGACTGCTTATCATTGCCTCAGCTTCCTCCTCTGTAAACTGGGGATTATAATATCCCTGCCTCGAAGATTTGTGAGGATTAAATGAATCATACAGGAAAACCACATAGTAAGTGCTCAATAAATGCTTGCCATTACTACCTGCCCCCTTTTCCACTGGTACTAAAATTTCCCTTTGATTTTTTTCCAACCCATTCTTGAGTGTTCTCTGCTTTCCCCGTATTACCTACCCTCTGGAGCTTTCCTTTTCCTCTCAACCCTCCCATCAGCACCTTGAATTCATTCTGAATTTGCCTTGCCTGCCCATATCCAACTTGATATTAATGTAATTATCCCAAGTTCTACTGGAGAGAATGACATAAAGGCAGGGGTGATCTCCATTATACCTTGATTATTTCCAACCTTGGTGGACCCTCTCACTACCTTCCTGCATCTTTCACCAAATTACCTTGCTTTTGAGAAAGTTTCTTTTAACAGTGATAGATTGGGCTACTTACTGTTCCATCATTTGCTTTTTAGACTTTAACAATCTACCGTTCCTATTAGTCATATCGACTGACCTCATTCGTTTTTAAGACTATCTATTATTAGATACTAGTACTATACTTTAACCGTTCTACTGATGAAATAGTTGTTTAAAAGATTCTCACTACTGATGGCTTTGTCTTTTCCATCGTGATGCCACTTGCTCTTCCTGAGGCATCTGCCCCTGCTGCTGACCTCTTAGCCTCCTCACCTCCACAAAACTCTGTTCCCTAGGCACCTACCACCCCGTCTGCTCTCTCCTACTTTGCTACTCATTCTTGGTCTCCTTATCTGGCTTCTCCCAGACACTCGGCCTGTTACATTTGGGGCTTTCTACCCTTAACAATAGTTTCACATTTCTTCTCCATGTTCACTGGGCATCCCTATCCACTGCCAAGCATCAGATATTTTTCTATTTGCTGACAATTTCCAAATCTATCCAATCACCCTCCTGAATTCCAAACAGGAATTTCAAATTGCCTCCTGTGCATCCTGACCCATAGGCTTTACAGGTACTAGAGACTCAACTTGCCCAGAATTGAACTTAGTGATTTCCCCTTTTACATTTTCATCCCCCTCCAACTCACCCCAAGTCTAGGCCTGACCATCCTCTCCATGGCAACTGGAATGATCCTTTTTTTTTTTTTTAAAGCGTAAACTGGATGTCATGATTCCTTCTCAGAATGTAATGATTTCTTTGCCCTTGGCAGGCGCTGTCTGGAAGACCCTTCTTCAGAGTCTTCACGTGGCTACCTCCTGCTTAGCCTTCAGCTCTTGGCTCAGATGTCACCGAGGGGCTGCTCTGCCTGAGCTAAAGCGGCATCCCCAGCCCTCCGCCAACCACTCTCCATCTCATTGCTCTTGTCTTTTCACTGCAGTTATCACTCTCTGAAAGTATCTTCGTTGTGTATTTGCTTTCTTACTGCTTGCCTGTGTTCCCCTCTAGAATGTGAGCTCCACCAACACAGGGCTTTTTGTTTCCCCAGAGCCTAGAACACGGTCTGGAACACAGCAGGACAGTCAACATGAGTGGAATGAATAAATAAATGAACTCCTCCTTTAAGAAGGAAAGGCCCGGCTTTGAAATTAATACTGGGCAACACGGTTCAACCTGAACAGATCGGTTAGGCTGTGAGATGTTTCCTAGCAGAACGCTCCTATCCTGTAGTCCCTTCCCCGTCACACACAGATTATCTGTGCATTAGAGGCTGATCCCTGAACAAAGACTCTTAATGTAGCAAGTTAGCCCACACCGCACCCTCACCACCGGGTCACTTTAAACCTGACGCGTTAAAACTACCACCTTCCATAGAGACCATTCTAAACCGAGCTGAAGCCGGCGCCATAGGCCAAGACCAGATTTGATTCCACGACACCGAGCGATGGGTACCCACTGGGCGCTGGCTGACTTCGAGGGATCCCCAGGGATAAAGAGGCTCTGGTCTGGGACCCCATCCTCCCCCACCTTCTCATTCGGACACACTACTAGCTACTCTGTACACACCCTCTCTAGCTGGCTCAGCGGGCCCAGCGTGCTGTTTCCCTTCTGCCGAACCGGAGGCTCGCTCGACGGCGCTAGCGTGTCCCGAGCCCGCGCAGAGGCCCCACAGAAAGAGCCTTCGCCCGGGTTTCCAAGCTCAAGCTCCGTCCACTAGAGCTCCTCTACTTCCTGGCTGCCCCGGAGCGCTCTGAGTATCCCTTCTGAAAACAGCACGTGAAGCCCGCGCTGGAGGAGTCAGGAGGGAGCACGAGAGGAAGGAGGCCCACAGGAGCGGCCCGCGGGGGTCCTCGCAGGCCCGCCCGGCGCCCGGAGGTGACTCCCGGTGGCCAGCGAGAGTGGGGAGCCGGCACCACCCGGGCTTAACGCGGGAGTAGCGGATTCCTGGCGGCGGGAGGGGGGGACACTGAGGACACCGGGTGAAGGGATGTTAAGCGCGGGTCAGACTGGGGGAGGGGCAGGATGGACGCGATCCCGTCGCGAGGGAGGAACAAAGCCGTGGCCCGCTCTCTCCCGAATGCATTTCGGGCGTTTAATCTAAAAGGGGGGGGAGGGGTGCCAACAAGGGAGTGGCGGGGAGCGCGCGACTCGGCCCCGAAACCGGAGTTTGCATTTACCACGACGCCTCGCCCGTAGTCTGGCGCCTCCTCACGGCTCCCGGCCATGTTTCTCCGGGGAAAGCGGGAAGGAAAGAAGCGCGCGGGAAGGAGCCGGGACGGTGACGGGCCGGGAGGGGGTGGGGGGAGGTGGGAGGGCGGGGGAGGGGGCCCGCCCCGCCCCGGGCCGCCGGGCGACCAAGCCGCGGCGCGCCGAAGACCCCACGCCTGGCGCGGCTCCAGCGCCTCGGCCCGCGCCCCCAACCCTGGCGGCTCCTCGGGCGCGGAGCGCGGGGCGGGGAGGCGGGGCCCGGGGCGGGGGCGCGGGGCGCAGCTGCAGAGCGGCGTCCTCTCCACCTGAGCGCCGTCCCCCGGGCGCCCGCGCGGGTCCCCCTGCGGCCACCGCCCGTCTGCGAGCCCCCAGCCCGAGCCCCGCGGGGACCCGGGAGACCCAGGCTGCCCGCGGCTCGGTTTTTACAGGAACAGAAAGCGTGCCCAGATCCCCCGCCTCCCTAGGTCTGTCGTCCCAGCTTTCAGGCTGACAAGGTCCTTGAATCCTTCCTGCTGACTTTTAGGCGCTCTTTATCCCAAGTAAGTCCGCGAAAGAGCCTGCGGTAGAGGATATTCTCGAAGTACGGCTGTGGGCGAAGCTCTGATGTGTTTTTAAAATCCTCGAACTGCCCAGCCAGGCGTTTGAAAGAGCCGTGCGGTGGCTCATCCCTGAACCATGCCCGCGGTTACAGGATGTGGACTGGGAAATAGGGCCTTTCCTTTACCCCTTTCAGGGCGAAAAAAAGAAGTTTTGACACATCATCTACTTTACCACGTTTGTAAGAACGTATGGTCAGATTTTAACTGTTTCAGGCTGCAGCTTAAAGCCGTCGCTCTTCTCAGATTCAGAAGCCTTCTTTTATGAATCCTTTGTTAATTCAACCCCTGATCCCAGCCTTCCCCGGAATGAGGGTCCCCGTTCTTTGTCCGTTCCTCAAGGGCCCTGCTCTCCCTTTATATGCATTCATTGCCCTGGTCTTTTCCCTCCCGCCTCATCCTTTGCAGCCCCGCTCAGGTTTGAAGCCCCGAGCAGAACTCGGGCCCCTCCGAAAGACTATTTTGTTCATCTTCGGGTTCTGGCACAAGGGAGGGAGAGGAATGCTGATTTTGCTTGGTTTGAGGGGAAAATAGTTACCAATCAGTAATGTCACTCTGGGTTGGAAAAATGTTAGTCATTCCGACATGGCCGTGCTCAGCCCTGTTTGTCCTCTGCTAAGTGCCAGCACGTGGAAGGAAGGCAGCCCCGTGGATTGCTGAAATTAGGTGCTGTGCTTGCGGACTGGCTCCCATAAACTGGGTGACAGTGTTTCTTGCACAGGTAAACATTTTCTCTCAGTAAGTGTCAGACGTCCTTGTTTTGGGCCATTTTTATAGTCTGACCTCTTTTCTCAAAAGTGAGGGACCATCTTCTATTTTCATTGTCAAAGGCCAGGCCCAGGAAGCATCTTCACAACCAAAGTCATTAAAACTTACAGAAACTGAAAAGTGGTGATCCAGCTTTAGAGTTCAGAAGACTCTTCTGGGGAGGCAGCCACCCGCCTACTCGGTAGGTTATGGTGGAGAAGCTGTGTGTTCAGACTCAGACATCTGCACCAAGACACTCAGGTGAGTGTGATGCAGTGGTTCACCAACCATGCCTTAAGGAATCCCACTGTCTTACTGCTGCAAAATCACATTTACCCATAGGAGGCTCAGTGCTGGTACATGGGCCTTAGGGACAAGAAACTTCAAAATAGGTTACAGATGTAGCTGCTCTACTGAAATCAAAAAGCTACTATTGTGTGCCCAGCCCAGGCACTGTGGAAGATGTAAAGGAAATGGTAGATAAATCTTTCCTTAGAAAGGCCATTAATTAAATGTAAAATCCAATAGGTTCACAATAGAAAAAAAAAAAAGTCACTTACTTGAATGACAACAGGAATCGTAAGAATGCACACTCAAGAACATCCCGTAGAGACCCATAGGACATCCTATGAAGGATACAGAATGACGCACAAATCGTTTAAAATTCAGTTCGTTTTATTTATTATCTTTTTATATTTTGATAACATTTTGTGTGATCTAGTTATACTTCTATACTTTGGACAGCATTAATGTAATACAATATACATTTGATATCACAAATAGCATTTACAAGAACTGATGATACCCAAGAATAACAAATCATTTGTCCAGACTTTACTCTTAATCTTGCATATGAGGACTTAGAGGCAAAAATTCTTTTTAAATCTCAAATTTCTGTTATGTGTCTAGTGCAATGGCTTCAGACCAGGATTCTGATTTTTCTAGCAATAATCCATATGACGTGAGCCACTGAGGCTAAGCCAATTACATCCATCAATATGCCTCAATTTTCTCATCGGTAAGAGGGGCAATACATTTCTGCTCTACTGCATATGAAGATGAGATTAACGTGAGCTAACATGCAAGAGAATCCTTTGAAGAGTGCTATAAAACTGTAAGGTGTTATTAATTGGAGATGCTGTGACAATGTGTGACCAGATGTTTATAAAGTTATTTGATGGGCAAAATGACAGGGTAATTGCCTTTTTAAGATGGGTGTAGGGTGACCAACCACGGACAGTTATAATCTAGGGACAAGATGGGACTGGTATGAGAATGGATACAGTAGAAAGAGAAAATTATTAAAATAATGGAATTTTCCATAAAAAAGGATGTTTTAGCTCAGATTGTCCATTTTCTGATACTCCCTTGAAGAAGCTGTAAGGATAAAGACGTAGATCTTTACAAAGTTAATAACCAGTAAATATACTTGCATTTTTTTGTCCTTCTCTTAATCCCCTTTTAGTTGGAGGTTCCTGCATTTTCAATTCTGAAACTGTCTAGTACCATTACCATGGTGTAAACACAAATATTTATGTTTACCTGAATTCTCCACCAGGCTAAAGACTTTGTCCTAAAAGTATATACTAACCTTTTGCCAGTTTGGTTAGTTCTTGACCTTTTGCCAGTGTTAATCTGTTGTTGAAGGAGTGATTCAGTCTATGTGCTGAGTTGTTCAGAGCCAGTCACTCAGTGACACCAGATTCGAAATCCGGAAGGGCATTTAGTTTTTTGAATCCTGAAACATGAAAATAAACAAAAAAATGCTCGGCCTGGGAATTGTGTTGAAATCCATAAACATGTGAAACTTAGTGACTCAGATTGTTAGTCACAGAGTAACTGATTAGAGTCTGGATGAAATCCATTGTGAACAAAGGCCAGTAATAATGATGATGATATTTTGCTTTTTCTTAGTGCAGAACAAAACCCTTTACAAATGTTACAAGTACAAAAAAAAAAAAAAAAAAAAAAGTGGCAAGATACTTTCTTCCAGATATTCAGCCTAAGTAAGAACCTTGCTACCTTTCAGGTATTTTTTTTTCCCCTCAACATAAATACAGAAAAAAATATAGTTGCAAATAATTGTAACACACAACCACTTAAGCAAAAGCCTAATTAGTATTCAATTAGCATAGCAAGCCCTCTTTCCTGGCTTCTTGTTTGAAGCAGACTGGATCCAATGCGTAGTCTTAGAGTAAAAAAAATAACGGCTCCATAACGGTTCTTACAAAGAAACGCAGGAGCTACATTCAGAATTATGTTTTGCATTATTACACTTTCACTGGTAATTAACCTTCCACTGAAGAACATGGAGGATAAATTTGCCCGTTCTTTTGCAGTAATGTCAGGCATGAGTAGTATCATCAACAGTAAGTGCTGGGCTGCTTCAGAGATATCCTCCCACTATCTCCCCATCTGACCGGAACAGGAATTGGATAGCTTCAGAGTAGAGGAATAATGTGTCCATGTGTTCCTCCAGATCTCAGAGTCCTGGCAGGCGACCTCAACTCTCTTGGCCACCATAAAGCAGTCATTGAAAGGACACAGCTGCAGGAACTAGAGGCTAAGGACTAAATAAATCCATAGTGCTGGAGGCACAAGTCATGTACATGACCCTAACACAATACCTTGTGGTTATGAATGAACGGATTAGCCTCTAATGGTGCAGTGGCAGCTTATGCAAAATTAATTGGTGCCTCAGCCAGTGCCAAGTTTCTAATGGAAAGATGTCCACTTCACACACACACACACACACACACACACACACACACATACACACACAAAACAAGAAGGAGACCTTAGTTGATGAAAACTTTTGCTGGTGTGGGGAGACTAAGGACCAAGTGGAATGGGAACTGAATGTTCTCTTGGCTGAACATGGATTCTCTTCAGATCAGAGTTGATATACGAAACCCACCAGCAATATCTCAGGAACTGATCCAGTTCTTGCCAGGTTCTGGGTTGTATTTTAGGGTCGAGGTGGAGGGAGCTTGGGAAAGAGGCTGGGGAGAAGTAGTTTGAGGTCTGATGTCTCACATGGGAAAAGAGACTGAGAAAGAAAAAAGAGATTTGGACACGGACATACCTAGAGAAACACTTCCCAAAGTGTGTTTCGATTCACTTTTCTTTTTTTAAAATAAATTTATTTATTTATTTCTGGCTGCGTTGAGTTTCGTTGCTGCACGCGGGTTTTCTCTAGCTGCGATGAGCGGGAACTACTCTTCATTGCAGTGCGTGGGCTTCTTATTGCAGTGGCTTCTCTTGTTGCGGAGCACAGGCTCTAGGCACGCGGGCTTCAGTAGTTGTGGCACACGGGCTCAGTAGTTGTGGTGCACAGGCTTAGTTGCTCCACAGCATGTGGGATCTTCCCGGACCAGGGCTCGAACCCGTGTCCCCTACATTGGCAGGCAGATTTCTTAACCACTGCGCCACCAGAGAAGTCCTCGATTCACTTTTCTTTATGCTTGAAAAAGATGTTGTGACTCATTAGGCTTGAGAAACAATGGGATAAGCAAAGCTAAACCCTTCTATCTTGTGGAATGTCTGGAAGCCTTTAATATGCCAACCTGCACTGTCAATATTCAAGAAGACTGTAGCAAAATGGAGTGTTTCCCAAACATTTTGTACCATGCAAACCTTTTTAGAGGGTGTTTTATAAAATTTTTTTAAATTGCATTATTATAAATTATTTAAATTTATACTTGTTATCTTGAAATAAGCAATTTATATGGTCTTAAAGATACATCTGAGAGGACTAAATATTTAAAATATAACATTGTTTTCCAACTATGCATTGGGTTTTTTTTTTTTTCCTCTTTAAAAATATGCGGGCTTCCCTGGTGGCGCAGTGGTTGAGAATCTGCCTGCCAATGCAGGGGACATGGGTTCGAGCCCTCATCAGGGAAGATCCCACATGCCGCGGAGCGGCTAGGCCCGTGAGCCACAACTACTGAGCCTGCGCGTCTGGAGCCTGTGCTCCGCAACCAGAGAGGCCGTGACAGTGAAAGGCCCGCGCACCGCGATTAAGAGTGGCCCCCACTCGCCACAACTAGAGAAAGTCCTCGCACAGAAACAAAGACCCAACACAGCCAAAAATAAATAAATAAATAAATTTTAAAAAAAATATGCAAAAAGAACTTAAATGGACATGGCTAAGGGCTTTCTCAACCTCTGAAAGGCCATGACTTTGCAATTTATGCCATCCTTCCAGTTGACATGGAACTTGTCCTAAAAGACAAAGAACTTACCCCCATGCCCACCCCCATTCCCTCTGCCATGCATACTTTCTTTTTTCCCCCAGCTATGAACAAGATCAGCCTTCAGAGTAGCAAGAGAGAGGCAAGGTATCTCATTGTGGCACTTCCTTTTGGTCTCTTTCAGTGATAGTGCGGTGGCTTCCAAAGACCATTGCTTTGAGACACTGCCAGCATATAGGGTATCCAGATGAACCAAGTGGCAAAGTTGGGATGTGATATAGCAAGTCATACAAGGGCCTGGGCATACTGGGCTCCTGGTTGCTTCTAAGGAGCTATCACATCCAGGACAATGGGAATCTATTGCAGTGCCCATGTTCATAGTCCTGTGGTTTGTACTTGAAGGAACTGAGTTCCCTCTGTGTTTTCTACCTCGGGATCTCTAAATACACTCACTACCTCAGCTGCACCAGTGGGATTCGTGGCAAGTTGAACTTGACTCACAGACGGTCGAATTTGCTAAGTTTTAGTAATTCTGTTCATAACTTTTAATTTTAATTTTTTGTTTTTGTTCTGGCTTTATTGAGTATAATTGACAAATAAAAATTGTGTATATTTAAGGTGTAAAACGTGGTAACTTGAGATATACTTATACATTGTGAAATGATTACCACAATCATGCTAATTAACACATCCCCATAGTTATCACACAGTTATCTTTGTGTGTGTGTGTGTGTGTGTGTGTGTGTGTGTGTGGTGAGAACACTTCAGATCTATTCTCTCAGCAAATGTAAAGCGTACAAGATAGTATTATTAACTGTAGTCACTGTGCTGTATATTAGATGGTCAGAACTTATTTGTCTTATAACTGAAAGTTGGTACATTTTGATCATTTCCCAATTTCCACCTCCACACCTTCAGTCCTTAGAAACTACCACTCTATTCTCTGCTTCTGTGAGTTTACTTTTTTAGATTTTATATGTAAGTGAGAGTATACAGTATTTGTCTTGTCAGTCTTATTTCATTTAGCATACTGTCCTCCGGATGCATCCATGTTGTCAGAAAAAGGAGGATTTCCTTCTCTTTTATGGCTGAATAATATTCTACTGTATGTATATAGTGGAATATTATACATATATATGAAATAAAATATAATTTATATATAAAACAGGATATATTGTATATTATAATGGAATACATAACATAAATATAATCGACAACATATAATATTACATTATATTCCATTAGATATAGGTAAAGGTATTTCACATTTTGATGAAGATTGCATTGAGTCTGTAGATTGCCTTGGGTAGAATGGACATTTTAACAATATTAATTTTTCCAATCCATGAACAAGGGATATCTTTCCATTTATTTGTGTCTTCTTCAATTTCTTTCATCAATGTCTTATAGTTTTCAGTGTACATATTTCTTTCACCTCTTTGGTTAAATTTATTCCTAAGTATTTTATTCTTTTTGATGTTATTGTAAATGGGATTGTTTTCTTCATTTCTTTTTCACATAGTCCATTGCTGGTGCATAGAAACACAACTGATTTTTTTATGTTGATTTTGTATCCTGCAATTTTACTGAATCTGTTTATTAGCTCTTAACAGTTTCTTGTTGGAATTTTTAGGGTTTCCTATATATAAGATCATGTTATCTGCAAAGAGAGACAGTTTTACTTCTTTCTTTCTGAGTTAGGTGCCTGTTATTTCTTTTTCTTGCCTACTCAGGTTAAGATGTCCAGTACTATCTTGAATAGAAGTGGTGAGAGTGGGAACGTTTTTCTTGTTCTTGATCTTGGAGGAAAAGCTTTCAGTTTTTCACCACTGAGTATGATGTTAGCTGTGGGCTTATCATATATGGTCTTTATTATGTTGAAGTACATTCTTTCTATACTTAATTTGTTGAGAGTTTTTATCAGGAAAGGATGTTGAATTTTGTCGAAAGCTTTTTCTCCAACTATTGAGATGATCATATGATTTTTATCCTTTATCTTGCTAATGTGGTATATCATATTTATTGATTTGTGTATGTTGAACCATCCTTGCAACTCAGGCATAGAATTCACTTGATCATGGTGTATGATACTTTTCGTGTGCTGTTGAATTTTGTTTGCTAGTATTTTGTTGAAGATTTTTACATCTGTGTTCATCAGGGATATTGGTTTGTAATTTTCTTTTCTTGTACTGTCCTTATCTAGCTTTGGTGTGAGGGTAACGCTAGTCTCATAACCAGAGTTTGGAAGTGTTTCCATCTCTTTAATTTTTTAGAAGAGTCTGAAAAGGATTAGCATTAATTCTTCAGTAAAAGTTTGGTAGAATCCACTAGTGAAACCGTCTGGTTGTGGGCTTTTCTTTGTTGGGAGATTTTTGATTACTGCTTCAATCTCTTTACTCATTACTGGACTCTTCAGATTTTCTATTTCTTTATGATCCAGTCGTGAGAGGTGTATGTTTCTAGGGATTTATCCATTTCTTCTATGTTATCTAATTTGTTGGCATATAATTATTCATAGTAGTCTCCTATGATCCTTTATATTTCTGTGGTATCAGTTATGTTTCCTCTTCCATTTATAATTTTATTTATAATTTTGTTAAATTATTTTATTATAAAATTATTATTTTATTTATATTATGTATTTTTTCTTGGTTAGTCTCACTAAAGGTTTGCCAATTTTGTTCACCTTTTCAAAAAGCCAACTCTTAGTTTTATAGATGTGTTCTAAAGTTTTTCTGGTCTTTTATTTATTTATGCTCTTCCTTGCTATTTCCTTTCTTGTGCTAACTGACGGCTTAGTTTGTTCTTCTTTTTCTAGTTCCTATAGGTGTAAATTTAGGTGTAAATTTGAGATCTTTCTTTTTTCTTAATGTAGGTATTTATCACTGAAAAATTCCCTCTTAGAACTGCTTTTGCTGCATCTCATAAGCTTTGGTATGTGTTTCCATTTTCATTTCCATTTCATTTGTCTCAAGATCTGTTTGATTTCTTCCTTGATCCATTGGTTGTTCAGGGGTATGGGTCCGCAGTGGTGTTTCATGATGTTGGTGGGCCTATTACCAGGGGCTCAGGTGGGCATGGATCCTGTTTGGTCTCTGGTTGGATGGCTCCAGGACCTTGGTCAGTAGGGCTGGTGCTGGGACAACTGTCCACTTCAGGGTCTGCAACTGGGTCTGCAGATAGCTGGCCTGTTGTCACGTACACAGACAGGTGCGTCTCCCACCAGGTTCCTGGGAGAGATCCTGCTGGGTCACTGGTCAGATCTCTGCGCATGCAGGACTGCCCTGGACCATGGCTGAGAGGGACTGAGCTGAGATGAGAGGCTGCTTTATGATCCACAGCTGGAATTGAGGTCTGCAAGCCTGCTTCCAGGGGCATGGGGAGGCATGTCTCCTGCTGGGTTCTTGGGTGAGCCGAACTGCCTCTGGACCATGGCTAAGTAGCGCTGGAGCGAGGTCACAGGGCTGCTTCAAGATATGTAAACAAAGCAAGGTCAGCAGGCCCACCATCAGGAATGTGAAGGACCACGTCTCCCATCATGTCCCTGGGTGGTCAAGACTACTGTCAGACCACGGTTGAGAAGGGCTAGAGCCAAGCTGTAGGGCCACTTCAGGCTCCACCATCAGACCAAGGTTGGTGGGCCTTCCTCCAGGGTCACTGACGGGCATGGGTCCCTGGGTGAGCAGGACTCCTTCTGGATTGTGGCCGAGAGGGACTGGAGCTGGGTCACAGGCCACTTCAGGGTCCTCAACTGGGACTGAGGTTGGCAGGCCAGTTATCCTCCTGAGTCCCTTGGGGAATGGTGCTGTTGGCAAGTCCACAGGGAGAAGAGGCTGTTTCTGGGCCTGTCGTTGGTACCTCGGTCAGTGGGCCTGCCGCCTGGGTGTGGGTGTGCCTTCTTAAAACGGCCCTTGATGATCTTGGGCTCCATCAGGCTTTCACAACCTCTTACCTGGATCCAAAGCTCCCACAAAGGCACTTTTGTCTGAGGATGACCAAAGTACTGTTGCCGTGGGGGACACAAGCGGGGGAGCTCTCATTCTGCCATCTTACTGGCCTATAACTTTTTTAAAAGAAAATTAAAATGTGTTTTTTCATTTTAAAATTAGTACGTGCAAATTATTTTAAACTGGAAAATATAGAAAAATAAGAGTACAATATAAAGGCATTTTAAACGTGTTTGGTATCTTCTAATTTTGCGATTCTGGAAAGTTTATCTTACACGGTTGTGACTAAATGCTTACTCTATAATGCCCTGCTTCTCTGCTTCACACACTAAGTAAAATAAACATATAACTCAAGTGTTTTTCCATGGTATAGTAAGCTCTTTATAAATATCACTTGAAATGGCAATGCCATCATTTATTTAACCATTCCTCAATATATTTTTATTACTTCCAAATTCTGATTTTATAAAAACATATAAATAACTATGTTTGTAATAAAATATTTATATGTATTTTAACTATTTCTGGAGGAAAAATTCTCTAGAAATTGAATTCCTAAGTTATAGGATGTAAATATTTTAAGGCTCTTGATATATGGTTCTAAATTTAGCTTGCAATATTAATGTCTTTCTTCAATGTAAAATCATAGTAAATCTCATGGGATTTTTAACTGAACATGAATAAAATTTTATTGCAAAAACACTTTGAGGTTTGAGGGAAGAGCATTAGCTAACATATGTTAAAAGCTTAGTAATTGGAACTAATAAGAAAAGTCTGTTTGAATTTGTGATTAATTCTTAACTATAGACTACTACAAAAACAATGTGCTTTTACTGTAGTCCATAAAGTAATACCTAGACTAATGAAAAGTTTATGGTACTCTGTTTTAGGCTTTTGGCTCCAAGTCAGGCAGACTCAGCTTTAAAATCAGACTCCACCACCTACCACCTGACCTTGGGCAAGTTTCTTAACTTCTTTGCCTTATTTTCTGCACCTGTTATGTTAGTTCCTGCTTCTTAGGGTTATTGTGTGTCAAATAAAATAACGTATTCAGAGTACCAAATACTTAAGGAGTGCACAATACATTTTATCTATTATTAAAAAATAATTTAAAATGGAATTCCTAGTCAGTTAGAATTTCTGCATTAATAAACAGATCAGTCGAAAAGTTTTAAATAAATAAACCTACACTCTATATCATTTACTGTTTCTTTATGTAAATGAGCTAATATTTTCCATGAAATTATAGCTCTTGGGTTATCAACTTTATATATATATATAATCTATATATATATGTCATCTATGTAAAACAAAAGTAAGCTACAAGAAAAGCCTCTGTATAATTAGCACAAATAGTAATGGAATCCAAATTAATTAAGAGGTCTATTTTTTTATTTATTGCTTTATTATTTTTTATTTTATATTAGAAAGAAAAAAGTTAGCTTGACTTAATGCTCTTCATGTTTGGAATATGAAGGACAACAATAAAAGTTAACTTCAAAATTAATGAATATACTTCAGATAAGTTTCCATCAAACATACATTGATAATCCCAATATTTATAACTTACACCTAAGGAACAAGTATAAATGGATCAAATTTTAAAATCACTTAACATTTTTCTAATTTCCTCTGTAAGGAGCAATTGGGGAAAGTCTTTTAGTGGAAAGTTGTCCCTCAATGCAGGACTGGGCATTGCATTAGTATTTGGGTGAAGCCATGCTCTGTTTCTACAGGCCATTTTTAGATGCTATTTGGTTGCTGTGGTCAGTGGTTTTCTTGCTTTAGCACTCACTTTACCTCAAATTCTCCACTATTTCTGAGCTCAGCAAAACTATCATGATCCTTTTGAACTCAAAGCTCAGGCCAACTTTGTCATTATCTGAGTTTGTCTCTTGGCTTGAGAAATAACCTTCAGATTCTTGTTGGTTCATACCAAACCCACACATGGCAACAACCCTAAAAGTCGCACAGGTGAGATATTTTCAACACATCTTTAAGATCATTTAAAGAAACAGGAGGCCAGAAAAATCTAGTTTGTATGATAAGGCCAAATGCGTAACCAGGAAATAATTTCTTTCTCACTTTACAACTGATGTCGTTGGCTTTTTATTCTCAGATTTTCATCATGTTCAGCACAATCAGTCACAGAATATACACCCAGGTCACCTTTTTTACAGAGAATAAAGGAATGAGGGATGACTCAGTCTTCTCTGTGAGTCTGGGAATTTTGCCAAAGCTTAAGTGATATAGACAGACTGTCTCGAAAATCATAAATGTCATACCTGGACTTTGCACTCATTACCTTTTCACCTTGATAGTCAAGTTCTATCACCTTTTGTATTATGTTTTCTTTTTTTCTTACCTGTGAACTTTCTGCATTCTTTATCAACATTTCTTTTTTAAGTTTTAAAACTAGTTTGTGTTTCTGAGTTCTTGCTTTCAGCATACTTCTTGGATTCAGGCCAGTTGTCTAATCAGATCGAATTTTTTAAAATAGCAGACTTTTAAAAATTATAAATATTGAAAATGGTTACTGAAATTGTCATTCGAGTAGTTGTTCAGAAACCATTTGGTGTTAATTCGGAAAACTTGGAACATAAATTTCCAATGATTGTTCTTATTCTTAGAGAGATCAGACATTTAAAAGTTTTTTTTTCCAAATCTTCTTCCACATTTTCTTCCCTTTGTAAAAAAAATTAAATTAACAAAAAGGAAAAATCTGGCCTAAAAATCAAACCATGAAAAACGATGTAAAATAATAGACAAGCAAAAATTCTCAAAATCCGGTTTGCCTTTGCATAATGAGAAAAAATGGAGAAAGAAGACAGTGGAAATAATTATCTAAGCCCAGTTTATGAACCTGTGAAAATTAATGGAGAATACAGGGAAAATGTTCTCTTCCCACAAAGCTCTAGGCAATTCCACTGTGCTGAGATTCCCTAGGTTTGGAGGCCTAGAAGATTTTGCCAGGGGCATGCCCAGGTACGTAAACTCCCATGCATTTTACCAGGTCTTAGACCAGGGTTTCTCAACCTTAGCAATATTGACATTTTGGGCCAAATAAGTCTTTGTTGTTGGGCTGTTCAGTGCATTGTAGGATGTTTAGCAGCATCCTTGACTTTTACCTACTAGAAGCCAGTACCACTCCCAGTTGTGGTAATAAAAATATCTCTAGAAAGTGTCAAATGTCCTCCTGGAGGGGAGGAAGGGACAAAATCATTTCTAGTTAGGAATCACTGTCCTAGAGTAACAGATCTTATGCTGGTCTCAACTGTTTCTACTCTGTTTTGAAGAGATAAAGGAAAAGGTTTGTCTGATAGCCAATAGACCCATAGCTAATTAGTCTGTAGCCCCCTCTCAATGGAATAATGTGAGAAAAGTTTGTGGGAGGGTTTTCTTTCTTTCATGCTTTCTGGAATAGAGAACATAACCAAACACAAAGAAAACATTGATTATGTTTCAGACATAGAGAAATATAAATCAAAGCTTGGGTCAAAAAGCAAAATCAAAACTTGGTTTCTACACTTTCTCTTTATTATGGACTCAATCATTTTCCATTTTCTCTTAGTCCTTCAAAATGGGAATTTGAGTTTATAATATTAATAGACTTAGGGAGCTCCCTGGCAGTCCAGTGGTTAGGACTTGGCACTTTCACTGCCATGGCCCGGGTTCAATCCCCAGTCTAGGAACTAAGATCCCACAAGGCACGTGGTGTGGCAAAAAAAAATTAATAGACCTGTAGGGTTCATTAATATTATTTCCATCTCATATAAAGAAAGGTGAGTTTCAGGTGAGGCTGAGCAACATAAAGACTTCCCAAAGTACTGATATTTTAAATTCATGAGGCTTATGGCAGGATTCGGAAATAAGCTTCTCTTCTCAGACCTGTGTGTTTTTAAAAAAAATATTTATTTATTTATTTATCTGGCTGCCCTGGGTCTTAGTTGTAGCACATGGGATCTTTGTTGCCATATGCGGGATCTTTTAGTTGTGGCATGCAAGATCTAGTTCCCTGACCAGGGATCAAACCCAGGCCCCCTGCACTGAGAGTGCAGAGTCTTAACCACTTGACCACCAGGGAAGTCCCAGGCCTGTCTTTAATACAGAGCCACGCATGCTAGGCTGAGCAAGCTACTGCACAGGTGAGTCACAGCTCTGCAGTCTGTGCCCTGCCTCTGCCACTTACCGCATGGCCTTGGGACTCACGACCTTGAGATTCAGTTCCTCCATGTGAAAAATGAGAACAGCCATGATTCTCTGATGTGACTGTTGTAATGATTACATTCGTATCAGGATCACTGTCACTTGTATTATTCCTCTTTTCCTCCATCCTCTTCCTTCCTCTCCGCTGTATCTATTCCTTGCACTCAGGCCCTCAGGGACCACAGCCCTCACATACTTGCTCAGCCCCAATTCTGAGCCCCAGCACTGCAAAGGGCTTGCCAACTTATCCAGGGTATTTAGAAAACGAAGACTGCATGCTTCATAAAATTAACTGAGAGCTCTGTCTTTCAATTTCTTACTACTTAAAATGGTTTCATTAAATTTCCAAATGTTTAGATGTCTATGAACATAAAAAATCAAGTTCCCTGTGAAAATAATCACCAAAGTCTTAGCACTAGGGCAGAAGGAATATTAGAAGTCATCTGGTCCAGCGGGGATTCCTGGCCTATGGTCAGGATGCTTTTACTGATGGCTACTCAGCCCTTTGCAGGCACCCCATCTCATTTTTGAGAAGTTTTATTTACTGGAAAGTTCTGATCTTGCCTGAACCTATTTTGGGTTTTCTTCTGGAGAAACACTGAGTGCATCTCCTTTATCTGCTAATGAGCTACACAGTCCTCAGTAAGTCATACATTTGCTACATTTAAAGACTTGATATGTGAATTTATCAAATACAAAGCAATGAAACTAATCCTATAGGTGCACAACCACCTTTGTAATTAGAGAAGAAAAATGAAACATGCAAAATCCTTAATACTTAACTGGCTAATAAAAGAGAGACCCCATTGCATGTGGTATATGCAACTTTCTCATTAATTTTGAAAGCAGTGCCAACTTTCTCGTAGGCAGTAATGCCCTCCAGTTTCCTTCCTTTTTTTCTCCCAGTGCCTTGGGGGTTTTTCAGGACACTTTCTTCTGAGACACTTATCCACTGAGCAGCCTATGCTGCCAGCCCACTTCCTGGGGTGCCTTCTCCGCATGGTGCAATCTCGCTCTGTTAGAATGTGCCACTTACATAGGCATTCAAGTGGATGGACTATGGTACAAGAAAGATGCTGGAGTTTAAGTGAAATCTTGGCGCGGTGTACGTCATTTACCCTTCAGGTGCCTGAGGGTATGCCTCTATTAATGGGCATCCACACTCTCCCCTGTCAACACTTCTGCTGCCAATCAGTAACGGTGCGTTCTTGGACAATCACCTAACCTCTCTGTGCCTCAGTTTTCCAATTACTAGAAGAGGAGGAAAATCATACTTAACCATAATCATAAGGTTATTATGAGCATTAAGTGAATTTATTTAAGCCCTTAAAACAATACAGACCCTAGTAACCGCTATATATGTTTGCTATCATTACTATTTTAGAGAAGCAAATGTGGCAATATCTCTGTTTCTCATTTTACTGGCTCTTCATGGCTTTGAAAAGTCATGTAATAATTTAGCTTTTTTTGGTCTAATTTAATAAACAAATTTACTCTTTACTGTGAGCAAGACCCGCGGCTTTGCCCACCATAACAGACTCAGAAGATTTAAGATTCCTTGGGTACTGGGTTCAATTCCCACCTCCACAAATTCAGAGTCTTCTTTTTCTGCTCTGTGTGTGTGTGCACACGTGCACGCTTGAAAAAGTGGCAGAAATGGGTCCAGTTGGTCTGAACTGCCCATTCCTGTCATTACTCTACACAATGAAATCGTGTGATTTCTTTCATCATGTGCAGCTGGTACCACCTTGTCTGCCTCTGAGGTATGCCATGCCCAGAAATGATGAAAGGCTTTGGCTCTTACAAAGGAGAATAAACCTCCAAATGAACTGAATACTTATCATGGAGGTAGGGCATGAAAGATCATGAATTCTGTCTTTTCTTTCAGTTAAGCCCTAGTATTTCTCATTGCATTACTCTTTGCTTAATTCTACATTTAGATCCTTGAACAAAAATTTTACAAGAGACTTTTCAGCAGTCTATCATCCTGACCCTCCTTTATGCCCTATAGTAATGACAGCTGTATACCTTTGTGTAAATATCTATATGTGTTATATATATCTCAGCTGATCGAATAATTACGGCTTCACACACCCAAGACTGAAAGAAATTAGCTGCAGCCTAAAAATATAAGAAAATGTAGTCAAGTAATATATAGTCTTCTAAAAAAGATTTTAACCAGAGATCAGGCTTCTAGTATTTCTGGCCATCAGCTACATCATCACTGGGACACTGAAAGAGTGGAAAACATTGGTGGAAAATGTTGTTACCTGGTAGATTTTTAAACCAATATGCTGTTAAGATCCTGGGCTCCCATTCCTTCTTCCTTCTCATCCGGATATAGGGAGCAGGGTGTTCCCAGGCCCAAGAGGAAGAAGAACTCCGTTTTCTTTCTCTGCGACAACAATCCTTTTCCGGGGCTGATGAACAAGGAAAACAAAGCATAAGCTGAGCTGTTCTGAGGTGATCCTGCCTGTGAGGTCTGAGACTGCACAAAACTGAGGTCTTGCAGAGCCAACACGGCAAGCTTAGAAAGCAGGAAATGCCTTCTATGTCTTCCGCCAACCTCTTTACACAGATGCTGACACGCTGTCACTCATCAAGCAGCTAATATCCTTCATAATATCCTCTGCCGTCCAAGCTTCCCCTGGACCTGCCCTGTATGGTGTAACTGCGCACCCGCGCTTTTTTTCAGTCCCCTATGCTGCCCTACTCTCTTACGTGCCTTCTGACTCCTTCTATTGGGGCCCTTCTCCCTGTTTGGATAATCTAATTCAGAAGTACCCGATAAAACATGATGGTGGAATTTCAGACACTGTCACATGTTGATGAGAGGGCAGGATGTTTGGAAACCCATAATACCACCTACGAATCCTGTACCTTACACAGGGTGACCTGTACTCAGGGACTGCTACCTTCATCATTACTGTCTATAAGTCATGTTTGCTGAGGATGGGGTTATGTGCTTAAGATATTATGAACATTTTTCCTAATTCCTCTTCTATCACAGAACTATAGAATACACAGATCTCTAAGTAAGCTCTGGAGAAAAATGCACACACGCAAAAAGAAAGATAAAACAAAAAGGAAACCATAATGCAAACTTTTCTAGCGAATACTAAAAATTGTAGTTCTGATGTATTTGTTTCTTTGCTTTAATAAGATTGTAGCATATAATTTTTTAAATAAATTATTTGTTTTTGGCTGCGTTGGGTCTTCGTTGCTGCGCGTGGGCTTTCTCTAGTTGCGGCGAGCGGGAGCTACTCCTCATTGCGGTGGCTTCTCTTGTTGTGGAGCGCAGGCTCTAGGCAGCGGGCTTCAGTAGTTGTGGAGTTGTGGCTCGCGGGCTCTAGAGCACAGCCTCAGTAGTTGTGGCGCACGGGCTTAGGTGCTCCGCGGCATGTGGGATCTTCGCAGACCAGGGCTTGAACCCGTGTCCCCTGCATTGGCAGGCTGATTCCTAACCACTGCGCCACCAGGGAAATCCCTGTAGCATATAATTTTTAAAGGGAAAAAACTCATAGAGAGTAATTAATTTGAAGAAAAAAGATGGAGAAAGTCTCGTTTGCAAAAATACAAATAAGAACTGTGGTTTAAGTGATATCAATAGTTACAAAAACCCTGGAACTGATTAATTTTCTCATGTGGAATGACATTTTAGGCCATTATTGACATTTATCCTTTCTTATCATGAGCATTCTTAAATCATTCCCCAAGGAATGCTAAAATTTTTCTGAGAAACTTTTGCATCATCCTAAACTTGCATTTGCTAAGCTTGATTGCCTTAGGAAAAAACCCCACTCTTTTATATCATTTTTGCATAGCAACATCCCAAACACAGCAAACATGATGAGACATGGAAAACAGACAGAGTCTGGGAGGAATACAGCCATAGAGGGATTGGACATGTATTCTCAGAAACCACTTGAGGGCTGCGTTGCTCTCCCACGACAGCTGCAGGGCCGAGACCCATCCACGGTTCTCATTTCCTCAAGCTCTTCCTTAGCACTTGTTACAAAGTTTTATTTTATTCTGAAATCAGGTGAAAATGGGGAAAAATATCAATCTTTATTGAAGGGAGAAAATTCTTTTAAGATGATGTGTATTCCCACAAGGTTGGGCTGCATATTTTAGAAGTATAGTAAGTATGCACTGTTCTACAACAGTTACCATAGGAACAAAACTTTTCCCCCCATTAGATGGTAGAATAATCATGGTAGTAAATTTTCACAGAAATATCTAAGCTACACAAATTAAGCATCGGTTAGGAGTCAAATCCAACAGATTGTGGATTTAATAGGCAGGTGTTACAGAGGGAGGACAAGAGCTCTAAATATAAGGCGAAATGTTTGCACATCGAATGATCAAACTATAAGTTTGCTAAACTAACCATCAAAATGGGCACTTTGATGCCCACTGCTTTTTATTCTGCTCTAATTTCCCAGGAGGGCATCACCCCAGCTCTCAGCTGAAAGCCATGCTAAGCAATATCAAAGAGGATTCTTACAGCCTGGTTCCTAAGAATTTATTCTGAAAAAGAGAGCAAGTGTGACATACCACTGCGTAAGTGGATACTCGGGGATCTGTGAGCAACGTGATGTGTTGAGTGGTGTAATAATCGTGGGCGCTTCCACAATGAGCTGGATTTGAGCCGGGTTTTAAAAGAAAGGTAACATCTAGGAGGTGGTGTGATGTTTTAGTAGAAGGGCTACTACTATATTACATCTACATTAAGATGCATAGTTTTCACATCAAAACATCTCTGAAATGAGGCTGCCTTAGAATTCATGGTATCTCATAGTCACTATTGACTAGGTGCAGTTGTGATGTTTCATTATACACACATGAGCAAACTGAGTCACTGTCACTTCAACTGAGTTTTGTCCATTGTTGGCTCTCTCTATATGTTGAGTTTAACTGACATTTATAAATGATTATACTACTATTTGTCCTGGAAATGAAAAGTTTTTGTGTCTACAGAAAAGCATGGAAACAAAGCAGAGATATGGGCATGAGAAGGATGAATAAGCAAAATATGATCTTAAGAACATGCAATAGAAAAGTTCAATGTGTGAGGTGGAAGAGGGGGTAAAAAAATCACACTACATAAGACCCCCATAAGAATACTGGTTAGCAAGTATAATAATTTTAGAATTAGTTTTCTCTTAAACATTTGAGTAAAATATCTTGAACACGTGAATTCTGATGTGACTTTTAAAAGAATCTAACCATTTAAAATAGTTTTTAAAAAATCTAACTATTTTAAGATAATTAGCCTCAATGTGTGTATTAAAGGGATTGTAATAATAAAATATCAATCTGAACACTCAATATAATTAAGTTCCATTTACATGAAAAATACCTGAGTCCTAAAACAATACCCAAAGTGCCATATGATGAATCAATGTCAGATAACTGCTTAAAATATACTTAAACTTATGAGATATTACTAGAAACACAAGACTAAATCATGCTAGAATAATGCGTTTTTTACAAAGAGGATTATTCTCTTTAAGGCCTGTGGCTTACATTTTTACTTTATGAAAAGTTTCCATTTTATTTAATTTTCAAAAAGTGTATGAGTCAATTGTCATTAACTTGTTTGGCTAATTCTGAAATAACTAGAAATTCTGAAAACTTGGAACCTTGGCACATTATTTTTTACGTTATCAAATACACTTAGAAGAAATAGAGTCTTTTAAGCTTTACTACTGTATTTTAAATCCCCAAAGGGTGTGTCACAGTGATTTTTGGAAAAGCTATGGGTGCACTGCAAAAGAATTACAGCAGTTTAATGATATAGCAAGCTGGTGTTCCAAATTCTAAGATAATTTAATAATTTAAAGCCTAACTCACCAGTCTCACTGTCTACCACCCACATACTGTAAGGCCTTCGTGTTAGTGCTGGACAACATCTTACCACGTGGGTGGCAGCTGCCTGTCATCTCAATAATTCTGAAGAAAAGCCAGGGAATTTGTTTTGAAGTGTTTGTCCAGTTGGAACCACATGTGACCTCCAGGGTGCTGGGCCTGAATCCTAGCCTGCTGGCTGTGTACAGCCATAGAGCTTACCCAGGAGAAAACTTCACTGTCTCCTCAAAGCCAATGAAGATAAAAGAAACCTGTATCAGTCCAAAAAGCACAGCTCATACATGTGGGAATTGCACAAGATTAAGGTTTGTCCTTTGTGTTGTCCTCAAAAAGGCCAGGAGATAGAAAGGAAAGCAGACAGCTGCTGGGTCCCTCTGTTTTGTTGCTTTCCTTGCTTAAAAGAAACTTTGAATCCTATTGGTGAATAGGGGGCCTTGAGCGTGTAATAGCAAACTCTGGTTATTATGTCCACTTAGGTGATAGAAGAACCACATCACTGGAACAGGATCCTATGAAAGGTAAGACTTGACAGACTACTGAGCCATGAAAGGTCCAATTCCTTTTAACAGTCATGAACAGGGTGGCATAAGCACGATAGGAAAGATTCTTGGGCAGGCTGGGAAGCTGCTGACCCTTGTTATTCCACGGCAAAATATTTGGTAAAATTGTCTCCTGTACTGTCACAGAAGAGAAACCACATGACTTAGCTACACTCTCAAGGGGGACTGTTTGTAAAAACTTAGGATATTGTGGTGGGTCGACTGCTTCTTGTTTTTAACAAGATACTAAGAAAGAGAAGAACTCAGGCCAGTTTGCACAGAAAGATGGGAGTGAATAGAGTTAAGGGAGGTTCTCTGAATGTGGCCTGCAATCTAAAGTTAATTAATATGTAGGCTTCCAGTGTTTCTAAGAAAGAGAAGAACACCAAACACAGGAATCAGTAGACTCAATGCACACCCCACCACTAGGAAGATGAAAGCAGATCTCAGATGGTTGCAATGAACCCAGATTGGAAATTCAACATGGTGTGGCCAAGGACAGGGCAAGGTCCCATATCCATGGCCTCTCTTCCATCCAGAATGAACACACAGGCATAGTGAAAGTCAGTAAAACCTCTGCTTTCTTGATGGAATCTACAGATAATGGCTGATAATGAATGATGGGACGACAAAAAAGCTATTCCTTGCCTGAGTGCTTACACTGACTATATGATACCTCTCTTGGCAAGAGTCTTCTGATCTCCACCGACATAACAGAAGAAAACCACATATCTGTTGAATTGGAGTAATTCTCCTATAGACACATATATCATTACTTTTATCCTACACACATATGCCTAGAGTATTATTTGGAAAGTACACAGAGGCTGGTCACAGTGGTTGCTTCTGGGCAGGGGGATTCAGTGGCTACAGGAAAGAAGCATGAGGGAGACTTACTTCTCCTTACTCACCTTTGGGTAGTTATGAATTTTGAATTTTTGACCATGTATATACATCACCTATTCACACACACGCACACACACACACACACACACACACACAGAGCAAAATTTAAGAGTTTCTAATAAAATTACAAGTGTACATACCTTTTGACCTAGTTATTTTACTCCTGGGAATGATTTTCTACAAATATAGCCAAATGTGTAAAATGAGGTAGGTTCAAGGTCAGTTACTTCAGCACTGCTTTTAATAGGAAATACTGAAAAAACTTAAATGAAATAACTTAAATGTCCATCAATAGGGTGCTGGTAAAATATATTATATACACCCATACAACTTAATACCATTCATCTACACAAAGGAATGAAGAACATTATGTATTGATAAAAAAAATGAGCTTATTAACTGAAAAGGCAAGTGTTATTGTGTGCTCTTAGTTGAGTTTTTAAAAAGTGAGAGAAATATGTATGTATATATAATATACATAATTAGGTGTATTTCATGATATGTATGTATATATCCATCCATGTATATATGTACATATATCATATATATACACACATATAGGTATATATACATTTATATATCCATATATATCCATATATTCATTTGCTTTTTTTTTAATTTGATTTTTTTTTTTTTGACCATGCTGCGAGGCTTGCAGGATCTTTTTTTTTTATATATATATAAATTTATTTATTTATTTTATTTTTGGCTGTGTTGGGTCTTGTTGCTGAGCGCAGGCTTTCTCTAGTTGTGGCGAGCGGTGGCTACTCTTCGTTGCGGTGCGTGGGCTTCTCACTGCAGTGGCTTCTCTTGTTGCGGAGCACGGGCTCTAGGCTCGCAGGCTTTGGTAGTTGCAGCACGTGGGCTCAGCAGTTGTGGCTCGCAGGCTCTAGAGCGCAGGCTCAGTAGTCGTGGCGCACAGGCTTAGGTGCTCTGTGGCATGTGGGATCTTCCTGGACCAGGACTCGTACCCGTGTCCCCTGCATTGGCAGGCGGATTCTTAACCACTGTGCCACCAGGGAAGTCCATTCATTTGCTTTTATATTTCTGAAAAGGTACATAAAAAATTGAAGCATTGGCTGTCTCAGGAAAGGAGAACTTGGTCGTAGAGGTTCAGGGGTGGGAGGAATGCTTTTTATTCCAAAAGAATTCCACAGATGTTTTCCACATCAGCAGCATCATTTAGGTAAGTGTATACCCTAACTTCATAGACAACACTCATCTGGGTGCCTAAGTGAAGGCAGGTAAACAAACAAACAAACACCCATCCAGTTTCATTTCCTATAGAGGCAGCATCTTTTAGAATAAAAAGTCTGTATCTAAAGGCCATATCTGCATGTGCAGTTTAAACAAATTATTATGTGCATGGTCTTTTTACACCAATCCTGTGAAACATTATCTTTAGTTTTCAGGGATAATTAGCATTAACTTAGTCTGTTGCTAATTTCAGTTCTTTCTCATCAGGCACATTATGTGTGAAGAAAAAATGACCTCATTCAGTATTTTTTTATTATGAAGACAAGTTTTTTGTTTTTTGTTTTGTTTTGTTTTGTCAGATATCGTCTAAAAGCATAGAGGCTCTGGTACAGTCAGAGAGAATGTTCTTCTGTAACTGGAACCACTCCTTCTAGCTAAAGGGACATTATCCCATTTCTTTTTAAATACTTCTCCTCCCCTCCCTACCCCTGTCCCTTTCCCTCTCTCCTGTCCTCTCTTCCTTCCTTTTTCCTTTCAGCACTAGTTTTCTAGAGAGACCATCTACTTAAAATCCTTAGAGTGAAGAACACCCTGTGATTGAAAACCTCAAATGACTATTATTAAGAAAATCTTCATCTAAAAAGATCTGCAAACAAGTGATGGTTTTCACTTTACTTAACATTTTTTCCAGTTTGTCAAATGGCGGGTTGAGCTGATGAGGGCTGGTGAAAATCATTGGCTCTGGATCCTCTTAACGATTTTCTGCATTCTGATCAGTCTAAAGACCAAACTTCTGCTTAAGCGAGGTTGAAAATAGTCATACAGTTTTATAGTGATATACCATTAGAACTGGAAGGAGGGTGAGACAGAATCTAGTTCAGTTTACTTTATAGATGGAACTAAGGTTGAGGAACACTAAGTGATTGCCCAAAAAGTCACATAACTTACTGTCAGAGTCAGACCTGCTGATTTTTTTCACCATAGCACATCAGAGCAGGAAGAAAGAAATGCTCCAAAAAAACTACCTTGCTCTTTTTGTCCCTTATAAATGTTTGTCTCCAACTTGGAGTAATCAGTATTTATGAATAGACCACCTTCTGTGAAATTAGATTGCCCTCTAAAGAGTTAATTATGATATTAAGCAGCATTGGCTTCCTTAACTGCTGAAAAATGTCCTTGAGCTGCTGAAAAGTTTCCTTCACTTTGGTAGTCGAATTGTGTTCATGTGGGCTGTATTAATGGGCACCTTAAGTCACATGCTAATTTTGGGACATCGATCAATGAGATTAACATACCTAGAGAGATAAAAGGATTTCAACATAAGAGTTTGGACTGCAAATATAAAACAGGAGCAGAGGAGCCCATATAGAAGGTGACCTGTATCCTGCTCAGAGCAGGGAAGAGGAAGGCGTGGCCAGGTGTTGAGAATTTCATTCCCATTTTCAAAGTTCTACCTCAGGAAAAGGGCACTCCTTTCTTGAATTTTCTTGGCTTCCTGGTTTTCTTCTGACCTCTTGGGTCACTCAATCTTTCATCTCCTTGCTCCTTCCTGCTCTCCCATCTGACTTCTGAACACAAGAGTTGATGGGAGCTCATTCACTGTCTCCTCACTCAATTCTTTGTCCCAGGGTCTCATTCATACTGCTGAATTTCAAAATTTATCATTCTACCCCAGATCTCTTTTCTGACTCAAATATCTACCTACCTATCTAAATTTCCAACTAGATGTCACAAGATTATCATAAATACAACATGTCAAAAATCGTATTCTTGGGACTTCCCTTGCCCAGTGGTTAAGACTCCATGCTCCCAATACAGGGGACACGGGTTCGATCCCTGGTTGGGGGACTAAGATCCTGCACGCCGCATGATGTGGCCAAAAAATAAATAAATAAAGAACACTAGCTTAAAAAAAATTGTATTTTTCATTCTTCACCATAACCTCCTCCAATGTGCTCCTCCTTTAGATTTTTCCACCTCAGAAAATGGCGCCCTCACTGACCAGTTGCTCAAATCAGAAATGTAGCTGTCATCCTTGAAACCACTCTCTTCTCCTTTCAATCCATCACCAAGTTACATTTTTATTTCTTAAATATTTCTGGAAGCCAACAGCTACTCTTTGCCTTCACTACCACAGCCTTAGTCTATGCCACTATCTTCTTTACCTGGAGGACTATGATAGTCTCCTAATTAGTATCCCCACATTCATTCATTCTTCCACTTTAATCCATATAGTAAATGATCATTTAAAAATACTCTTTGGGACTTCCCTGGTGGTCCAGCAGTTAAGACTCCATGGTCCCAATGCAGGGGGCCTGGGTTCAATCCCTGGTCAGGGACTTAGATCCTGCATGCTGCAACTAAAGATCCCACACATGGCAACGAAGATTCCCCGTGCTGCAACTAAGACCTGGTGCAGCCAAATAAATAAATATTTAAAAAATAAAAAAATAAAAATATTTTCCACCTCGTGCCACCTCCCTGCTTAAAACACACCAATGGCCCCTGCTTCCCTCTTCATCTTCACCTTGCACCTTTCTCCCTTCTCTAAGTACCATCCAGCCCTAATGGCTGCCTTCCTCCTATGGGTTCAGGGTTTCCTGCCCCAGATCCTTTACACATTTTATTCTCTCTGCTTGGATTCTTTTTCCCTCCACAATATTTCTCTTCCCCATCTCTCCTAACTTTTACTCATTCTTTAGCCTATTTTTAAATGTCGGATCCTCAGAAATGCATCCCCTTAACTATAAAATCTGATTTAGGACTCACTTTATATTCCCTTGCAAAATAGCCTCCTATTTTTTTTTTCTTACCAATCACTAATTTCAACTTCTAATTATAGATGCATTTGTCTGATTACTTGTGTCTTCCAACATAGTTATTTTGTTCACTTTTCTACCCAGCAATCAGAACAGTTCCTGGCACATTATAGACAGTTAGTATTTGTTGAATGACAATGAATGAGCTTTGTTAGCTGAAGAGATTTTTATAATCTAATTACTTTTTTTTACTCTGTTATAGCCAAGATACCCTTTTGATTATGATTTTTCTTCCCACATAGCTTGATAACTAGGAGAGAACACACTGATCATTTGAGAGATAGCTCTTAGTTTAAAAAGTGATGTTCACAACACCCTTTCATGATAAAAACACACAAAAAACCCCAACAACTAGGAATAAAAGGAACTTATCTCAACATAATAAAAGCTATATACTAAAAACCTACAGTGAACATCATGGTTAAAGACTGAAAGCTTTTCCTCTGAGATCAGCAACAAGGCAGGGATGCTTGCTTTCACCACTTCTATTCAACGTAGTACTGGAAGTTCTAGTCAGAGCAGCTCGCAAGAAAAAGACATAAAGCCACCCAAGTTGGAAAGGAAAAAGCAAAATTATCTGCAGATTATTTGATATTCCATGTAGAAATCTCTAAAGATTTCATACACAAAAAAAAAACTGTTAGAGTTAATTACTGAGCTCAGCAAAGTAGCAAGATATAAGGTCAACACACAAAAGTCAGTTGTATTTCTATAAACAATGAATGATCTAAAAAGGAAATTACAAAAACAATTCCATTCACAATAGCATCAAATATACTTAAGAATGTACTTAACCAAGGAGGTGAAAGACTTGTATAATGAAAACTATAATACGTTGCTGAAAGAAATTAAAGAAGACAAAAATAGATGGAAACACATCCCATGTTCATGGATTGGAAGACTTAATATAGTTAAAATGTCAGTACTACTCAAACCAATCTACAGATTCAATGCAATCACTAGCAAAATCCCAATGACCTTTTTTTTGCAGAAATAAAAGAACCTATCCTAAATTCATGTGGAATCTCAAGGGACTCCGAATAGCCAAAATGATCTTGAAAAAGATGAACAAGACTGGAGGATTCAAAACTTTCTGATTTTAAAACTTACTAACATCATGTATAAACATTAGCTCAAAATGGATCAAAGACCTAAATGTAAGACCTAAAACAATAAAACTCTTGCAAGAAAAAACAGGATAAAAGATCCTTTACAACATTGGATTTGGCAGTGATTTCTTGGATATGACACCAAAGGCACAGGTAACAAAAGAAAAAATAGACACACTGGACACTTCATGAAAATTGAAAATTTTTGTATATCAAAAGGCACTATCAATAAAGTAAAAAGGCAACCCATAGAAGAAAATATTTGCAAATCCTATATCTGATATGGAATTAATATCCAGAATATATAGAAAATTCCTAAAACTCAACAACAACAAAAAAATCAAACAATCCAATTAAAAAAATGGGCAAAGGACATTTCTCCACAGAAGACATACAAATGGCTAATAAGCACAAGAAAAGATACTTAACATCACTAATCAGTAAGGAAATACAAACCAAACTAAAATGAGGTGCCACCTCACACCTATTAGTATGACTACTACCAAAAAACAGAAAACAACAAGTGTTGGCAAGGATGCGGAGAAACTGGGACACTTGTACAGCATTGGTGGGAATGTAAAATAGTATAGCTGCTGTGGAAAAGAGTATGACATTTCCTCAAAAACTTAAAAATAGAATTACCATATGATTCAGCAAATCTACTTTTGGATATATACCCAAAAGAATTGAAAGCAAGGTCTCGAAGAGATATTTGTATACCTATGTTCACAGCAGCCTTATTCACAACAGATAAAACGTGGAAGCAACCCAAGTGTCCATCAACAGAAGAAAGGATAAGCAAAATGTGGTATATACAGACAGTGGAGTATTATTCAGCCTTAAAAAGGAAGGAAATTCTGTATAAATGAGAATTTATCATATACAGTTGACCCTTGAACAACATGGGTTTGAACTGTGTGGGTGTACTTACACGTGGATTCTTTTCAATAATAAACATGGTGGTACTACACAATCTGTGGTTGGTTGACTCTGAGGATATGGAACCATGGATATGGAGGAACCAAACAGACAGAGGACTAACTATAAGGTATACGCAGGTTTTCAACTGTGTGGAGGATCAGTGCCCCTAGCCCCTTCATGGTTCAAGGGTCAACTGTACTATTCTTTATTTTATATCTGTCCTAAGGTAATAAAGGAATAAAGAAATGATGCCTAGACAGATACGTGAAAAAAAGTTTAAAGTGAGTTTTCAAAAATATTTGTATATAAAAATTTTTCTTTAATGAAAGTTAGCTTTTCTACAATGCTCCCAAATTCCGTGTTTGTGGAAAAGCCTGAAAAAATTATCATTTTTTTCTGTGTTGCCAACAGGATAAAAATCAGTGTAAGCAGTAAAAATGGTTATTGCTCTGGTATTTTATAGTTTCATATATTTTCCAAATTTCTCTATTTAAAATTTCATAAAAGAATCTTTTCCTTCTTGGACATTTATAGGCTCATTTATTTTGAGTTGAAGACAGCTCTACTTACATAAACTTATTGCTTAATAAATTATGTAACCTTACAAATAGAAACATTAGAATTCATGAAATAGAGAAAGCCAAAAAGAAAAAGTAATATCCATTTTAGTGAAATACACATAGTAAATTATGGAATAAAGCACCTAGAATAGCAGTTTTTAAAAGTTGGATGTCAGGAAGAAGGCTATTCTCTTCAACAATCCTTAGTGACACAATTTATAAGTTGTCTCCTTGATTTTATGTTATCTTCTTAATTTTTCTTCCTCCAAATGTAAACCTCTCAGCCTATATATAACATTATGGATATTGAAAATATTTATAGGTGTGAATAGCTGCAAATGACATAGGCTACCAGAAAATATATGTAATTTTTGGATCTCTGGAATAATATGTAGAAAATACTTCAGAGTAGTAAAAAAGCTTACACCACTATTTCCAATTCAAAATACTTTACAGTTTTTAACCTTGTATTCCTTGTATTACGCAGTGTAGAAAAAAATGTGAAGTTCTGAGTGCTGACTTTATTTTTCAGGGCCCAGAAATGAATGTTTATCTGAAACAAGTACATCAAATTTTAATCAGGTTATACATGGAAACCCTGATGCTGGTGAAAAAAAAAATTTTTTTTTCTCTATGTAAGTAAATAATACAATTATTCTTTAAACGTTGCCTAAGCGTTTTGGTAAAGACTAGTTTTATACTCTTCATAGTATTTTCATCTTTGAAAAAACCTTATGATTTAATTTCTATGTTTTCCGTGTGTTTTTTTTTTCTATGTTAAAATGACTATATTTTTAAAAATCCACTATTGCTTATTAGCAATATAAATAATTTTGTGCTTTTCGAGGACACCAATGTCGTGTTCCAGCTGCTTCATCTCTTCTTCTAGCTTCTGCTTGCGAATCTTCTTTGGTATGGAGTCGATGAAGACCGAGAGGGACTGAAACTCCTTATGTACTTCTTCCCAGTTCTTTTTCAGCCCCTGCAAATGGTAAAGAAAACTGTACATAGCCAAGTAAACTGCAGAAGCAGAGTAAATCGCAAAGAAAATTGCACTGGAAAGGAAAAATGTAAACAGGTAAAGAAAGCTGACAAAAATAACTAAAAAATGATATGTGTTTATCAAGTTCTTGGCCACAGTAACAAAAAATACTGTACAGAGGCCAAACCCTGTCCTTGATTGTGTGCTCAATTCCCACTGGGAGTATTTATTTTCTTTGTTTTTAATGTTACTGTACTTGTTTTTACCATCAAATACGTGTATGCAGAGTTATGAGTAGTATGAAACTAAGCTCGTAGCAAATGCTTTGGTAAAAACAACTTAAGAGTTGATGTCCCAAGCAAAAAAACAATTTTGAACAGGAAATTATTTCTTATAAAAATTTTCATTTGTTTTCTTTAGAAAAAAAATATTATCCTCATTCTTCAACAGAGAAATCACATCAAAACACTTGATTCTGACTTACATGGCCATGTTTTCTTACATCTGACTAAATGGAATTGTATAAAATGCCAAAATTCAATTTAACAAGTGATAATCTTTTATGTGTTTTCAGTATTAGAAAGAATTCTTCCTCCATATAGTTAATGGATCTATACTTCCCATTAATTTATTCTAGAAATGACTGAAATATCATTACATGTAACACATATGCTAATTCAATAATGTAAGTTAACATTTTATGTTCTCAGAAACCAACAAATTCAAAATTAGGAATCTCTTAGGAGCAATAAAGGTTATTTCCATCTCTGCACAGTTATCATTTCTTATCACAATGCACTAGAGGCTCCATTGATAAAATGGTCTTAAACTAACTGAACTCATGCAATGAAATTTTATAAATTAACACTTTGTTATTCACTATGGGTGCACAAATCATTTTATTTACACAAAAATGAAAAGTAAAACTGAAAGTAAAATTTAAAATATTGCCTGGAAATTATGATCCGTGACACACAGATGGAAAAACATATCCCATGCAAATGAAGACCAAAAGAAAGCTGGGGTAGCTATACTTATGACAGAAAAAACTGACTTTGAAACAAAGACTGTAATAAGGGACAAAGGGCATGACATAATGATAAAGGGGTTGATACAAGAGGATATAACATTTTTAAATATTTATGTACCCAACATAAGAGCATCAAAATATTAATGCAGGGCTTCCCTGGTGGCGCAGTGGCTGAGAATCTGCCTGCCAATGCAGGGGACACGGGTTCGAGCCCTGGTCTGGGAAGATCCCACATGCTGCAGAGCAACTAGGCCCGTGGGCCACAACTACTGAGCCTGCGCGTCTGGAGCCTGTGCTCCGCAACAAGAGAGGCCGCGATAGTGAGAGGCCTGCGCACCGCGATGAAGAGTGGCCCCCGCTTGCCACAACTAGAGAAAGCCCTCACATAGAAACAAAGACCCAACACAGCCAAAAAAATAAAATAAATAAATAAATAAGTCAGGAGCTCTTAAAAAAAAAAATTAATGCAAATATTAACAAATTGAAAGAAAAAACCAGACAGCAATACTATAATAGTAGGGGACTTTAATATTCCACTTACATCAATGGATAGATCATCCAGACAGAAAATCAGTAAGGAAACATCAACTTTAAATGACAGGTTAGATCAGATGGACTTCACAGATATATATAAAACTTTCCATCCAAAAGCAACAAATACACATTCTTCTCAAGTGTACACAGAACATTCTCCAGCACAGATCATATGTTAGGCTACAAACCAAGTCTTAATAAATTTAAGAGGATTGAAATCATATCAAACATATTTTCTGACCACAATGGTATGAAACTAGAAATAGACCATAGTCTATTAAGTATGCATAGCATTATGTTTAAAAAACCAAATACTGTAATTAAAAAAATACTTTACTGCTAAAAAATGCTAACCATCATCTGGCAGTGCAGGGTTTCCACAAATCTTCAATTTGTAAAAATCTCAGTATCTGTGAAGCACAGTAAAATGAAGTGCAATAAAACAAGGTATGCCTGTACCCTAATCAAGTGGGATTTATTCCAGAGAGGCAAGGCTGGTTCAATATTCGCAAATCAGTCAATGTGATACACTACATTAATAAAGTAAAGGATAAAAATCATATGATCACCTCAATTGATGCAAAAAAGCATGATAAAATTCTACCTCCATTTATGATTAAAAAAAACTCTCAACAAAGTGCACACAGAGGGAACATACCTCAACATAATAAAGGCCAAATACGACAAACCCACAGCCAACATCATACTCAATGGTGAAAAGCTAAAAGCTTTTCCTCTAAGATCAGGAACAAGACAAAGATGCCCACTCTTGCCACTTTTATTCAACATAGTATTGGAAGTCCTAGCCAGAGCTCAGGAGTAGCATAATTTAAAATTATTGATTAAAAAAAAAGAAAGAAAATATGGTCCTTGAAAATCATGGCCATACATTTAGATTTATGAGAGAATTAGAAGTGTCTTATATAACAATACCTTCATAATAAGCCCTCATAGTACAAATTTAATCTTGTAAACTTTTCGGGGACAAAATGGTTTATTTCCATGCTCAGGTAAAAATGACTACAAGTTTGGACACACTTTATAGAAAAGATTTGTTGAGAAAAAAGGCCACAAATGCTGAACATTTCTTGAGTGAGATTATATCAAGGATTTGGGAAAGGGAAAAGATAGAAGCATCTTCTAAATTTTAAAAAGAGGGGGATGGGCTAACACAGTTCTTAATAGTGTATGAGAAGTATTCCAATAAGAAGTCCTCAAAAGAATTCTGTTTCTCTACAGCCTTTCATTATGAAATGGGAAATATGTTTCCACAGTGCTCCACAGGGTTGCCTATTGCAGAGAAGAAATCTATGTATTTATACACTTTGAAATATCAAAGGTTTCTCATAGCTCCTTGGGTGATCTTTCCCTATTATTTGTGGTCACAGCAGCTACACGTTTTGCAGTCTTTCTTTTTAAAGGATAGTCTTCTTTATCTTCCAGTGTGTACAATAACATTTGGATCAAAGTCAACCTCTAGGGATGGGAACTAAATGTGATTGATATTTCATATTATACCGAAATAGCCTCTTAGCGGTTTTGTGGTTATTTCATGTAAAAAAAATCTTTTATCCACTGCAGCGATACTGATTTTCCCTTACCTTTATTTCTTCATTTTTCTCTCTACTAGTTTAATACTGAAATAATATTGTTAATTTTGGAAAAATTTCACATAGGAGAAGCAGTCATAAAATAATAGGAAGTGTGTTCAGGTCCATCCTCCTCTGCTGCCACCCCCATCCATTCTCCACCTTCTTGTTCTGCGCTGTGACTAGGGGCTGGGCGGTGGTGGGGCTGAGGTATGTATTCCTATGGGCTGCTCCTCCCCCAGCACTGTTCCCTCCAGCCTCTGCCTGAATTCAGCCAAGGAAGGCACCGGTGGGAGGAGAGCGAGCTTGGGGCATTTCTTCCCCCACCCTTGACATCACCTGGACACGACTGGCCCTTCCATCTGTGACTACAGTGCCTTTCGGGGCCCCTCTTCCAGGCTCCAGCTCCCACCCGGCTCTGGTAATGCTGTTTCCTGCCCCTGCCCTTCCAGCCCAGGGTGGTGGTGATTCCCACTGTCCCTAGTCCTGGGTGCCTCAGTGTTCCTTGTTGGTTCCCTTAGCCCTGCTGCACCTCTGTAAATAGTTCCTTTGTAAATTCTCTTCAGAATCCCAGCCGAGTATGCCTTCTATATCCTGCTGGATCCCAGGCGGGAAGAGCTTCCCTCTGTTGCCTCTCATGCACGTGCTTATCATGTGGTAGGAAAACACCGGCCTGGGAACTGGTCGATGTGCGTTTTAGTCCCTCGTCAGCTACTTGATAATGTTGTGACCAGGGGCACATGTAAACCCACCTCCAAGTTCACTGACAGTAAGGACCACATTTGTTTTGCTCACAACAGTATATCCCCCAGGCTGGGTACAGTGAGTGGAACATGGTAGATTAGATGTTCAGTAGATGAATGGAGGGATGAATGAACAGATGTGCCCACTTAATACTGATACATTTGTATTTTCTATCCTCATCTGTGAAATGAGAAGTCTGGAATAATTAGACCAGATGATCCCTTCCTGGATAACGAGACTGTTATTTTATGAAGAATGAGCAGAATGTGCCCTACTCAGGGACATGTGACCATACTGTCACAGAACTACATGCAACTCTCAACCAGGGAAGGGAGCAGGGCTCAGGGTTTGTCAGGGACAGAGCTCGTGGCTTTGTTACCATGGCAGCTACACTACCCAGCTAATACGGCATCCAAGGGAGGATCGGCTATTGTCTACCAAAGTGTCTACAAAGAAACTCTGTAGCGACCACGTCAGGAAGCTGAGAGCTGCTGACCCACTAAGCAGGTGCCCGAGGGAAGAGCCTTTTCCTTCCCAGGGAGGTTCTTCCTTTCTTTTCCTATTTTTCTTAGATATGAAAACCTGGCTTTCACAAAGGCATGTATGTTTTAAGAATGGCAGACTCTGATGGAGGGAGGGAAGGAAGGAGGGAGAGAGGGAGGGAGGGAACCAAAGAGCGGTGCTCTTCCTGAAAATGACGGGCCGAGTCCCACTTCCACGTGTGCCAGACTTCTTGCCTGCCTGCCTTCCTTCCTTCTCTCCAGCGCACCATTATTAATCACCTGTGTTTACACTGGGCACTGGGTTAGGCATTGCAGAGATTGCTGACAACAAAGAGACAGGGTCCCCGCCCTCGGGCCACTCCTGCTGTCTGCGATATCCTCTTACTCTGCAGTTTAAGGCGCAGCTAAAGACCTACCTACGTCCTGCACTGGATGTTCATGCCTGCGAACCTTATAAAACATATGATCTGTACACACACACATCTTTCTATATGTACATATATACACAGCACCTCTTATCAATTAAATTACAACATTATCCATAGCAGAAATTTTATTTTATGCCCCTTGGGGCTTAGCATGATACTCTATGCAGAACAGACATTTAATAAGTGTTTACTGATGATTGGGATGACACTGATAAAATGCTAAGAATTTATAACAGCATATGAATCCATTTTTCAATAGAAATTAATGTGGTAAAGATAGCTTTTTTTTTTCTGTTTTGAAAAGGTCACCAGAAATGACTTTGTAGAAAGTTTTCAAAGTAACAAAACAAAGAATAAAGTACTATTTTTACCTCTGCAAGAGAGCACAACTATAGAACAGTGTAAGTAGGTGCTTAATACTCTCTAAAGATGATGGAGCAACGGTGCTCACATCCCCCAATATTTTAAATGCTTCAGATAGAAGTCTTGCATTAAAAACTCCAGTGTAAGTGTCTTTAAGTCTGTTTTATTCCAAATAAAGAAAACATATGTAAAGCCTAACACCTGGTTATTTTAAAATCTGGACACTTGCTTATAAGAAAGAAAAAAAAAGTTGGTCTAGAGACAGTTTCAATTATTCTAGAGCTCCACCTAGTGAAAAATATCTACCTTATGGATATTATTTTTGAAAAATTCAGGGGCATGGGAATGAAAATCAAAATGCTTTTTTACTTTATTTATGCATGTTCATTGAAGGAGAAGCTTAGCTTGCTTATGACACTACTTCAGGAAGAAACAGAAGGTCACCTAGTTGGAAACAAATTATTATTCAACAATCCCTATATCACAACTTTTTGCTCTCCCCAAAGAGCCAGCTTTGTTGCATGCAGTTGTCACTATAAGCAAAAGAGAGTGTTCTGATTTCAAAATCAAAGTGCTGGCCTTAATAATCACTGATGGTGGACCTTTCTTTCACAGATGTTTTAAAGAGTTACACATGAATGTAAACTACAGACGCTTACCTGCAGAACTGCCACCCTTTCTTCATCAGATAGCCTTTTCATAGCTGCTTCCCTGAGGTTTTCCTGGATATAGTTATCATATTCCTCCTGGGCTTTCTTCACTTCTTCATTTCGCTTACGTATATATTCAGGCGTGACACCATAACCCTTGTAAGGATTTTTCAGGAAAAAAAAATCAACATCCTGAAAGTAATCTTATATATGTGTACATACTAAGCAATGATTAGGAGCAAAAGAAATGTTACAGACTTAAAGCCTTTGCTCAAAACACTGCAAGTTAACAAAAGTCGGTGATTTTTTTTTCCTGTTCGGAACTAGTTGATTCTGGTCATTTAAAACCATCTGTGCTGTTATCATGGCTGTTTGTTTTCCCTCTTTTGAATGTTCCCAGTGCCTGTTCTTGGCTGATGACTTGGCCCTTACTTTAACCCGAAGAACTGGATTTTCTTTATATCTTTTAGGTGCTTCAGATTTTACCTTGAAATATCTCAAGTATCTTAAGGTCTCTTGTGCATGATCTCGTAAAAAAAAAAAAAAAAAAGGAAGATAAATGCTTCCAATGCATTGTAAGAACAAACTCTTAAAGATGCTAGCCACATCTGCTTTAAGAAAAAATTGACTTGGGCCCCTAAGGTTGTTTTTGGAACTACAAAATACAATTTTAGGCTCCTGGGCTGCTTACAAGGACTGACAGTGAAGCAATCAGCTATGATTCTTTCAACTTAGTGAATGTGTCGATACCACTGTGTAGAGAAACAGAACTACTCCCTGTTCATTCTTCAAAGAATTATTTCAGGATGTACTTGGTGCTAGCTACACTAGTGAATAAGAAAGGCAAAGTTTCTGTCCTCGTGGAATGTGCATTCTATACTGAGAGAAACTCACCAAAAATAAAGTATAAAATAATATATATAAGTGCTCCACAGTAAAATACAGTAAGAAGAAGGAAAGTCATGAGAACTATTTGAGATAAATAAACATGTCAGGGAAGACCAGACGGCAGACAGCAAAAGCAAGAAGAACTACAATCCTGCAGCCTGTGGAACAAAAACCACATTCACAGAAAGACAGACAAGATGAAAAGGCAGAGAGCTATGTACCAGATGAAGGAACAAGATAAAACCCCAGAAAAACAACTAAATGAAGTGGAGATAGGCAACCTTCCAGAAAAAGAATTCAGAATAATGATAGTGAAGATGATCCAGGACCTCGGAAAAAAGAATGGAGGCAAAGATCAAGAAGACGCAAAAATGTTTAACAAAGACCTAGAAGAATTACACAACAAACAAACAGAGATGAACAATACAATAACTGAAATGAAAAATACACTAGAAGGAATCAATAGCAGAATAACTGAGGCAGAAGAACGGATAAGTGACCTGGGAAGACAGAATGGTGGAATTCACTGCCATGGAACAGAATAAAGAAAAAAGAATGAAAAGAAATGAAGACAGCCTAAGAGACCTCTGGGACAACATTAAACGCAACAACATTCGCATTATAGGGGTCCCAGAAGGAGAAGAGAGAGAGAAAGGACCAGAGAAAATATTTGAAGAGATTATAGTCGAAAACTTCCCTAACATGGGAAAGGAAATAGCCGCCCAAGTCTAGGAAGCGCAGAGAGTCCCAGGCAGGATAAACCCAAGGACAAACACGCCAAGACACATAGTAAACAAATTGGCAAAAATTAAAGACAAAGGAAAATTATTGAAAGCAGCAAGGGAAAAATGACAAATAACATACAAAGGAACTCCCATCAGGTTAACAGCTGATTTCTCAGCAGAAACTCTATAAGCCAGAAGGGAGTGGCATGATATATTTAAAGTGATGAAAGGGAAGAACCTACAACCAAGATTACTCTACCCGGCAAGGATCTCATTTAGATTTGATGGAGAAATCAAAAGCTTTACAGACAAGCAAAAGCTAAGAGAATTCAGCACCACCAAACCAGCTCCACAACAAATGCTAAAGGAACTTCTCTAAGTGGGAAACACAAGAGAAGAAAAGGACCTACAAAAACAAATGCATCACAGTTAAGAAAATGGTAATAGGAACATACATATTGATAATTACCTTAAACATGAATGGATTAAATGCTCCAACCAAAAGACACAGGCTTGCTGAATGGATACAAAACCAAGACCCATATATATGCTGTCTACAAGAGACCCTCTTCAGACCTAGGGACACATAAAGACTGAAAATGAGGGGATGGAAAAAGATATTACATGCAAATGTAAATCAAAAGAAAGCTGGAGTAGCAATACTCATATCAGATAAAATAGACTTTATAATAAAGAATGTTACAAGAAACAAGGAAGGACACTAAATAATGATCAAGGGATCATTCCAAGAAAAAGATTTAACAATTATAAATATATATGCACCCAACATAGGAGCACCTCAATACATAAGGCAACCGCTAACAGCTATAAAAGAGGAAATCAACAGAACACAATAATAGTGGGAGACTTTAACACCTCACTTACACCAATGGACAGATCATCCAAAGAGAAAATTAATAAGGAAACACAAGCTTTAAATGACACAATAGACCAGATAGATTTAATTGATATTTATAGGACATTCCATCCAAAAACAGCAGACTACACTTTCTTCTCAAGTGCGCATGGAACATTCTCCAGGATAGATCACATCTTGGGTCACAAATCAAGCCTCAGTAGTTAAGAAAACTGAAATCATATCAAGCATCTTTTCTGACCACAACGCTATGAGATTAGAAATCAGTTACAGGGGAAAAAACGTAAAAAACACAAACACATGGAGGCTAAACAATACGTTACTAAATAACCAAGAAATCAAAGAGGAAATCAAAAAATACCTAGAGACAAATGACAATGAAAACATGATGATCCAAAACCTATGGGATGCAGCAAAAGCAGTTCTAAGAGGGAAGTTTACAGCAATACAAGCCTACCTCAAGAAACAAGAAAAATCTCAAATAAACAATCTAACCTTACACCTAAAGGAACTAGAGAAAGAAGAACAAACAAAACCCAAAGTTAGTAGAAGGAAAGAAATCATAAAGATCAGAGCAGAAATAAATGAAATAGAAACAAAGAAAACGATAGCAAAGATCAATAAAACTAAAAGCTGGTTCTTTGAGAAGATAAACAAAATTGATAAACCACTGGCCAGACTCATCACGAAAAAGAGGGGGAGGACTCAAATAAATAAAATTAGAAATGAAAAAGGAAAAGTAACAACAGACACCACAGAAATACAAAGCATCCTAAGAGACTACTACAAGCAACTCTATGCCAATAAAATGGACAACCTGGAAGAAATGGACAAACTCTTAGAAAGGTATAACCTTCCAAGACTGAACCAGGAAGAAATAGAAAATATGAACAGACCAATCACAAGTAATGAAATTGAAACTGTGATTAAAAATCTTCCAAAAAACAAAAGTCCAGGACCAGATGGCTTCACAGGTGAATTCTATCAAATATTTAGAGAAGCGCTAACACCCATGCTTCTCAAACTCTTCCAAAAAATTGCAGGGGAAGGAACACTCCCAAACTCATTCTATGAGGCCACCATCACCCTGATACCAGACAAAGATACTACACAAAAAGAAAATTACAGACCAATATCACCGATGAATCTAGATGCAAAAATCCTCAACAAACTGCTAGCAAACAAAATCCAACAACACAGGGGCTTCCTTGGTGGCGCAGTGGTTGAGAATCTGCCTGCCAATGCAGGGGATACGGGTTCGAGCCCTGGTCTGGGAAGATCCCACGTGCTGCAGAGCAGCTGGGCCCGTGAGCCACAACCACTGAGCCTGTGCGTCTGGAGCCTGTGCTCCGCATCAAGAGAGGCCACGATAGTGAGAGGCCCGCACACTGCGATGAAGAGTGGCCCCTGCTTGCCACAACTAGAGAAAGCCCTCGCACAGAAATGAAGACCCAACACAGCCATAAATAAATAAATAAACAAATACTTTAAAAAAAAATCCAACAACACATTAAAAGGATCATACACCATGATCAAGTGGGGTTTACCCAGGCATGCAAGGATTCTTCAATATATGCAAATCAATCAATGTGATACACCATATTAACAAATTGAAGAATAAAAATCATATGATCATCTCAATAGATGCAGAAAAAGCTTTTGACAAATTCAACACTCATTTATGATAAAAACTCTCCAGAAAGTGGGCATAGAGGGAACCTACCTCAACATAATAAAGGCCATATAAGACAAACCCACAGCAAATATCATTCTCAATGGTGAAAAACTGAAAGCATTTCCTCTAAGATCAGGAATAAGACAAGGATGTCCACTCTTGCCACTATTATTCAACACAGTTTTGGTATTCCTAGCCACGGCAGTCAGAGAAGAAAAAGAAATAAAAGGAATACAAATTGGAAAAGAAGAAGTAAAACTGTCACTGTTTGCAGATGTCATGACACTATACATAGAGAATCCAAAAGATGCCACCAGAAAACTACCAGAGCTAATCAATGAATTTGGTAAAGTTGTAAATAATTACATAATTAATGCACAGAAACCTCTTGCATTCCTATACACTAATGACGAAAAATCTGAAAGAGAAATTAAGGAAACACTCTCACTTACCACTGCAACAAAAAGAATAAAAACCTAGGAATAAACCTAACTAGGGAGACAAAAGACCTGTATGCAGAAAACTATAACACACTGATGAAAGAAATTAAAGATGATACAAACAGACGGAGAGATATACCATGTTCTTGGATTGGAAGAATCAATATTGTGAAAATGACTATACTACCCAAAGCAATCTACAGATTCAATGCAATCCCTATCAAATTACCAATGGCATTTTTTATGGAACTAGAACAAAAAATCTGAAAATTTGTATGGAGACACAAAAGACCCCGAATAGCCAAAGCAGTCTTGAGGGGAAAAAACGGAGCTGGAGGAATCAGACTCCTTGACTCCAGACTATACTACAAAGCTACAGTAATCAAGACAATCTGGTACTGGCACAAAAACAGAAATATAGATCAATGGAACAGGATAGAAAGCTCAGATATAAACCCACGCACATATGGTCACCTTATCTTTGATAAAGGAGGCAAGAATATACAGTGGAGAAAAGACAGCCTCTTCAATAAGTGGTGCTGGGAAAACTGGACAGCTACATGTAAAACAATGAAATTAGAACACTCCCTAACACCATACACAAAAATAAACTCAAAATGGATTAGAGACCTAAATGTAAGACTGGACTATAAAACTCTTAGACGAAAAAAAAAAAACAAAAAACTCTTAGACGAAAACATAGGAAGAACACTCTTTGACATAAATCACAGCAAGATCTTTTTTGATCCACCTCCTAGAGTAATGGAAATAAAAACAAAAATACACAAATGGGACCTAATGAAACTTAAAAACTTTTGCACAGCAAAGGAAACTATAAACAAGACGAAAAGACAACCCTCAGAATGGGAGAAAATATTTGCAAACGAATCAATGGACAACGGATTAATCTCCAAAACATATAAGCAGCTCGTGCAGCTCAATATTTTTTTTATAATAATTTTTTTTTAATTTTAGGAATTTTTAAAAAATTAATTAATTTATTTATTTTTGGCTATGTTGGGTCTTCGTTTCTGTGAGGGCTTTCTCTAGTTGCGGCAAGCAGGGGCCACTCTTCATCACGGTGCGCGGGCCTCTCACTATTGCGGCCTCTCTTGTTGGGAGCACAGGCTCCAGACACGCAGGCTCAGTAGTTGTGGCTCACGGGCCTAGTTGCTCCGCGGCATGTGGGATCTTCCTAGACCAGGGCTCGAACCCATGTCCCCTGCATTGGCAGGCAGATTCTCAACCACTGCGCCACCAGGGAAGCCATCGTGCAGCTCAATATTAATGAAACAAACACCCCAATCCAAAAATGGGCAGAAGACCTAAATAGACATTTCTCCAAAGAAGACATACACATGGCCAAGAAGCACATGAAAAACTGCTCAACATCACTAATTATTAGAGAAATGCATAACAAAACTACAATGAGGTATCACCTCACACCAGTTAGAATGGGCGTCATCAGAAAATCTGCAAACAACAAATGCTGGAGAGGGTGTGGAGAAAAGGGAACCCTCTTGCACTGTTGGTGGGAATGTAAATTGATACAGCCACTATGGAGAACAGTATGGAGGTTCTTTAAAAAACTAAAAATAGAATTACCATATGACCCAGCAATCCCACTACTAGGCATATACCCAGAGAAAACCATAATTCAAAAGGACCAATGCACCCCAATGTTCATTGCAGCACTATTTACAGTAGCCAGGACATGGAAGCAACCTAAATGCCCATCGACAGATGAATGGATAAAGAAGATGTGGTACATATATGCAATGGAATATTACTCAGCCATAAAAAGGAACGATATTGGGTCATTTGTAGAGATGTGGATGGATCTAGAGACTGTCATACAGAGTGAAATAAGTCAGAAAGAGAAAAACAGATATCGTATATTAACGCATATAGGTGGAACCTAGGAAAATGGTACAGATGAACCAGTTTGCAGGGCAGAAATAGAGACGCAGATGTAGAGAACAAACGTATGGATACCAAGGGGGGAAAGTGGCAGGGCGGGGGTGTGGTGGTGGGGGGATGAATTGGGAGATTGGGATTGACATGTATACACTAATATGTATAAAATGGATAACTAATAAGAACCTGATGTATAAAAAAATAAATTAAATTAAATTAAAAATAAAAAAAGATGTCAGGGAAGACCTCTCTGAGGAAGTAGCTGTTGCGAGATATGAGTCATTAAAACTATTCACAAATATTCTGGTTCTTCTCCTTCTAGGCACTTGGTATGACAATATTTTCCTACTCCCCTTCAAGTAAGATGCAGCCATGTGACCTGAATTTCCCCGTGTGAGTGGAAGTCATGTCCTTTTTGGGTAGAAGCCTCATGAACTAATGGCTGACTTGCCGTGTTCTGTTTCTCTCTGGTGTGGTGATGGGTGATGTTTTCGGTTGCCTGGGTCCTGGAATGAGGACGAGAAGCAGAGCTCCCGACAATCCTCAATGCACAGGTCACACGAGCAAGCAATAAGTCTTAGTTGCTTTTAGTTACTGAAATTTGGGGGTTGTTAACCACAGCACAACCTAACCTAATCCTGACAACAAGGGATAGAAATCCTAGCTACAAACGTGTTCTGGAAAGTTGCAAAGCACTATACAAATAGACTCTAAGAGCTCAGTATTCTGGTAAATTAGTTTCATGGTAACCAGTTCAATCCATTTCACGAAACACTGAGGGCAACACCTCATTTCAGCTTAGTACAACCACTGAGGTTCATAATGATGATTGTGTCATCACAAGTGATTAAATTATGTTTAGCATACTCTGTTTAGGAAAAAGAACTACCTCACAAATGGGTAAAAGCTGCAGTGATCTGAAATATTCCCATGTGTTGGATCATTGAGGGCTAATGTATACTATTAATATTAATAATTGCATATATTATAATATCCACTCTTTACTGAACTTCTATTAGGTACCAGGTATTGTGTCAAGTGCTTAATATATTTTATATCATTTAATCCTCACCATGCTGTGATAAATCTAGTAACTTGTTAAAAATCACAGAGTTAAGTAAGTGGCAGATTTAGAATTTGAAATGCTTGTCTTCCTATTATTGCTATGTAACTCAGGCATACATCCATGTTTCAGTTTGCTTACACAAATTATTCTCATGGCACAAATGGACATGTAATACTTTATATGAAACTAAAACATGAGGTTCATTCACTTTTAAAAAATGGCCTTGCCTTTAAAAGGACTTCCTATCTCACTTACCAATAATAGATTTTAAAGCTTAACTCAGATAAGTAGAAAGTAAGTTGAGTTAGTTCTTCGTAAGCCCTGACTGGTTAGCCATCGAGAGTACACTAGGAGCAGAGAATTTGCATGGCTTCATAGACAAGCACAGGTAGACTAACCTTGTTTTTTTCTGTCTCTGTGATGGAGACTCTCAATTTCCTGTTCAAGGCAGAAAATGTATTGAAATGGACAGCTTAGGTGGAAGGCAGCCAGTGTGGCGGTTTGTGGCATGACCATCAAAGGAGAAGGGTTTTTACATGATGGTGGAGAAATGATGGATTGGAAATGGCTTTAAAAAGTCAGGAGAGGGGCTTCCCTGATGGCGCAGTGGTTAGGAATCCGCCTGCCAATGCCGGGGACAGGGGTTCGAGCCCTGGTCTGGGAGGATCCCACATGCCGTGGAGCGGCTGGGCCCGTGAGCCACAGCTGCGGAGCCTGCGTGCCACAGCTACTGGGCCCGTGCACCCTGGAGCCCGTGCTCCACAACCGGAGGGGCCGCAACAATGAGAAGCCCGTGCACCGCAACTGAGAGTGGCCCCCGCTCGCCGCAACTAGAGAAAGCCATGCACAGCAACAAAGAACCAAAGCAGCCAAAAATAAATTAAAAAAAAAAAAAAAAGATCCAGGAGAATGAAATTTCTGCTTTTCCACACCCTATGGGACAAGGACCGTGAGGAGCCTCCAGGGGCCATAGAAGGAAGACGTATCCAGAGAAACTTGAAATCTTTGTAAGCATGAGCTGCCAACTCCTAGATTCCTACTAAGGTCTTCCAAAGGTGTCTCAGCCAGCTGAGTGACAAGGGTTTCTCAGGGAATAAGTAGTGTTCTCTGACAACAGCGTTGACGTTCCTGTTTTGACGGTGAACAGTCATTGGATTCACCATGGTAGATCACTGGATGACCTCAGTACAAGCCCCTCTTACATCAATGTTACAATTTCCTCTTTTTCTCTTCTTTTCTTCCTTCTTTCCTTCCTTTCTTTTTTGCCACAAGTCATTATTATGCATTATTATTCTTTAGGATTTTGTACTCATATTATACTATGTGTGTTTCCAGCATTTTTATGCTCTATAAGTATGCAAAGTAAAATAGGTCTTATATAAGGTATTTTTCATAAGCTTTTTAAATTGTAAAGTTCTATACTTAAACTGCTAAACCCAAGCTTCTATAATTTTCAACAATGAAATTATATGCCTATCTGATAAGCACCTTTTCAGATAGAAATGAAGGTCCTGAAAAGACTAAATATTGTACAGCACTTTCAAGGTCTGCTTTACTCCAAACCAAACACAAATGAGTATATTCAAACTGAAATAGTACTGTGAATTATTTACAGTACACTGATAGGATGGATGGTTCTAAAGTTGTTTTCCTCTTCATTTCTCTCATTCTGTTAACAAGATAATGTAAACTAATGACTAAATCTTAGGATCTTCTGAAAGGTTATTCCTTCTAGATTTATAGTAACAACTGTGCTTCTAGTGACAATTTCACCTCACCGAAAATGAGTACCTGTTAGAGAATGTTTCTTATAAATGTTAAATATATTAATAATTGAAATTACGAAAAACAATTACAGTTTTCCTCTACTGAACTATATGTTGTTGTTCATTCCAAATTCTCTGTAATTTCATCACACTAGATTTGGACCGAACACAGGCTTCAGAGGAGTGAGAAGTGGCATTCTAGATAATTTGTCCAGTGAGAACACTATTTTTTTAACTGAAGTACAGTTGATTTACAATATTATATTAGTTTTAGGTGTACAACGTAGTGGTTCAAAATTTTTATAGATATAAACTCCATTTAAAGTTATTATAAAATGTTAGCTATATTTCCCTTGTATCTTATTTATTTTATCCATAGTAATCTGTACCTCTTAATCCCCTACCCCTTTCCAACCCCTTCCCCTTTTCCTCTCCCCACTGGTAACCATTAGTTTGTCAGTGAGGGCACTATTAGTGATAATACAGACAACCATTATGAATACCATATTTAAATTATCTGAATATCAGGTCTTATTAATATATCACAAGGCTACCTTTTTATTGATGTACTTTGGAACTAGTCCTGAAGTTTCGAGGTCATGCTTGTCTCCAGTTCTTTTGTCAACATAAACTGGTTTAGGTTTTTTAGCCACTCCCATAATGACATCGGCTGCATTTGTATTTATAAAATTTTTTTCACTCTGTATCCCCATGACTGGATGGTCCGTCCTCAATGGCACAGGAGGCTTTCTGGGCTCATTCCGTTCAAACTTCTTTTCTGTTAAACATAACATCTCCTTGTTAATATTGAACGATAAATGTGGCTACTCAGTACTATTTATAGCATCCAGATATTTTACCACTAGTATATTAGAGTTTTATTAATAATATATTCAAATATTTAAGGTAAAAATCAGCAATCATAAATGCAAAAAATTAAATGTGACATAATCAATTAATATGTTGGAGAACAATATAAAAATCTAAGGGAAGAAAATAAACACCCCAAATCATATGCTAGCTAAAACATTTTTATTAGCTATTATAAAAATATTTTCTTATAAAGATTTCAATAACAAATGTTCAGTATGCCCATTGAAAAAAGTCCAAAGAAACATTAACACTTTTTTCTGAGTACCTTCAATATTATGAATAATTGCCTCTTCAGAGGAAAGTTACTGTAAAATCGCCAAGTAAATAAATCAAACTTGATGTATCTGATGTATCCAGGAATCTGTGGATGTTTTTCACTAAAACGATTACTATTATAAGGTATAAAAATCATGTAATAGCAATGTACCTAACATGCAGCTTAAGAAATGATAAATGACCAACACTGCTGAGGTTTCCTATTCACTCCTCCCTGATTACAGCTCACCTCCTAAAATAACTGCTCTCCAAAGTGACTTCTCTCTCTCTACCACATTCTCTTCATTAGCAGCAGATGAAAGTGGCCAATTTTACAGTCTCTTTGACTTGACCATTCCAACTTATCTATTTTGATACAGCCACATCAAAGTGGTTTGTCAAAATGCTAAAATGTAAAATAATTACACTTTATTTCCAAGAACCGAAGGCAACAACTATCTTGACAAAACCTTACTCAAAGGCTTCCCTGGTGGCGCAGTGGTTAAGAATCTGCCTGCCAATGCAGGGGACACGGGTTCCAGCCCTGGTCTGGGAAGATCCCACATGCCACGGAGCAACTAAGCCCGTGCACCACAACTACTGAGCCTGCGCTCTAGAGCCTGCGAGCCACAACTACTGAGCCCACACGCCACAACAACTGAAGCCCGCGTGCCTAGAGCCCATGCTCCACAACAAGAGAAGCCACCGCAATGAGAAGCCTGCATACCGCAATGAAGAGTAGCCCCGCTCACCGCAACTAGAGAAAGCCCGCATGCAGCAACGAAGACCCAATGCAGCCAAAAATAAATAAATTAAATAAATTTAAAAAAACAACAAAAAACCCCACCTTACTCAAATCTTAACCCCATCACAATTACTATGGACTTTGACTTTATTCATTTCTGTACTGTTTGAACTTTTAAATCATTTTATATAACTTTTATTATCAGACAAAAATACTTATTATTAAAAGTTTATGAACTGGATTAATCTCTTGTTATAGGCTGAATTGTGTCCCCCCCACCATATTCATACATTGAAGCCCTAAATGCCAGTACCTCAGAATGGGACTGTAGTTGGACATGCTTTTAAAGAGGGACTTAAGTTAAAATGAGGTCATTAGGGTGAACCCTAATCCAATATGACTGATGTCCTTGTAAAAGGAGGAAATTTGGACACAAACACACACAGAAGGAAGCCATGTGAAGACACAGGGAGAAGACAGTGATCTATAAGTCAAGGAGAGAGGTCTCAGAAGAAATGAACCCTGGAAACATCCTGATCTTGTTTTTTTGTTTGTCTGTTTTGTTTTGTTATTGGTTTTTTTTTTTTTTTTTGGCCATTCCGCGTGGCATGTGGGATCTTAGTTCCCCAACCAGGGATCGAACCCATACCCCCTGCAGTGGAAGCCCAGGGACCACCAGGGAATTCCCACTGGACCACCAGGGAATTCCCAGTAACACCCTGATTTTGGACTCTAGCTCTCAGAATTGTCACAAAATAAATTTCTGTTTAAGCTACCCCGTACTTGTTATGGTAACAGCCCTAGCAAACCAATATACCCCTGATAATTCTACACCCCCGCCCCGGAAACATTATAAAGGAGGTTTTGAATGTTCACTTATTCATTAATTCATGCAATATATTTTTGTTGAGCAATTAGTATGTCCCCAGGTAATGCTCTAGGAACTGCGGATATAGGAGTGAACAGAAGAGACAAAGTCCCCTTTCTCATGGAGTTTACATTATAGTGGGGGATGAAGAAATAAAATATAATATGTAGACTATACTGTATATATTTGCTTGAACTATATGTAAAATTGTTTATTGTTTTTGACCTACAAAAATGGTTATCCTCTTCCTATTTAACATACTACTGAGATGTTGTGAGCATTGTCAGAAATTGAATTAGGGAGTTCTTCCAAAGCCCGGAGCAGAGAATAAGCCTGTTACAACCCAAATAGCTCCCTTCTACCAGATATACCCAAGTCAGGTTGGGTATATCAAGTAAGGTTGGCATAATCAGTTTGCCTAAAAAACCAGAGGCGTCCATCTTATAGATGTTCACATGGGAAACATTTAGAAGCCAGATTTAATTATGAGTTGAAAGCGCATGCAAAGGACTCCCATAACGATAGCTTTAGAAATGCAATTAAGAGGCAAAACTGAATTCTCAGAAAATGAGGAAACAGTTTAGAAAGACTGATAATTCATTCTTAGTTGAGTAAGTATATTATAAACCTTGGTTGTTTGTGGTTATGCACTGGATAGAGCCTAAAGCTCACCCCATCTTACCCTTATATCTATCAATATCTAAACATCATATTTTTTCATCCGAGGAGTAGGGGTTGGCAATGTGGGGTGGCTCGGAAAATGGGGCGAGGATGTCTCTTTACAAATTATTCGGTGGTAGTGTTAATAAGTCTGAAAACCAAATGACTGGGTTTCTTTTTAGGCTATAATAAAACGGCAATATCAACACGGTCTCGTAGTCATGCAGATGTTCTACTACTTAAATTTAGAGAAATCTTCTTGTACCGGTTAGGTATTTTTCAGTGTGTCTAGCAAATTATTGTGTTCAGAATGGCAGAATATTCACCAAGAGACTGGCAGTAGCTTTGGCCTATATTACCTTTAACTTTGTGTCACTGGACGGGGCCTTTAAAGCTCTTGCAATGCCCTGAATTTCTTTATTCCTAAGGCCAATGAAATTTTGTGTTTGTTTTGCCTTATAATGTTTATAAGAGAAGAGACAGACTTCTTCCCTTTCTCCTTATTTGAAACTTAGGATTTATATAGTTAGGTTATATAATATGCTTAACATTGGAGAGGATTCGTGAGGACCCAAGTAATATCATTGGTTCTAAGGCACTTAAAGTATTAAATTCCATTTTAAGACTTTCCAGTGTTCTCAAGTGCTTGTGGGTCACAAAATATCAAGACTCCACTTAAGGGAGCTACAAGAGAGGCTTCTGGAGACATGAATTTCAGTATGAATGTTGTATTTTCAGACTTGCTTCTTCCACCTTTCCCAATAATGTCCTCATCCTCTGTCACGGCATGAGGGTTATGAGAGAGGATTGTGGGACACATAATATTGCCATAGGGAGAAATAGTTTCATTTTTGTCAAAAGGCACACCCTAGTTGGGCTTGAGATATTGCATTATTTCCTTGATGCCAGAAGATGGGAAGAGGCTTTTTTTGGGCTGCGTCAGGTCTTCGTTGTTGCGCACGGGCTTTCTCTAGGTGCGGTGAGCGGGGGCTACTCTTCATTGCGGTGTGCGGGCTTCTCATTGCGGTGGCTTCTCTTGCTGCGGAGCACGGGCTCTAGGCGTGTGGGCTTCAGTAGCTGTGGCACGCGGGCTCAGTAGTTGTGGCTCGCGGGCTCTAGAGTGCAGGCTCAATAGTTGTGGTGCACGGGCTTAGTTGCTCCGTGGCATGTGGGATCTTCCCCGACCAGGGCTCAAACCTGTGTCCCTGCATTGGCAGGCAGATTCTTAACCACTGCACCACCAGGGAAGTCACCGAGGCTAACTTTTTAAAATAGATAGACTCATTGCCCTCTTCTCTTTATTATCTGAAAACATCAGGGAAGACATACCCAAGATGGGAAGAAGTTGCTTCCATGAATACCAATAACAATTCCTTTTTCATCCACTCTCCACTTTCCTGATGGCCTTTTCCCCTGATATCCATATTCTCTATGACCACAATTGACTACATAATTTGTGAGGCCCAGTACAAAATGAAAATGTGGGGCTCCTTGGTAAAAAATTAGTAGGCATTTCAAGATGGCAAAAGCAGAGCATTAAACCAAGTGTGGGATCCTTGAAGCACGGGGCCCTTTGTGACTGTACAGGTAGCATGCCCAAGAAACTGGCTCTCATTCATGAAGGCTCCTCCATTACATCTAACTCTTTCAGTGTCCTAATGGTCTTAGAGATCGGAGAGAGTTAAAGCCCATACTCAAGGCTCAAGTGAGCCTGACAGTTGCTTCGACAACTGATAATAACGGTTGTAGTTTTCATCTCTTGGAGAAAAGACTAGACAGGGTTTAGATGCTGAGCTATCTTGCCCACTGAGGTTTAGACCTCTTCTTATGATCCTTGTTATTGAAGTCATATAACTAGTTATGAAGATGGTGGGGCATGTGGTGCTGGAGGTGGGGTTTTACCAGATAGTCCAAGATGTAGTTCAAGATCCTTGCACCATCAAAGGAAAGTCTATTTGGGGGGCAACTTGGCATTCTCCACTCTCTTTTTCTACATTGTGGGTCTTTTTGAGAACATTTATTTAAAATATTTTTTCACGTAAGTATAGTTGATGTATAATATTGATATTATATAAGTTACAGGTGTACAATATAGTGATTTTAAAGGTTATACTCCATTTACAGTTATTATAAAATATTGGCTATATCCCCTATGTTGTACACTATATCCTTGTATCTTATTTTATACATAATATTGTACCTCTTAACCCCCTACTTCTGTTTTGCTCCCTCCCTCTTCCCTCTCACAACTGATAACCACTGGTTTGTTCTATCTGTGAGTCTGCTTCTTTTCTGTTATATTCACAAGTTTGTTGTATTTTTTAGATTCCACACATACACGATGTCATACATTTCCCTGTCTGACTTCTTTCACTTAGCATAATACCCTCCAAGTCCACCCACGTTGCTGCAAATGGCAATAATTCATTCTTCGTTATGGTTGAGTAGTATTCCATTGTATACATATACCACATCTTTATCTATTAATCTGCTGATGGGCACTTAGGTTGCTTCCATGTCTTGGCAACTGTAAATAACGCTGCTATGAACACTGGGGTGCATCCAGTATGTTCTTGACTTCTGCTTTCTCCTAGTCTCTCAAATTCTGTTAATATGAGGTAAAGTTGCTATCACTGTAAACATTTAATACTCACAGACAAAATAATTTTAAATTATCTGCTAATACTTTTAATATTAAAAAGAGTGATAAAACCTACTGGGCGGTAGAGTTTTTTCCTTTGAATGTTTCTTCAGGAAATCCTTTGGAGAAGGTACTTCAAGTTTTGCTGGTCCCATAGTTTTCATTGCAGTTTTAAATTTTTGCTTGTCATCTTTTACAGCTGCCTTAAAAACTGATACATACCTAAAATTAAAAAAAAAAGTTGTAGCATTTATATTTCTAGTAAAAGTTATTTAAAGTTTAAAAAAAGATATACATTTCTAATTTATATATATCTATATTCATTTGGAGATAGCCATAAAGCATAATTATCTGAATTATCTGAGCCCTGTCCATCAGGCTTAGGCAATCTAGATGGAACCTTTGCCCTAAGAAAAACGTGCCAGGATAAAGATGGTCATAGTAGTTCCTTATTATGCTTTGAATATGTGTAGCATCTATAGTGATGTCACCTCTCCCATTCCTGATATTGGTAATTTATGTCTTCTTTTTTTTTTTTTTTTTTTTTTGCTGATAAGTCTAGCTAAGGGCTTATTAATTTTATTGATTTCTTAAAAAACCAGCTTTTCATTGATTTTCTTTAATGTTCACATGTTTTCCATTTCAATGATTTCTGCACTGATCTTTACTATTTCTCCTTATTTGGAGTTTAATTTGCTTTTCTTTTTCAATTTTTTTTTTTTTTTTTTTTTAGTTTCTTAAGGTACAAGTTTAGATATTTGACTTTAAACCTTTATACTTATCTAACAGAAGCTATAAAATTAAAAAATACCTTTTTAATTCCCTTCTGATATCTTCTTTGGCTTAGGAGTTTGTTTAGATGTGTTTTGCTTAATCTCCAAATATTTGGGGATTTTCTAGATACCTCTTTGATTTCTAATTAATTTCTATTGTGGTTAAAGAATATAATTGTAAAATTTCAATCCTTTAAGATTTTCTGACACTTGTTTTATGGCACAAAGCATAGTCTATCTTGGTAAATGTTCTACATACACTGGAAAAGAAAGTGCACACTGCTGCTGTTGGCTGTAGTGTTCTATCATTGACAATTAGGTCAAACTGGTTAGAAGTATTTTCAAGTGTTCTAATAATCATTGAAAGAGAGATGTTGAAATCTCTGACTATAATTGTGGATTTGTCTATTTCTTCTTTTAGTTCTACCGGGTTTTGCTTCATGTATTTTGAAGCACTATTAGTAGGTGCATAGCATTTAGAATACCTTCTTGAAATACTAATCACTTCAATATTATGAAATAATACTCTATATCCCCTTTAAAATTCTGTACTCTAAAAATCTACTCTGTCTGATATTAATATAACCAGTCCACATTCCTTTGATTTATGGTAACAGTATTTTTCCATTCTTTGACTTTTTACTTACTTGTGTCTTTATTTTTAAGGGGATTTTCTTAAGGAAAGCACAGAATTTTTATCCTTTCAAAGGGTTTCATTTCTTTGTTGTATTTAGACCATTCACATTTAATGTGATTTTTAAAATATGTTTGTGTTTAAATTTTCCATCTTGCTATTTCTTTTCTACATACCCCATTGCTGGTTCTTCCTTATTTTATTCTGCCTTATTTTTTGTTTTTGTTTTATTTTGTGGAAGTTCTAAGGTTTACAATATACATGTTTAACTGATCACAGCCTACCTTCAAGTATTATTATGTCACTTCACATAGGACATAAGAACTTTACAAGGGCTTCCCTGGTGGCATAGTGGTTGAGAATCTGCCTGCTAATGCAGGGGACACAGGTTCAAGCCCTGGTCTGGGAAGATCCCACATGCCGCGGAGCAACTAGGCCTGTGAGCCACAACTACTAAGCCTGCGCGTCTGGAGCCTGTGCTCCGCAACAAGAGAGGCCACGATAGTGAGAGGCCCGTGCACCGCGATGAAAAGTGGCCCCCACTTGCCGCAACTGGAGAAAGCCCTCGCACAGAAACGAAGACCCAACACAGCCAAAAATAAATAAAATAAATTTTAAAAACAACAACGACAAAAAAAACGCAAATGAGTTTAAAAAAAAAAAGAACCTTACAAAAGAATACTTGCATTTACCCCCCCACCTTTATCCTAATGTTCTATGTGTGTTATAAAACCTGTAATTCATTGTGATTACCTTCCCTTTAAAAAGCCAAAGAAATTAAAAAGAAATTCAGAAGGAAATTTACAAAGAAGAAACTTTAATATTTACCCATATATTTACCATTTTATGTGTTCTTTATTTCATTGTGTAAATCCAAATTTCCAACTCATACCCTTTTTTTATGCATTATGGACTTTTAAACTTCTGGCTTCCACTGTTTCTGATATTTGCTGACCTTCTTTCTTCCTCTGTATGTAATGTTTCTTTTTTCCTTGGCTGTTTTTAGGATTTTTCTCTTTATTACTGGTTTTAAGAAATTTTATGTTAATGGCCCTTGGTATGGTTTCCTCCCCCTCCTCTTGCTCCTCCTCCTTCTCCTTTTCCTGCTTGGGGTTCATTATGATTCTTGGATTTGTGGATTTAGAGATTTCATTAATTTTGTCAAAATTTCAACCATTATTCAAATACTTATTCTGTATCTCTCTACTCTCCTTCTGGGACTCTAATTACACTTGTGTTAGGTTGCTTGATGTTGTCCATAGCTCACTGATTCTGTTTTCCTTTTCAGTTTTTTTTCCTCTCATTTTCATTTTGTATTGTTCTAGTATAACTATGTCTTCAAATTCAACAATATTTTCTTCTTCAGTGTCTTAGCTGCTGTTATTCCCATTAAGTATACAATTTTCGATTTAGACATGGTATTACTTATGTCTTCAAGTTAGATTTGGGGTTTTATTTACCCTTCTATTTCTCTCCATATCTTGCTCATGTTTTCCTCTGCCTTTTTGAACACATGGAGAATATTTAAAATAGTGGTTTTAATCTCCTTGTCTACTAATTCTCTCATTGATGTCATTTCTTTGTCTGTTTGTATTGACTGATTTTTCTCTTGGTTATACATTGTACTTCTGGGTCCAGGAGCTTTTAGTCTATTTCTGATTTGGCCCTACTACTGAGGCAATATATTTCTGAGGGCACTACTCAACCCCTTGCATCTTAGGAGGAGTTTCCACTCTGGTTGGTGGGAATATAAACTTTATCTGGCTCTGCTGCCTTCTGTTGGTTATTTCCCTGGCCTTGGTAGTTTCAACATACAAAAGTACTGTCAACCAAAGACTTCAGGGAAATTCTCCTGCATACTTCTATAGTTCTCTATATATGTAGTTCTTTCCTCTCTGGTACTCTTGTGCTGTGAACTCTACATGCCTTGACCACCTCAAACTCTGAACTCTGTTTCTTTAACTCAGGGAAACTGCTGGATTTTGTTTTAATTTCTCTTTCCTGGACTTTTGTCTGGAGATTCTCTCCAGAGAGTATGTTGGGACAATTGTAGGGCTTGTTTCCCTTCTCTTAGGGGTGAGTGCTCTGTGTTGCCTATTGTCCAGTGCCTGAAAAACCATTGTTTTACATATATTTTTCTGGTGTTTTAGTTGTTTAAGGTGAGAGGGTAAATTCCACTCTTGATTGGAAGCAGAAGTTCAGCTACACCACTTTTAATAATTTGTATTCTCAAATATAAGGTAAGTTTGTGTGAAGAAACATTAAATTGTTTCTTGCTTTTAGAAGCCTTTCCTCAATCATGAACTAAATGGCTGGGAATTAATTATGGTCCAAACTGAATGAGCTCACTAGATACCATCAGGAAATAATGTTCAATCCAAATCTGTGCCTTAAAATTCCCATGGAAGTTGGAATTGGCAGATATGATCCCTTAATAAAATAACTTCCTCTGGAGTAAAAAGGAGTGCATATACTCTCACCTTTTTAAAATTTGCAATCTTGTGATTCATTACACTATTTTGTGTGAGTTGAAAGCTCACCATCCGTTATAGAAAACAAGATATTCTATTCTATATGAATAATAATTTTGTAATTTTTCCAAATTACAAAATTTTTTTAAAATGATGAAACTAATGTAATGGTATATGTCAATTATAGCTCAACAACAACAAGAAGGAATAAAGATCTAGGTTCCCTCCATCTCCTCAATTCATTTTCCAGAAAAAATTATGTTTTCTATATCTCTATTTATGTATGAATTGTAACTTGATTTTTAAAACTTAATATAGGGGCTTCCCTGGTGGCGCAGTGGTTAAAAATCCGCCTGCCAATGCAGGGGACACGCATTCAAGCCCTGGTCTGGGAAGATCCCACATGCCACGGAGCAACTAAGCCCGTGTGCCACAACTACTAAGCCTGTGCTCTAGAGCCTGCGAGCCACAACTACTGAGCCCACGTGCCACAACTACTGAAGCCCGCGCGCCTAGAGCCTGTGCTCAGCAACAAGAGAAGCCACAGCAATGAGAAGCCCGCGCACCACAACGAAGAGTAGTCCCTGCCCACTACAACTAGAGAAAGCCCGTGCACAGCAACGAAGACCCAACACAGCCAAAAATAAATAAATAAAATAAATTTATTTTTTAAAAAACTTAATAAAATGTGATAACTTTCCATATTAGTACACATAAAGCTTACTTTCTTTTCTTTTTTTATTGCATGAAAGAGTCTTTGAATTCTATAGCACTTTACAATTTTCAAAAGTTTCACCCACATCATTTCATATAATCCCATAATAATCCTTTTTTCCCCCACCCCCTATATTACCCTTCCCCCCTTCCCTCTCCCCACTGGTAACCACTAGTTTGTTCTCTATTTCTGTGAGTCTGCTTCTTTTTTGTTTTATCCACTAATTTGTTATATTTTTTAGACTCCACATATAAGTGATATCATACAGTATTTGTCCTTCTCTGTCAGACTTATTACACTTAGTATAATGCCCTCCAAGTCCATGCATGTTGCTGCAAATGGCAAAATTTCATTCTTCTTTTTATGGCAGAGTAGTATTCCATTGTATATATATACCACACCTTCTTTATCCATCCATTTATTGATGGACACTTAGCTTGCTTCCATTATACTTTCTTTTCAATAGTTGCATTTTATTCCATTTTCTGGATAGTGTGGTTTTATTATAAAGATCCAGAGGGTGACTTTATTAGACAACAGGCCTTACTTTCTACTTTTTATCAGATGTGGGCTATAGATTAATTATTCTAAAACTAAAGTTATCTTCAATATATCTTCTTGCACTTATTTTCTTGCCAATAGTCACCACATAGTCATATTAAATCTGTAGATACACAGTTCTAGAGTAGTTTATCTTAAAAAGCACACAGAGAAATACAGACCAAGAGTTGGTACAGTTTGAGATTTTTTTTATCCTAATGGGTTAGATGAACATCTGGTTAACTACTGTTTTTTGTTTGTTTTGTTTTAAATGTCAGGCCAATATTATTGCAGCACTAGTCAATTGTGCAGAATTTTGGGACCTAGACTGCTCATAGCTCATTGTTCAACTGGAAGAGGGTGCCCTTCATCCCACTTTGATTACATATATCCATTTTCTAAATTCTCATTTAGCATCTGCATCTCTCATTAGGGTTTTCAATAATATATGGTTTTATTGTTAACCAACATTTTAATGTTTATCTTTCAGTTCCCCAAGGAGCCTGTAACATCTGAGGTAAGGGAGATCACAGTGCTGTCAATTGTTGGTTTCCCCAAGGAATCCACCTCTTTGTGAAAGCTGGATGATCATCTTGCCAGTCTTGCAAAGAGCTGCAGTGAGCTTTATTGAAGCTGGGTTTATAACTCAGTGATGCAAACAAGGCTCGCAGCTTAATATATTTCTTTCTTAGCATGAATTTGTACTGCAGTAAGGGGATTGGGTAAGGGCAAGTTTGTGTTATTGTGGTGAGAAAGAATTGGTTAAATGTTTTATTATGCTCTGTTTTTTATAAATTAGTGTTTTGCATGCATGACATCTTGTCAAATTAAAAACTCATGGTTGTGCTGACAGTGTAGGCTAACTTCACCCTAATGCAATGAGTTCTTTGCCATCACATTTGGATGCTTTCTACTCCTTTCACCGTAGGTTAGTTTTTTCTCCTTACTCCTTCAGAGTAAACCAAGGAGTTTGTGCTGTCACTCCAACATTGCCCAAGGGCAATGTTATACACTAATAGGAGTTCAGTAAGTGCTTGCCAAATGAATAAAGATTTTTCCTATAAAATTTCTTGAAAAAGTCACCTAGATGCAGTAAAGCTTTTAAATTTACCAAAAAACAAAACACCTATTTAATAAACTATCTTAACTTTCAAATACAGTATTCTATGGAAAATATAATCTGCCAGTGAGTTATACAAAGAAGCTTTATCTTGTACAATATACAGGAATTTTTGACCAAAAGTCCATTCAGCAATAGTTAATTTGAACACTTCTCATAAACTCTGCAACTGTACCATATCATACTTTGAATTCCTATTTCTAATTTCTACCAGATTTTGAGACGCTAATGAAAAACAAAATAGGTACTGGTTTGGTTAAAAACAGATACTCAGGCTTAAAAATGGAAGGATCTGCCCTTTTGTTGAAGATGTTATGCACCCCAAGTAATTACTAGTAAAGATAATTGATAATTAGATGTGAAAGACCTTAAAGATTATCTAGTTCATTTAGTTTGTTTTACAGATCAGAAAACAAATGAAAATGTATTCATGATCACAAAACCAATTAGCTGCAGAGCCTGTTTTTTTTTTTTTTTGTTTTTTTTTTTAGCCCAGTGCTCTTGCAATGCGGTTTTGATTGGATCAGGAAAAAGAGAAAGGTAAAAGCTGCAAAAATCCTAGGAGGAATGAGATTTTCTCTATCAGTTACCTTCTTTTCTCCCCATAGATTTAAGTAAGCGCTAAGTCCCAGGAGACTAACTGGGATGTTTACTGTGTGGTTACCTTTTCGAAATTTGGGGAATTAAAGGGGCTCCTAACACCTACATGAAAATCTTAACTCAGTTACGTATTTTTGGGTCTCTATCAATCCACTCTTCCTTCCATCAACTATCAGATCAAGAAAAGACCTTAGAGGGACTTCCCTGGTGGCACAGTGGTTAAGAACCCACCTGCCAATGCAGGGGACACGGGTTCGAGCCCTGGTCCAGGAAGATTCCACATGCCGTGGAGCAACTAAGCCCGTGCGCCACCACTACTGAGTCTGCGCTCTAGAGCCCATGAGCCACAACTACTGAAGCCCGTGTGCTACAACTACTGAAGCCCACGTGCCTAGAGCCTGTGCTCCACAACAAGAGAAGCTACCGCAGTGAGAAGCCCGCACACGGCAACAAAGAGTAGCCCCCGCTAGCCGCAACTAGAGAAACCCCGCATGCAGTAATGAAGACCCAATGCAGCCAAAAATAATAAATAAATTTATTTTTAAAAAAAGAAAGAAAATGACAACTTAGTTAACAAAAAAAAAAGACCTTAGAAACGATCTCATCCATTTATTTTGTTTCACCAATCAAAAAACTTAGGCTCAGAAACAAACAGGAATTTATATTTGACAATACTCTTGGGGAAAAAAAGTAAGTATTATCCCTTTATAGAGGGAGCAGCAGTGTAGTCAGAAACAAAACAATGAACTCCTGAAACCAAGTTTCAAGCGTCCTAACACAGGATAATAAAATTGTGATTTCCTCTTTTCAACAATAAGAAATTTCAGGCTATGGTGTATGCCACATCATACACGAACAATTAAATTACAAACACTCACACACGTATTAAAAGGAGGCTAACATAAAAAAACGGCCCTCTCACAGCACCAGGCCGCCCTCTCTGTGAATTGTGAGATGCTAAATACTTATATTTTGCAAACTCTTCTTTAAGAAGTTGTCATCCAAGGCTACTTCATTGAGACAAAAATACATGTTATCTCGTTTTGAAAGTGATATGACGCTTATTTAATCCTGAAATGGAACAATAATTCCCCATTCTTGTTTCAAGTGGTAATCTTCGCTTACCCACATACCTAGGAGGCGGGGGAGGTTCCTTCCAGTCACTGGGTATGAGGTTATAAATGCTCTCAGAAGAGCACGTTGGATCCATGGCCACCAAATGAGTCCTTAAAACTACTCAGCTTTTTTCTCAATATACCAGTATCTCCATCCCTTTCTTCATCGCTTCCCCTTTCCTCTCCTACTCTCTTGCCTTCTCAAGGAACTAAGCCTTCTCTCTTTCACACAATTCCCCTTTGACCTCTTCTTAGCTGTCCTCTCTTGGGAAGAAAATAAAATATCTCCTCTATTACTCTTGGGATCACTTAGCGTTGTTGACGGCGCGACTGCCCTGGAAACAGTTACTAGGCAACGGGGAAGTGGAAGGTGGCCCTGCAAACTACCTTTCCTCTCTTCCCTCTCTCTGCAGCTCCTTTTCTCTCAGAGAAGTTCAACCCGAAAACCACTGTTTATATGTACCTTTGGTAGTAAAGGGGTGAAGAGTGGCGTCCCCTTAAAAATGTTGCTCTTTCCTGTTTCTGTATATTTGGAGAAAAAGATAAACTCTACCAGAGACACGTGCAGCAGCGAAGCTGGCGTGCAAGCGTCGCACAATAACATTCTTGTGCGCAGGTGCCAACCCGGTGGGGGCGGGGCGAGCGGCTGAGGCCACGCTGACGCACGTCCGACGTCAGGAGTGGGACGAGGGTGGGAGGAGCCCGAGGAGCGGAGCCGGCTCGGGTGGGTGGAGCGCGGGACGAGTCACGTACCCGGTGCTGGGCTGCTCCGGCCGTGGGCGTCGCACGAGGACGCGGAGGCCGACCTCGGCGCAGGCGCAAAGGCCGCTGTGCGGAAGCTGGGTGGGCCTAGCGAGGCCTGGGACTGAGGGTGTGGGCCGTCCTGGGCGGGCGTCCGAGGTGTGGGGTTGCGGCCCGAGGCGGCACTGGCGGCTCCCGGACGCTCCTTCCCATTTCCTTTCCTTTCCCCCGTCTTCTCAGTGTGATTTTCTTGGTGAGTTATTTGAGGAGAAAGGGAAACTGTAGAAACCAGTCCGTTCCCATCGCATGCCTTTCCCGCTCCGCGCCTTCCCCTTTGCGCTGCTCGGCGGTGATGCCAGCGCTCTGTCCGCGCCCGCCTTCCCGGCTGCTTACGTCCCGGGCTCAGCCCTGCCGCCACCTGTGCGGGCGCGCCCGCGCCCCGCCGTCCTCCCGGTTCACCTGTCGCGGCCCGTCCTCCCCTGGGCCACCTGCCTCCCTTTCTCCCGCACCTCGCCCCTTCTCCGCCAGTTTACCTCTTGATCGGGCCCCTCCTTTTAGGTCTTTGTTTTTTAAACGAGAAGCCTAAGCCTGAAGGAGAAGCCTTTTAAACGGGCCCTTGAGTTGTTGCCCTTTTTTTTTTTTTGGTGTCCCTTTTTGAAAACGATCTTAGGTTTTATTCCGTTTGAACCATTTGGTCTTCCGTGAACCTACTTATTCGCATATGACTGCTGAAGGAAGCTCACCATCCCGAGGCTTTGAAAGACATTTTGGCAATATGGTTCTGAACTAACCTTATAGAGGCCACTCTGCCCGAAGGGACTAAGGATGCTCTAAGATAAGAGAAGGCCAGTTTTGGTCATCTCACTGCCAGGGTGCTCGGTGGAGCGATTAAAACAGCCTGGTGGCTTGGTTAACTTAAAAGGGTTTGCTGAATGTGTGGGTCCTTATCATCTTGGGCTCTTAGTGAATTTCATTAGACAAGAATAAATTTAGTTTTTTCTTATCCAGTTGGTCAGGTTTTTATTTTTTATCCCAGGCGTTTAACAAACATTTTATTTCAGATGATTGGCACCTTGGGGGTAATGCTCCTGTTCTTCACATCGGATTTTCTGTTTTGAAACAAAACAGTTTATATGTATATGCCACTTTGCCCTTTTCCTTTCCACTTTGAGTATTTTACGTTTTTGGGTTTTTTGCTTAGCATGTATAGAGAAGAATAATGTTCTCTCTATATGCTAAGATTTGAACTAAGGACTCAGAATGATAACACCGTTAAGCCAAGTGGACAGTCATTGACCAAAGTTTATAAACTTTCTAATTAGAAGGAACGCTTTAGGACTGTTTATGTGAATCAGTTCCTAAAAGAGCCAATAAAGGCAAAGCATGATTTCTCCAGTTAGTAAGCACCCACTGGCTTTAGCTAGTCTTGACTTTCTGCTGTTAATGAATACAGTAATTTCACTGATGTCAGTATATTTATTATGGTTTTAAAAATACTAAACAGAATTTAAGGTCTCAATGTAGTGTATTCAGTGCACCTTTTTTTTTTTTAGATGTTAGCTATGAGTTTTTCTTTTTTTTTTAAATTAATTAATTAATTTATTTTTGGCTGTGTTGGGTCTTCGTTTCTGTGCGAGGGCTTTCTCTAGTTGCGGCAAGCGGGGGCCACTCTTCATCGCGGCGCGCGGGCCTCTCACTATCGCGGCCTCTCTTGTTGCGGAACACAGGCTCCAGACGCGCAGGCTCAGTAGTTGTGGCTCACGGGCCTAGTTGCTCCGCGGCATGTGGGATCTTCCCAGACCAGGGCTCGAACCCGTGTGCCCTGCATTAGCAGGCAGATTCTCAACCACTGCGCCACCAGGGAAGCCCTGAGTGCACCATCTTAATGAAGTTGTTAAATCATTTGGAAAGGAACTTATTTTCCTTTAGATACTTGGTCTGTAATTCTTGCCTTTTGAAAGTATGTTTACAAAGAATGCATTTCTAATTTTTATAATTCCCTCAAAATGGCAGTCCTGTTCAAGGAAATGCCTATGTTCAGTATGTCCACAGAGAATTAGTATTGGTGTACCATCAGAGGTCGTGAACTTTTTCTGTAAAGGGCTAGATAATAAATATTTTAGGCCTTTGCAGGCCAGATGGATCCTTTCGAAACTACTCAGCTCTACCATTATAGCTCAAAAGCAGCCAAAGACAATACTTAACAAATGAAAAAAATGAATGAGCAAAGTTTTGTTCCCATGAAACTTAATTTACAAAAATAGGGGTGGGCCAGATTTGGCCTGTGGTTGTAGTTTGCACACACCCCTTATATGAATGGTTGTACATACAAATTAGGTTTTTTCACTAAGTATTATTTTCATCTGCTTAATAAAATGGGCAGAGGTGGGAATATAAATAGGACAATTGGGAGGTAAATAAACCCTTTCTAAAGACATATTCTTTACAATATTTTTCTAAGTTATAGAATTGCAAAGGGTACTTAAAGAGGCTTTTGAATTAGATACGCAAGACCTTAAAGAGAATATCTAAGAGCGTTAAGACTACCAACAGGAAAGGCTTAGTCAGCTTGATTCTAAGATAAAGGCAAAGATGAGTGGTGAACTTGGAAAATGCTTTCATTGTAAGACCCCTGTGATTACCACATGGCACTGAAGTGTGGTCCTTCCTCCTCGCTGTTTCAGTCAGCTGACTGACTGAAGGCTTGTTAAGAGGATTTTTACTTAGTAGTCAGAAGCAGCAAAGCTTCTAACCTTCTGCTGGTTAGTTTATATACTAATATATTTGCATTTTTTTCATATTACTTATGGGAAAACAATTTATTGTAAAAATGCAGTAATTTTTAAAGAATTTTTTAAAAACCTTAGAATGTCTTTCTTCATAAAATAGTGGACTAGATTTAGTCATTCTTAGAAATTTAAATAGAGATTGTATTAAAACAGGATGACAAGTATAATCATGGCATAAATATTTTCAAAAGTTCATTGAACTGTAGCCAGTTCTCATCATGAAATAATTTTTGAAGTGCTATGTCTTATGTTTTATTTTGGGAGAGTAATAACAAATATTTTAAATGGGTGACAAATGCTAAGTCATTTTCACTAAATAGATTTTGACAATTTCCCAGAAGTATTCTAGGTAATTTTGTAATGGAATTGAAAATTTCTGGACTATTTTGGAAGTAAAAATTGATAATGGGTTTAATATGATTTTGGCTGATTATCAATCATCTAGTGGTAAATGTAGGAAAATATCACTGTAAATAGTTCCCTGAAAATTAATATGTATTTCTGTTTTAAAAGTATATAACTTTGTTATCATTCTTAGGAAATAATTTAAAAACCTTTAAAAAAAGTGGTTTCTGTACTTTTTTTCCCTTGAATTCTTCAGTTTTGATCAGCTTGCCACAGTAAAATTGTTAAATTTCATACTTGGAGGTCACACAGTACTTAAATTAATATGTACATGTGGACATTCTGTTTTTGTTTTTTAAAGTTCTTGCTGTGATACTGACACACCACTGCCTTTCCATTTATCTATTTGAATGGCAAGTGTCTTTCATGTCAAAAATGTGTCCATTAGAACTAGTGGATCAAAAAACTCCACTGTAAGTGATAAGAAAACCTATTTAAAAATATTAATGTATAATGGAGTGGTATATATCTTCTATCCCCTGAGAAATTAGAGAGTTTACTAAAATATTTTTTGTGTAGGACTTGACTCTACAAAAAATATTTGAGAACATCAATGATTCAGTAAAACCTGAGTACTTAATGATCAAGAGATTTAGCCTTTAAGTACTGTTTTTGTTTCTTGACTCTTATGTGATTGACTTGCATTTAATTTGAAATAGTTTTGTTCTTTGGCTGAAGAAAAATTGCCTATTCATAACCCCTGTACTGAAAAACATATTAAAATATAAGTAAATGAAAAAGTCTAATAGCATGGCTTTGAATCATAAAGGAAAATGATATGCAGTTGGTCCTCACTTTTCACAAGTTCTATATTTGTGAAGTCTACTCGCTAAAATTTATTTATAACCCAAAATTAATACTTGTAGCACTTTTGCAATCATTCATGGCCACGTGCACAGTGGTGAAAAATTTGAGTCACGAGATATGCATTCCAAGCTGGAGTTAAACAAGGTGATGCTCTGCCTTCTTGTTTCAGCTCCTACTATAAACCAGTGTCTTTTTTGAATTCTATTTAAGTGCCACATTTTTTGCATTTTTGTGCTTCTAGCTGGTGATTTTGCTGGTTAAAATGGCCCCCAAGCAGAGCGCCGAAGTGCTGCTCGTGTTCCTAAGGCACTAAGGCCACGATGTCCCTTACAGAGAAAATGTGTGTGTTAGATAAGTTTCCTTCAGGTGTGTGTTAAAGGCTGAGTTCAATGGTAGTGAATCACTATTTATATATATTAAATAAGATGTCTTTAAGCAGAAACACACATAAAACCTTACGTATTGATTGGTTGGCAAAAATGTTGTGACCAGAGGCTCACAGGAACCTAACCCTGTATTTCCCCTAGGAGCAATGGTTCAATATGCACTAATTCATATTCATGGTGACGTGATAGAACATAACTACCATGAATAATGAAAATTGACTACATTACCTCTTAAGTAAAAATGCAGTTTCCAGATAAAAGTTACATGCTGTGGGCATTATTCCATCTTCTCTTGTCTTTTGGTTTGCTTACAGTGGATGTTGAAACCCTAAAATGAGTTTGTGGCTAAATGTTACAAAATTTAGTATGTAGCTTCTTTAATTTTCTTTAAAAATGATAATGTTAGAGCACTTAATACCTGCCTTCTGCTAGTTTCAGGAAGATTTTCATGGTGAAGTAATGTTGATACAGAATTAATAAGTTGAACTGTCATAATTTTCTACTTTGAATTCATATAAAACAAAGGAAGAATAAGGTTACGAAAGATAAGGTGAAGTTAACATGCATAATGTTTGTTACAGTCTTCTGCTTTTTTTTTTTAATTATTTATTTATTTATTTATTTTTGGCTGTGTTGGGTCTTCGTTTCTGTGCGATGGCTTTCTCTAGTTGCGGCAAGTGGGGGCCACTCCCCATCACGGTGCGCGGGCCTCTCACCATCGCGGCCCTCTTGTTGCGGAGCACAAGCTCCAGACGCGCAGGCTCAGTAACTGTGGCTCACGGGCCCAGCCGCTCCGCGGCATGTGGGATCCTCCCAGACCAAGGCCCGAACCCGCGCCCCCCACACCGGCAGGCAGACTCCCAACCACTGCGCCACCAGGGAAGCCCCAGTCTTCTGCTTTTAATGGAGTTGATGTTAAGCATTGTAGCAACCAACATAAAGTGGAAAAGATCAGATAAAAGATTTAATGCCCATAAAAACAAACCAGCTACTCAGGTAATACACAATTATTACCAATATAGACCTCAGAAAGTTATGCATTGGGAACTAAAAAAGAAGACACTCTGTGATGTTATAAGCAAAAGCCACCTGAATAGGAGGTTAATCAGGCTGTTTTATACAGTGTCCTCAAAATAATGTGTTAAAGAAGAGTTCCAGAATAAAAGTAGTTTAATAAAAGAAATTGCTGATAGGGTTCAAGTGTACAGTTCTCTGATCCTTGGTTTGTTTCAGGGAAAGGATTAGACTGTGCTTGACAAAACAGTTCTTGATTCACAGAGTACCCCTGTTTTCTCTGAAGGTTTATAAACAAACCAAACCATAAAAAAATATGCCTAGCTTTGTGCCTAGAAATTCTGATTCAATTTATATGTTTTTAGTCTATTGTCATTGAGTGACAGTGGTTAATATTACTATATAAATGGTCTTATGTGCCAGCCACCATGCTATGTGCTTTGAATTTATTATAAAGTCATTTAAATAGCCAAGAGGTACCCATGTGTGGCAGACACTTTGTTTGCACTTGTTACAGGAGATATTATTGCATCTAAATCATGTAGTGATTCAGATGGATAAAACAACCTAAAAGAGTAATTCAGATACTCATTTCATAGCTTCAGTCCACTGATCACTAAACATACAGTTAAATCATTGAAAGTTTTAGGTGTCGTGAAAGATTTATATTTATCATTTGGTTATGTTGTCTAGTATATTGCTTTGTGGCAGAAATTCGGTACTGTCTAGTAAAACTTTTTTTTTTTTTTAGTAAAATTCTTTTTTATCATAAGATGTACATATTGGAAAAAAAGACAGTATTTTAATCTTTTAATAATAGTTTTAGGGAACCATGAAAAGGGTCAGTTTATTATTTTTCTGTACTTAAAAAATTTCAGATGGACATTTTAACAATAGACTGTGTGGAATTTTATGATACTGTTATGATTAACTTCAAATTTTTTCCCTTATAGACTCCACTTTTTGCAAAGATGGCTTTGCCTCAGCATCCACAAACTCTTCACCTAAGATTGGTTCCTGTGTGTCATATGTTTACAAGTCAGTGGGAGTTAAGCACATACAAGCTGAAAAGCCAAATAAGGAAATGTATTCCTTCTCTTAAAAGTTCTAATTTAACTTAAATTCAGTGTTAGCTTAAAATAGTTTAAATGTTTTATTAGAGAACAGTTTGAGTAGCATAGATGATCAGAGTGGCAAATGACTGAAAGTTTTCAGAACATGTCTAAACATACGATCTGACATTTAATGTGGCTTAGTTGCATATTGGTTCTACCACAGAACACGTGAAAAGCCCCACTACATGTCTGTAAAGTTACTTTAGTCAATTTAAATAAACATTGCAGCAGTTATTAAATGGTACTTTACATATGACTAAAAATTTGACTTGTCTTGCATACATTTGTGTTTTAATGGTGAGTATATTTCCAAAGACAGGGATTTGACCAGTATGGGGAATTACAGAGCTTCTCTGGATGCCAGAATAAGTTTGTCCTCTTATCATTGGAAACATTCCTGAGTTTTTTTGCTATCACTCTGGAGTCTGGAATTTGAGTTAAGTCTCTCCATTGATGATGTTTATAGGACAGAAATTAAAGTGATGGTCCCATGCAGAGAAGGTTATAGATATGTAGCCTTTGACTTTGCTGCTGATTATCAATTTTTCTTAAGTATTTGCATAATGTTATATCTTTCACTAGCTTTTTTTAAGGCCTTCAACATGAAAAATATGTAAGAATGATTCTTAACAGTATGCATGTAAAAGGCATGTAAGAAAGAAAATGTCATACCTTTGCCCTATAGTTTGGAAAATTATTTAAGCATCTTATTTATTTATTTTTATAAGCAAATGTTTTATTCTGGTTTCTTGTGAATTCTTTGACTAAGAAATTTATGAGTAACATGATAATCTATCAGCATTTTCATATAACTAAAGAGAAATTAAATATAAAGAGTATTGTTCAGCTTTTTGAATTGCAAGTAAATAGCATTCCAATTCCAAATAATCCTTATTTACATGGGTTATAAACCATGAGACAATTTTCATTATAGGAAAATAAATACTAATTTGATTTAGTATCTTTTTGAAAAAGCATCTATGATACGGCGTTTTCTGAATAAAGTGTTGCTCATAGTTACAAGTTGTTAAAGTTTTGATTACTCAATGTCTTGAGACTTGAAAAGATTGTTAAAAGGATAATATGAAATAAATGAGAATTTGTGTTTGAATACTTTTTTAAATATCCCATAAATTTGGAAGAATTTTAAACAGTTTATGTACTGTGGGCATGGTTATACTTAATCCTATTGGGATAGTCTTTTGAAATTAGTAACCAAATGTCTTTTTTGTTTGTTTTTATGTTTGAAAGGGCCAAAGCCAGTTTTTAGGTTGGATTGCACAGAAAAGTGAAAAGAGAATGCTCCACTTTAACCGATGTCAGCACCTGAAACAAATAACTCAGAAATGCTTTTCTAGTACACATGTGAAAACGGATAAACATGCACAGCTATTTCTTTCAAGAACGTTTGCACTTGCAGAATTAAGGAAGTCATGGCACTCAATCTACTCTCTTGTTGGAGACAAAAATATTATCCTGATGGGACCACCCGGTGCTGGGAAAACAACAGTAGGCAGAATAATAGGTCAGAAACTAGGTTGTTGTGTCATAGATGTGGATGATGATATCCTTGAAAAAACCTGGAATATGAGTGTGTCTGAAAAATTGCAGGATGTTGGTAATGAGCAATTTTTAGAAGAGGAAGGAAAAGCTGTGTTAAACTTCTCTGCATCTGGAAGTGTGATTTCCCTTACTGGGTCCAATCCAATGCATGATGCTAGCATGTGGCATCTGAAGAAAAATGGAATAATTGTTTATCTGGATGTACCTCCAATAGATATAGCTAGTCGTCTAAAATTAATGAAAATAGATAGGATTGTAGGTCAGAATTCTGGAACTTCTATGAAAGACTTACTTAAGTTTAGAAGACAGTATTATAAGAAGTGGTACGATACTCGTGTTTTATGCGAAGATGGGGCTTCCCCGGAGGAGGTGGCTGACAAAGTGCTGAATGCAGTTAAAAGATACCAAGATGTGGACTCGGAAACATTCATTTCCACAAGACACATTTGGCCTAAAGACTGTGAACAGAAGGTTCCAACAAAATTCTTTAGTGAAGCTGTGACTGAGGGGTTAGCTCCTGATGGTGGACTTTTTGTTCCCGAGAAGGAGTTTCCGAAATTAAACTGTGGAGAGTGGAAAAGCCTCGTAGGAGCAACGTACATAGAAAGAGCACAAGTACTCTTGGAAAAATGTATACATCCTGCTGACATACCTGCTTCCAGGTTGGGAGAAATGATTGAAACTGCTTATGGGGAAAACTTTGCCTGCTCAAAAATTGCCCCTGTCAGGCACCTGTCAGGCAACCAGTTCATCCTGGAGTTGTTCCATGGACCAACGGGATCATTTAAAGATTTGTCTTTACAGCTCATGCCCCATCTTTTTGCACACTGTATTCCACCAAGTTGTAATTACATGATACTTGTAGCCACCTCAGGAGACACCGGGAGTGCAGTCTTAAATGGCTTTAGTCATCTTAGTAAGAACGACAAGCAAAGAATAGCCGCGGCCGCATTTTTTCCTGAGGATGGAGTAAGTGATTTTCAAAAAGCACAAATAATTGGCAGTCAGAACGAAAATGGATGGGCAGTAGGTGTCAAGTCAGATTTTGATTTTTGCCAGACATCTATAAAAAGGATTTTTCAAGATTCTGATTTTACTGGCTTTCTTACTGTGGAATATGGAACAGTCTTAAGTTCAGCTAATTCCATAAACTGGGGCCGACTGCTTCCCCAAGTAGTTTATCATGCTTCTGCATACCTTGATCTCGTTAGCCAAGGATTTATTTCTTTTGGAAGCCCAGTCGATGTGTGTATTCCCACAGGAAACTTTGGTAACATTTTAGCAGCAGTGTATGCCAAAACCATGGGAATCCCTATTCGAAAATTTATTTGTGCTTCTAATCAGAACCATGTTTTGACTGATTTTATAAAAACAGGACATTATGATCTGAGGGAAAGAAAATTAGCACAAACCTTTTCACCAGCAATTGATATTCTCAAATCTTCAAACCTGGAGCGACATTTACACTTGATGGCTAATAAAGATGGACAATTAATGACAAGATTATTTAATCAATTAGAAGAGCAGCATCACTTCCAGATAGAAAAGATTCTAGTTGAGAAAGTTCAGCAGGATTTTGTAGCTGACTGGTGCTCTGAGGAAGAGTGCCTAGCAGCTATTCACTCCACCTACAATACTTCCGGGTATATTTTGGATCCACACACTGCTGTTGCAAAAGTAGTTGCAGACAGAATGCAAGATAAAACCTGCCCAGTGATCATCTCATCTACAGCTCATTACTCAAAGTTTGCACCTGCTATCATGCAGGCTTTAAAGATCAAAGAAATCAGTCAAACTTCATCAAGTCAGGTTTATTTACTGAGTTCATACAATGCATTACCTCCACCTCATGAGGCTTTATTAGAGAGAACAAAACAGCAAGAGAAGATGGAGTGCCAGGTCTGTGCAGCTGATGTGAATGTCCTGAAGAGTCACGTAGAAAAACTAGTACAAAATCACTTCATATAGAAGTTTTCTGAGTAAAAAAATTTCTGGTGATAAGCATGCAATAATAGATCACAAAAGTTGATTTGGAATACAAATAACATTTTGTTTTTTATGTAAATATGTATGTCTATATGTAGATCTGTTATCTTTCGGAATTTCAATAGCCTAATCTCTAGATCTGAACATTATACCTACACATGCTCCTTGGATCCTTAATCTGGAAGTGACAGAAAGGTAGCATAGTGCACAGACCCTTGTGCTGTGCTTTGCACTCATGAGGGATATGTCAGTTTCTACTCCCTCACCCCCACTTTTAAGCAGACCAAAATGTCTGGTATTCAATCTGGCAATTAAAACATTTAAGCATAGTTGTTACGTAGTACATCTGTAACCATTACCAGTTCTCTATTGAATAGAAAGATAATTTACCACTCTAATGGTTAACTTCTGTGGAGGAAGTAGTAAGCTCATCTATTAAGAAAGGGCTAGTAGTGTTTTTGACTCTCCATTTCGGACTTGTAATTAATTATGTGTATTCTATGCCACCCAGATTAGATAAGTGCTCTGGCCTTCACTCCCCTTTGGATATGTATAGTTAAGGTGATGTAGTTTGAAAATCAAGACACAAGATTTAAATCCACGATGTAATAATCAACAGAACTACTTAGTAGTGGATACAGAAATAAAATTATGTATCTATTTAAAGAGAAAAGCTTTCCAAAATTCAGGGTATTTGAATAGTCTTCATGGAAGTATGTTTCTAGTTCTACCAGTTTTCCTGTATTATTTGGACTCCATTCCTATATAATTTGTCTATTGTCTCTCTTTTCAATGAACATTGTCTTTTTTGGTAACTAAAATCACATACAATTGATGCACATATTTAGTTTTTCCTTCTTTGTAGTAACAATACATTATAAACATGATTTACATTTGTGAATTTCCTGGGTGTTTTATTTCTGAATTAAAGATTATCAGTGAAAGGATCTGTTAGTGTAATGGACTACTCTCAACCACAAGATGGCATTCCTAACATAATTTGTCTTTGCTGATAACATTCTGCTTCATTTTCTGGGAGAACTACCTCCATAAAGAAACACATTACAGGGGCTTCCCTGATGGCACAGTGGTTAAGAATCCGCCTGCCAAGGCAGGGGACACGGGTTCAAACCCTGGTCCGGGAAGATCCCACATGCCACGGAGCAACTAAGCCCATGTGCCACAACTACTGAGCCTGCGCTGTAGAGCCCACGTGCCACAACTACTGAGCCTGCGTGCCACAACTACTGAAGCCTGTGTGCCTAGAGCCCGTGCTCCACAACGAGAGAAGCCACCACAATGAGAAGCCTGCGCACTGCAATTAAGCCACCACAATGAGAAGCCTGCGCACTGCAATTAAGAGAAGCCTGCCCACTCACCACAACTAGAGAAAGCCCACGTGCAGCCACAAAGACCCAACACAGCCAAAAATAAATAAATAAACTTTAAAAAAAAAATATTACAAGTTGTCAAGAAAAAATTGTAATCGTTCAATGAGCAAAAACAATCTGTTTAAAAAATTTTAAAATTAAACTAATTATGTTAACTTTGGATCTATGGCTTCTAACAAGTACATTTTAAAACCAAAACTTGAAAACCAAGAGCCGTTACAAGAAAATAATGGAAGATTCAAAGTTTACTTATTCACATAGGTCTTAGTTATTTTATCATTTGCTTTTAAGGATATTTGTTTCAGTAAATGACATGTTTAGAAAATGCATGTAAATTATCCTGTGTGTATGAGAATGCACTATTTTTCTGAAAGTGGGAGGGACAGTGTTTAAAAAAAAATGACATGATTTTTGCCCACAAGAACTGTAGTTAAGGAGACAACATGTAAAATTAAATCATGTATTGATACAACACAGAAGAGTTATTGCAAGACAGGTCATGAGTAAGTGAAAAATGATACAGTCAAGAGCTGTAGGATTACCATGGACCAGTCAGAAAAGGCTTCACAGAGGACAGAGAAACAGAGGTAAGTCCTGAAGGATGGCATGATTTTCTAGGTGAAAAGGAAGGGGAAATACATTTTAGGCAGACAAAGGAAATAGGTACGATGAGTTGTTCAAGAGGGCACCTGCCTTTATCTGTGGTTGGTTTGTTCTCTGTCCAAAACTTATTTCATGCCTTCACTTTTTCTTAAAACCAACTCTAGCCCTTCCCTCTCAGCTAAAAACCTTGCCTCAGTCAAGAGGGACAAACCAGCAGTGAAGACATGGTTTCCCACCACCAAATGTCTAAATCTGCTGTACCTGTTTTCTCTGCTCGCCTGCCTGCCGCTGGGTTGAACTGGGTGGTATTCCTTCAGGTGTGTCTTGGCTTCTGTTCCCGTCAGGGCACTCACATCACTTGCCTCATCAGTTCTCTCTGCTGTTTCTTCAGCCTCTCCCCTCTGATGGAAGCTTGCTTTCTATGCCGTTCAGATGCTCTCTTTTCATATCTTATAAAGCATAAGAGCAAAACAAAACTAAACATCCACATTTCCCCCCATCTACTCTTTTATTTCTTTATGTTCCATTCAAGACCAAGCCTCTTCAAAAAGAGTTGTCTGCATATATGGTCTCCACTTTCGTACCTCCCGTTTTCTCCAGAGTATGTAAAGTACACTCACAGTTTAAGGAGGAATAGTAAACAACCATGTGCCCCACACCTTGCTTTATGAATAGACCATTCCTCCTCTCTGACACCCACTGTGGCTCCTCTTTGATTACGTTTACTTCTCTCCCTCAGAGGTAACCACTATCCTAAATTTTCTCTTCATCATTCCCTTGTTTGTATTACAATTTTGCACTGTTTAGTTTTGCCTCTTTTTAAATTTATGTAAATGGAATCATACTATATATGTTCTTCCATGACCTTTTATTTAAAAACTTTAAAATTCATCCATGCAGATGAGTGAAACCATAGTTCATTAATTTGTATTACTGTATAATATTCTATAGTATGAATACCATAATCTATCCATTTGCCAGTTAGTGGACATTTAGATTGTCTAATATTTATATGTTCTTGTATCCAATAGGTATACTGTTTTGGAAAATTGTGTTGAAGGCTAGTGAAAATGGACTTCCAAACATTTGTGATTCTTTCTAATGACGTAAAAATAGATTTCATATCTTGGCTGTATTAAAATAAAAACGTATGGTCTGTTTATGATATGAAAAATTATCAGTTCTTAGGCTATGTTATAATTTCTACCTTATCTTTGAAATTATTTTACCACGTCAAAAATATAGTGAACTTGTAAGATTTTTGAGAAAAAAGGAGATTTTTAAATTACATATTAATGAAAATTGTAAAATATTTTTTCATCAAAATAGAGTTTAGAAGGTAATAAATTGTTCTCTTTGAAGTTTTTGTTAGATTTTAATAGCAACTCACTTTCAAAAACAATCATGGCAAATACTGTTTCTCTCAATCCATTAAAAATTGCCATTTTTCAAAATGGAAACTTTAAGATAGATATTCCAGAGCTCATAAGAAATGCTAAAATAAGAAAAAAATGCTAGGAATCATTTTGAACAGAAGTTAAAAACATTTTTAAACAACAACAAAAACTCTTCTTGGCACTCTTTAAGGCACAAATATCAATGCACGTTGATGTTTAAATCACTCAATTTTATTTCAGATTAAACTAGGCTTGCTTGTATTCATAGCAACATTAAACTTTAATTTATAACTATATGCCAGCAATAGGTTTTCTTTTGAAGCCACATAAAAAAATACTGTTTGGGCTATACTTGACAGCACACGCCCCAGATTTGCAATCCATGTTGTAGTATATCATTTTCTTTAAAATTAGAGAACTTCTAGGTTTTCAATATTTTAAAAAAATATTTATTCATTTATTTATTTAGGCTGTGCCAGCTCTTAGTTGCGGCACGTGGGACCTAGTTCCCCGACCAGGTATCCAACCCAGGCCCCCTGCACTAGGAGCGCGAAGTCTCACCCACTGGAGTGCCAGGGAAGTCCCTCAGTATGTTTTGTTTGCAGCACTTACTATCTCATGTTCTCATTGAGTCACTCACTTGCTTTCTGTGCTGCTGCTGGTCTTTTCTTCTGACATTTGTGTCCATTTATGACTTACTTTTTTAATGACTTTACTGCCATTTTAGTGGTCCCCAAAAGCAATTCAATGATGTGACCTGGGTATTGTTTCTGGTGCCAACCTCTAAAGTTGATTCTCTGGTTTTCTGGAGATTCTTTGGTCCATTTATTATCTTTTAATAAATTTATTTTAATTTAAGCTTAAACTTGTTCGGAGTAACTTCTGTTATTTGCAATTAACAACCCTGCTTAATACAGTTCTAAGTGATGATTACAGGTAAAATTAGTGAGATTGGCACCAAGTGATATAGAGTAGTTAAACATTTTGAGCTGGGCAAAAATAAGTTAAAGCATTCGGTGGAAATTGGTTATATACAGTTACAGGAAAGAGTATTGTATATTTTATTATTATTTGTAATTTTGTGTTCTACATTGTTTAATCAGTAAAAGTCTTAATAAACTTATGTATACACACACACACTTTTTTCAGAGAGCCATTTATTACTACCACACTGAATATATGGCAAACACGTGACATTACCTTTCTAAAATCTTAAAATTTTGGAATTGCAAAACATTTAACCCATGATTTTGCATAATGGATTGTTAACTTGTTCATTTTAGCACAACACAGTTTCCTAATCTAACAGAAAAGATATGCAAGAAAATAGCATTTCTACTGGATCAAGTGGCCTGGTTAAAATGATTTGACATCCTGGTTTGACAAGATTGGAGATTATTCATATTTGTTTTGAAATTTACAAGGTTCAAATCAAATAGCAGAAGTTTTCAGAAAATAATTTTACTTGCCCTCGATATTACCTTTTTTTTCTGGGACTATCTCTCCAATCTGTTTGAGATTTTAAATATAATTGGCTGACATAATATTTAAACAACTGCCAAATCAACATGGGTCATTACCAGAAAAAACATCATTTCTTGTAAATTCCACATCTGTTTAGGGTTCTTCTCTATTAAAGTAATGTAACTTAATCCTAAAAGATCTGAAAAGCTTATTTATTCACAGTATTCTGTATACTTTCCAGAAAAAGAGTCAAGTCAAAAGGTACCCCCTTTTCCCTTCAGTGTTGTAGCCTACTATGAAGAAACAGAACGTCTTTCTCTTGAGAAAAGTTGAGTATAATAATATTTTACTGGCAAAAGAAGGAAGGAAAATATTAGTTTAAATTGGGTCAAGAGCATAAAATTTCTACTGGCCAAAAGTCATACCGAAATGAAATGAAATTTTAAGGAGAAAACAATCAAAGTTAAAATATCCTTTGAAATATGCAGGTCATTCTTATCAAAGAGGAAAAAAATACATGTAGGAGCTTTATAACTTTGAAAATGATTACACATAAATTATTTGATTTTCCCAAGACCTCAGAAAGGGACATAGTGCCTTGATGCAGTCACCAGAGTGAGAAGTCCAGAAATTAAATTTTGTTCAGGTACACAAAGTTGATCAGATTTAGAGATTTTTATCTTCCGCTAATCACACTTATAGAAGAATTAACATAAACTAAAATGTACATTTATTGATTTATAATGGTAGATATATCTTTCCAGTGACCACATACTTGGTCTTCTCCACCTAAGACTCTCCATCCCTTTTAAGAAGATACCCTGGAAATAGTAGTTTATTTGGTAAATATGAAGTCAAACCAAAGAGAGAAGGATAGTTTTCAGGGATGTTTCACTCACAATTAACTGTAGTTATCCCACAATATAGAATACCTCTTGGGCTTCCCTGGTGGCACAGTGGTTAAGAATCTGCCTGCTAATGCAGGGGACACGGGTTCGAGCCCTGGTCTGGGAAGATCCCACATGCCGCGGAGCAACTGGGCCCATGAGCTACAACTACTGAGCCTGCGCGTCTGGAGCCTGTGCTCCGCAACAAGAGAGGCCACGATAGTGAGAGGCCCGCGCACCACGATGAAGAGTGGCCCCCGCTTGCCGCAACTAGAGAAAGCCCTCGCACAGAAACGAAGACCCAACACAGCCAAAAATAAATTAATTAATTAATTAAAAAATAAAAATAGAATACCTCTTGAGTGAACAGAATATTCTTACCTGTTTGACTCAAGGTCGTTCTTCTCTGGACAGTGCTAAATATACACTGCTAACTCTTGATCTTTGTATCATCATCCCTCTAGATCACACACTTTGAGTGAACATGTACCTTTTTCAGATTTGTAACAAAACAAAAAAATCATACTCTCAGTCCTTGGGAAGCTTATGGAGAACTTAGGCAAGTAATTCAACTTATTACAAGATCATATGATATATATTATGACCAGAACCAGCCAGAAACATGGTGTACCCTGAAAAAGCTAGTTAGATATTTGGTTCCCCTTCAAACTGATGTTCTTTAAGCATTTGTTCCACTTTCCTTTTGGGGAGAGACCACAGTTTTTGCACAGATCCCCCACCACAAGCACAGTGCAGGGAAGGACAGAGAAGGACACCTATTGGCAGAGGTTCCCTCTCCTGTGCTGTCCTAAGCAGCTCAGCTTGGACTCCTAACTTGCACACCTAACTAGCAAAACAAAAACATGGAAACTAACCAAACTCACCCTCTTTGAAAGGCAGTTTAGAAATCCTTTATTGTTATTCAAGCATATTCTTGGGTCTTCTCACCTTCTGATTCCTAGAACCTTGTTGAAGTAGTCCTTCTAAGCACCAGTGGTATTGATAAACACTATATTCTCTCTCTGCAATGTTCCTAACCACGTGTAAATCTTTTTGAAGACTGGTGCCCTGGACAACTGCCTGGCTGGCCCTTGCCTAGTCTGCTTCAGGCCATGATCATGTTTTAGACCTGGGGCTATGGATGGGAGCCAAAAAGAGAGTCATAGATATCAGACTGAGGGATTAAAGACGGCATTCTAGAAGAGATGATCACGTGGGAGTCAAAGTTTAAAAGTCAAGTGACAGTTGTGTAGGTGAATTGGTGAGCAGAGGGAAGAACATGGAGGCGAGTAGGGATGTATCACTCAGCTTGCCTGGAACAAAACATGCATGTATGGGGTTGTGAAGATGAAGCTAGAAAAGCAGGCAGGATCCATGAGTTTACACGTTTCTGAAAGCTATGAGATATCACTGAGGAATTTTAAGTAGAATACCATAATTAACTCTATTTTAGAAGGATCCTGCTAGCAACTGGGTGGGGTGGGGGGATTAGACTCACAGACCTGAGACCCATTAAGAGGCCAGAGTATAAGCTGCAGTAGTGGAACCAGAAGGAGTATTTTCAAGAAATACTTAGGACGTCGCTTTATAGGATTTGATGACAGATTAAATGAGAGGGGCATGGAGAAAGATTCAAGTTTGTAAACTAGATGGATGGTTTTACCATTCACAGAGATCAAGAATATAGTAGGATGAGCAGACTTGGTGATGAACAGAATGGAGAGGAAATGGTGATGGTTTTGCATGCCTAACTCACTAGACACTTAATTTTCACTCTAATTTTCCATCACATCTTGAAATAAATAGTCTCCAAACCCTCTTCAAAGAAGAGAAAGTAAAGTGACTCCCTTACTGATGAAAGCATGTGGGGGTTTGGAGAACTTTCACCTCCAAACAAATGCATCTCTGTTTCTCCCCTAACACACACCCAAACCTGTCTTGCTCTTCTTTCCTCCTGTCTTTCCTTATCATGTTCTACTAAAAATGCTTCCTAAATCCTGCCCATCTATTTGTCAACATTTTCAAGTTGCGAATCAGAATTCACTTCATTTAAATTATTCCCTGAGCAACCAGCATTCCTGTTCATTTTAGCTTTAGCATTTATATGCTCTTCTGTAGTTAACTTGCTAAAATCCTGGTTTTCTTTCTTATAAATATGTATCATTTAAAAAAAATTATTATAAAATTCTTTACAAGTTCAAATTATTTGATATCAGCCAAAGTACCAGTGTATTATTGTCTAAAGGATAAAGTCTTAGTTAATTGACTTCTTGGTATACTTCATTCTGATAACTGACAATAAAACAGATAACACAATAAATTATTGAATTTTAAGCTTGTTGGGCAGCCTTCTTTATGTAATGGAACATTTTGACTTGCAGTCACTTTCTAAGGTACAGAGTACTATAGGATATTTCAGATTATTTGTGGGTACCTTTTTTTTTTTTTAATCTCTATTTTTTTTTTTTTTGGCTGCGCCTCTCAGCATGTGGGATCTTAGTTCCCCAACCAGGGATCAACCTGTGCCCCCTGCAGTGGAAGGGCAGAGTCTTAACCACTGGACCACCAGGGAAGTCCCTGTGGGTACCACTGTTGTTCAACATCTACTCACAATTTTTTGGTTTGTTTTCTAGGGTAAGGTGTCACAGGAAATGGTTTCCCTTTAAAAAGAGTTGTTTCACTTTTTTGGTTATCAGGAAAGATGATAGAAATCTGATAGCTGTCTGAAGGTTGTGATCTCCACTTTTAATAGTAAGTGAATTAGGCATTAGACATTTGTTTAACTCTTAAGGAACTTAGGTTTACATTTAAAAGATACTCTTATTACAGTATCAGTGAGTACCTTTCTCATCTGTACAGGCCTCTATTTTTTAATCTGTTTCTTAATCTTAATCTCTTAATCTTAAAATTGGTATATACTTGCTATGGGGATCTGGTAAATTGATGTATGTGAGAAGTTTTAAGGAATACATCATATTATTCTTAGGGTGCCGTAAAAAAAAAAAAAAAAAAAAAAAAAGACGTCGAAAAACAGGGACTTCCCTGATGGTCCAGAGATTAGGACTCCGTGCTTTCACTGCCATGGGCCTGGGTTCAACCCCTTGTCGGGGAATGAAGATTCCACAAGCCGCGTGGTGTGGCAAAAAAAAAAAAAAAAAAAAAAAGATATTCTTAGGGTGCCATTACGAATACTGCCTTAAATTTTGAGAGAACTGAGAAGCACGTTGATTTTTTTTTTTTTTTAGTAGTAGTTTTCTTTTCTGAGAATGATTTAATGTATTCAAGAAAAATCCCTGCAATCCTATTAGGCTGATTTCTGAAATGAATGCCAGTTTTTGACACTGGAATAGAATGGGACAATATGATCTTAAATGCACACTTTTGTTTCAAACTATGTTTTTTTTTTCTTTCAGTAGTTCATGAATGGTATCTGTTTCTCATAATGTCAGTGATGTGGAATGACCTGGACATTATTTCCAGAAATTGCTTAAATCAGCCTTTGGTTTGATTTCGCACTGATTAAAGCCTTGCTCATCTTCTCAGCATCCTTTTTTATCAAGAGTAAAAGGATTAAAAAAAAAAAACTGCAAGAGGATGTGGAGCAGTGCTTAACCAATGCTTTGGAGGGGGGTTTATTAATTATTGTGATTCAATCTGGCTGTTTTCTCTTCTTCACAGGGGAAATGAGAAATCTCCTGGTGATACAATCAGAATGATACTAGAAGCCATATCTTTGCAAAGCCAAAATGATCTATTTAAAACTTAGATACATTGTATCAAGTCCAGAATTAATCTCACTGACACAAAAGAGGAATTCATGATCAATAGTATCATGGGCTTTTTTTTTTTTAATAGATCTTTATTGGAGTATAATTGCTTCACAATACCGTGTTAGTTCCTGTTGCACAACAAAGCGAATCAGCCATATGCATACACACGTCCCCATATCCCCTTCCTCTTGAGCCTCCCTCCCATCCTCCTTATCCCACCCCTCTAGGTGGTCACAAAGCACCGAGCCCACCTCCCTGTGCTATGCTGCTGCTTCCCACCAGCCGACTAGTTTACATGTGGTAGCGTGTGTATGTATCATGGACTTTTGATGAAAGCATTATGTCAATCATTAGAACTATCACCTCCATTTTCTTGTGTGGGTGGTAAGCTCTAATTCCATACTTTAAAGGTTTTCTTGCATCTTGCCATCTTTATAATATCCCAGAGGTGAAAAACTTTTCCCGTATGCTTTACAGAGGCAGTTCTGAAGCTGGATCACCTGTATCCAGGCCCCGGTTCCAAAACCAGCTTTAAGACCCTGGGAAAGTTACTAAATCTTCCTGTGCCTCGGCTGCTTGTCTAGAACATATGGATAAAAATACCTGCCTGGTTGGGTTGTGAGAACAACATGAGATAGTACATGTGAAGAACCACAATCCTTTGCTTTCTCCAAAAACATGACCCTTCCAAAGGCTAAGCTTAAAATAATTTTGTTCTGTAAAATACTGAAATCTCACTATACCTTTCCTTAAACAGATTGACTTCTTTTTTACCAAACTGCTGTGTTGTATTCCAGCCAAAACATTTATTTACTGAAGTGCCCAAAGGTCTTTAAAGTAAGTCATATATGTTAGTTTCAATATCCTAGAAATTCACAATGTTTCAGTAGAAGCTATTTTATTTAGGTGGAGAAAAAATGACAATTTGTCATTTGCAAGTTTCGGCCAAATCAGTAGACTCTCACTTTGCTTTCCGCCAACTAAAATTAGTTTTTGGCAACAAGATTCAGGGTTATTAACTCTGAAGCTGCTGGCAGTTTAAGTTTTTATCTATCCAAATTCTTACAGTTCAGGGAACAGAAAAACCCAATTTTTCCTCCTATAAAGTTAATCCAATGTGAACACAAATTTTCAAGTTTTGTTCAGGGATGCCAAATCTTTTCGTGTTCAGTTTTTCCATGATGAAGCTCTTCTTGGACGCTAGTGAGCAGGATTAAACCTCAGGAGCATGTGAGGCCACCTGAAAGTGCCTCATTGTCTTTTAGTCTTTCTGGGTCACTCAGTATTTGATTATCCAGACTAATTGTGGGCAAGGAAAGCATGAATAATCAAATTGTACAGACAAGCTCTTGTATCTTATTTTGGCTGATGGCTTCATCCTTCTTCTCAAACCTTTTTTCCAGAAGAGCTAACAAGGAAAGTAGAAGCTTTGTTTCCTGTCTTTGCTTGACTTCCTCTGTCCTTTTAAAGAAGTATTTACAAATGACATGATGTCTTCCTCCCAAGTGTCCCCTTCCCAGCCATAAAGAAGTGGCATCAACAATATGCCTAGGTAGTAATTCCCTAAAAAGGTGGACTTGCGTGTTCTAGAACTTTCTGGTATAAAAAGGAAGACAGAACTTAAGCCTGAACTTGGCTTCTGGCTTTTTCTTTTCTTGATCATTTTCCAACAGTCTTAAAGGCTATTTTCTTCTTTCTTCCCATTACAGGATTTTTGGCACCTCAGAAGTAATAATGGAAATAAACATTTAACAGATGGTCCCAGCAGTTTCCCTGACATACACACATAGTACAGAAGGAAAGCATGTATAATGGAGTTGATTAGATCTTATTTTAATTTATTTTATTTCTCACGGAATATTTTCCTGGTCACATTTTTCTTTTTTTTTTTTTTTTTTAATTTATTTATTTATTTTTGTCTGTGTTGGGTCTTCGTTTCTGTGTGAGGGCTTTCTCTAGTTGTGGCAAGCGGGGGCCACTCTTCATCGCGGTGCGTGGGCCTCTCACTGTCGCGGCCTCTCTTGTTGCAGAGCACAGGCTCCAGACGCGCAGGCTCAGTAGTTGTGGCTCACGGGCCTAGTTGCTCCGCGGCATGTGGGATCCTCCCAGACCAGGGCTCGAACCCGTGTCCCCTGCATTAGCAGGCAGATTCTCAACCACTGCGCCACCAGGGAAGCCCCCCTGGTCACATTTTTCATTTTTTGTTTATGCTTTTTATTTCCATGGTCCCTTACACACAGTTTCTGAATCATTTCTCAAGGTCAAGACCCTGTTCCTCCCTTTGCCCCCTCTCTGCACCACAGAGAAAGTGTATCAATAGCATCAGCACAAATGGCTTTGCCACAGCAGCTCTGCAGAGGTTCTGCGGGAAAACTTAGGGAGTGTTCCCACATCTGCATCTGGTTCTCTCGTGAATCCAGAGGTCATAGGGTGGAAGTAAGCCAAGGAAATATTAGCAACAGGGGGAAGAAAGGAAAGAATTGAGAGAATATACTAAGGGGTTTTCACTGATAAGTGGGAAAAAAAAATCCTAGGGTAAAAATGTCAGCCTCAGGTAAGAGGGACAATAAATACTCCTGGGTGAAGCAGTCTGCGTGCTCATATTCCCACATAACTCTGCTGGGTCCCTTCCTGAAAGTTTGAGAGAGATCACTAAGCTGTTGAAGCGAACAGGGCAGAAGCAGGGGTCTTGAGGGGCTGAGGACAAATCTAGCTCACCTTTCTGCACTAAGACCTATCCTGGTGATCCTCTGAAATGAGACTGTAATTCGCCATTGTGACACCTAGTGGCTGGCAGCTGTATCTGCATCAGCAATGTACACATTTATAAAATAATGTTATTTTTGATTTATAAAAATGGAAAAAACTTACCTTAAGCTGCAAGATCACAGTGTAATCACCCGAGAACAGAGCAGAAAGCCAGTTGTCTTTAATCACTGATTTGAAAGCTACATTTCTTAGAATTCTTGGATAGAATGTGCAGAAGCAGGTGGACAGAAATGTCAAATCCTTGGCAAGGTCCATTACTATTTAATATCTGTCGTAGAGGCTAATGAAATAAGTGAGAAAATGTTCCCTTAGTTTAACAACTTGATAAGAGGAAGGAGACAAAAGGTCAACCTAAATCAAGCCTTCTCACCTGGAAAGTAAAGAGGCAAGTATGCTAACTAAAGGCTAACTTTTGTAGGTCCTGATAGTAGGTGGCCTCGCTTGGGCCTTGCAAATTTTTCCTTCTTCATATCTCCTTGTTTAAGTATTAAATATTCTTATATGTGTGGGACGATGCACAATACTGACTGAACATTTCTAAATCCTCAGGAATACTCACCTAAGTGGATACATTTAGACCAATAATGGGCTTAATAAAGTACTGGAGAAAATGAAGTGGGAGGAATCAAATTTTCAATTAGGTGCCAACTTTCTGTCATCTTCCACTCTCAATGGTAGAGGAAGTGGCTAGCTCAGTGAAACGAGGTGACTTAAGGTTCATAGGACAATCATAATAATATTAACAATATTATCTTCCTTTTTTTACTGTGCCAAAATTTATTTAACCAATTTTCTATTGTTGGACAGTTTAAAATATTTTGATTGTTGCAAATTAATAAGCACCCTTGCACATAATGCTTTGTACCCAGCACTGATACTTTGTTTTAAAAATTATAATGGGGTTTCCCTGGTGGTGCCGTGGTTGAGAATCTGCCTGCTAATGCAGGCGACACGGGTTCGAGCCCTGGTCTGGGAGGATCCCACATGCCGCGGAGCGACTAGGCCCGTGAGCCACAACTACTGAGCCTGCGCGTCTGGAGCCTGTGCTCCGCAACAAGAGAGGCCGCGATAGTGAGAGGCCCGCGCACCGCGATGAAGAGTGGCCCCCACTTGCCGCAACTAGAGAAAGCCCTCGCACAGAAATGAAGACCCAACACAGCCAAAAATAAATAAATAAAAATAAATTAAAAAAAAAATTATAATGAAATATTTAAAACACATACAATACATAAATCATTAAAAAAATACTTGCGTACCCAGGACTCTACTCAAGAATTTTTTTTTAAACTCTAATGGCTTTTTAAAAAAATTTTTATTTATTTAATTTATTTATTTTCCTTACATTTTTTGGCTGCGTCAGGTCTTAGTTGTGGCACATGAGATCTTTTCATCATGGCCCACGGTCTGCTCGGGCTTCTCTCTAGTTGTGGCATGCTGGTTTTCTCTCTCTAGTTGTGGCGTACGGGCTCCAGAGCGAGTGGGCTCTGTAGTTTGCGGCACACAGGCTCTCTAGTTGAGGCATGTAAGCTCAATAGTTGTGGCATGCGGGCTTAGTTGCCCCGTGGCACATGAGATCTTAGTTCCCCGACCAGGGATTGAACCCTCATCCCCTGCATTGGAAGGCGTATTCTTTACCTCTGGACCACCAGGGGAGTCCCTACTTAAGAATTTGATCTTTACCAATACAGTTGGAGCTTTCACGCATTCTTCTCCATCCCATCTCCTTTCTTATCCGAATGGTAACCTTATCCTGAAGTCAGTGTGTAACATTCTCCCACATTCCTTTATACTTTCACTACATGGTGTGTATCTCTAAGCCACACATATATTAACTGGTTAATGTAACTTTCTTTTTTTTTTTTTTTTTATGTAACTTTCTTGATTGCAAATGTAATGCATGCTCATTGTGGAAAGGCTGGCAAGATAATGAGGTACAAACAGAAGTATAAATAAAAATACAAACAAAATTGTTGCCCCAAACACAACATTATGAAATAGTAACTATTGTTACTATTTTGATCTATTTTGCTCCTCTTATTACACACTTTACAAAATCAGTTGGGTTTAAAACAATTGCTTTAAAATGAATGGGGCTGGGACTTCACTGGTGGCGCAGTGGTTAAGAATCCGCCTGCCAAAGCAGGGGACATGGGTTCAATCCCTCGTCGGGGAAGGTCCCACATGCCGCGGAGCAGCTAAGCCCGTGTGCCACAACTACTGAGCCTGCACTCTAGAGTCCGTGAGCCACAACTACTGAGCCCATGTGCCACAACTACTGAGGCCAACGTGCCTAGAGCCCATGCTCCCCAACAAGAGAAGCCACCGCAATGAGAAGCCCGCGCACCGCAACAAAGAGTAGCCCTCGCTCGCCTCATCTAGAGAAAGCGCGCGCCGCAACGAAGACCCAACACAGCCAAAAATAAATAAATAAATTTAAAAAAAAATGAATGGGGCTGTTGCATTTACAAGGTGCTTTTGTTTCCTATCTCACTCAGTTCCCCCGCATCCCTGTGAGGTCGGTGATGTACTTTTATCTCCATTTTAGAGATGAGGAACAGAGGTCCTGAGAGATGAGTCAATATCTGAAGTTCTCTCAGCTCTCTAAGTGAAGGAACCAGAACTCACATCTGGATCTTTGGATTCAGAGTCCGGTGGTTTTTCTGTTAAAATATTCTAGTGTCACCACCATTCTCCCTCACTGAGATCCCTAAGAATCAATGATGGCCCTTCCTTCTCACTCTGTCTCCCTGCCCTCTCATGACCTCTTTTTAGTTTAAGTGCCATCTTTATTTTAAATCAATTTTGCCTGTGTTCAGAAGTTGAGTGGGGAGAAGGAATACAGTGTAATTTACCTTAGAGGCCCCATCTCAAAGAAATGGTCCTGGTTTTCAACTGTTACTGCTGTTACCCAGCTTTCTTCCCAGCTTGCATTCCGCGTAGAGGCACAGCTTTTACCGGATGTTATCAGAAAGGTCCACGCTTCCAAAATATGCTTCAATTACTCCGATGTAGTAGAATCTCTCTCTGCGGACATGAGCTCCAGGGAGCAAATAAATTGGCAAAAAAAAGTGGGGGGGATTTCCATTAAGATGGCTCTAGATTTGGTCTAAGTTGGAATGTTAACAAACAGAAGATTCCACAGAAATACTGATGATCAAAAAATTATCTTTTTTTTTGCAGGGGGGGAGATTTTATTATATTCCTTTTTGCGTGGTTGATAAAAGGACGCAGTGAAGCTCTTTTATGTATCTTTTCAGCTGCTCTTCTTTTTACTTTCATTGAAGACATCTCCAAACATTATGATTCATCTGTCTATTCCTGCAGCACTGCCAACCTTCTTTTCTATTAGAGAAATTCCAGTCACCAACTAAAGCATCTCTAGCATGGCAGGTGTGAGAAAGACTCTGGAAATTCTTACGGAATAGTTGTTTTCTGGTGGCATCAGTTTTATTATATTGCTCATACACAGAAGTTGAGGATGTTACGTCTTTATCCACCATCATCATTATAACATGGGTCAGACGGTACAGCATAACCACCACATTCCTGGTACTGTCTTTAGACTCCTTTGAGGTAATTGTTATCTCCATTTTACAGCTGAGGAAACTGAGGCTCAGGGTGGTTAATCAGCTTGCTGAGTTCACCTTGTTAGTAAAAGTCAGGGTCAGAATTTGAATGCAGGTCTGTCTGCAAAGAGTGGTCCGTTTGTGAAGCGCTTCTGTCACGTGCTATGTACTATAAGCTATACAGAGGTGACAACACCTGCCTGTTACCCCAGGAGTTCCCAGTTCAATGGGAAGAAAAAGACACACAGAGAAACAATTGCAGTGCAGACCCAGTGTGTGAATTGTTATTAAGAAGGACTAGAAACATGTCGTGTGGGCCTGGGGGAAGATTAACTCATATTTGGGGGAGGGTTAACTCATTTGGGGAAAATTAGGGATTGGAGGAGGGCCTTGAAAAGATCAAACTTCATCAGGTATCACTATGGAGTAGTTCCCATAAAGAGAACATTATGAATGTAAGTCTGGAGTCGGGAGAGTATGTGGTTGGTGTTTAGATAATTGTAAGTGGCTACTGCCAGCCCCTCTGCCAGCCCTCTATCATTCAATTTTTTTAAATTTATTTTTTAAATTAATTTTTATTGGAGTATAGCTGCTTTACAATGTTGCATTAGTTTCTGCTGTACAGCAAAGTGAATCAGCTGTACGTATACATATATCCCCTTTTTTGGATTTCCTTCCCATTTAGGTCACCACAGAGCACTGAGTAGAGTTCCCTGTGCTATACAGTAGGGTCTCATTAGTTATCTATTTTATACATAGTAGTGTATATATCTATCATTCAGTTTTTTTTTTTTAATTAATTAATTTATTTTTATTTATTTATTTATTTATTTTTGGCTGTGCTGGGTCTTCGGTTCGTGCGAGGGCTTTCCCTAGCTGCGGCAAGTGGGGGCCACTCTTCATCGCGGTGCGGGGACCGCTCTTCATCGCGGTGCGCGGGCCTTTCACTATCGCGGCCCCTCCCGCTGCGGGGCACAGGCTCCAGACGCGCAGGCTCAGCAGCTGTGGCTCACGGGCCCAGCCGCTCCGCGGCATGTGGGATCTTCCCAGACCAGGGCTCGAACCCGTGTCCCCTGCATTAGCAGGCAGATTCTCAACCACTGCGCCACCAGGGAAGCCCTCAGTTTTAAATAGAGCAGGGATTGGTTCTCACCTTTGACCTAATCCCACCCTGATTAGAAATGACAGAGCCGACCAATGACATCAAAGGCGGGCAGCAGGGAAGAAAGCTGTGGCTGGCAGATTGGGGGGGGGGGCACGTGGCAGTGACCACTAAGGCTCAGAGACCAACCAGCTGCTCTGAGAAGCCCCTCCCCACTCCCTCCCCACGGCCCAGGCTTCCATGGCCAGTTTCCCCTTTGTAACTTATTTTTCTATTTAAGAGGACACTTGATTGATGTTCATTTTATCCTTCTGTCTGTACAAAGTATAAAGAAAAATGTATATAGCAAATGTCATGGCAGCTTTCAACCCCTCCATGAGGGAGGAGCCTTGTCTGTTCTGTTCACTGCCACGCCTCCAGGGCCTAGCCCAGAGCCTGGCACACACTGCTTGGCCAAATAAATGTCAACACACACTTACCGTATGAAGCTCTGTCTGGTGGGAATGGAAGGATATGCTGGCTAGTGTTGACATAAGGAGAGATGGGAAAAAAGTGCTGGATGAACTGGACGTGTTTCACCACTTTGCCTAGGGCAGCCTGGTGAGAGTTTTGTAGGGCTGGAGGTGATAAAACCCTGTTACCAAAACCTGGCTGTCCCAGGTGAGTGGGCATCTAATATATGCAACCCTTTCATCTGCCCAGGCCTCTCTGCTTCCTGAAAGGAGAAGCCAAGGTACTAGAACGCTGCTGAGTTTAATGCAAAGTGATACCAAGAAGAGAACGTAAGGTGACTCGGAGTCTAAAACTGTATTGTGCAAACAGACGGGGTGCCAGTCTCCTGGGTAAGAAAGACTCCGGATGAGGAATGCTGGTCTCTGCTCTCAACATGCTCTCCAACAAAAGGCCAAAGTAACCCCCCACCAGAGGCAGCCAGGCCGCTCTGATGTCTCGAACAGATCAGCAGCAGAAGCAGTGCTCATGCTCAGCAGGTGAGGTCTACTGAGGAAGAAACACTTGACAGCCTCTGAGTACCCAATGAACTGAAGAAGCCATCAGCCCCTTCCCACATGCTCCCACGTGCCCAGACTCACCGCACCAAAGCCACGGTGCCCTTTTCCCAGGAGGAACGTCTCCAATTTTTGTGGTCTTAAGTCACAATGCTTGAGTGGTGGTTGAACTTGAAGCGAATGGTAGGCAGTTCACCGTGCTGGCCAAGTAGACAGCAGCCCAGGGGTGTGAGGATGTAATGCAATGATGATCTCAACCTTTCCTGTTTCTTTCAATGAGACAAGAGGTCTCTCAGGTCCGCTAATGGGCTGGCTGCCCAGATGCAAAATCTTTGGGCACAAGAATGTCAGCCTTTGCTGGGGCGCCACCTCCAGCCACCTGCTCTGTCTTCACGCTCCATGGCAACCGAGCACCACGGGAAGCTCCCAGGCGCCTGGCCTGTTCGCGGCTGCCAGACACGCCCGGCTGACGGAAAGAAACCTTACGCCAGGCACAGCGCCGAGAGCGCCCTCAGGGCGCCCCCCCTCCAGCCGCCTTCGCTGTTGGGGTACCCGGGCTCTGGGAGCAGCAGGGACAGGCCAGCAGGCGGCGCGGCAGACGCTCCCAGCGGGAGCGGGCCCTCTCTTCCCCCTTCTGTTCCTCACCGTCAGGCTAGTCTCGTGTTCCCCACGCATTTCCGGTTTCCCCGAGAAGAGGAAAAAGCTTCAGTGAGCTACGAGCTCTGGGCGAGCTCTCCTTCGGCCTTTTTGCTTTTTCCTCACATTCCTGCCGAGGGTCCTGCTGAGGGGGCAGGAGAGGTAACTAAGCCTGGTTTTTTCATAGCTGTTCTGGAACGTTTGAGGAAAACCTTGGGCTTTGCACAGCCGCTCCCTGTCTGGGAAGTCTCTTGCAGTTTTTTTCTTCCCTTTTTCCTCTTTGTGTGCCGCCCCCCCCGACCCCGAGGGTGCTGTCCTGTTTCCCGAGGCAGGAATCTGTCTGCAGACAAGGTCAGGGAGTTGATGGCACCTCTGGCAGCTGATGACGCAGCGGGCCTGGCCTCATCTGTTAGTAATTGTTGACACCTGGTCCAGAGGAATGCGTTAGGAATAGGGCTCACCTCCATCAGGTCGCTCTCAGGCCTGCTCAGAGAAGACAGGCCGTGACTCACATCACGGCGGGAGAGACCCAGCCACTTGGGCTGCAGGGCAACGACAGGAAAGGAAGGGCCGGGAGAGGAGGGCGCCTCTCTCCCATCCCCCCGCCTTCTGCGCCACCCCGGTCTACTCTACAGCCCGCATCCTGCCATGCACTCGGCACTGAAGGCAGGCCCCCTACTCCCGCCTCCTCAGCGGCTCCAGCCCGTGGGGGATGTGTCTTCCTCTGTATGTACCTCGCGCCTCACGCCTCTGTGCTTTCGCAAGCCATGCCCTCTGCCTCCAGTGCTCTTCCTTCAAGTCTGCATGGGTTTGGTCTTGTGCTTCAAAGCACAATTCAAAAGTTTTCTCTCTTTGGAAACTTTCCTCTGTTCCCCTTTGCAACCGGGAAGCCCTTTGGGCAAATCCACACTCCGTAAGGCAATTATTAGATTGTCACAGCTTTTGTATCACAATTTCAGCAGATCTGGATTACCTGAGGGCAGGGACTGCCCCTGGTTCATCTTCGGATCCACTTCACCAGCCAGGGGCTGGCACATAGCAGACACTCACTAAGTGTTCATGGGCTGATTGTGGATCGAAGCAGACATACTGTGCCAGGGACACAGGACGCTGGCTTAGTAAGTGGATGATTTGAGTCCAAAGTCTGAAATTCTGAAGAGTTTGCCATCCTCAGGCCCCTATAAATCTGTTCACTCTTCCCAGAAAGATCCTCGCCACATATCTGGCTGTAGGAGGGGTCCTCTCACGGGTCTCCGAGCGCAGGGACTGCCAGTTGCAGGGTACAGCATTAGCGGATTTCCTTGGCCGTCATGTCTGCGCCGTGTCAATAAGAATTTATAAACTACCTACTCAGTGCTCAGCTTTACAATAAATGAAGTGGAGGATCCAAAAGAGGTAAAAGATATAATCTCTACTCCTATTGACCGTAAGGACAGTGTGGCTGAAATGAGAACATATCAGTCAACACTGGCCCACCCACGGTTGCTCGGGAGAATCACTAAATGTTTTTTTTTTTTTTTTTTTTACTAAATGTTTTTAAATAAAGAAAATCCTGCTTCTCATTTCCCTGGATCTCCCTATACACTCATGTTTGAAACAGCTGGACTGAAAATCAGCGCTTACAGTTACGAGCACCTGCTCTTGAATTTCAGCTCAATGTGTTGATTCACCAGGTAAGGTGGAATCACAGGATGGAAACTCTGGTTTTGGCAGGAGGGAGGGATGAAATGGAGGCAGAGAATTGTCAAGAGATTCTTGGAGTAGTTCCCGCAGGAGATCGCAGAGGCTAGAGGAGGCTGCCACGAAGAGAATAAAATAGAAGTGGGTGACAACATGGCTTTTGTCAACCTCTCCTAAGACTACACACAGCTCTTGAAGGAGGAGGGAGGCTGGAATTGTGCCAGGATAAAGAGGGTAGCACAGAAATGGAACCCCAAGCAAAACAGGGATTCTTCTGTTGCTGAAGGCTGACGTTACGTTTTAAAGTATATGTGCTCAGGTTGTGTTTAGACTCTATTTGGCAATATTCAGTTTGTTGGATGCTAATTTGCTTTGACGTATTGCCTATGCTTCCTGGCATTGGTGATTAGCTCCAGGCATCCAAAGAAACCAAGAGCCACTATTTCCCAGAACTACTTCATCATTAATATTAATTAGTATGAATTAGTTCATATTTATTATCATTAATTTAATTATTATCATGTCTGGTCTTGAGTTATCCTACCGGGCCTGCATCCAACAACAACGATGGGTTGTATTTCTAAATAAGAACTTGCATTTTAAAATATTGTTATTGGGACTTCCCTGGTGGTGCAGTGGTTAAGAATCCGCCTGCCAAGGCAGGGCACATGGGTTCGAGCCCTGGTCCAGGAAGATCCCACATGCTGCAGAGCAACTAAGCCAGGGCACCACAACTACTGAGCCTGCACTCTAGAGCCTGCGAGCCACAACTACTGAGCCCACGTGCTGCAACTACTGAGCCCACGTGCTGCAACTACTGAAGCCCGCATGCCTAGAGCCCGTGCTCCGCAACAAGAGAAGCCGCCTCGGGCTTCCCTGGTGGCGCAGTGGTTGAGAATCTGCCTGCTAATGCAGGGGACACGGGTTCGAGCCCTGGTCTGGGAAGATCCCACATGCCGCGGAGCAGCTGGGCCCGTGAGCCACAATTGCTGAGCCTGCGCGTCTGGAGCCTGTGCCCCGCGACGGGAGGGGCCGCGATAGAGAAAGGCCCGCGCACCGCGATGAAGAGCGGTCCCCGCACCGCGATGAAGAGTGGCCCCCGCTTGCCGCAACTGGAGAAAGCCCTCGCACGAACCGAAGACCCAACACAGCCAAAAATAAATAAATAAATAAATAAAATCAAGTAAAACTTTAAAAAAAAAAAAAAAAAAAAAAAAGAGAAGCCGCCTCAATGAGAAGCCCGCGCACCACAAGGAAGAGCAGCCCCCGCTCGCCGCAACTAGAGAAAGCCCGCGCGCAGCAACAATGACCCAATGCAGCCAAAAATAAATAAATTTACTTAAAAAAAAAGTACATTAAAAAAATAGTTATTGCTTTAAAAAAATATCAAATCGTTGCAGAAAACATAGGCAATCCATATAAAGATATGTATAAATACATATACCAAAATTACTTATAAGCTCATAACCCCAAAGTAATTACTATTAACATTTTATTGTCCCCTTTTGGTGTTGTCTTAATGTTTGTGTGTATGTTTTACTTACTTATTCTTGGCATATGCATTCTCTTTTTCTTCAAATAAGAATCTACCCTCTCGGGCTTCCCTGGTGGCGCAGTGGTTGAGAGTCTGCCTGCTAATGCAGGGGACACGGGTTCGAGCCCTGGTCTGGGAAGATCCCGCATGCCGCAGAGCAACTAGGCCCGTGAGCCACAACTACTGAGCCTGCGCGTCTGGAGCCTGTGCTCCGCAACAAGAGAGGCCACGATAGTGAGAGGCCTGCGCACTGCGATGAAGAGTGGCCCCCGCTTGCCGCAACTAGAGAAAGCCCTCGCACAGAAACGAAGACCCAACACAGCCAAAAATAAAATAAAATAAAAAAAGAATCTACCCTCTCTTTTTGCCTGGGACTGGGAGTATATGTAGGAGGGGGTGAGGAGGAAACAAATTCCACCAGAAAACTGAACTTTGACCCCCTAGGACTAGACCTCTAGCCCTCAAGTACTCCTAATTGCTCATCTCTGTCTTCTTAGTCCTGGAGGAAGTTTGATTCCTAGGCTTGCTTTTCCTGCCCCCGGTCCCATCCCCCAGTCCCCACCCACTCTGTGGGCCTAAGGGAGTTGGGAGTGAGTAGACTTGGTAGGTAGGGGCTACTGACCTCATGGATGTTAGAACTGATCCTGATGGAGACCTAAACCTCAGACGACCTTTGACCTGCCCGTGGGAAGATGAATTCTCCGTGACTCCTGAAGATCCTTCAGCATCTCCTTCCTTGGGGTCATACGGGTGTGTTGGTGCTCAGGGTGGACCAACCCAAAACATGCCACAACGGCATATTGACTATCTTGAAATGAAGTTGCTTGAGAAGCAGCCGATGCAAGAAGGAAAACTGACCTTCCTCTGTCCCTCTGAAAGCAGGATATCGATTTCTCATGTGAAAGGTGCCCTCGCTGCATCTGGAAGTAGAAGGACACCCTTCCTGTCAGAGACAGGGAAAATCCACGGAGAAGCAGATACAGACAAACGTGGTTACTTTTTAAATTGACTACCCCGAGCCCAAACTCTGTTTAGATTTTTCACTAATCGGGCAGCCAAAACCCGAGTTTCTTTGTCCTGTGAATTCCTCACAAATTTATTGTTCCTTTGTCTAAAAAGTATAAAAACTGTCTGCTTTGGCCATTTCTTAGGTCCTGTTTCTATGAGACAGCCACATACCTGAATTAACATTTGTTTCTTTTTCCCTGTTAGTCTGTCTTTGATGTGTCAATTTCACTATTAGTCCAGACACAAGAACTCAAGAGGAATAGAGGGGGAAACTTCCTCCTCCCCAACAGATATTTCAAATGGAAGCTCATAGACTCTTAAGGGTTGAAAGGCCTATGTGTAAGGCGTCTTGCCCAATCTGCCACCCAGTATAGGAATCCCCTCTCTAGCATCCTTGCCAGGAAGCACCCAACCTTGGCCAAACATTACCAAGAATAAGGAAATCAGGGTTGTTTATGCCACCGCCGGACACTCCAAAGACCAGACAATTCTGTTTTTATTTTGAGCTAAATTTGATTTGAAATGAGATGAAATTATAGAAAAGGTATTTATTGTGATTTTTTTTTTTTTTGGCTGTGCCACGTGGCATGTGGGCTCTTAGTTCCCCGACCAGGGATTGAACCCGTGCCCCGTGCAGTGGAAGCGCAGAGTCTCAACTACTGGATGGCCAGGGAAGTCCCTTTATTGTGATATTTTTGCCGTCCCAAGATATTTCTATCTTAGGCTGCACTGAAAGATACATAGTTTTTTAGGGAAGGGGAAGGTCCATGTTCCTCCTGAAATTATATACAAAACCATGTATGTGCCTATGTGGTCTTTCATTGTTTTTCTGGGAATGGGGGCCAGAGCTTTCATGGGGTTCTCTCAGCCCAAGGGTCCCACAGGGCTCTGTGCCATCTCTGAAGTGCTGTGTTAAGTTGATTTTGTCACATGTAAAAGGAAGACAGACGGGATCTTGCTCAGATCTCTCCCAGAGGGAGACATACTGACACCCCTGCCTGGCCTGCTTGTTGCAGGGGTGCCAGGGCTTCGTCTGTTTTTAGCCCAGAATAAGCCTCCCTTCCCCAAGCAGAGCCCAGAGACCGTGCCTCTCTCTCAAGGCCAGCCACGTGGAGACATGATGCCGTCGGAGCCTTGGTTTCAGATCCTGCTCTCAATTCTCAGATGTGTCAGCCTGTCTGCCTTGACTTCACGTCTGTACTTTGGAGCTATGGGAAAGGCGTGAGGGATAATGGTCGTGTTTGTAGAGCCCAAGCGTGTCACGAGGGTTTTCAGACAACGGGGTGCAGAGGCTCACGCATTCCTAAGTCACCCGCACACCCGGTCAGGAAAAGGAAATGACTAGGCCACATCACTCAGAGCATGTCTCTGCTCGTCCTCCAACACACACACACACACAAAGGGACACTTTTCTCTCCTGTTTTTAGTAGCAAGCCCTATCTAAGGGCTACGTTGTCTCTATGTCGATTTAGTTTGAAATATTTTGGTATAATCTACATCCTGCAAGTAGTGAGGAAGCATCTGAAGTGTCTGAATCAGGCACCGACATTCCAAAGGTGGTTAGTTAGCATCTGAAATGCCCTAATTAGGGATCGACACTTCAGAGGGGGGTGACTTAGCACTTCAAATATTATTACTGAAATCTACACCACAAAGGGTACGTTCATAAGCATAATGGATGTTAGGAGTAAACTTTTCATTGGTGGAATGGATGGTATTCAAGTCATGCAAACTGGCAGCACCAGGTCTCAAATAAAATAAAGGTAAACAAACTAAAGCCTCCATATGTAAATATACTCTTTTTTTTCCTGTCCTGTGTGGGATCCTTCAAGAGGTTTCATAGCTATAGGACTAAATCCAAAATACTTAACTTAGCCATTCTGCAAAGCTTGGCTACAGCCCGTCTACGCATGTCAGCAACCCTCACTTCTGCACATACCGGTTTTGCTTCAGATGCACAGTGCCACCTGTGTGGCTCACATGGGCAGTCTATCTACCTTCTTAAGACCTTCTCATATGCTGTTTTCTTGGTGGGAGGCTCTCTCCTAGATAGAGTTACACTACTTGCTGTGTGAACTTGCTTAAGGCACTGACATTTCTAAGCCTCCACTTTCTCATCTATAAAATGGGGGGCGGGGAGGAAATCACTCTCTACAGTATTACTAAGGATTAATGAGATTATGTCTATAACGGGTTTAGCTCAGTGCCTGGCTATGTTAAATGGGATCATTGTGGTTTTTTATTAATCACCTAGCTAACTCCAACTTGATCATCAAAACTCATCTCAAGTGTCTTTTTTTCTAGGGGGTTTCTCTGGTCACCCACCCCCAAACCAAGATAATGTGTCCCTGCTCTAGGCTTTCACAAAGTCTGGCCAACCTCTGTGGAAGCGCATACCATACTGTATAGTAAATTTATTTTTATGCATTTATCTCTACCTAAAACAATTAGTTCTATAAGGGCAGGAAGTGTGTCCCACCCCCCCTTTTTTTTAATGTCCCCAGTGCCTAGTATATAATAGATACTCAATAAATATTTAATCAGTGAATGAACAAGTGCATGAATGAACTAATTAGGGATGTGTGGCTCTCTGCAGAGACACCTGGGAGGGGCTTTGAGAATTACTGTCCAATGGTAGAATCCGAGTCATGCAGAAGAGGAGTACAGTTTCATTTGGAAACTGTAGATAGAATTCAGCTCAATACATGGAAGCCCTTCTGTGACTTGAAAAAATGGAAGGAGCCGCCTCTGTGGTATTTCTTTCTCCAAAGTTATTTCAACAGAGGTTAATAACAAGGCAAAATGGATTTACCCACAGGATAACATTATCTGACATTCTATGAAAATTCCACTCGAGAAATAAAGTTTTGTGAAACATTCTCAAATGACTATTTAGGCTTTATTGCATATTGATTCTATATCTTAATATCCTTAATCTTCTCCTAAGTATATGTTTTAGTTTTCAAATTATCTGTATCTCTTTTTGATCAGCTCTATTACTTATCCTATATGGAGCTAATATCAAAGCCAGTCTTATTGATAGGATGATATATTCTGTGAGACTTTTGCTTGGCTTTTGGGAAATGGAGGTAGAGTTGTAAATTATTTGCAACATACTGTTGGGTTTTAGGTCCATTTACTGAAAGCATAGGGATGGCAGAGGAGGCCATTTTGGCTTTAAGACCAGAATGAGTTTAAACAAACAAGGGCTTTAAAACCAAAAATCAAGTATCTTGAGCTGAACTAAACCTCTATATTCAGTGTTATTGAATGTTGAAAAAAATGTTAAATTTCCAGAGAATAGCCAAATCCCAAATAAATCCAAAGCCAGAGATACTTTTTCCAATTTGCAGTAGCCATATTAATCACTGAATGGGGAATATTTTCAAGCTATAGCTTGTGTACAAACTTCATGTAACCAGGAAATTCCCATGTTCCCTCTGGGGCAAGTCTTGCTTTCTTTAGGGGCTTTCCACTAAGTAGACAGTTTGTGAATAGGTAAAAAAAATAGATCTAATCTACTCATCAAGAATGATCTTGTCTTTTTATTGGCAAAACTGGATTAAACATTTAGCAATTTTTCCCGAGGCTTTTTTGGAAAAGCGGAGAGACGCATACTATCTTATGAAAGAACCAGATCACTCCAAGTATTTATATCTTACAAGCATTTTTCTTCATTACTTTATACATTTTTCTCTGCATCCATTGGGCAAGTGTCTAGAATAGGATAAAAGCTATGCCTTAAGACTAAGGTGGCTCTTTTCAGTACCAAGTAGAATGAAGACCAAAATAAGCAGCTGAAATGTGATGCTTTCTGTAAAATAGGTTTGAATAGATTTGAGAATTATTTGGCTCCCTATTTTGGTCAGATGAACAGAACATGGGCTATATCTTGACTCCACTTGTGGCCATGTAGATTGGGTTTATTGACGTTCATTCCTAAGAATTTTCCTCGGCTTTAACAAAATATAAGTATGCTATTGTTCTTATGATGTATGTGACAACTGGTCACACCTTGTAGATTGCATTAGGAAGACTAAAATTCCTGTCAAAAGCCCACGAATTACCAAGAGGCATCACAGCCACAGACAAAAATAAGTCATTGCAAGTTTTCTGTAGGTATTTCATTATCTGAAAATAGGTACCATACGGTGCTTAGGACAGGCTCATGATAAAGTTTACTAAATTTCTTAAAAGATTTCATGTTGCATAAAGTTGATAAGAGAATAACAGTCTCAATCTCATTATACCAAGATTCCATTTTTATTTTCTTTTCTAATTTTCCATGTCAAAAATAGAGTGAATAGGGCTTCCCTGGTGGCGCAGTGGTTGAGAGTCTGCCTGCCAATGCAGGGGACATGGGTTCGAGCCCTGGTCTGGGAAGATCCCACATGCCGTGGAGCAACTAGGCCCGTGAGCCACAACTACTGAGCCTGCGCGTCTGGAGCCTGTGCTCCGCAACAAGAGAGGCCGCGACAGTGAGAGGCCCGCGCACCGCGATGAAGAGTGGCCCCCGCTTGCCGCAACTAGAGAAAGCCCTAGCACAGAAATGAAGACCCAACATAGCAATCAATCAATCAATCAATCTTTAAAAAAAAAAATAGAGTGAATAAAATGATAGCAAGCATCTCAATAGCTGGATAGTAAAATTAATCTTATAAGGGTGCCTCACTCACACCTATATGTCACTATGATTGTTTAATGGAATAATTTAAAGGAATACCAAGGGAATATCAGGCTCACAGTATTTTTAACCAGGGAAATAGCATGGACTTTAAAAAAATTCTCACAACTGTATTTTACAAATTCCCACCTTTTTTGGCCTTGGATACACTTAGAATTTCATTTCTTGTTTAAAAGGTTCCTCACTTATAAAGCAGGAGGAGGAGGAGAATGCCAATAGTCAAAGTTTGGCTGAAAATTAACCTTAAAGTCCTATAATTATATACGAGGAATAATGTCATGTCTCTGAATTTATAGCAAGTGCCCTGGAGGTAGTGCTTAAGAGGCTAGAATTTTCTTAGATTAAGCAATCCTGTGAGAATTCTAAGATACTGGCAGATGTGAGAAAGTCAAGTATCTGAATTACTTACCACTTCTCTTAAATACTGAAATCAAAATAGCCTTGAGCTTTAAGAAGATATTCGGAAACCATGACCCACAGGATTAACAGAGGCTGGTGACTAGCAGAAATTCTTGAGCCTGTTTTACAGAACAGATAAAGCAACAGCTTGTTAAAAACCCCTCTACTGGGCTTCCCTGGTGGCGCAGCGGTTGAGAATCTGCCTGTCAATGCAGGGCAAACGGGTTCGAGCCCTGGTCTGGGAAGATCCCACATGCCGCGGAGCGGCTGGGCCCGTGAGCCATGATTACTGAGCCTGCGCGTCTGGAGCCTGTGCTCCGCAACAAGAGAGGCCACGACTGTGAGAGGCCCGCGCACCGCGATGAAGAGTGGTCCCCACTTGCCACAACTAGAGAAAGCCCTCGCACAGAAACGAAGACCCAACACAGCCAAAAATAAATAAATTAATTAAAAAAAACAAAACAAAAAAAACCCCCTCTACTTGTAAACTGCCTTCACTGATTAAGTCCCCTTTAGTTATTTCTTTCTTTTCTTTTTTCCTCTTACTTGCATACCCTCCAAGCTTCACATAGCCTATGGAATGTATCACAAGACTCCTTAACCACCTCTATAGATAACACCTCTGACATATGGGTTGCTATAGTAACAAGACTTACGTTGTTTTTTAGGAACTTGGAGTCAGCTTTGCACAGGTCAGGCTAGCTAAGACTAGCTGGGGCCACGAACCCTAAAACTGGGTCTTCAATAAATGACCTTCTGACATCAGAGGGCCGAAAACTCCACTGTCAGGTCATGTTAAGTGCCTCCATTTTCAAATATGCATCCCATGAAGAAGCACGTAACCCAGATACACCTGCGTAGAACACCGATTACCTCACTTTTTCCCTACCTCCAATGACCTTTCCCCATGCCTAAGACCACCTTGCTTCTTTATCCCATAATTACCTCCAGCACCTCACCTTCAGGGAGGCAGATCTGAGACTTGTTCTCCCATTTCCTTGTTTGGTTGCCTTGTAAATAAACTTCTCTGCTGCAAACTTCAGTGCCTGGCTTGCTGTGCGTCTGGCAAACAAACCTGGTTCGGTAACAATTTTGCATAATGCAACGTTCGGGGAAAAAATACATCAGTGTATCAGTGTATCTCTAAGCAGATACGTACGCAAAATGAATCAGCTCAGGCACCGTTCTATAGGGTATGAATTAAATACTCTGCCCATTCAGGACACTATGAGAGTGACCACACATGCCATCTAGGTCCTCCCCATTTATTTACTGTTTCTCAAAAATATCTTAAGTTGAATACTAAATAAGCAACCTCACCCCACTACTGAGAAGCACTTTACTCTGTGGTGGTTCTTTGTGTTCTTCTACCATGTCCACTATGGCTATGGTAGTATTCCCTTTACATTTCATTGTTCCTTAAATATGTTTATTTATCTTGATGTAGTGCCATAATATTTAAAGTAGAAACCTCAATAATTTCCTTCCCTGGAATGATTTTCCCCGTAAAACCAGAAACAATTTTCAAGCTAAGGAAGGTACAAACTAAATTGTCTCTGTAAATGTAGAAAACCATAATGACCTCTTAAGTTACTTGCGCAGCTGTATGCTTTAAATAGGGTTGGGAAGAAGGAGGTTGTAATGGGGAATCTTTGCAAACAGCATTGCAACCTCCACTGATTTGGGGACCTCTGGGCATACCCAAGCAAGCTACTGTTCCATATATGCCACAATACATATAAAGTTAGCTTAGAATGGCAATATTCAGTGCAATCTATTGTATTTTCTGGCCCCAGAGAGCTGAGATCTCTTACCCAGTTTTGCTGGGTAAGAAAGCAAAAAGAATATGGGGGAAAACCACTCTAGGCTCTTGGCTACAAAATAGTGGCTGAGGTGAGGTTAAAGTGCGTGTGTGTGTGTGTGTGTGTGTGTGTGTGTGTATAATCAGATTTTTAATAACCCTTTAATCACAGTGGTACTCACAGTGATACGTACAAGGTAATTTTTTCCATTTTAATGAAAGAACTGGGGATATTTACTTTGAAAAAAAAATGGAGATCTGAAGGATGGTAAGGATGGTGTAGAAGGGACCAGATGGATGTGTTCAGGAGGAAAGATCTGTCCCATGGCAGAGGGATTTGATTCACCTTCAAGGATATAGGAATGCTAAGGGCAGAGTAAGAACCAATGAGTAGATGTCATCATAGTGGAGAATATTTTAGCTCAAAAGAGGAACAAATTTTCTACCAAGTCAAGCTGTCTGAAGCTGATTGACTGAATGGTTACTTTTCAAAGACTCTGTAAGGAGAATTTATGCATCAGGTGGAAACGGCCTCTAAGATTTCTTCCAACAATGATGTTGGGGGAACCTATTGTTCTAAATCTAAATGATGCTTGCTCTCTGCTGAATTTCCCTCTGAACTAATTTCGTTCAAAACCTGGGACAGAGATCAATTACATGGCTCTTAGAAGAGTGGCTTCCTAGAAGACTTACTTTTTCTTCAGCACATCCTAAAGCCTTGAGTGTGCTACTCAGGTGACTGGAGTAATCCAGACTAAGTATGACTTAGCCAGAAGCTTCTCTGAATGTCTCAAGGGAGACAAGATATATCTTTGGCCCAGGAAGGTCAATGACATTCATTACATTAACACATTCAAAAGGGAAAATTAAAGATGAGGAAGAAATATGTGTGAACTCAACATCTTATATTGTTTCATCCACCAGTAGAACTCAGGCAAGCGGCAGATGAGCACATAATGTAATAAGAACTAAAGTTTGTTCTAATAATCTCTAATATTGCTGGAAGGTCTATCATTTCACAGTATTGTTTCATTTTATCTTCAAAGAACTTTTATGAAATAGGTAGCTATTAGGCTCAGTTCTTAAGCACAGAGATGTTAATTATTACCCAAGCATGAACAACCAGTAAATGGCATAGCCGCGATCCAAACTCAGGTGTACCTCCACTCGACCATCTTAACTACTATCTCAGAGGAGACTGGGGCCTCCCAAATATCTTGGATGCCTGTAGCCCAGGTATCCCTGAATCAGGTTCTCTGAGAAACATCTTCAACCAAGACCTTGAAAGGACAGCACCAATCCTGGATCACACAATCCCAGAACTGTTTTGAACTTTGGAAACAATTGGTACCACCTATGTATAAAGAACCATGTATAAGGAGGAATTGAAGAAATTAGTAATCTGTGATTATTTGAATTGCATGGGAGAAATTTGAAGGAGTAGACCAGTATCACACATAGGCGAAGATGTACTATTGAATTGTATTCAGTAATATAATGTTCTTTATTTTTTCTGAGGACAAAATAAGAGACAATTTTGTAAGAAATGGCCTAGATCCAATACGAAGAATTAAATTCCTGGAAGAGAAAATTGTAAAACTTAGGAATAGATTACCAAGGAAAGTTGCAACTTAAAAAATTATTCATCGCTATGGACTAATTTGTGCTTTGACTACTGGAATGACTACATGATACTCAAAAACATTCAGTAGGGGAAAAAAGTCAGCTAAATTGTTGTTTACTATCACGTAGTCTTAAAAAGAAAAAATATATAATTTTTTTCTTTTGAACTAGTTATTGAAGAGAAAACTAGGACCCATCTCACTTTTCCCAAATGACTGTGCTGTGACATCAATGGCACATTGCAGAGCAATGCGTGTTCACATTTTAGGTCTTTGCACTTCGGTTGGCCAATTTCTGAGTGGGAAGATTAAGTAGAGGCTATTCGGGTTGAGCCTCCTGCTGCCTCTTGCTGCTTTTGGATTATGGATCCTGGTGCTCGGATAAAAGGTATGATTCTCTCCAGTCCATGTGCTAAGCCTATGTGAGTGAGGAGCAGCAACACGCCTGGCTCTGCCAGCAACACAGATAAATCAACACTTAAACCTTTGGGAAGCCATTGAATACATAATGTTCCCTTGTTGATTCAATGATTCTCTCATTCCAAGATGGATAAAATACTAAGTAGTACCTTCCAACATGAAATTTGGATGTCACCCAACCCCTTGGAAAAGCTGACAAATCTGCCCCCTGGGAGTTGGTAAAACTTTGCCAACACAAAGAAAGCGAGATCTACAGGGGACCTCCAGCTTGTGGCAGTGTGTCCAGAGGCTTTTCCTGACATGCTCTCTGAGTTGAGTCTTTGTTTCTCTTCCTGTAAAACAGGGTCAATGAGACCACACGTACGAAAGCACTTGGTAAACAGCCAAGTCCAAGAGACATGTTATGTTAGGTATCGGTATAATTATTGGATTTCCCATTGATGGGGCATCATTTTACAATTCCGATCAGATATACACTGTTGAAAAATTGCCTTCCAAATTAATAATAATCCCCAATTATCTAGCCTTTACTATGTGCCAGGCACTGGGCTAAGCTGATTAAAGTACAAGATCTTGTTTAATAAAGATCTTGTTTAATACTTATCCCATAGCTAAGGTAGTATTATTATCTCTAATAATAAATGTATTTATATTTATTATTAATTTATAAATGAGAAAACTGAGGTTTAGAGAAAGTGAGTAATTTGCTCCATGTTATAAAGCTTGAAAGAGTTAGTAGGCATCTGGTCCACATTTGTCTAATTTGTTTTGTGAGCGTTCTACTATTGATTTAACTTTATCTCCTGCACTTCCAAAAAGGAAGGACTTTCATTCTGGTGAGGTGGGAATGGATTTGAGTGAATGTCCGTAGTAGCTTCCTATCATGTCCAGCCACTGCTCTGCCCAGCATCTCTCCCACTCTGTGCATCAGGTCATGGCCTGACACTCGCTTGGTACAGTGGATGCCACGGGCGGCCCCATCCAGACGCCCTTTGCCAGCGAGTGCACCCATCCAGTAGCTGCTGTGACCCGCAGCTGCCCCCACGCTGCAGACTGCCCCGCTCCTTCTGCTCCAGCCAACCCGGCACCCTTGGGTAGCCTCCCCCACCCACCCTAACGGACCTTGGCAGCAGAGGGTGGACGGGCACAGGCCAGCCCCCTCACTAAAGATGGGACCTAATTCAGGTGCGATTTGTGCTCCACAGTGTCCCAGTGGCAGCCATACTGAAGCTGGTCTCCAGCTAAGACTAGATTCTTGCTTAGCTCCCCCCTCCACCCCCAGACGAACTCCTTCCCCTTATTCCCCTGTCCTGAGAGCAAGAGCCAAGAAGTCACTGGAGCAAGAATCCCCACTTTAGGCTCTGCTTCTAGGAAACCTGAGCTAAGACAGTTGGGCATTGTTGAGTTTTTCTATGCCTTGTTCCTTACCTCTTCTTCAAAGAATTCCATGCCTTTAAAGCCTTCATCTAAATACATTTTCTCCCTGAGCTTATTTAGGTTATTTTTGTTGTTGTTTGGAACTAATCCTGGTTTCTTTGTTTTCATCTGGGGGGGAAACAAACCATCTTACAGTGAGTGAAGGTGTGATAACACGAACACTTGTGATGAAGGAGTTGCTGGGATGCAGTTGTTTCTGTGACCTAATTACTGACATAAGAAATGGCTTAATACCATTTATTCGCGTCCCTGATTCTTGTCATATGTTTACAAAATTGTTGAGATTCCTTCTCAGACAACCTACCGGATAGTTCCTATTTGGTGTACGTGATCACTATAGCACTAAGTCCCTGGGATTGGCAGGCATGGAAAGGACAGTTGTCTTTTTCCTTCTCACGGTGTCTGAAATGTCTTTTTCTTCCCTCGGGGAGAGCATCTTCACCTTCTCATGGCTTTCTCTCTTCCTTCCCTGCACGCTTGTTCCTCAGGCTCCAAGGGAGACTGGTGACTGCACTGAGGCACGATGACCAGGCTCTTATGTGTTACCCTGAAGCAACAACACAGCACTTGTTTGAGCTGAAGAAATAAATAAAATAAAAATGCACTTTCCAAAGGGACCAATCTTACAATTTGAAGGAAAAGCTTCTCTGATAAACAGGCACAGTATTGGCTGTGGAGGGAAAGTATCTGCGGAAACTGCCAAAAGGGTTAGGCATTTCGTTTCTACCAGTTAATCATTTACAATTGTAAGCCTAGGCAAATCAGTAAGATCCACCACAAAGAGATAAGAAAGTTGGAAAGCAGCAGAGGAACACTTACAAGTTCAAAGTCTCGAGGTTAGTCTCTGGCCAATGCAGTCATTTCATGGTTCCGGTTCCCACCCCCCAACCCCATTTTGGGCTACGGGCTGAAGGCAGGGTGACAACAACAGGGAAGATGATTTCAGGTTCACAATGGATGGCTCCAAGTTCTTAACCATGTTGCCGCGCCTTCTGACACTTAGGACAGAACTCTTTGTCTTCCACAACTTTCCCTGTGTTTTTAAAATAAATTTATTTATTTATTTTTATTTTTGGGCTGTATTGGGTCTTTGTTGCTGCGCGCAGGCTTTCTCTAGTTGCGGCGAGCGGGGGCTACTCTTCGTTGCAGTGCGCAGGCTTCTCACTGCGGTGGCTTCTCTTGTTGCGGAGCACGGGCTCTAGGCGTGGGGCTTCAGTAGTTGTGGCTTGTGGGCTCAGTAGTTGTGGTTCGCGGGCTTAGTTGTTCCCTGGCATATGGGATCTTCCCGGACCAGGGCTCGAACCCGTGTCCCCTGCATTGGTAGGTGGATTCTTAACCACTGCGGCACCAGGGAAGTCCCACAATTGTTGTTTAGATTCCCATAGATAAATAGAAAAATCCTAGGTACTTATTCACATGTTCACAGATACACTAGTCAGCCATTCTAGTTTTCTCACCTCTTACTTCCCATTTTCCTTCGATACACTGTCTCTCTGGGTTGCCCATAGTCTAGCAAAAATCTTGGAAGGAAATTAGCTCTGAGAGAGGCTTTCTGTGCCTGGAAGAGATACCTCTAAGCTTTCTTTCAAATTGTAACATATGCTTGAAACACCCCCTCATCCAGGTGGTAATTTCCTGCTAACGTCACTTTACCAAGTAATGTTTGTTCCCTTTCTTCCATGCTAAATATATTCGCTCCATGGTGTATAATGCAAATGTCTTTCTATATATAAAACACCCAATCATAGACACCTGCAAGTGACCAAATGAGTTCTATGAAGGACAGAAAGCCATTTAGAGCTTATTAAACATTATTTGGGCCATTCATAATCAATGTGAATTGAGCTGAGCAGAGTAAAAATAAAACTTTAAATGGTAACTAATTTTTCTGTTCTCTCTGCCTTGCAAAGCCATCAAAGCAAAGATCTCAAAGTCCGTGTATTAATCTGTCTCTTATTAAAAGTGCTTGTTTTCATTAGGCAAGGTCTTCAATAATGTCATTCTTTTTTTCTTGATTTTTGACCCTGGAGAACAGAGATTGGCTGGGCCCAGTGCTGCCCTCCGACCAGGGAGGGAGGTGAAGCAAGGCCTTATTGTGACAAGGTAGTAGTAGGAAAAAAATTGTTTCTCAATCTTTCCTTCCCATCCCCCTACTCACTCCCCACCCACTCCCTGCAGGCCTGCCCATCAGTTCTCCTGTCAACCATCCCTAGCTCTTGGTTAGCTGTTAAATCTCCCTTTTTCTTTTGACAATCCCAAAAAGTTAGCTATCACTTTTCCCTGGACTAATAGTATACAAAAAATTCTTTCTGATTATAAAACTAATAAATATTCATTTTAACAGGTTTTTGGGGAAACTACAAAAATAAGACAAAATGTAAGTCCACCTGTAACTCTACCTTTTAGAGATATTGATCTCAGGATTTGGGTGACTTTGCTTTTTTTTTTTAATTAAAAAATCGAGATTTTTTTATATCAGAACTCCAGTATGCTGTTTTTCACTTAACACTATTTGGTAATCATTTCTCATGTCATTAAAATTATATTAAAGCATGATTTTAAAGTTGTCATCATATCACATCCTGTGGCTTCATCATAGTTTATTCTGCTGTTCCCTTGGCATGGAGCCTCTAGCCTCTTTCCGATTTTGCTATTGTAAATTATACTGTAACATACTCTCCCCCCACATATCGGTGGTGTTTTAATAGGGGATTCTTGAAGACTCCAAGGAATGTCTCTTTAACACAAAACTGCAGAAACTGGTTATAGGAAGGAGTTATAATTTTGAAGGGAAAAGAGACTCTTCATTTTCTTGCTAAAAGGTTAACTACCTTTGTATGTGGCTGAAGTCGGAGACAGGTGAAGCAACTGCTGCTTTTCACTTAGGTAGGACGAAAGTGGGGTGAAAGTTGACCAGTTTTCAACTAGTAAATCGAGATCACAGGCTTCCTAGCTTCTACTTTCCATACATCGTTCGAAAATGGAAGTGAGGCTGGCCATTCCGTGTGTGTTGATGTCCACTGTTCCCATTGCCGACTTTAGACACACATGACATAGCCCTTCAGTGATTGTTTGTGGAAGGAAGAGCTAAATCCATGAATTAATTAAGCGTTCTTCAAAGAGAGGTGTGTCCGAGGCAGAAGTGACACCTTCGTCCTCTCCCAGCTTCCATAGTTCTGTTTCTATTTCAGATGACTGCAGTTTGGAAGTTCGTCCCTGTAGAAATCCACAGAAGGACCCTGACTCCCCCTAGTGGATGTCAGCACTAAGCAAACAGGCTGATTCTCCCCTGCAAGGTCCAGAAGCCAAGAATCAGTGTCCTTAAATGCCCTTCTGAAATAATGGAAGCTGTGTTTCTGAAGGAGACTCTTCCCACTCCATGGAAGTTTTTGTCTTTAACAGGCCATCTGTGTCAACTGCTGCCACAAGACAAGACATCAGGGGATGTTTTTTTCCTGCAGGGCAGTATCCTGGCCTCTTTTTTCTTTTAATTAATTCAGCAGTCTACTGGGTTGTGCTTCTTTTTCACCAGTGTTAGAAACTTGTTATGTCCACACTTTCTGCTGTGTCATGAGCTAGAGGCATTGCAAATATGAACAGAGCCCAGAATAAAGCAGCTGGGAACGTGAGAAGATTCAGATAAACTATTGGAAAATGTCATAAAATCACTTTCTTTTGCTTTCCTGTAAATGTAAAATTTTAGGAATGTTGAGAAAAACAGAAGAGAATATTATAAGAGTTACCGGCAAATCACTTATTGAGGGCTATGTCTAAAGTCTCCATGGTATTATTTTTCAGAATTTAGCCAATCACCTCAGATAGCCATGTTGCTATTTTAAGAATGAACTGAGAAGCTTTCACACATGAATTGTCTAAATCCTATATTGATCTCTTCATGAGCTTATAAAGAAGTTGAGCTATAGCCTGATGAGGTGAACTGGTATTTTGGTAAAGAACCCACCTACCTACTTACGGTCTCCCTCCCTCCTTGCATCCTACCTACCTACCTATCGCCTTCCTTTCTGCCTGCTTACCTACCTACCTACCTACAGCAAACAGCTTGAAAGCTCTGAGTCTAGATTTTATTTGCAAAATTAGAGGATTGAATTAGATGAGATGTAAGCAGCTCTTCCAGTTATCATCGGCATGAAAAAAACAGCACTTAGCTTCTTCTTAGAGAGCAATCTACGAGAAAGTTCCTTTCCTCCGTCCACCACCATTACTGTTTGCTCGTGATCTAAGGCAAGTTCGAACAGCAAAGCAGGAACTATTTCCTTTTTCTAATTCCCGGCCCAAGTGTCCCCTGAATAGTTCATTGCTGTTCGGCCCAGGGCGTCTGAGCATCTCAGTCTGCGCCCTGACAAGCAGGCAGCCTCCAGCATTCCATGTGTAGTTGCAGTGGGTTAAGAAAACCGTCCCCCATGTCATGGGAATCTCGAGACCGAGACTGCTGTACTCAAATTCTTTGCCTTTTATTTAAACTGAGATCAGAGCGAACACTATAGCTCTGACCTGTGCAAATACAATAAGCACTTCAGCCCAGAAACAGTTTTACCTCTTTTATTAAATTGGGTTTTCAGTTTGTGTTTGAAGAGGAGCTATTTATGGGCTTGCAAACAAAGTGCTGGAGGAAAGGAATTTAAAGGATGTCCTTGAGCAAATTCAGGGGGTTTTATTTCAAGAGGCTAAGCTTCATATTAACCCTTCATCTCCTGGTGCACATTAACTCCATGCTGCTTCCCTAGATGCCTGGGAGAGATGAGTGGTCCCGCGGCCTTGAGAAAGTCACTTCCTCAGTGTGCTGGCTCGTACCCTGGAAAATGAGAGGGCTGATGGTGACCTCCTGACCACAGGAAGGAAGAGAAGTTCAAGATGTGTAGGTCTGCTGTGGGGGGATATAGGGCCCGGTGACGGTGACTTGGTTATTTGGCTCATTCGTGACTTGCTGTTTCCAGACCTTAGTCATGGCTATCTCATTGAAAGAATGCATGAACTTAAAAAAATAATGATAATAAAGTAGCCTACTACTGCTTCGGTGTGCCCGATGTAAAGTAAGGCTATAGTTGCAGATTTTATAAATCAATCTGTTGGACAAAAGTGCAATTAGCCAGGGTGGAGTTAATTTGATCACCTGCAGATGACTCCTCTGGCTCTTTAGGTGTAGACAATGGGCATTGTGATTTCACCATGTCATTTTGTTTTTAGTCTTTTCTTCTGCGATCCACAGCTTAGTCATTTGACATCTCTGGGTTAGGGAAAGTAAGAAAATAAATCTTTTATTTGATCACTTGGTTACCTTTTTAAAAGTCTGATGGGGGAGGCAGTTGAATCTCCCATTAGAACAGGGCAGTACCGTAATTCCCCAAATTCTTGCACGTGATGTTAATAGAGGAGACTCCAGAAAAAGGGTTTGTGCTCAAAGGAACTGAGTTAGCATTTCTCAGTGTGAACAAAGTAATACCTGTTCTCACCGGAACCTCGGTTGACCCTGCTGCTGTGTCATCCCCTGACTGGTGATAGAAGGAAGGAGAGCATCCTCGTGCCCCCTGGCACTTGGACTTGGTTGGAGTAAAGAGGCTGGTCAGTTGCTAGGGAGTATGTGTCTCCTGATCAAATGACTGGACTCCAGTGATGAAAAAATGGCTGCATTCAGAGTTGCAGGCACCCCATTAGGCATTATCCCCTGCAATGTCTCAGGCTGCCTGGTATACCTTCTGCCACTGGCAAGTAGCCCTGGACAAGAGAGCCCTGACCTGGGCCCCGTGTTTAAGAAGACCCTGCTCTGGCTCTCCTCCAAAGGGCCCTCCCCAGAGGCCAATGAAGCTATGCCCGCCCAGAGCCCGTCTTCCTTCTAGACCTGTGGCTCTCAGAACGCCGCCTCCAGAACAGCAGCATCACATCATCTAGGAATCTGTTAGAAATGCAGATTCTTGGACCCCAATCAGAACTACTCAATCAGAAACCCTGAAGGACAGGGCCAGCAATCAGTGTGTTAACAGCCCTCTTGGTGATTCTGTCTGCTCCAATTTGAGAACTGCTGTGCTCATCTGGATCAGGCTCTGGGGTCTAATACCCAGAGATTCCCCTCTCAGGCGGCTCTGGGCCCCTCCAGGGCTTGCACAGGCCTCTTCCCCCGGTTTGAGGACAGATGTGCCTCCAGAGGCCAAAAGCAGATCTTGGAGGAAGAGTGGGAGACAGAGTTTGAACGTGGTGGGCTGGGTTGTTCGCAGTCATACCCCAAGTACCTAAGTCGTTATGCAAGTACATGTTTCAAAGTATGAGGATAAAGCAGTTTACTAACATACAGTCTGTTTGACATATCTTTTAAATATTTAGATATGTAGTAGGCAGGCCTCCATTTTTCACTCTTATCCTAGACCCTGCAAATGTTAGGGGTAGTCCTGCTGCTAAAAGTCTATTCTTTCATTTACCAGTTCATTCATTCATTCATTCATATATTAACTTATTTCTTCATTGATGTTCTTTCTCTGATGTGATGTTATCATCATACCTTTCTTTACTTTCATCATAGTTTCCTTTCCTTCACTGAACAGATTTATAACGGCTACTTTGAAGTCTTTTTTTTGCTAATTCTACCATCTGTTTGCTCTCACAGGCTGTTTCTGTTGCCTGCCCAGGATCTGGGTCATACTTTCGTGTTTCTTTGCATGTCTTGTAATTTTTTGTTGGAAACTGGATATATTGTAGCAACTCTGGTACTTTCCTCACTCCCCCACCCCAGGGCTTGTTAGCAACTCTGGTACTTTCCTCACTCCCCCACCCCAGGGCTTGTTATTGTTATTTGCCAGTTTCGTTTTTGAATGATTGGCTGGATTGTTTTAGTGAAGTTTCCTCCCCCCCCACCAACCCCTGCGTCCTCCCACACACAGTGTTAAGCTTCTGATACGGCTCCTCAGGGAAGCACAGCTTTGGGGGCACCCAGTCACCCCGGGATGGGATGGGATGGGATGGGCAGAGCTTTAGTCTCCTCTTTCCCTGACCACACCCAGCTGTTAGGCTCCACTACTGCTGGCTGATTAATCCTTCTATTATTTTCGACAATACCCTAGAGGCATAAATTGCTCTAGAGACAAATTCAGTCACATTCAGGTTCTCTTGAAGGAAAAGTTCCCAAGGTCACTGGTATTTGTTCTGACCCCAGGAGGGGTCCACCCAGCCACCTCCATCCTCAACTCCCTTCTGAGAATTAGCCGACCTCCTCTCAGTTACCCCTACCACAACATCCACTGTCCTTGAGAGCTCTTAGGCTTGAATTTCTCTATACTGTGCTGCAAAAATAATTCCTCTGGAAAGAGGTTAGAATTTATCAGTTTTAGGATCTGTTTCTACCTCCAGGCAAAATTTCTGAGCCAGGGCTCTGGAGCTGGGAGCAGGGACAATGCACCCCTTCTTCAGCATGACACCCTCATTTTAGTTGTTGACCGCTTGCTACTCCTAGCGTGAACCACTGCCTTACAAGCTGGTCCCGGAGTGATGGGGGCCCCAGGATTCTCAGCAGTACCCAGGGTAAAGCCTACCTTCCATCAGTGGGGGCTTGAGGGAAACCCCACCTCTCCACGGCACTTGCCCACAACTTAGCCTCAGCAATAGGAAGTTGAGGCTGGATGAGAATGCTGATGTCCTGCTCCTCCTAGGAAGACAGGCCTCCAACTGGGAGCTGGGGGGAGGAAGCCCTGCCATCTTGGCTCCACCAGCCTGGAGGGGAGTCTCTGCCTCACTGAACCCAGAGGGCCAGGAAGGGAATGGCTCAAATACCAGTGACTCCTTTTTCTTAATGAATTTTCATAGATTTTCTTGGACAGATTTTTTTTCCTTTACTGTATGCCCTTCAAACCATTTCTAGGGGTTTTACTTATTTATGTATCTATTTAAATTATTTATTTACTTTTTGGCTGCGTCGGGTCTTAGTTGTGGCCCGTGGCACCTTCCGCTGTGGCGCGCGGGCTCTTCCTTGTGGGGCGCAGGCTCCACAGTGCACAGGCTCAGCAGCTGCGGCGGGCGGGCCCAGACACCCTGCGGCATGTGGGATCTTAGTTCCTCGACCACGGACCGAACCGACGACCCCTGCATTGCAAGACGGATTCTCAACCACTGGACCACTGGGGAAGTCACTCTAGGGGTTTTAAATGGCTATTAAAAAAAATAATTTTCACCAATTTCACTGGGAAACAAGTCTGCAGAGGTCCTCATGCTGTCATGGTGGAAACTGATCTTTGTCTAAATTTATTGGGACATTTCATATTTAAAGTCTTTTAGAGCACCTTTTTGAGATTGTTTTTGAGTCACATTTATGAGTGATAAAATAATTACCTCATTGTCAGACTTCATATATAATGGAAATGTAGCTGAAATCATACCCTTTAGTCAAAACAGCACTCTCGTATATTAGTCTGGTAACGTTGGGCTGCGTATCAGTTTGAATGAAGAAAATATCAAACACCAAAAAAGAAAAAGGAAATATGTTTCATTTCATATACTGAATTAACTTCCCCATCAAATAAAAAATATATGGACATTCTACTGAGCACCTACTATGTGCCGGGTACTATACTAAGTGTTGGGAGTACAGTAGTGAACCAAAGGGACACAGTCTTTTAATTTGTGATCTAACCAAAGGCTTGGCATATGGAGGGATGTCAATAAATATTTGTCAAATAAATGTATGGCTAACAAAAGTGTTTTTCTTTGATTTTGGTGCGTTTGTTTGTTATTTATAGGAGGTCTGGGAAATTCCTGGAACATCTTGCTAGCTGAGTTTCTGGACATTTAGAGGCACCAGGCGTGTTATGAGGACAATAGCCTTGTTCTATCACGGAGTTTGCACAATCTTCTTCTAACCCCAACTTTATGAAAGAAGCACAGCTGGCAGTTGCCATCATTATTCTCTGTTATTTTTTTCCTTTGCCTTTGGGGACCTTCACTAAAGGTTAAATGTGTGCCCTTACCACACGGCCACAGGCTTGGTGACTACAAGGGCATCTTCTTGGCATGGTCCTGGCCAGGAAAAGCCCTATTTGGGGTTGTGCAATCTCAGAAGACCAGCTGGTACTCATTTCCTTGGAATCCTCTAATTCACATTTTCTTCCAGCATCTGATTATGTCCTTTCCAATGACCCACGATGCTACATCTTCCCAATTCTTAAAGTTCTCTTAGGGAAACACGTCAGAAATGCTGGGGCTGAACTGTGGTAAGAGGAAAAGTACGGTGTCCACTCCCAGAAAACCCTTGCTGCCACGCTCTGACCCTTGCATTTCATGAGTGGAGGGGACAGTCTGATCAGCTGTCCAGGTGGGTTGTGTTTAGCAGGATGAGGCTGAGCACATATTAGCGTAACTGGGGAGCTTTATCAAAATATCTGCAGATTCTGTGTAGGTTGAAAAAGCTCTCCCTAGAAACACAGATTTAACTTCAGGGAATTAACTGATTTCTCTAGAAGCTTGCAGATCAAGACTGATTTCAGTAAATTCCCAAACAAGCATGTCCTGTCTCCAGCTCACTGTGTCTCTATTTCTGCTCTGAACTGAGGTGCAACTAGACCCAGTGATAAGTAAGTTATTTCAGTGCCATGAGAAGTGCTAAATAAGCAACCCCGGAGAAAAATGTCCTCCATGCACAAAGGAGGGCGATGAGTCCCTTCCTGGGACTTGAGAAAGCCAGGCTAGGAGCGGTTAAACTGGCCCTTGGGCAAACTTTTCCCAGAGTGACTCGGGTGATCGCATGTTCACATGACTTTGTTTTTACATAAAAGCAGTTCTTCAAATGTTTTGACTTTTCTAAGAATATATACTTAAGTCAAAAAAGCTACTTTGTCATTCAGATACTCACTTAATTCATTCAACAAGCACTCATTAAGGGCCAACTATGTGCCAGACATTGTCTAAGCACTAAGTAAACGAATAAGATCCAGTCTCTGACTTCAGGAATTCCTGGCTAATAAGGTTAATGGAACCATACGCATGTAATTACCATTTGAGAACATACAGGGAATGACAGAGGAGTCTGAGGGAATATAGAAGGGATGGACCTAATTCTGACTGGGTGAAGTGTTTCCAACGAGGCTTCCTGGAGGAGGTGACTCTTAAATTGAGTCTTTAAAGGTGAGTAGGAATCAACCAGAGAATGGAGGGTTGGGTAAGGGATTGGGGTATAAGGTCAACCTATACACAGACACAGAGGTGAGAAGCCTCATAGGGTGTTCAGAGAACTACAAGAGCTGGGTTTGTTAGATCATTAAGAGCAAGAAGAGGGACAAGAAATAGATGTGTTATCCTGGAGAGCCTATTTATGGCTCATTAAGGAGCCTGAACCTTTCTTTCTAGGCAAAGAGGAGCTATTGGAGCATTTTATACAGTGAGGGGAATGGTCTGATTACTGGCCTTGGGAAGGATGGGTGGTGGAACTGAGGACAATATTGAAGGCAGGGAAACCAGAAGGCTGTTGATTAACAAATGGATAGGAAAGGTTAGATTTGAGAAATAGTTTGGAGTTATAGTCTGAAAGAATTGGAGACTGATTGCATGTGGGGATGTGGGAGGGAGTAATCAGTGCTGGTCAAACCCAGGGTTCCACTGTCAGCCTCACCTGTGTTCCCTCCTACTGCCCCAATAACTTGGATTGCAAACCACAGAACTTGGAAACCTACATTTTTATGTCTTAATGTCTTGAAATTCTCTTTTTTTCCCCCCTGAAAACCCCAAAATAAAATGTAAAGGGACTTCCCTGGTGGTCCAGTGGTTAAGAATCTGCCTTCCGGGGCTTCCCTGGTGGCGCAGTGGTTGAGAATCTGCCTGCCAATGCAGGGGACACGGGTTCGAGCCCTGGTCTGGGAGGATCCCACATGCCGCGGAGCAGCTGGGCCCATGAGCCACAACTACTGAGCCTGCGCGTCTGGAGCCTGTGCTCCGCAACGAGAGAGGCCGCGATAGTGAGAGGCCCGCGCACTGCGATGAAGAGTGGCCCCCGCTTGCCGCAACTAGAGGAAGCCCTCGCACAGAAAGGAAGACCCAACACAGCAAAAAATAAATAAATAAATAAATAATAATTAAAGGTGCTAATAATTTAAAAAAAAAAAAAAAGAATCTGCCTTCCAATGCAGGGGACACAGGTTCAATCCCCGGTCGGGGAACTAAGATCCCACATGCCTCCGGGCAACTAAGCCCGGGCACCGCAACTACCGAGCCTGCACCTCTGGAGCCCGCGTGCTACAGCTAGAGAGAAGCCGGTGCGCCGCAACGGAGATCCCGCGTGCTGCAACTAAGACCCGACACAGCCAAATAAATACCTTTAAACCTGTTAATGTGGTAGCTGAAAAAAATTGTTCAAGTTGATGAACTGAGATCTTTATAATTATGATTGGATTACATAAGAGTATAGTTTGGGGACATTTTTCTTCCTCTGGGGACTTTTCACATCTGAACCTTTTAAAAGAATTTTTTTGTACTTTTTTTGAGGGGAGTAGATGAAGATGGAAAAGCCAAGGTATGTTGCCCTTAGCAACGTGACTTGAGCTATCATAGCACCACTGAGCAAAAAGAGCGACTTAAAGGATACGGACCTGCGGTTCAAAGTCCACCCACTCTGGCTTCATGGACCATCCAGAGGTCAGCATTTCAAGACTGGAATAGAAACTTGCCTTAAGTTTAGGTTGTCTAATTAATTAATTAATCCACAAAATGTTCTTTAAGCACCTTCTACATACAGTACACAGACAAATACAGTCTCTGTTCTCCTGAGGTCATATTCTAGTTGGAGGCCGGAGAGAGAGAGAGAAAGGAGAAGAAGGAGGAGAAGGAGGAAGAGGAGGATGGAAGAATTTCAGGCAGTGCAAAAGGCTATGAAGAAAGGAAAACAAGATTAATGAGTAGAGAAGGACTAGTGAGAGAGTGGCAGGGGCAGAGCTGGTCTGCAGTGGGTGCAGTGCTTACACGGTATGATTTTAGTGCCCTAGATTTCCCCATAGCATTACTGGCTTCACATCTGAAGTGGATCACATTTTAACAACCACCTCCTCTATACAACAAAACTATTTTCAGTAATAATTGTAAAATTAAAATAAGAATAATAACGTCCAGAAGAGAAACATAGTGGAATTTCTCTTTCCTTGTTATTAATACTCAACAATAAACTGAAGCAATTGCTTACAACTTAGACCAGCTAAAAATTTTTTTGGGGGGTAAGAGGTATTTTATCAATGACATTAAAACTGCTGGCTAAGGTTATAATAAAAGTAAACCAATCTTCGTCAGATTTCTTATTGTTTTTAAATTCTCTACCGACAAGGTGCCGCCTTATTGCCTGTATCCTGGGCTCGAAGGGCTCTCTGATTGGCCACTGGATTTTCCCCAAACTCTTCTCCCTCCCAATGACCTGGTGTTTAAAATTCTCCAATTCCTTTCAGGTTGGTGAAAGGCTTTCAGGATGCAAATATCCTGGAGTAGTACCGCTTGGTCCTCATGGTAATTTTCACTTTAATCTGGGTTTGTCAGAGCCTATCCTGGGAGTTTAGTCAGTCATTCATTTATTCGACATGTTTAATCATCCCACAATATGGGCCAGTGGCTATGGCTGGGCCGTGTCCTCAGGGAGTGCAAGGCCTCGTGGGCAGACACGTGAAGCAGCGGTTGACATTCAGTGTGATCACGGCTGGGTGTCAGCCTGGCTCTGCACAGAGAAGCCACAGCTCTGCGAGGGGCTGACAGAGGGGGTGCTAACAGAGGAGAAGCACCCCCGGGAAGCGGGGGGCCCAGGCTGCCGAGCAGCACCCTTAGAGCCTGCATTTGCAGCCGAAGGCACTGTGACTGCCAGCTGGGCCTCACCGCAGAGGTGGGCTCTGCAGGCGCCAAACCTCCTGAAAAGACTCATTTCCGCTGCTGTTGGGAGACAATGGAGAGGAAAGTGCCTCATTAGCATGGGGAGGCGGGACAGAGACTTTGTGCGAGGCTCTGGAGGAAAGGCAGGACCACCTCTTCCTTCACGCATACCCGCTACCTGCCCGACACTGCGACGCGCTTCAGACTCCGGCTTCCTGAGGGGGGGGCTTCGCTCTGATACGTGGCATGAACCCCCTTCACAAGAATTTCCCATTAATTAACACGTTAACTTCCTCTGCATAGACAGCTGGCGAGAGTTCCCATGATCCAAGGTAACTGAACTGCCAAACTGCCCATCTTGTGTCTGCTTTGCATAATGTGCCTTGTCTGAGGTTGGACTTGGGTAGAGAAACGGCTTCTGGGACACCCTCCCCCAGGAGCTGATTTTCTAAGATGTGGTACGTGAATGGTTGATGTCAGGGAGCCCTACAGGGTGAGGCCCAGAGCTGGAGTGAGGCCAGCTTGCCTTGTTTTATGAATCCTGGAGCTGTTTTCTTTGGGGCAGTTGGGGGAGATGCAGAGGAAGTGGTTTAAATCAGAAAAGCCTAGAGAAGTCCTGAGACCAGTCATTTGAGGTCAGTGCTGGGCTGGACTCTGTGACCAGGAGCGTGGCCAGGAGGGAGCGGGCCAGGCTCACTAGCATCTGAAAGCAGGGGCGGGGACTCATCAGCAGCCAGGCTCCCTGCAGCTCCAGAGCCTGGCAAAAGAAGCAGAGACAGACAAACTGTCAGACCTGCTCCCTCCTCCTCACCATCATAAAGCAAAAGGGAGCTGCCTACTTGATGAAGGCCGAGCGGGCCAGGAGAGAGCGATGATGTGGGTGATACGGAGAGGGGACATTTTCTGGGCCTCGGTTTCCTCCTCTGAAATACGCGTTGCTCTTCTGGATTCCTAAGGTCTCTCCTCCCGTGCTGAGAATCAGCCTTGTAGTTCAGTTCTGCCCCGGGGTGGAGGGCAGAAGGGGCTCGTGGGCGAAAGAATGGGCTAGCTCAAGTCCAGAGCTATCTCATGTCCTTCAGTTCCGATGAGCAGAGAAGCACTGAGGGGACCTGACTGTCATTTTGTTCACGAAGGGCTTATTCTTGCGTGGAGATGACTGCATATTAGGGCTTTAAAAACAACAATGCATAGCCCTGGCTCTCAAGGAGTTCTAACTGTGAAAACAAGACATATACCTGTGACAAATGGAAAACCACTCAAGACTGCAAAGCAGCTTCCGAGTCCTCATAGGGTAGCGTCAAGTGCCAGCTGAGTGTTCAGGGGCACAGCCTCTCAGAATTCACAGAGGGACCGATTACAGCGTGATGATTCACGGCTCAGGAAGCAGCCACCAGGTAATGTTAACAGAGCTCTTCGGGGGAAAATAGAAGTGGCAGAAGCTGGAAACTAAACAAATGAGGTCAAGGTCACTGAAGCCATGTCTTCTAACAAGGATTCAAAACGTGTTCCTCAGCCACATGCTGGGCCCGCTGTGTTGGGCCCGAGGCAGGGTGAGAGAAGGTAGGGGGCCCGTCAGGACTGGCCCTTCTGATGAACGGAATGAAACTGCAAGGGCTGTCAGAAGAGTGCCAACCTCCTGAGCCTACAGGCCTGCTCGCAGGACCAGCCTCCCACCCGCCGCAGCGCTGTCGGCACTGGCTCCTTAAGGGGCCCCAGGCTCACTCAGTCCAGCCCCCGTCAAAGAGCCCTACGGTGGGAAGCACAGCCAGGTTCCACTGGGGCTGAACAAGTCAGGACCTGAAGGTGTTCTCCCATCTCTGCAGGACACTCGGGCAATCTCTTATCTCCTCTTCCTTCTGGGTATCTGATTCTTTCCGCCCTTTTTCCATAGCGACGCATTCTCCGTCAAGGTGCATCTGGTTGGGAACCAGCTCTCTTGGTCTCTCAGCTACACCACCTGGGATGATCGTCTCTGGGTTACGATTCTAATCCTCAAGGCAAAGCATCTCTTAGCTCCTCTTGGGTCCCCTATCTAGTTCCGATTCCATTAGCTGTGGTCAGAGGACACCCTGTCCCTTCACCAGGGCCTGTGGGGAGCAGCCAGTTTCCAGAAAAGGGAGTGTGGATGGAGCCTTTTCTCCAAGAAGCAAGATCAGAGCCGGTCTCATCTTCTTAATTACCCGCAGGCAGGACAGTCTCCTCTCTGGCTAAGCTCTCATACATGAATTTCTGAGGCCAAAAATCCCATCTGAGAGTCTTTTCTGCAGCCCCAGGGCCTAGGACCAGGCCTGAAATGCAAAATATGGAACATTTCCAATATTCTATAAACTTTGTAAATGGCGGCAGTGAATGAATGGTCACTCAGGGTCACATGGCTAATGAAGAGGGGAAGAAGTCAGCAGAGAGGGTGATGAGTGTTTGGGTTTTATTCCTAATGCCATGTCCCCCACCCAGCCCTGGAGAAGATCAAGATCCTCTGGCTTTAGAGCCAGTGGCATTTGCTGTGATATTTATTTTCTTCCCGCACATTTCCTATTAATTAACACAATTCTTCCTCAGCACAGAAGTTGGCAGGGACCTGCAGGGTCAGAGCACTTTGAACGACGCCAAACTGCATCTTGTGCCTCGTTGGCGTGATGGTCTGCATGTGAGGGCCGGCCATCCAGCCCGGATGCCAAAGAAGTGACACTTGGCTTCTGCTTTGATGGGAATCTCTCCACCTTGCTGTTCTTTCCCCAACACTAAGTTTATTCTTGGCCCTTCCCAAAGTTCAGGACCAGTTTGCACTCATGAATAAGCTTGTCGTACAGGGAAGGAGTTATCTTTCGGAGCAGGGTCCTGTCACATTCAGCCCCTGCTTTGGGCGGGTCGGGGCAAGTGTTAACCACTGACCATTTAATAGCAACTCCATTTTCTGTTGATTTCTGTTTCTAGTACACACCCCCCCGCCCCTGAATTTACTGAGTCTCCATTTACAGAAGGCCGTCTTGTCCTTGTCATGGAGTAGACATTGGTGCCTGACCTCGGACTAACCTGAGTACCTTGAGTCCTCCTCCTCATCCTTTTGGGGAGCTGTGCTCTCCAACTTCACAGATCTGTTCTGCTCTGAGTGAAAACTCATTGTCTTAGGCATACTGCCGTAGTTCACATGATTAAAGTTTGGATTACTTGTAGGGGGAGGGTGGTGACTGGGTAGATTGCAAACTCTTCTAAAAAATCAAAGAAGTCCAAACTTCAAGACATTGTCCTCATTCCTATTCCTTTCGAAATAAAGCGTGTTGAGAAGGGTTTATACAGGACACTCAGTTCACCCTTCTGGAGAATGTCCTGATTTGGGGCATTTAAGGGAGATGAGGTCATGATCAGGTGCAGAGATTCGCAGGGGCTGCGAGGGGAGGCATCTGGTGACTTCTGAGTGTATTTGGCTCTGACTGCAAATGCATTTTAAAAATCTCCTTTTAAAAAACACAACTTTTCATACTTATAATCAATCACAAAATACAAGATAGTGCTTTTTTGGATGTGTCGTGGATGTTTTAAAATTGTCAGAGTTCTCATAATTGTTGGCTGTAAAAATCTGCATAGACATGTGTTTTTTATTAAGACATAACCTCACACATCATCCATTCATAACACATTACTGACTCTGCTCCCTCTATTAGCAGCTGGGAAAAGAAATGGAAAGTTGAATTGGAAACAAATTTATATGCTCATTTAGCTTGGTTAATTACCTGCTGAAATAATGTCCCCAATTCTTAATGGGTGCTCCTCTTGATAGATAAGGCAGCTGCCTGAGAGGAGGTGACGGCTCAAAAAGGCACCTGGTTTATGATAATGTTTGTCAAAAACATGACAGGATAAACCAGGTTGGAATGTTCTATCTGCCAACACAGTAGATGCTGCCAAGCCTGGAGGGAGCTGACTGACAGCCTGTTAAAACTGAGACTGCTTACATAGTAATAGGACCATTTTGTATTCTTGATAACGCTAATGTAGGCAAAGTTACCAGTAACACATTCCCTTAGAATGCCCTGGACACGAGAGCAGACTGTGAATACCAGGGAAGCTGAGAGCCTTGCAATGGATGGAACCTGAAGCTCTCTGAGGGACTGGGCAGGATGCTTACATGTGATTTTTCAAAATTTTAAATTATCCGTGTTGTGCTTTCAGTTCTATTAATTGACACTACCACTGTCAACTTTCTGAGGCCACCTCTAGTTTGCACTGGTCTTGTTTTTTTTTTTTTTTTAATATTTATTTATTTGGCTGCATTGGGTCTTAGTTGCAGCACTCGGGATCTTTAGTTGCGGCATGCAGGATCTAGTTCCCTGACCAGGGATTGAACCCGGGCCTCCGGCATTGGGAGCACAGAGTCTTAACCACTGGACCACCAGGGAAGCCCCCCCCCTTTTTTTTCTAATGCAGATCTCATCTAAATGGTATAGTATACATTTCTGGTTTTTAAAAGTCTGCCCGACGTTGATTCAGAGTGTCTCCATTTTCTTTTCCTCAAGCACTCCAAAGTTCCTAAAGTTCATTTTACTAAGTTTAAATCACTTACATTCCCAAGATTGCTGGGAAGTATGTTGAAGGTAGACAGTGTCCTTCCTCATTTTGGAGAGGGGATGGATCTTGGGGTACAGAGAACTTGTGACTTCCACCCAGTTGGTATTGGAGCAACAGGTAGAATCTGCATCTCTGATTTCTAGTCAACGCACTTTTCATATTCCCCTCACTAGGTCAATACTCAGTGACGCCTAATTAGACCAGATGAACTCGGGGCACAGAGATGGAGTCATCGGTTGGAGCCGGAAGAGGGATGCAGACGTCTGTTTCAGATGAGGTCAGGGAAGTGCTGCGCTCAGCTCCACCATGCCTCGCAGTGCCCTCGGCTACCTTTTCTTCCAGTTCTTTGTTTTCCTCAGTCGCCTGACAACAGTATTCACTAAGCTCCTGATGAGAGTACAGTCTTACCCGGCCAGTTGCTACTCTTCGAATACAATAGAATGTTAGAGCTGACAGTTACCTTAAAGAAGAGCCAGCTCTAAACTTTTCAATTTATGGAAATTTTACGAGGAACTGGACCCAGAGGGTTTAAGCGACCTGCCTGGAGAGGCTGCAATTCTCATATCTAGTTAGTAGCAGTGCCTAGGCTGCTACACGTGTTGATTTTTCACCTTCTTTTGTTTCCTAGTGATAGTTACTATTACTGCTAGCTGTGGTTGAGCACCTACTACACGACAAGCACTACACATGCTTTTAGTCCCCACCACGATCCTCAAAATGGGCCACGTTATCCTCAGGACAGTGTAGTCCAAAAAGGAATTAAAAACTACTCGTTCACATCAGGATTTTTATAAACTATTGTAAAAGAGAGCAGACAAATAATAATAATAATAATTTATATGCCTAACACACAACAGCAAGAACAACAATAGTAATAGCTAACACACAGCACTTATAATGTGTCAGGTTCTATTCTAAGGGCTTTATACATGTTAACTCATTTAGTCCTCTGGCTAACCCTATTAGGTAGTTGCTATTATCCCTGATTTACAGATTAGAAAACAAAAGCAGAGAGGTGAAGTAATTTTCCCAAGGTCACAGAGCTGGTAACTGATAAAAATAGGATTTCATTCTGGGCTGTCTGGCACCAGAGCCCATACTCCCTCAAGTGATCTTTATATGTTAATTACTATTAACTGTAAATAATGAGTAACATCTCTGACTGAATCTCAGCCCGGAAACCAAGGGCCCATGCGTCAATCCACAGGGAAGCCTGCAGGGTCAGCCCTGGAGTCTGAGCCGGCTCTGCAGCTTGATCTCCAGTCTCCTTACCAGCATGCCGACCAGGAGAAGGGAAGGAAGCCTCTTTCCGTCTTCAGAGAGGTTCCGGTTTGTTTCCAGACGAACAGGCAAGAAATTGAAAGCTCAGTGTCCACAGAGGTTGTACCTATTAGCCTGCCCCAGAAACTACTTAGGGAGAAGGTTTGATAAGGGATAATAAGTTTTCTTGAAAATTCAATGTGGTCTCTGCCTGGCAAGCGTCTCATCCTTCCCCCATACTGTCTGGCAGAGGTGAGGCACGTGGCCTCTGGTACAGCCAGTCTGGCACACCCATTCATCCCGGGGAGGGGAGAAAGCACATTTCTAAATAGTCTTCCCATCACCTTTCAGGATCCTGCCTGCCTTCCAGGTGGTGAGGGCTCTCTGCAGCCATGGCACAGACCTTTACCACTAGGGGGCGCCTAGACATCTCAGCGCGCTCCCTGGAAAGGGGCCCTTTCAGGACGTGAGCAGGGTTCTCTGACAGAATGGATTCCTGGGTACGAGCTGGAGGTTATGGTTACAGCTATGCTAAGCATAAACATGGGGGAAATGCTTCTATAGGATTACATGAGGTCAGCTTGAGTCACTCCAAGGGACTCAGCAACTCTGGCAGCCAACTCATGCACTCTCCCTGCCGCCAACCTAGCAGGCCCTCCCAACCCCCAACCCCAGACTCCCGCTTACTCGGGCAGCTCTCTAAGCAGGGGGCGTCCTGATACAGCACCCCTCCCCCCCGCCCCCAATGTTGACTGGATTACTGGTGGAAGCAGCCATGTTGGAGGCAGGCGTCACTCTTGGGATCACTCACTGCATGTGGCTTTACAGATGTTTGGTGACTCATTAGTTGGCTAACTTTTCTTTATTTCTCTCACATTTTTGTCCGTGTCCTTTCCTGTTCCAGCAAAAACGACGACAATAAACCCAAGGAACCAGCCCTGGGAGGAAACCAGCAGGAATGCTGAGCAGGGCTGGAACTAGGGTGAGGCAAGTGAGGCATCCCGGCAGCCCTTTGATTGCCTGAGCCTGAGAGCAATGCCTCTTTTTGCATTGTGCCCCAGGCAACTCTCTAGCCTCCCCCCTAGTCCCAGTCCAGAATTGCCATCGTGGGAGGTACCCAGCAGCACTGAAAAACAGCCAGCTATTTGTTTTCTTTCTTTTTTCTTTAAATTTTATTTATTTTTGGCTGCGTTGGGTTTTGGCTTCGTTGCTGCGTGCGGGCTTTCTCTAGTTGTGGCGAGCAGGGGCTACTCTTTGTTGCGGTGCGCGGGTTTCTCACTGCTGCGGCTTATCTTGCAGCAGAGCATGGGTTCTAGGGTGCGGGCTCAGTAGTTGTGGTGCACGGGCTTAGTTGCTCTGTGGCATGTGGGATCTTCCCTGACCAGGGATTGAACCCGTGTTCCCTGCATTGGCAGGCAGATTCTTAACCACTGTGCCACCAGGGAAGCCCCCAGCTATTTGTTTTCTGCTACTCTTTTAACCCCACTTCTCTTCACCTCCAGCCTCCTAAACCTATAGCTCTTCTTGCTCTTTCCTGTTTGGGTGTTGGTTGATAAGGATTAGTGAGAACTTCCTAGTCAGGGGCCTCTACAGTAAAAGTTGCTAACATTTATTCAGTGCTAACTGTGTGCCAGAAATGCTTCTAAATGCTTTCCAAGTGTTGGGTCACTTAATTCTCTCAACAATATTGTGATGAAGGTATCCATTTTACAGATAAGGTAACTCAGGCACTGAGAGGGGAAGACGCTTACTCAAGGACACAGTTAGCAGATGGTGGAGCCATAGTTTGAATCCAGGGAGTCTTTACTCCAGAGCCTGCACTCAGACATTACGACTTGCTCAAGATACTGAAAACCTTCAGCGAGAGGCTCAACAGTGGATTATGAGTTTCCAGGGGACTAAGAGGGGTTGTGATTTGATGTTTTTAACAGAGAATCCCTAAAATCACAAGTGATGTCTATTTGGCAGACTGGCCAGGCCTTAGAGCTTACTGCCTTTGGCTTACATTTGAACAGATTGCTGTTCTTCTGAACAAACGGTTTGGCATTTTTAAGGTTGGTTTATTACAACTCTAAAGACTGGATTCACTTATATCTTTCTTATTCCTGTTCTGATCTGGTTCCCAATAGATGGCTGTGAACTTGAGAAGGGAGGAGGCTCTTCTTATTCATCTTTGTGTTTCCACAGTCTCCAGCCCTTGGGCTTAGTAGGTGCTCACTAAATGTTGGTCCGTTGGAATTAAACCCCTTTAGTCTGTATCAGCCACCTTGAATTATGGGCCATGGTAAAGGTGTCCCTCTGGGACCACCAGGTAACCCTGTCCTGCTTGCCATTGACCTTTTTTTCTTTTTCCCTGCACACAAAAGCAGCATTTTTTTCTTTATTCAGATTTAATGTGTGTGCGGGGGTTGGTTCTCTCTGGTAACTACAACAGAGAACATATCATGCATTTTTGATTACTCTACATCTTTTGAATGTATGAGTAGAAAGGACTAGAAAATTTACCCTTCATTTCTAATTGCTTGCCTTCAATTTAAAGAGTAAACTAAATCCTGTTATTCTAGCTCAATCTATTTTATCTGTTCTTTCAGATGCTTTCCTCTGTCATATCTTTCCTTTTTCTCCCTGTATCATTTTTCTTTTTTTTTTAAGTTCTCAGCACAACCTGCAAGCTTGACCAGCATTCCTATGTGCTCTCAGACTCCACCGAAGAAGAGGCAGATTGCTCTTCAATGATTTTATTATTATTATTATTTTAAAATTATTTATTTATTTATTTACTTATTTTTTGGCCACGCCGCGCGGCTTGTGGGATCTTAGTTCCCCAACCAGGGATTGAACCCAGTCCCTCAGCAGTGAAATTGCAGAGTCCTAACCACTGGACTGCCAGGGAATTCCATCTCCCTGTATCTTTTTATGAGCATTGCAGATCATTTATTTTGTACAACTTCTGACCCCCACCTTTTTGACAAACTTAATATCCACGCAAATATGAGTTTAAAGATTGAGGCACACTGACCAAACTCTCTAATCCCAGGCATCCCCAGGAGGCTACTGTCTCTCCTGAACAACCTTATCTCTGGGAGACCCTAGGTTCCTGGAATAGGGCAGATTCTGCTTCAGAAAGGAAATTCAGTCGTACTCAGAACAGCCTGGGACCATCCCCTAGGCTGACCCAGAGCAGCCAGGGATCTCCATTCCAAGGTTGACTCTGAACAGATCTGCTCCTTTCCAGATCTGTGCATGAAGTGGACTGACCTGCCGCTGTGGACATTCCAGCCCGTGCCTGCTGTGGACAGCCGCACTGTCTTCAGACCTCTCTGCTGGTATGTTTCCAACACTTTCACAAGAAAATTCCTAAATCACTTCCTCCATGTGGCCTTCCTCCGATCAACCCCAAAGATCTGTGAGTCCTCCTTTATTCTGTATCCCATCATCATCTAAATCCCAAAATTTAATTAAGGATTTTCCAGACTTCTTCTTTAGAATCTTTCCTGAAATAAATGGATTTGTGAGGATCTGGAAGTCATATATAAGCTCTCTTACAGTTATAGACTTTAAATGAAGTTTGGCTTCTATATTAGATTGATACCAGTGAATCTGTTGCTTAATATCAATAAAAGTTCCCCAGACTCTCTGAGTGTGATGCTTTTCTTTCCAAAGGCACAGACCTAGGCTTCCTGGTGTCGTCCTTCTGTATATAGCTGTGCTCAGGTCAGCGGTGATGATCAGCAGCCTGCCCGGGGTGAGAGTCTCCCTAAAAGGGACCCCAGAAATTTATCTACCTTTCAAGAGGCTCCATCAGCATCCAGAAACACTGTACCCTATCTCGAAAGGCATCAGTCCTGCTGCTCTGCAAATTAATGTTCTCCAGGCCTCGTTTTGGCAGCGTGGGCCCTGAAAGTCTTTCTGTGCTGTACTTCTGTAGCCTTCCTTGTGCACCCGCACTGCAACCTCTGCAACTTCCCCTTACTTGGCGCTGGGATTTCAGGACCTAGGAATTTTCCACGATGTCCTTCTACACGCTTTTCATCGGCAGGCCTGGGCTGGCATGTCACACAAGGCTAGCTCCTTCAGCCAACCCCCTCTCTGTTTCTTAAAGGCTTTGTTTAGTCAGTGGCAGCTCTGCAAATGCTGCCACTGACTAAACTGAATCTGGCCAGCATGAATGCTGGAGGGATGACTCAATGCATGGGAGCATGTCCTAAATACTGCATTTGAAAGTGATAGTTTTTCTGAGCTTCTCATGACAATGATTAACCACTCTGAATGTTTCTTTATGCCTGTGAATAGCTTATCGAAATGGATTAAGCATCTTTTTATGCACGTTCTTAGTAATATTGGCAATATAGTTCTTTTTAGTTTGTTATGGAAATAACCCAAATTGGGAAAGGTATCTTTAAAACTCCCCCGCTAGAGCAGAAGCAAGAAAAACTACAATCCTACAGCCTGTGGAACAAAAACCACATTCACAGAAAGATAGACAAGATGAAAAGGCAGAGGGCTATATACCAGATGAAGGAACAAGAAAAATCCCCAGAAAAACAACTAAATGAAGTGGAGATAGGCAACCTTCCAGAAAAAGAATTCAGAATAATGATAGTGAAGATGATCCAGGACCACGGAATAAGAATGGAGGCAAAGATCGAGAAGATGCAAGAAATGATTAACAAAGACCTAGAAGAATTAAAGAACAAACAGAGATGACCAATACAATAACTGAAATGAAAACTACACTAGAAGGAATCAATAGCAGAATAACTGAGGCAGAAGAACGGATAAGTGACCTGGAAGACAGAATGGTGGAATTCACTGCTGCGGAACAGACTAAAGAAAAAAGAATGAAAAGAAATGAAGACAGCCTAACAGACCTCTGTGACAACATTAAACGCAACAACATTCACATTATAGGGGTCCCAGAAGGAGAAGAGAGAGAGAAATGACCAGAGAAAATATTTGAAGAGATTATAGTCGAAAACTTCCCTAACATGGGAAAGGAAATAGCCACCCAAGTCCAGGAAGCGCAGAGAGTCCCATACAGGATAAACCCAAGGAGAAACACGCCGAGACACATAGCAATCAAATTGGCAAAAATTAAAGACAAAGAAAAATTATTGAAAGCAGCAAGGGAAAAACGACAAATAACATACAAGGGAACTCCCATAAGGTTAACAGCTGATTTCTCAGCAGAAACTCTGCAAGCCAGAAGGGAGTGGCATGATATACTTAAAGTGATGAAAGGGAAGAACCTACAACCAAGATTACTCTACCCGGCAAGGATCTCATTTAGATTTGATGGAGAAATCAAAAGCTTTACAGACAAGCAAAAGCTAAGAGAATTCAGCACCACCAAACCAGCTCTACAACAAACGCTAAAGGAACTTCTCTAAGTGGGAAACACAAGAGAAGAAAAGGATCTACAAAAACAAACCCAAAACAATTAAGAAAATGGTCATAGGAACATACATATTGATAATTACCTTAAATGTGAATGCATTCAATGCTCCAACCAAAAGACACAGGCTTGCTGAATGGATACAAAAATAAGACCCATATATATGCTGTCTACAAGAGACCCACTTTAGACCTACGGACACATACAGACTGAAAGTGAGGGGATGGAAAAAGATATTCCATGCAAATGGAAATCAAAAGAAAGCTGGAGTAGCTATACTCATATCAGATAAAACAGACTTTAAAATAAAGAATGTTACAAGAGACAAGGAAGGACACTACATAATGATCCAGGGATCAATCCAAGAAGAAGATATAACAATTATAAATATATATGCAGCCAACATAGGAGCACCTCAATACATAAGGCAACTGCTAACAGCTATAAAAGAGGAAATTGACAGTAACACAATAATAATAGGGGACTTTAACACTTCACTTACACCAATGGACAGATCATCCAAAATGAAAATAAATAAGGAAACAGAAGCTTTAAATGACACAATAGACCAGATAGATTTAATTGATATTTATAGGACATTCCATCCAAAAACAGCAGATTACACGTTCTTCTCAAGTGCGCACGGAACATTCCCCAGGATAGATCACATCTTGGGTCACAAATCAAGCCTCAGTAAATTTAAGAAAATTGAAATCATATCAAGCATCTTTTCTGACCACAACGCTATGAGATTAGAAATGAATTACAGGGAAAAAAACGTAAAAAACACAAACACATGGAGGCTAAACAATACGTTACTAAATAACCAAGAGATCACTGAAGAAATCAAAGAGGAAATAAAAAAATACCTAGAGACAAATGACAATGAAAACACGATGACCCAAAACCTATGGGATGCAGCAAAAGCAGTTCTAAGAGGGAAGTTTATAGCTATACAAGCCTACCTAAAGAAACAAGAAAAATCTCAAGTAAACAATCTAACCTTACACCTAAAGCAACTAAAGAAAGAAGAACAAACAAAACCCAAAGTTAGCAGAAGGAAAGAAATCATAAAGATCAGAGCGGAAATAAATGAAATAGAAACAAAGAAAACAATAGCAAAGATCAATAAAACTAAAAGCTGGTTCTTTGAGAAGATAAACAAAATTGATAAGCCATTAGCCAGACTCATCAAGAAAAAGAGGGAGAGGACTCAAATCAATAAAATCAGAAATGAAAAAGGAGAAGTTACAACAGACACCGCAGAAATACAAAGCATCCTAAGAGACTACTACAAGCAACTCTATGCCAATAAAATGGACAAACTGGAAGAAATGGATGAATTCTTAGAAAGGTATAACCTTCCAAGACTGAACCAGGAAGAAACAGAAAATATGAACAGACCAATCACAAGTAATGAAATTGAAACTGTGATTAAAAATCTTCCAACAAACAAAAGTCCAGGACCAGATGGCTTCACAGGTGAATTCTATCAAACATTTAGAGAAGAGCTAACACCCATCCTTCTCAAACTCTTCCAAAAAATTGCAGAGGAAGGAACACTCCCAAACTCATTCTATGAGGCCACCATCACCCTGATACCAAAACCAGACAAAGACACTACAAAAAAAGAAAATTACAGACCAATATTACTGATGAATATAGATGCAAAAATCCTCAACAAAATACTAGCTAACAGAATCCAACAACACATTAAAAGGATCATACACCATGATCAAGTGGGATTTATCCCAGGGATGCAAGGATTCTTCAATATATGCAAATCAATCAATGTGATACACCATATTAACAAATTGAAGAATAAAAACCATATGATCATCTCAATAGATGCAGAAAAAGCTTTTGACAAAATTCAACACCCATTTATGATAAAAACTCTCCAGAAAGTGGGCATAGAGGGAACCTACCTCAACATAATAAACGCCATATATGACAAACCCACCGCAAACATCATTCTCAATGGTGAAAAACTGAAAGCATTTCCTCTAAGATCAGGAACAAGACAAGGATGTCCACTCTCACCACTATTATTCAACATAGTTCTGGAAGTCCTAGCCATGGCAATCAGAGAAGAAAAAGAAATAAAAGGAATACAAATTGGAAAAGAAGAAGTAAAACTGTCACTGTTTGCAGATGACATGGTACTATACATAGAGATTCCTAAAACTGCCACCAGAAAACTACTAGAGCTAATTAATGAATTTGGTAAAGTTGCAGGATACAAAATTAATGCACAGAAATCTCTTGCATTCCTATACACTAATGATGAAAAATCTGAAAGAGAAATTATGGAAACACTCCCATTTACCATTGCAACAAAAAGAATAAAATACCTAGGAATAAACCTACCTAGGGAAACAAAAGACCTGTATGCAGAAAACTATAAGAAACTGTTGAAAGAAATTAAAGATGATACCAACAGATGGAGAGATATACCATGTTCTTGGATTGGAAGAATCAATATTGTGAAAATGACTATACTACCCAAAGCAATCTACAGATTCAATGCAATCCCTATCAAATTACCAATGGCATTTTTTATGGAACTAGAACAAATCATCTTAAAATTTGTATGGAGACACAAAAGACCCCGAATAGCCAAAGCAGTCTTGAGGGAAAAAAACGGAGCTGGAGGGATCAGACTCCCTGACTTCAAACTATACTACAAAGCTACAGTAATCAAGACAATATGGTACTGGCACAAAAACAGAAACATAGATCAATGGAACAAGATAGAAAGCCCAGAGATTAACCCATACACCTATGGTCAACTAATCTATGACAAAGGAGGCAAAGACATACAATGGAGAAAAGACAGTCTCTTCAATAAGTGGTGCTGGGAAAACTGGACAGCTACATGTAAAAGAATGAAATTCAAACACTCCCTAACACCATACACAAAAATAAACTCAAAATGGATTAGAGACCTAAATGTAAGACTGGACACTATAAAACTCTTAGACGAAAACATAGGAAGAACACTCTTTGACATAAATCACAGCAAGATCTTTTTTGATCCACCTCCTAGAGTAATGGAAATAAAAACAAAAATAAACAAATGGGACCTAATGAAACTTCAAAGCTTTTGCACAGCAAAGGAAACCATAAACAAGACGAAAAGATAACCTTCAGAATGCGAGAAAATATTTGCAAACGAATCAACGGACAAAGGATTAATCTCCAAAATATATAAACAGCTCATTCAGCTCAATATTAAAGAAACAAACAACCCAATCCAAAAATAGGCAGAAGACCTAAATAGACATTTCTCCAAAGAAGACATACAGACGGCCACAAAGCACATGAAAAGATGCTCAACATCACTAATTATTAGAGAAATGCAAATCAAAACTACAATGAGGTATCACCTCACAACAGTTAGAATGGGCATCATCAGAAAATCTACAAACAACAAATGCTGGTGAGGGTGTGGAGAAAAGGGAACCCTCTTGCACTGTTGGTGGGAATGTAAATTGATACAGCCACTATGGAGAACAGTATGGAGGCTCCTTTAAAAACTAAAAATAGAATTACCATATGACTCAGCAATCCCACTACTGGGCATACACCCAGAGAAAACCGTAATTCAAAAAGACACATGCACCCCAATGTTCATTGCAGCACTATTTACAATAGCCAGGTCATGGAAGCAACCTAAATGCCCATCGACAGACGAATGGATAAAGAAGTTGTGGTACATATATACAGTGGAATATTTCTCAGCCATAAAAAGGAACGAAATTGAGTCATTTGTTGAGAAGTGGATGGATCTAGAGACTGTCATACAGAGTGAAGTAAGTCAGAAAGAGAAAAACAAATATCGTATATTAACGCATGTATGTGGAACCTAGAAAAATGGTACAGATGAACCGGTTTGCAGGGCAGAAGTTGAGACACAGATGTAGGGAACAAACATATGGACACCAAGGGGGGAAAACTGTGGTGGGGTGGGGATGGTGGTGTGCTGAATTGGGCGATTGGGATTGACATGTATACAGTGATGTGTATAAAATTGATGACTGATTAAAAAAAAAAAAATCCCCCGCTAACCAAAGCATGATCAATTGGGAAAAAAATTTTGAATTTTTTTTTTTTCTTGTGAGAGGCACGGGAAATAATAGGAAAGGGAAAGTGGGGAGCACCACTCATCAAAAAAATATTTTAAGAAATGTGCTGGCTTCTATTTCAGGAAGGTTTACATCAACACTGTTAACACAGACAAATGAAGGAAAAGGAAATGTGGCTCATTGGTATTGGTATTTTTCAGAAAGGCTGATTGATAATACTTTCTTGTATTTGAGATAATCAAGGACAGAAAGCAATGTCACAGGATGTGAATTTACTCCTCGTGACGGTGAGGAATGAACTTGATATATGGGTGCCTATTTTCTGTCTGTTGTACAGTATGTCTGGGAAGTCCCTCCCACACTGAGTCCTTGGTCTTTCTTCCTCTGACCCTTTCACATGACTTTGACTCCTTATTGGCAGGGCCTTTTCCTAAGATTCTTTTGCTGATAATCCAGTCATGCTGTTCTCACACAAAGGCAAGTGCTAGAAATAGGCACATCAGGCTATGACACAGCCTTCCTCCTCCTTTGAAGGGGTAATGACCTTATTCAAGATGCTTTTATTAGGTCTTCTATGCAAGTTACCGGAGAAAAGTCATTGCATTTCACACAGCCATGCTGCCACTTCCAATCTGGGTGGTTCTTCCAAGCCTCGGTCAACCCCGTTTTACATGGCTGAGGCGAGGTAAGAAGTTGGGCAATGAATTGTAATAACCTGGCTGATTTCTTACTTTGATTAAAAAAAAAAAACTAATTATTATTATTTTTTCTGCCTGTAAAAGTAGTCATTCTGACTGTAGAAAATACAGGGAAAACATAAAGAATAAAATTAAAATCCCACAAAATATCATTGTTATTAAATTTTGGTATTTTTCCTTCTATATCTTATTTTCTGAAGACAAAAATATAAATACTTGATAAAGTTTCAGTATATGTATATATGTGATTTCTATTATAAGATTGGAACCATGTTCTGCATATAATTTTGTATCCTGCTTCTTTTCACTTAGTATTATAAGGTGGCATAGCCTGCTGTCTTTAAGTATGCCTCAACAATGTAATTTTTTAAAAAAATTTATTTATTTAATTTATTTATTTTTAGCTGTGTTGGGTGTTCATTGCTGCGCACGGGCTTTCTCTAGTTGCGGCAACCGGGGGCTACTCTTTGTTGCAGCGCGTGTGCTTCTCATTGCAGTGGCTTCTCTTGTTGCGAAGCACGGGCTCTAGGCACGCGGGCTTCAGCAGTTGCGGCACGCGGGCTCAGTAGTTGAGGCTCACAGGCTTAGTTGCTCTGTGGCATGTGGGATCTCTCCGGACCAGGGATCGAACTCATGTCCCCTGCATTGGCAGGCGGATTCTCAACCACTGCGCCACCAGGGAAGCCCAACAATGTAATTTTTAATAGATGTACAATACTCCACCATATATGACTGTACCAAGATTTATTTAACTGCTCTCCTACTATCAACATTTTAGCTTTTTATGGTTTTTACTATGGTTTTTACAAAACAACATTTTGTTTTTATGGTTTTTACTATGACAAAGCAATGATAAATAGCCTTTAGGTAAATCTTATTCTGAACCTCATTCCCTAGGGTAGATTTTTAGAAGGGTAACCACTGGGCCAAGTGGTAGGAGCACTTCTGATATATGAAAAAATATATATGTATATATGTTTGTCCTGCCCAGTTTCCTTTGAGAACAGCGGTTGCAATTTAAAAATCCCGCCTGCCGTGTATGAGAGGTCCAGTGCCAATGCAACTTCATTAGCACTGTTCGTGTGTGTGTATGTTTGTGTGCATGTAAACATACCTCAGCAAATAGATAAAATGATATAGATAAGAAGATATGGTGTCTCATTTTTTCAAATTAACATTTTTAACTTGGCTCTATTGAGATATAATTGACATATAACTGATGGTGTCCTATTTTAACTTGTATATTTTTTAACTAGTAAAGTTGAGTACTTTTACTTTGATATTTGCATAGATCAAACGATCAGCCATTGACCTGAATTATATTCATTTGCCCAGCAGGTTTGTAAGGATGTTAAAATAAGATTTGTATATATATATATATATATATATATATATATATATATATATATATATATATATATATTTGTCTTTATGTTCCTCTTTATAGCAGCTGATACAAAACTTGCTTTGCCTATTCAGGAGTGGGTACTCTATATGTATGCTGAGTCATAATCACCTGGGCAGCTCAGAGAACAGTAGTTAAAAGCATCAGCTTTGCATCAGGGTTGGCTTTGGGCCAGGTATTTTCTACTTATTCCCAAGATACCTAACTTCTCTTAGCCTCAATTCCATCAGTGGCTAAGTGGGCACAATAATGCCTACTTCACTGTATTGTGCAGATGAAAGAATTTATGTAAGCCCTTAGCACAGGGTCTGATACATAATAAGAACCTGATAAATAGTAGCTGTCACTGTGATCACTGACAAGCATAAAATGTCATCTGCCACCAGCATCTCGTACTAAGGTCACTGCATTGTATCTGTCACTCTTGGACAGTAAAATGATGGTGAGATAAGTCTAATTTCTTCTTCTCATTAATGCAAATTTAGCCATGTGGCCTGTTAGCTGGTTTGATTCACAACCCACCTCCATCATGTTTCAAGTGATGCTGTTTTTCTGAACCCAGAAGGCAATGAAAATGATCCAATGAGAGGAAATGCAATAAAAAAGATCAATCACCCAGCAAGATACCAGTACACACCTATTAGAATGGCTAAAATTTAAAAAGACTGACCATCCCAAGTGTTGGGGAGGACGTGGAAGAAACGGAACTCACATGTACTCCTGATGGTATAATCATTCTGGAAAGCAATTTCGCAATTTCTTAGAAAGTTACCATACACGTACCATATGATCCAGTCATTTCACTTCTAGGGTTTTACCCAAGAAAAAAAGAAATATATGCTCACACAAAGACTTGTACACAAATGTTCAGGCAGCTCTGTGGGTAAGAGCCCCAAACTAGATACAACCCAAATGTCCATCAACAGATGAGTGGATAAACAAATTTCAGTATGTCCATACAATGGCATACACTCAGCATTAAAAAGGAACGAAGTATTGGTACACAAAACAACATGGATGAATGTCAGGATCATTATACTGAACAAAAGAAATCAGACACAAAAAAGTACATACTGTCTGATTCCATTCATATAAAACTTAAGAAAATGCAACTGAATCTATACTGACAGAAAGTAAATCAGGGGTTGCTTAGGTGTGGGCCGGGGGCGGGCAGGAAAGGATAGGAAGAAGAAATTACAAAGGGGCATGAGGAGACGAATATATTCACTTGATTGCACTGATGGTTTCAAGGGGGTGTACACACATCAGAACTTATCAAATGATACACTTTAAATGTGCTCCACTTATTGTATGTCAATTATACTTCAATACAGCTGTCTAAAAAAAGACCAGTCAATTATATACTGGTGTGTTTTATTCACTCTTCACTCATTAGTCTCTGGATTTGACTAGTAGTTATGATAATAAACAGGGATGCAGACCCTAAGGTCTCTGACTCCAAAAGCTGTGCTTTAATTGGGTCACATACTTCTTATTACCAACAGCGTTTGGGATTCTTGAACTCATGCCTTTGGCTCCTAAAACAGTTTATTTCTATTCATTTTTCAGTTCTTTCATAGTTTAGATGAAATTTTAATCATATAAATCACATACACATGCGTAACTTGAATTTTAATATTTGAACCTACTGTTCTATACTACAACTACTCCCAGCTCCCAAGAAGCAAAACCCACCTCTCTGAATGTTAGATTATAATTAGTTGAGGGAGGTACCCGAGGAAACTCAAGAACTGAGACAAAAATAAGGAAATTCAATTCACATTGCAATTCAAATGCTTCCCGATGACAAAGCCACTGCTGAGAGGGATAGCAACTGTCCACTTGTTTTCTTCAGCTGCTCCTTTTGGTCCTCCGGCTTCACTAGTACTGTCCTTTCATGGAAAAGAGCCAGTATCCAGTTCGTCCTTACAGATACTACAGGAAAGGGCTGGGCTCCCAGGGACGCCTCTGACCTAAGACAGACGCTCCCCGTACAGCCAGAGTGGGAGCCCAGAGCTGGACCGGCAGGAGCGGGCTCCGCTGCAGCCCTTCGGCTTTGCTGCTCTCCCTCCTTCATGGTTTGGTGGGCAAGAAATCAGGTTGCCACGGCAACTTCCAGCATCCATTTCAGGCTAGAGGGAACATTCCCTAAGGCTCCTCTCCATCTGTGTGTCTTTGGCGATTTCCCTGCCTTGGTGAAGTAGGTGGGGAACCACTTCCTCCAGGGATCTCCTCCAGCTCACTGATGGTATAAATGGGCAGGGGAACTGCATTGTCATGGCAGCAACTCCTCTACTTCTTCCATTAGAAGAAAGTCTGGCTCAAGGGATCTGCCTGGTGCTCCCAATGGCAAAGTCAGCAAGGAAGGAACTGCATTATCTTAATGGTTTCCACGCGCTCTTTCCAAGAGAGGCTTTGTGGGGTGGATACTGGGGGATGGGCAGGGAGTTTGGCTGAAGAGCCCGGTTCCCAGGGACCTCACTGACATGACAACATCCCCAGTGGCAGAGACTGGGCAGGTCTCTCACCAGCTAAGCCCTGATGTCACCTTTCAAATCTGTTCTTGTTCTTCTCTGCTCCCTTTTTTCTTTTTCACAACCCCCAGGGATTCTGCTGGCTTCTCCTCTCCAGATTCTTGAGATCACTGTGATTATGCCTTTCTCCTGCCCAAGACTAGTTTCAGGGTAGGCTGCAGTCTTTGCATACATTCACCTTCCCTGCTGTACACCAGAATTCCACAAAAAATCTCCTTTGAAAAAGGAAAGTTTTGTATGCAAGAATATGGGGATAGGGGGAATCACAAGAATAATAACCATGGGAAAGCCGAACCAATTCTGTTCATTGTAACTGTGTTCATCCGTGGGAGGGCAACCTTCCCTTCAGCCCTCAGACTGTCTTCCTGCTCCTGGACTTGGAGCCCTTGGTGGGAACAAAACTGGCTTTGGTGTTCAAACATCTGGGTTTGAATCTTGTTTCAAGCGATTCCTACCAGCTGAGAAGTCACAGGTGAGTCACATACCCTTTCTGGGTGTCCACTTTCTTATCTGCTGAAGGAGAAAGCAAAATGTCTTCTTTGGAGAACTGTGGTGAGAACCAAGAGAGGTAATCGATACACAAAAGTACTTTGTTCATACTCAGGCACTTTACAAATCTTCATAATTTTGGTAATTTTTGTTCTCATGGAGCATTCTTAATTGATTGGCTCAATCAATTATTCAATGAATGGATTAGGGAGCGCATTCTAATACTTCCTTTAAGGCAGGTTACGTAACCTCCAGGAGGGTCACTGTCCTCATCTGTACAACGGGATAACCACAGTCTCAAAGTATGATTTTGAAGGTTAAATTAAGTACTGACTAATAAATGTGTACAGCAGTGCTGAGCAGAGTACCTGCTCAATTCATAATTACTCTTATCGTTTGCCAACTACATACTCTTCTCAGTTTCTCCTTGGAAGTCTTGAGTCATGCTGACGTGACTCAGGTCTGCTTGTGATGCTCTCTACCACTTGGAAAGGCCTAGAATTAGCAAAGAAGGGCTGGGGCCGGGAAGCCCCCACTGCAGATAGTGACTCTGCCCAGGACCGGGGGTTATTTGAAATAACCAGGGAAGCTGTAATACTTCTCAGCTCCCTTTATATTCCATGGAGGGTTAGCAAATTTGGCCCTGAATGTGCAGCAGGCACAGACTGCTTTGGGGGAACTTCCCTTTGGTTGCCTCTTCTTCCCTTCCTTGAGGCTTTCTGTCCATGTGGACCAAGGGTCAGCCCCTTCTGCTGACACCCCCAGGACTCTCACCCAGGCCTGCCCTTCCTCACGTGGCGCCTCCAGCTCTCAAACCTTCTCTGGGACCTCCCTCCCTCCAAGCTTACCTGACCCACTGTCGGCTATTCCTCTCAAGTACAACTCAAGTGTTCAGTGGTCTAATCAATAATTTATAGATAAGACATTAAAAAGTAATTAACACTTAAAACACTGCTCCTCCCAGAAAGTATTTTTGTAGTTCGACTGGGGCTCTCAAAGGCTTCACTCCTGACCCCTTAGTAAAAGCTTTCATTACCTACATCAGCCTGCGGTTACTGGGCCCTCCCCTCCCTGAACTTCCACTAAATTTAGAGTATTTTAGATTTCATTGTGCTTTTTTTTTTTTTTTTTTTTTTAAATGAAAGCTTCTTTCTTTCTTTCTTTATATTTATTTTTGGCTGTGTTGGGTCTTCGTTTCTGTGCGAGGGCTTTCTCTAGTTGCGGCGAGCTGGGGCCACTCCTCATCGCGGTGCGCGGGCCTCTCACTGTCGTGGCCTCTCTTGTTGCCGAGCGCAAGCTCCAGAGGCGCAGACTCAGTAGTTGTGGCTCACGGGCCTAGTTGGTCCGTGGCATTTGGGATCTTCCCAGACCAGGGCTCGAACCCATGTCCCCTGCATTGGCAGGCAGATTCTCAACCACTGCGCCACCAGGGAAGCCCTCATTGTGCTTTAATTATCTCACGTGCTAGTGTGTTCTCCCCAATGAGATTATAATTTCTCGAGGGCAAGACATTTTTTTTAATACTTCTTGATACACTCTCCTCTGACCAGTACTGTGGAGCATAAAGTAGACTTTCATTAAAAAATGTGCAATTGATTTATAATGGTGAGAATTTCCTCAGCCAAAAAAATGTCTTCTCATACACTGGAGTTACATTTGGAAAGTTGAATTCTCTTAAACTCCTGATTGATTCTAAAAATAACTATTTTGGAGGTTCTGTCTCTACATCCTTTTCCCTGAACAACTGCACTGGGATAATTCTATTTAAGTGAGGACGTCATTTCAAGTGGAGTGGTTTTACCAGCGTTCTTTTGATGGCTTTGTACAAATTTATATACAAAGAGGCAGTTGTGGACCTGCAAATATACTTTATTCAAACTGTCTAATTATTTCTGATAAACTATTGGATATCTTAGTTCTGGAAGTCCAGGTTTAAAATAGGTCCTATTAAAGGAAGTGATGCATAATGGAATTGCATCTTCTTTATTGATTAGATATTTTTAAGATGTGTCTTTTGCTCAAAACCAAACGACAGAAATATAAGAAAAGCATATTCTAAAACAGTTAAATCAGAGAAAAACAGTGGGTAAAGGAAAAATGAATGTCAAAATTAACTACATTGTTTCAGTTTGTAAAGAAAGCTTTTTCTTCACTCTCAGCAAAAGGCAGGTGAGAGTTCCTCACACATAGGGCCCCTCCAGAAAAAGGCTGTGGGCCTTTGGTTCCCCTAGGTATAAATTAAGGAAATGTTAATAACATCACACAAGGGGACTGTCACAAGGATATATAAGGGTAGAGCTGTTCTCAAAGATAACATTCAACATACCAAATTCTTTTTTTCTGAGGGATAAATTAAAATGCCCTTTAAAAAGCAGTGCTCACAGGGTCAAAGTAACATCCCCTGTACCACTAAGGAGCCTGGTTTCCTCTGAGGGCTGTTTGCATGATTAAGTCAGGCTCAGTCACAGAATCCATGAAAGCCAGGTGAGGGGGACTCCAGCATTAGTCTTCCCTTCAGAAAATCACTAGAGGGAAAGTTGGGTGCCTTGGGCCATCATACAGGGACAGAGACTAGGAAGGGAAGAGACATGGCCCCTCCTTGCGCTGGTCCCCATATTCAGAGGACACGGCTGCACGACATGCAGCGGGTGCTGTTGCCATTGCCTGTCACTCAGACCCTCAAACCCCCCCTTCAAGACAGAGGCATTCTGTCCCTGGTTTCCAGGGGTGTTGGCTGTTTGAAAGTTCACAACTGAGTCCTTCCCAGGCAACTGCCAGCAGCTTAGGAGAACGGCCTTGCCCCAGGTCTGGCGCTCTCTCTGCGGGGAGCTGCACCCTGTGCCTTGTTGATAAGACCCAGCCCCCTCCTCAGTGTGGGCCCTGAAGGTCCATCCAGCTCCACTGCTCGCTGTGTGATGACTGCGAGGTCTGCTCCACTGCTCGCTGTGCGATGACTGCGAGGTCTGCACTGAGACCGCGCCGCAGTCAACCTGTCCGCCTCCCAACCCTACTTCTTTCCCTCCCTTGGGAGTGTTGATCCTGAGAGCACTCCCGCCAAGTCCCTCACACGGATCTCTTTCCTGGGGCGCCAGGACTAAGATAGAACATCTTTTCAATCTTGAACTAGGATGGAGACTCTTCTACCAGGGAAGTCTACCATAAAAACTTAGGCTCTTAAAATGTGATAGGGCAACGTTAGCTAATTTTACAAGAGGAACTGAGACCCAGAGAGACAAAAGGACTGAGGTCCCACAACAGACGCCGCACTATGGCCAGGTCCTGACCCCAGCTGTGAAGACTCCCAAACTGGGGTTCTTATCCACATCGTGTGGCCACTATGATATCTCCTCCATGCAGGTGGCAACTGACATGCTCCCTTCAGAGAAGAGAGCCACATGAGATACTGAACCACGAAGAGCCCTGCCCCACGCCCGGAAAGGTGTTTAGATTTGTGTTCAGAAGGGGCTAGAAGGAGGTGTATTGGTTCCATGGCTGCTGATCTTCCTCCAATTTTTTCTTTTGATGTTGAGGGGGTTATGTACCAAGTAGGTAATAAATGTCTCTGTGATGAATGAGGAGCTAAAGAACCCTCCAGGCTGCTACAGCTCAGCTGGTCCCATAATAACAATCTTGGCAAGGAGGGCTTGCTGCCAGAGTAACAGCAGTAAAATCACCCTGAGCTCAGGCAATCTGCAGAGTTAGTATGTGTACAAAGCATCCCAATGATTACATGTTTATTATTTAGTGGCTCATTCTTACAGAATGCTTTACAGGGACTGATTCATTTCCCCAGATATCACTTACCATCTTATTGCCTTCTTTTAGTGAATGAGTCTGAATCTTTCCAGTTTCGAAGGGTCTACCTGTGATGTACGTCGTTGCTTTCCTTTCTGCCAAAATGCCCCCCCCCACCACTTCCTAACACATTGTTTGTGGGTGGGATTGACTCCTGACTACCTCAACCCGAAACCAAAGGGGGGAGGTCCTGAACCAATCAACATATTCTCATCCCTGTTCCCATGGTAACTGGCCTAAAGATTACCTTTTTTTTTTTTTAGTTTATTTTATTTATTTTTGGCTGCGTTGGGTCTTCGTTGCTGTGCGCGGGCTTTCTCTAGTTGCGGCGAGCGGGGACTACTCTTTGTTGTTTCGGTGGCTTCTCTTGTTGTGGAGCACAGGCTCTAGGTGCGCGGGCTCAGTAGTTATGGCTCGTGGGCTCTAAAGCGCAGGCTCAGTAGTTGTGGCTCATGGGCCTAGCTGCTCTGCGGCATGTGGGATCTTCCCAGACCAGGGCTCGAACCCGTGTCCCCTGCATTGGCAGGCAGATTCTTAACCACTGCGCCACCAGGGAAGCCCTACCTTTTTTTTTAAAGATGAAATTTATTTCAGAAGTCCTCAAATAAGCCAATCATGAATAAACTTTTATAATGAACTTCTCAAACAAATCTTTTTACTTATCTACCTTTTTTCTCGGGATGACAATAGCATTATTATGATAGTATTAAGTTTTCTTTTTTATTCAAATGAACTGTTTTCAAGATTAATGATTATTAGCAAATCTTGATGCAAGATAAACATGATACTTTAAAATTACTTTTCAATTTCCTATGAACTATTTTAAAGTAAAAAACTATTTGGTACTAAGTGTTCTTATGTTCAAATTCTAAAAGTAATCTTTAGTCCCAATGGAACTTGGTACTCCAAGATTTAAAAATTTTTTAATGATATTGACATAATATATATAATTTTAATCAGTACGTTCCTCCTCATCACTGAAATATGTGCTTTTCTTTATCCCTGGGCGTCTTGAATCATCTGATGTTGAGGGACCCCCTGAACTGGGTTTCCATTTTGGCTTGCTGGAAAGCTGTGGCCTGACTGAGGCTGTCAAGAGTGGGATCTTCCCCTTCATCAGCACTTTCTTCTACTTCTTCAATTTCTTCTTCTGGTTCAGGAATTTTCTTTTTTTTCTTTTTCTCTTTATTCTTTGGAGGTTCACGTTCTCCAAGCATATTTTTAGGACAGGCATAACTTAAGTGTCCACTTTCCCCATATTCATAACACTTAGATTTATCAAAGTAGTTTCGTCTTCGGATGAACTCAGCTGCTCTTCCATTGTCAACAGCAATGCTTGCTTTTATCACTCTACCGAATAACTGTTTGTTGTTTATTGCCCTGGTACAGTTTTGTGCAGAGTCTTCATCCAAAAATAAACTAAATTCAACCCCTTTACTCTTCCTGGTATATTTATCTTTCATTATAGTAACCTTTACAACTTTGCTATACTTGGAAAATATCCGGTATAAGTCACTGTTGGTCAGGGAAAAGGGCAGGTTGGATACACACACTGTGCTTTTACTTGGGGCCAACCCACCACTCATTTCTTCAGGCGGGGCAGGCCCGGGAGACTAGAAGAGCGCGAGCCCTCAGCTCACTCGGGGCTCAACCCCGACGGTTCGTTGCCCCTTGCAGCTGCCTTGGCATCACAGGTCCTGGGCGAGATTACCTTCTTATTTCTAAGCCTATGTCACTCAGCCCCTGACACTCCCCTAATCTTAATGATTAGTTCCAAGGGGTATGAGAACTAAGTTGGGTCAAATAGAGTGGAAGACTTTTGGTGGTTGGAGAAATAAAAGGTCCCTTTTCCTCCAGAATGGTGTCATGTGGAAACTGGAGGCCTGGGACTGATGTATCCATCGATCCATCCTATTTTAAAGGAGTCCAGCTTAAGTTGAAGCAAACACACAGAGGAGGGCAGAGTGGAGACAACTACCAAGGCTGTGCTGGAGTGATCAAACAGCATCTGAATTTCACTGTATCTCTGGACTTTTCAATGGCACATGCAACTTATGTTCTTGAGTTGGGTTTTCTGCTTCTTGCAACCAAACACATGTCACTGTACATGCTTCCTGTAGAGGCTGCTTCCTCTACATCGGCCTCTCTCCTATGCAGTCCTAACCTGGACCTTCCTAGGGAAGAGCAATTTCAAATAGGAAATAAAACCCCTGCAAAGAGGAAGTTGAAGGACTAGCTCAAAGAGCATCCACTGATGGATTTTACCCAATAGTTTTGGCTCAACTTAACCTGGTGCTCAAGGCCTCAAGCTGTAGGTCATGTATGTTGACCTGTCCAAATATTGGCCTTTCCTAAGTAGTTTGTAGTACCTGTGAGGGCAGGGGCAATGTATTATATGACTTGAATGTAATCCTACAGTGCTGGATAAAATGTTTTGCTTCCAGCTTAGGAAATGAGAGCTGAACTCAAGTAATTGCAGCTCCTGTCACTGCCATCAGCACATCTTCTAGAAGTTGGGGAGTAAGGACACTCCTCACAACACTGTCAAGTTTTGGGGTATAAACTTCCTTGGCCAGACTCCTCCCTATTAAACCAGCAGCAACTAGCACAGGGTCTGGCCCAGAGTAGGCGGTCAAATATTTGTTGAATTAATTCACTTTGAATCTGTAACCACAAAACTCACCTGGTCACTTAACAGTTTTGAATTGCTTATTTGAGATACTTTGAATCAGGTCTCTTTAAAGTCTAAATTGTGCTATGTTTGTATTTGACTAACTTTGCTTTCTGTCCACCAGCTGTTACTCTGTCATTTCACTCCAAAGACCAAGATGCAGTACATTGATGGAGGGGCTGACAGATAGGCATTTCTAGAATGAGGGAGGGATGTGTGTGTGTGTGGGGGGGTGAAGGTGACGGTGGTAGTAGGGAGCATTGGTGGAGCTATCTACCTGCAAGCAATATTCCATGGAAATGGCCCGTTGCTGACTGTGGATGATTGTTCTGCTGAAAGAGAAAATGTATACAAGGGTGCCTGCTGGGCTGTACGAGGTGATAGTTCTCTAAGCAGTTGGTAAAATAACTCAGTCATGATTAATATTGAGTTGGGTAAGCTGTTTTATTAGGTGATAATCATCTTCTCTGGTATAATCTTATCTTGGCAGAGAACTGCCATAGCTTAGCGAGAGGAAGAGTGGTCTCTCATGTTTATCAGGCTGAACAGCAGAATAACAAGGGTTCAGGGAAGGCTCCTTGTTCAAGACTCTTTGCAAAAACAAGAAGAGTATTTTCTGGAGAAAAGTGAACCATGATTGGCCAGTGGGGAGTGTTCTGAGCCCGATGTTGATGTGCCCTGGCCAGCTGGTCTTCAGGAGACCTGGCATGGAGATGTCTTTGTGTGAATCTTTTCTTTTTATAAGACTTTTTTAAAAAATTAATTAATTAATTAATTAATTTATGGCTGTGTTGGGTCTTCGTTTCTGTGCGAGGGCTTTCTCTAGTTGCAGCAGGTGGGGGCCACTCTTCATCACAGTGCACGGGCCTCTCACTGTTGTGGCCTCTCTTGTGCGGAGCACAGGCTCCAGACGTGCAGGCTCAGTAGTTGTGGCTCACGGGCCTAGTAGCTCCGCAGCACGTGGGATCTTCCCAGACCAGGGCTCGAACCCGTGTCCCCTGCATTGGCAGGCAGATTCTCAACCACTGAGCCACCAGGGAAGCCCGACTTTTTTTTTTTTTGATGTGGACCATTTTTGAAGTCCTTATTGAATTTGTTACACTTTGCTTCTGTTTTATGTTTTGGTTTTTTTGGCCACCAGGCATGTGGGATCTTAGCTCCCCAACCAAGGATCGGACCCATTAAGGCGAAGTCTTAACCACTGGATCGCCAGGGAAGTCGTGTGAATCTTTTCAAAACATGCATAAAGCTGTGGCTGTCCCTTGCTGTGACTACATCCCCAGTGAGCCAGAGCTGCTAACCAGGTTGGTGCAGAGTTTGTCTAATCTGTTTAAGAGTATCCATCTGAGCTCATTAAAATGTAAACAAGATATACCTTGCTGTTTAAACAACATCAGAGTTTGTCTTCTATCTGACGCCCAGAAAAGAATCTACCCTGGATGTACTTTGCTCCCTCCTCTGAATTCTCTTAGCTCTCCTGTTTCATCTGTGCTCTTTCCACTGTTATACTCTTTATCTTGTCTGCTTAATTACAAGATCTTGTAGGGCAATTCTTGCCTGATTTATCATCGCATCCTCCATAACTTATAGTGCAAGGGCTTTTGGATACAAAAATTAATAGTAATGCTGGCAGTAATTAACATTTATCGATCCCATACACTGTGGCCATGTGCCAGTTTCTGTGATTTATCTCTATTAACTTAATTCTTCCAACAACCACTCGAGATACGTATTTACAATTAAAATTCCTGTTATCTGATGAATTGACTAAGACACAGAACTGTTCACTAACTTCCCAGTGTTCACACAGCAAGTATTTGACCAGGCCATTGACCCTAGAACCTGTGATCTTAACCTCTATACTATATAATAGGTGATGAATAAATGTATGTTGAGTGATGAAGACTATTTGACTCCAGATCACAACAAATTGGAGAATTCCTATTGGTTTTTAGCAATTTTGAGCATCATTTAATCTGGAAGATTTCCAGGAGATCAAGTTAGGATGAACCTTTATGCTTATTCATTCACTCATTCAAATATTAATATTCAAATATTCATTCATTTATTCAATAGGTATTTATGGAACACAAAATATGTCCCAGGCACTGGCTAGGTATGAGGATATGAGAGTGAACAAAAGAAATATCGTCTGGGTGCTGGTACAGCTTACCTTCAAGTGGGAGTGACGGTGACAAAATAGTTATACTAATAAACATGCATTACTACAAATTGAGGAGCTTCTCTGAAGGAAGAAGATACTAGTCCTAGAGAGCACATAACAGAGGAACCAGACAGACCAGGGTGTCAGGCAAGGCTTCTAGGAAGAACGCATCTTTTACCTGTCTTCTGAAGAATGATTAGAGGGGGAGGAAGGGAAGGAGGATAGGATAGGTAGGTAAACGTTCTAGGTAGCTAGTCAGAGGAAACAGCACATGCCAAGTTCTGGGCCAGGAGAGATACTGGCACCTCAGGACCTAAACACTAACCCTGGCCACAGTGAGTGAGCTCACTCTTTAAAAAAATTAACTATAAATTTTTATATATATAAACCTTCTCACCTTCTACTATACGTATATAATATGACAAGAGTTGAAATCATATGTAATATTGTTCTATAAAGGACCTTTTAAATTTAAGTAGAATGTAAACATTCTTCATGTTTATATATCCTATGATTTTTAATATGCTCCATAATTTATTTAATAAATCCTTTAGGTATATACCCAGAAGTGGAATTGCTAGATCATATGGTAGATCTATTTTTCATTTTTTGAGGAACCTCCATACTGTTTTCCACAGTGGCTACACCAACTGACATTCCCACCAGCAGTGCACAAGGGCTCCCTTTTCTCCACACCCTCACCAACGCTTGTTATCTCCTGTCTTCTTGATGATGGTCATTCTAACAGGTGAGGGGTGATCTCTCACAGCGGTTTTGACTTAATTATTGCTACAATGGCAGTCATATTGCAATATAGAAATGGGTCAAATTAACATGTTTACATTTTAAATTTATACAATGTTATATGTCAGATATACTTCAATAAGAGAAATAAATCCTTTAATTTGCATATTTTTTTCTATTTTTTCACTATTATAAAAACACTAAATAAATATCTTTGTATAAAACTGTTTTGGCATATTTGTGATTGCTTTCTTTATGTAAACTTTCGTGAGCTCTGGATACATATTGCCCAATCTTCCAAAAATGGTTATACCAATTTATAATTCCACAAATAGTATATGATTATCTATTTTACTCCTTCCTCACAAATCTTGGTGTTTTCTCTTTTTGATTTTAAGTCTTTACTAATACAAAATGAAAAAAAATGGCATTTATTTTTATTTTTTAATTTTTTTTTTGTTCTCTTGATTACAAATGAGATTGAGTTTTTACTCCATAGAATTATCAGCCATGTGTGAATTAGCATTTGAATGTTTTGAGAATAGTCTTTCCAGACTGAAAAAGCCCAGCCTCCCAGGACCTTCTGTACAGATGATGAACCAGGTTTTGGCCAATTTCTATATGATCCTGAAAAAAGATATAATAATCAAACTTTTCTATTAAAAGAGGAATAAGGTCATATTTGGTACTGAGCTTCTGCCTGCAGCAATTTCCTCCATCATCTGCCCCCCTTCCCCTGAGAGAGTTCAACCTTGCTAGAGGTCACTGCATCGAGTATGGTACCTCCCAAGTTGGTACGCAGAGTAAGGCATGCCAGTCAAAGGTCCACATCCAAGCTCAGAAGACAGGAAAGGAAGGAAGTGAAGGAGGTGGGGACGGAGACTAGGAAGGACAGGGGAAAGGAGGAAGGAAAGCAGTGAGGAAAGAAACAGATTGCTGAAAATACATCCCTGTTTGCCTCCACTGTCTATTTCTCCTGCCCCTTTGATGGAAGGGCTCCCATTCTATGTAATTCCTTCCTAGACACAGTCTCATTGTCCCTTTTAGGGTTCTCCTTCTCAGCCTAGTCTCTGAAATGTCTTTGTTCTCTTGTCTTAACTTTGTAAAGTGTTCCCAAGACAGGATCTATTCTCTCTTCCCATCTCCCTTTCTGAAACCTTTTAAATACTCTCTTGACTAAAGTCAGCTCTTTACTTTTCCATTTGAGGAAGTTTCTTCCTATCTATTTCTCCTGACCAGCGCTGTTCAGGAAGCTCGTGCTAGAGCATCCCTCAGTGTCGAGCAGACAAAGGGGAGCTTGTGGGTGTTGGGGATAGTGCCAGAGAACAGAACCCCTTGTCACCATATGCATCCTGCCCTGTGCCTGCCTGACTTGGCTTGGCTGGAACGCTGCCGGCTCTTTGTAACAGCTTGTGTATCCTCTACTTCTGACAATTTTTTTCTCGTGTTTAATTTCCAAATACATGCCCAGGGAGTCCCCAGCAGTAATTTCCCTGAGTCACGCCTTTTTTTAATTTTCACATTTCTCTTAGTTTCCAGGATCATTCATTACTATGTGCCCCCCACGCCCCCCTCCCCCATCTCTTTCTCCCTGTCGGTCAGGGGTGTGAGCAATGGCTCACGTCCTCTCCGGTCCCTCATGCCATCCCTGGCCTCTGATGCATCACTTGAATGACACTGCTGACACCTACACAGTTCTAAGAGTCCTCCGTTAGTCATTCATTTGGTCAGGGCTCTTAAGGTCCTTTTAAAATTCATAAATTCTCTCTGGAAGGTGGCACATCTAGCTACTTTTTAGCTATTAGTTTTTTTCATCAAGTAGGTTCAGAGAATGGGGCCATGAGGTGATTTTTAATAAAGAGGCTTGGGAGGTATGAAGCAATAGCTTGGAAGAGATGCCTCAGCGAGGCCTAAGCAGCCCTGCAGTGGTTCCAGCAGGAAGCAGGAGGTGCTGACAGAAGGGAAGAGTGACTCCAAGGCCAAATGCCAAAGAAGATGGGTGGGTGGGGACAATCATTCTGTTGCTGTCCTTCATTTCTTCAGACTGACTTATTTTGGCAAGGTGGGTTCTCGGTGACCACACAATCTATTGCCCAAACTGGGACACTTTTGAGGGTGAAGTGGGGGGAGGTTGCTCCTAAAAATTATACAGCATGGACAGTTGTAAAGAAGATTGTCCTGGGCAAATGAGGACACACAATCCCCCTAATTACAGGAGGTACTGGAAAGGAATCTCTCTGTAAGCTCTAATGGGGAATTCTGCATTTTCCCCTAGAAGTCAAATTAACAGACAAACAAACAAACAAACAACTCTGCTTCCTCCTCCCAGGTCCACACAGAGTCACAAGACAATCATTCATTTGAATTTTTAAAATGCACGGATTTCTATTTATGTATTCTTGGTTCAAAGTAAAAGGTGAAATATGAAAACAGAGGTAGATTGGGGGGTGAGCTGTGAAGGGCCTTGAGTGCCGAGCTGAGGAATGTCAACTTAATCCTGTCTGCAAAAAGAAACTGCCAGGGGAAGGGTGCAAAATCCCACCCTGGCGTACAGAATGGATGGATGTAGCAAACACATCGTTAGCGGAGACGCTTTTGACAGAAAGTGCCGAGGATGTGAGCGACAGCAGGAGTGGAGGACGCACAGTGAGGACGCTACATCTGAGAGACTGTGGAGCTTGAATCATAACACTTGGTGAGTTACTGGATGTGGGGAATGAGGAGGAAGAAATCAAAGGTGACTCAGGTTTCCAGAAAGACTGACTAGATGAACGGCAAGGCTATATTAGCCCAGATCAGGGATGCAGGAAGAGGAACAAGATTAGGGACAAGACAGATTTCATTTTTTAAATCTAAAATTTAAAGAAAGTGTATTATGCACCAGGGCTTTGCTGATACTTTACATGCCACCTCACTTAATCTTCTCAACAGCCTTTGGAAGGAAGTCTTGTCATTATTCCCATTTTACAAAGGAGGAAAAGGAAGCGCAGAGAGGTTGAGAGCCTCGCTGTGGGCAGCCAGCCAGTGTGAGTGGAGATGGGGGCCACAAGGGCTCTCGCCCTTTATCTGTGCCCACCTCTCTGAGACGCACTTGGAGTATGGTGAGGTGGTGGTGATCTGGGGCTGTCTAATTGTTGGTATAAATTTGGCAGATGAAAATCTATTTCCTTTTATGATTTGTTTTTCTTTTCATTCTATTTAGGTGAGTATTTATCAAGGCTTATCTTTTCTTTCTAGATTATATCCACTATCATGTCATGTCCAGGGGATGACTCCAAAGCATTGATCTCAGTCCCTGACAAACAGTTGTATATCTTCAGCTGTCTGTTAAATTGAGGATCTGTAACTAACTAGCTGCATTAACCTGGAACAGTCATATATCTTTTCAGAGCTTCAGATTTTCCTTGGCCGCCAAGAGGTGGTTTGAAGTTGAATATCTATAGTACCAGACTTTAAGGCCTAGGAGAAGCCTTAGCTATCTAATTATTGATAAAACCTCTTTACTCTGCCTAGGGTTCCTATGGTTATAACTTGTGCTATCTAATACAGTTAAAGTATATACAATTAAAAATTCATTTCCTTGGTCTCACTAGCCACATTTAAATGCTCAGTTGTCACATGTGACTAGTAGCTACAATAATGGACAATGCTGATATAGAACATTTTTATCATTGCAGGATGTTTTACTGGATGGTGCTATAGATTAACCAACCATCATGTCTAAAGCCCAAATTATCTTCCTCTCCATTAGCTCAAACTTCGTAGTTCCTTTGTCTCATAGTAGCACATAACACCATTGTTATGGACTGAATTGTGTCCCTGCCCCACTCCCTGCCCCAGGTTCATATGATGAAGCTCTAATCCCCCCTCCCCAATGTGACAGTATTAGAAGATAGAGCCTTTAGGGAGATAATTACGGTTAAATGAGATCATAGCGTGTGACCCTAATCCAACAGGACTGGTGTCCTTTTAAGAAGAGGAAGAAATCTCTCTCTCAGCACGTGCACAGGGGAAGGACCATGTGAGGACTCAGTGAGAAGGCAGCCACCTGTAAGCCAGGAACAAAGGTCTCACCAGAAACCATCTGCGATGGCACCTTAATCATGAATTTTTGGATTTCAGAACTGTGAGAAAATAAGTGTCTGTTGTTTAAGCCGACCAGTCTGGTTTTCTGTTATGGAAGCCCAAGCAGACTAATACAACCATTCTCTAGGAAACCCGACCTCAAAATCCAGGTATGAGGACAAAGGATGCCTACTTCCATCCATGCCTTCATATCTTAACCTAACACCCTTTTCTTCTGTTTTGAATTGATTCTTTTCTTTTGAATATTTCTTCAATGTTCTCCTTCCTTTCAATTTCCACTAACCTAGCATCATATCATATCTGAGGTACTGAGCTACCCAGCATCATTTTTCCTACTACTGCTCTCAATTTATAAATCAATCTCACTAAAAGATTGTTTTCATTTATGTTATTTTTTTTGTCATAAATCTTCAGAGGTTCTGGATTAACTCTGGGGCAAAGCCCAAACTTCCTATCCCAAGATTCACAGTGTGGCCACTATCTACTCTTTTTTTTAAAATTTAGATATAATTGACATATAACATTATATTGGTTTCAGGTGTACAACATAATGATTCAATATTTGTATATATTATGAAATGATCATCACAATAAGTCTAGTTAACATCTTTCACCATACATGCTTACAAAAAGCACTTTTTTTACTATCTACTCTTAACGCCTCCCTCTCAGGCTGCACACACTCTGAACAAACCGGTCTATTGACTCATCCCTGCACTTTTAACAATCACTGCCCCTGCTCCGTGTTGCAGTGTCTTGCCCCAGGATGTAGGCGAATCCTGCTCTACATTCTGACCCTTCCAACTACTCGCTGTCCGTCATCCATCATTCCCAACACAAGCCACAACTCCCTCTCTTTCTTCTAAACTTTACTCATCATCATCAGCAACAGCATCACAACAGACATTACAATAAGAACACTTTACTGAGTGGTTACTGTGGGCCAGCAACTGTGCTTAGGAGTTTAATTATTTTACACAATTTTCATAAAAACACTATGCAATCAATATCACTGTTACCATTTATAAATGGAAAAACTGAGGATCACATTGCTCAAGTTAAGGCAAGCCTTAGCTTAACCCTCTTCGTTACACTCTCTCCTTAACACTGATTTGGGGCTTGGTGCCAGAATATTTATCTTTTCAAGCACAGATCTTGTTTCCCCTACTAGCCTGGAAGCTTCCCAAAGGCAAGTTCTGTGTCTAACACACTTTATTCAGTCATCAAAGCAGATCTCAAGCTGTACTGGTTTTTGTTCTACTACTTACCTTTCTGAATCCCATCCCTTGAATGTTGGCATTCCTCAAATACCAGCCTGAGGCCCTCTGCTCTTCTTGCTCTATACACTTTGCACTGTAATTTCATGAGCTCTTGGCTCCATCTCCAGCTGTACACGTGGTTCAGACCTGCCTGGCCGACTCCTCTGGTAGAGAATACCTGTATGGAGAGAAAGGCTGAAATCCATCAGGAACACTGGAACTCTCTTGTAACCTCTGGCAGGGCCAAGGCTAGGAGGAGGACACCCTAGGAGACCCCTAGGGTGCAAAATTTAAAGAGGTGCTCACTCAGGATTGTTGAGTTGCTGACACTGCACTTTCATGACCCTGAGAATGAGTCCTGGCCATGACCTCTGGGGTAGGCCTAGGGAATATGCTTGGGACACCAACAGTGTCGGATAGTCCCAGAGCCCTTTAACGTTTTTTCTAAGAGAATACATTTTCCCTTATAGTATCATTAGTGCTATGCTGGGCTTTCCCTTTATTAGATGTTAAGTTTCTTGAGAACAGAAACTTATTTATCTCTCTAACCCCTCCCCACCAGTGCTTTATAACACACCAGCCACTCAAAAAACTGGTTGTGGGGGCTTCCCTGGTGGCACAGTGGTTGAGAGTCTGCCTGCCAATGCAGGGGACACGGGTTCGAGCCCTGGTCTGGGAGGATCCCACATGCCGCGGAGCGACTAGACCCGTGAGCCACAACTACTGAGCCTGCGCGTCTGGAGCCTGTGCTCCGCAACAAGAGAGGCCGCGATGGTGAGAGGCCCGCGCACCACGATGAAGAGTGGCCCCCGCTTGCCGCAACTGGAGAAAGCCCTCGCACGGAAACGAAGACCCAACACAGCCATAAATAAATAAATAAATAAATAAATAAATGAAAATTTTTTAAAAAATGGAGAAATTAACAATACTATAAAAAAAAAAACTGGTTGTGATGTTGAATTGAATTCCCACTATTTTTGGTCGATCTCCACTGTGGAAGCCTGTGTGAGCGCTCCCATTCCCTTTCCCCCTCTGAGTTTCATCCTGGACCAGCAGAGATAAAATCTGTAAAAGATTTAGGGGCTAAAGGGAGTCAATGGTGAAACAGGCACAGGAGGTAGCAATTAAGGAACCAGAGCCAGGGCAGTGGTTCTCAAAGTGTGGTCCCCAGATCCACAGTCAGCCTCACCTGAGAACCTGTTAGAAATGCAAATTCCCAGGCCCCACCCCAGACCTACTGAGTCAAAAACGCTGGGAGTGGGACCCAGAAGACTACGTTTTTATCAGCCCTCAGGTGATTCTAAGCTGAAGAATGACCAGGTAGTGAATCAACCTTAGGGCAGGAAAGGATTTCTTGGAGCTAGCCAGAGGGAAGAAACTGTAACCTTAGAATATTAGTCTCGTTCAGTAGCAGAGCTAAGCAAGCCTAACCTTGGGGAATGTGGTTCTAGTAAAGAAAAAAGTTGAAATCTGAGATGCTTTTGACATTAAAGAGGAGGGTTTACTTTATACAGAGTTTCAATCTGTTAAATAAAAACTCAAAGAACGAAAAGGATCCTGAAGAGACTGGAGTGTCAGGGGACACTCAAGATGAGACAAGCCTGGACTTCCCTGGTGGTGCAGTGGTTACGAATCCGCCTGTCAATGCCGGGGACATGGGTTCGAGCCCTGGTCCGGGAGGATCCCACATGACGTGGAGCAACTAAGCCCGTGCGCCACAACTACTGAGTCTGCGCTCTAGAGCCCTCGAGCCACAACTACTGAGTCCGCATGTCACAACTACTGAAGCCCGCGCGCCTAGAGCCCGTGCTCCGCAACAAGAGAAGCCACGACAATGAGAAGCCCGTGCACCGCAACGAAGAGTAGCCCTGGCTCACCGCAACTAGAGAAAGCCCGCATGCAGCAACAAAGACCCAACACAGCCAAAAATAAATAAATAAAGTAAATTAAAAAAAAAAAAAAAGATGAGACAAGCCTGCTCAGAGGAGAACCACATGTCAGAGCGTCACACAATCATGGCAGGGGACCAGAGCCTGGCACAGATGACTCTCCCCCAAAATGCAGACAGTCTTCAGTTTGGTCCCTATAAAGACACAGAAGAAATGGTGGAGTTTGAAAGACTGGGAGGAAAGGATGTGTTTAAGACTGATTTTCAGAGAGAATAGAGGAACTTACATGGCAGGCTTCACTTAGGACCAGGAATGCAGTGAAGCCAGTACCATTCATGCCAGGCTCATCCAGGTATCCACGTGGGGGAATTGACTCTTCCCAGATATTAGGCTCTGTATTAGTCAGACTTTTCCAGAAAACAAGAGAGGGTGTGTGTGGGGTGGGGGGGCAGGGGGTGCACGTGCACATGAGAGAGAAAGATTGATTTTAGGGAACTGGCTCACATGATTGTAAGAGGCTCTGTGAGGCCAAAATCTGATGGAGTAGGTTGGCAGGCTGGAGACTCAGGGAAGAGATGCAGTTCAAGTCCAAAGGCACTCTGCTGGCAGAATTCCTTCTTGCTGTAGGAGGGAGACATGGGGTGGTGGTGGTGGTGTCTGTCCTGGTCCTATTGAGACCTTCAACCCATTGGATGAGGCTCACCCACACTATGGGGTGAGCCTCATCAATTAAATTAATTGATCAATTAAATAGTAATCTTATTCAAAAACACCCTCATAGGAACAACCATAACAATGTCTGACCAAATATCTGGACACCACGGCCCAGCCAAGTTGACATATACAATTAACTACCATGGTCCTCCACCCAGGAAAGCTGCCTGCTACCAGGCTTGTGGTAGGGGTGCCAGTGGTGTGGTATTCTGCTACTGTGTTGGACAACTCAGAGGAACAGAGATCTGACAGGGAGCTCCTCACTAAAGGATACACTACTTAGTGTTCAGTTCATTTCTATTTATAAGCTGTGTGTGTATAATACTCTAGTTAGAGGAAAGGAATGAATTATATAAATTTCTACAAATAAATCAAGTAATAATAATTCCTTAATTATTTGGAATTATCCACCATATCTAAAATGTTAAATTTATTTCTCCCTACCATTGTCTTACTCAAGGCTGTCCTAATTTCTAGATCCTCTCCCTCAGCATAATTTGATTGCTTTTCAGGCATTTCCTGATTACTCTTCATCTGTTTTGATTCTATTTTCCTTGCCTTATTTATCTCTTTATTGTCTATAAAAATTAACAGGCGTTTGGACTCTTCTAATTTTTTTGTTATTATGAATAATTTTACTATGAACATTTATTCATAAGTGTTTTGGTATATATGCCCACTCATTTCTGTTGGGGATATTCCTAAAAGTGATATACATGCACGTGCTCAATTTTATTAGACTATGTAATACCAGTTTCCTCAAGCTGTGTGTCTGAGAATTCCAGATGCTCTACATTTTCACCAACACTTGTGAGTCTCACCACTCCAATGAGTTTAAGATGAGTATTTTACTGTGGTTTTAATTTGTATTTTCCTGAGTAATAATAAGTTTGAATTCCCTTTCATTTGTTTGCTGGCCATTTTGTCTTTTTTTGGAGGGGGTAAGTACCTATTCAAGTCTCTTGCCCTTTTTTCTATTGGGTTGTCTAACTTACTGATTTTTTGGTCTTTCTTTATATATTTTGTATACAAGCCTTTGTAGCTTATAGTTATTGTATAGTATTCTCCTACTCTGTGGCTTGCCTTTTTACTCTAAATGGTATCATTTGATAAACAGAAAAAGTCTTAATTTTAATGTGGTCCAATTTATCAGTCTTTTTCTTTATGGTTAGTTCTGTTTAAGAAATCCTTCCTTAACTCCAAAGTAGTGGAGGCTCTGTTATGTTAGAAACTCTCACAGAAATTTTATTTTTTACCACTCACATTTAGGTATACTCTCACCTGGCATTAATTGTATGTAAGGTATGTGTCAATGTTCATTTTTTCAGTGTGTTCCAGGGTGAGTTCCCTAGGAAACAGCATCTGGGCTTTTGAGGTTTGTGTGCAGGAGTGTTGCTGGCGTAAACCCCTCAGGTACAATCTGAGAGGCAGCAGAGGAAGCAGGATTGGGTGCAGGGAGACAAGCTGTGGGGATACAGCTGCATTAGTGACCTAAGCTGTTCCCAAGGGGCGCTCTTGAACTGGAACGGCCCTTCAGAGACCAATCTAGGCAAGGGCCAGGACTTTGCATCCTTGCATCGACCAGTCACTGGAGGTGGGGTACCCTCAGGGAGAGAGAGTAATCTTGGGTGATGCAGCTGTCTTTGGCTGAGGGAAATTCCCAGAGCGAGATGCAGCTGTGAGTAGCCACCTAACTTTCCCAGCAACTGGGAGAATGAGAGCCTCTGTCCTGAAGGTGCATCTGAGTAAGCCAGTTGATTCAGAACAATTTATTGAAAAGATTATCCTATTCCCACTGTTCTGCAGTGCCGCCTTTGTCATAGATCAAGTGACCACATGTGTGGGTCTGATTTTGAACTCTATTCCGTTCTATTGGTCTCTTTGTCAATCCTTGAGGCAATACCACAGTTGTCTCAATTACCGCAGCTTTATCTTAAGTTTTGATAACTGGGACATTTTGTTTTTCAAGATTGTCTTGGCTATTCTTGGCCCTTTGCATTTATATTGAAGTCCTCAAACTAGTTCATCAATTATCACACATACAAAATGTCTGCTGGGTTTTTGATTGGGTTTACGCCAACTCTATAGGTTCAATTAGAGGAGAACTGACATTTTCAAAACATTGATTCTTGTAATTCACAAACTTGATCTATCTCTTCCCCTATTTTGGTCTTTAATTTCACTAAATAATATTTTATAGCTTTCTGTGTAGAGTCCTTGAAAATCTTTTCCCTTCCTTTTTTTTTTTGATGCTGCTATAAATTTTTTTAAAAATTTCATTTTCAAACTATTTATATTGGTATAAAATTACAACTGACTTTTGTATATTGCCCTTGTATCTGGCAACTTTGTTAAACTTACTAATTCAAATAATTTGTAGATGATTTTGGATTTTATACATGCATAATTACGTTGTCATTGGAAAATGACAGTTTTATATCTTCTTTTCCACTCCTTATACCTTTTAACTTCTCTTCCTTACTATAGGAACTCTGATTTAATGATGACTAGACTATCAGGTTTAATAGCCATAGCAGGTAATTATAGCACAATTTATTTAATCAATATTTGATTAAAGGGCACTTAAATCAGTCCTCTCTTTATCATAAATAATGCTGCAATGAGCATCTTTTTACACACGTTTTTGTGCAGTTGTCTCATTCATTCCTTAGAATGTATTCTGGATTTCTTGGAATAGTCCAATCAACAATTAAATTAAACACATATAAATATATTTAAAATACTTTTAAAACAAGTATATGTGGTTATCAGACAACCATGCATTTTCTTAGTAACTTCTGTTTTGAGTTACAATGGGATCACACTTTTACAGAAAAAAGTCTAGGGTCTTGAAATGTAAATTTAGAAAAAGTATTTTTGTGAGATGTGAGCATACCTACTCCTTTGTATTTGCGTTCTAAGGTACTCTGACTTCCTGGGCTTCATATAGTCTTACTGTATTTTCATAAATCTCTTACATAGTGTAAGAACTGCCTGATCTCTTGACCTAAATAAAAATGTATTTTTCCAACATTTTCCTTTGATATTGCAAAAAGAAAGCAGAGAGGAGAGGAAGAGAGAGAGAGTAAGAGAAAGAACAAAAGGGAAAAAAGGAAGTATAGATAAACAATTTGAGACCTTAATTCCTGCCTTGCCATTTCAAGGTAGTAGACTAAGTCACTGCCTCTGGGCAATTATGTGGCAGGTGGAAAGCAGAACCATCTGCAGGATGTTCTCAGCTTTGTTTCAAAACATTTAATCCCACTGAGAACAATGATTCCCCAGAAAAAAAGTTCCCCTGGTCTAGTATTAGAAGAGGTTCATAGAGACACAGCGACCCAGGTCCTGTTTATAGAAGATATGTTCCAAATATTGCATGGAGCGCACCTACACTAAAAAATTAATTTGTTGTTTATCTGAAATTCAAATTTAACTGGATGTCCTCTTCTCTGTGTGTGTGTGTGTGTGTGTGTGTGTGTGTGTGTGTGTGTGTGTGTGTGTGTATAATTCCCCCTAAATCTGGCAACCCTAGATCGCAGGCACTTCAGAGCTCAGCTCTGCACCGGACAGAGATTCCTGAGGCCCATGTGTGGTCTGGAATGCATCAGAGAGCCACCAGGTCTGGGTCTATACAACCAGGAACAGCGGCTCTCTTGGTAGTAAGTGGAAATAAACAGATGACTGAGGACCAAGCTCCCGCACCCTGTCACTGTGTGAAGCCTTGGAAACCTGGTCCAATCTGATATGGGAGAGGCAGATCTTTCCAGAATGTCTGAGGCTGAATTTCTGATTTGCTCATTGAGATGAAATATTCAAGTAACAATTAATTTGTTTCCTAGAATATTTAAAAGCCATAATCCATTCACATCTGAATTTGTAAACCACGATTATAACCTTGTGATGATACAAAAACAAGAAACAGAAAAGTCTGTTGCTTCAAAATCTGGGTGATTAGCATCTTGACTCTTGTTTCCCAATGGTCAGAGCTCAAGAAAAGGCTTTGTTTGTGTAGGTCAGGAGCAGAACTAAGGATTCAGGGGGAGGCGTGGTGACAGCTGCCTACTCTTGCGTCTAAATACCTCCTCATGGTGCCTCTGTTTTCCCCCCCGAGGTGTCTCTGAGTTGCAGAGTACAGGGTATGAGGCAGAGATCTGCCCAGCTCGGCCCGCAGGGCCTGCACCCACTCACCCTGCTTAGTCATGGGCAGCACTCCCGCCTCCCACCATCAGTCAGTGTTGGTCACAGAGAATGTGGTCATGACCAGGACCTGCAAACTCAGCCCAAATGAATGAGGTTCCCCAGGGAGCTCTGTGTGGACGTGAAAACCACCCCCAAGTCATATGTATTGTTTATTACAGAACTTTGACTCCAATTTGCATGCTGCTCTTCTGATCCTGGTGAGTTCAGCTGGACCTGAGCTGTTGGGAGGACTCCCTTTTGTTCTCCGTGACTTAGAAGCCTAGCCTGAAGGCAGCCAGGCTATTTTCTTGGCCATTTTTCTCCCGGCTCACTCCCTAAACTTTAATGCCTTACCACTCCTATGGTAAGAAAACAAAATGAAAATGAAAACAAAACACAAAAGTCAAATCCAACCAGGAAAAGATAGCTTATGAGAGATAACCTTGAGATCTTAGAAAGACCCAGTGTAGCCAGGCCGACCTGCTACTCATTGTGACTTTCCCCCCCTCCCTTCTGATTTCCTCTTGACCTTTGATTGGAGGCTGTTTTCATTGATTTCTTCTGGTGAGGATGTTGGAGAAGAGGTGCTTCTCTCACTCAGAAGGAGATCCTGGGCCCATATTTTCACTTCAGCTGCTCAAATCACAGGTTTAAATAAGGATAAAGAATCCAAAAGAGGAATTCAGGTGGGTACATTATACAGAGACAAGATTTTTTTTATATCCTCTTCACTCTTCACGCTTCAAAAGTCTACCCATTAGCACTTTGGCTCAGTGTTCTCCTGGTCCTTGTCCCAAACCTGCCCCCATCTTAGGAGGGAGTGGGTGCGAGGGGGGGAAAACCCAGCTTCTTCGGTAGATATTGTAACACAAAGCCAGTGAACTGGAGGCAAAAACCACTTCATCATAATTTGCAGGAAGCTCTGTCCTGGTTTTTAGGAATTCACCAATTCCGAACTCATTGGCAGCATAGAGACCTATTTCTAGGCTTTTTTTTTTTTTTTTTCCCCTGAAGTTACTCTTTCCATAACCTCCAGGTCAATTTTAGAAATGAATTTATTGATGATCAAGGAACTGGTGTATGAAGTCTAAAATCCTCTGCCTGTATTTAAGAGGTATCCTATGATCTGGCCTTTCTCATTTCAATTCCTAATTTAGTTGGAATGAGTTAAGTAGTAAAAAGCTTAGCTTTAAGAAAATACCTGGAGTAAGAGTTATTATTATGCTGCACTGAAAATATGGCTATTCTTCCAGCTTGCTTGTATATCTAGCTGTCTTTCCCACCAGCTCTCACTAAACTGTAGCTGGTTTCCACAGTTTCTTGATGTTTGAAAAACGCCCCACCCTCTTCATCCCCTTCCCAGGTAGGGCTTCTCTCTGCTGTTATCAGAGAGAGATCTGACCTGATACTTTGGACTTTTAAATGAACACTGAAATCAGCCTCTCTGGGGTATCTCACTATTTTCTTCTTTCAGGCACTATGGGACACCCTCAGTCCTTTTTAGAGAAGGAGGGCTGGAGCAGTGCCCTGTGCCCTTCTGGCAGGAGAGAAGCTCATACACTTTATCTTTTCTCTCTCCCATCTTTTGTCTGAGGGAATCCCAGAAATAGCTATGATGGTAAAATATGTGAACGGCTTACTATTTATATCTGGTCTTCAGGTGCCATAATAATCATAATACATATAATTAAATATGTCCAATTAAGTTGGTGGTAAGTCTTAGCTCATTTCAATGTTACTGTTTGTATTTGAAAATCCAGGATAGTTTCATCTGGAACCGGCTGTTCTGTCATTCATCAGAACTGGCTTTCTGGAGAATTATGTTGTGCCTCTGTGATCATGCTGGGCACCCCATGCTGGAAGCTGCACTCCCCTCCCAGTGGGAGCGCAGCTTCTCATTTCCTCAGCCTTCTGTTCATGATTTATGGATCAGACGGAGGATGATGTTGGCTCCATCTGGAAAGTGGGTCAGCCAGTCTTTGAGGAGACACATCGGAGGTCTTGAAATAGTGCTCTGGATACAGACTCCGTAAGTAGAGAGACTGATATGGAAGAGAAGAAAGGGCTGGACTCTCCGGAAGTGGAATCAAATTTCTCCTAGAGTGGACTTCGTCAAAGACAGAGGCTCAGCACAGTTGAAGGCAGGCATTAAAAACCCTTCCTGGTCTCAGATACCTCCCTCAGAGCCCTGTCTGAGCACCGAAACTGGCCACAAGTAGACTGTTGGCCACTGGGCTAAGTCAGTCAGAAAAGCTGACTGTGTTACTGAGGAGGAGTACTATGTTGGCACCTACTGGAACAGTTATACCATTTCTTTGCCAGACTTGTCAGTCCAATGACTTGCAAAGGGCGAGGGGTACCCTATCCCATTCTCATACCTCCCCCCAACCCAAGGAGGTCAGCAATCTCCCTGAATCCTGTGTTCATAATTTCCTTGTTTTTATTTTCATCTGTGTGAGGATAACACAGTTCATTCATCTGTTCTCCTGTGGATAGGCGCTCAGGATTTCCAGGTCTGTGCTGTTTAAACAGTGATGTTATTAACATTCTTGTATATATCATAGGGTATACATGGGCCAAAGTTTCTTTTGTGTATATATCAAGAGTGGAAGTGCTAGATCATAGAGTAGGTGAATGTTTGGCATTACTAGATAATCCAAAATTATTTTCTAAAACGATCATACTAATTTACATTTCTACCAGCAGAGCATAAGAGATTTTGTGAATCCACATCTCCTCCATCCCTTCCACAACCAGTGCCAACAACTTGGCATTATTAGACTTTTTAATTTTTGCCAAATATATAGATATAACTCATATGTCTCATGTTTTGATTTGCATTTCCATGCTCACTAATGAGGTTGAACATTTGCTTTATGTGTTTACTGGCCATATATGTTTCTTCTGTTTTGAAATTTCTGTTCATGTCTTCTGCTCATTTTTCAGTTGGGATATAAGTACTTTAAACTGTTACATAGGAACAGTGATTTTTCTAAGGAATAGAATTAATTTTTATTCTAAAATTAGGATTCTACTCCCAAATGAAGTTGGCACGCATTATTTTATATATTAATATTATTCTTACTCTAGGAAAACCTTATTTGCATCTGAAATTCAGAGGGTATGAATGGGCAGCCACATTCCCGACCTTTGGAAAATTACAATCCTGAATTCAACAATTTTCAACCATCTCAACCATTATCATCCTGCTTTCCCATCCACTTCTAGTCTAAACCACCCTCGTCTCTCACTTTGACTAATGCAACAGCTTCCTAACTAGTCTCTCTGCTTCTATTCTTGCCCTCCTCAGTCAGTCTATATAGCAGCCCCCATGATTTTTTTACTCCTGTCAAAACCCTCCCATGACTTTCAACTGCCCTTGTAATAAAACCAAAACTCATTGCCACAGCGCAAAAAGCTCTATGTGATTTGATTGTTGCCTTCTCTCTCCATCCATTTTTCCTTAACCTCTATCCACACAGAAATTTTTGCTGCTCCTGGGACAGACCAGGCTTGATACTCTTTCAGGGGTTTTATGATCATTATTTTCTGCTGGGAAAGTTGTTCTCCTGAGTCTTCTCATGTATCGGTCTTTCACACCGTTCACTCTCCTACTCAATGCCACTTAACCAGAGGTGCTTTCCCTGACCTCCAATCTCTATATATCTTCTTATCCCACTTTATTTTTCCTCACAGTACATATTACATCTGAATGTAAGTGCCACAATGGCAGAAACTTGACTTGTTTCCTGCTGCATCACTTTTATATAGAACGGTGTCTGGCACATAGTGGACCCCCCAATAGGTATTTGTTAAATAAAATAAATTAATAAATAATATAGATGAGAATGCTATCCAAAACTTCTTCAGTTGTTCACCTAGACGTTCACAGATAGCATTAAATCAGCATAGGTAAACCATATCATACAGAATCGGTTCTAAGAACTAAGATGATTCTAGCTAGAATCAAAGGCTGATTCTAGAAAATCAAGTCAATTTTGGAGAATACTTAGAGTTGGTAGTTCTTTTTTTTTTTTAACAAACTTTATTAGGTACATTTTACATATCACCAGTTTCTAGTGTAAAACACAAATGATTTTAAATAACTTTACTGAGTGGTACAGCTACCATCATCAGTTTTAGAACATTTTCATCCCCCTCAGTAAGATGCCCTTGTGCCCATTTATAGTTGATTCTTTTGTTGTTTTTTTTTTTTACAGTTGATTCGTATTCCCATTTCCAGCCCCAAGCAACCACTAATCTACCTTTTGTCTCCATACATTTGCCTTTTCTGGACATTTCATCTAAATACAATATGTGGTCTCTGTGTCCAGCTTCTTTCACTTAGCATAATGTTTTTGAGCTTTATCCGTGACATAGCATGTGCTGGCAATTTGTTCATTGCTATGGCTGAATAGGATTCTACCATATGGCTGTACCACACTGTGTCTATCCATTCCCCAGTTGATGGACCTTGTCCGTGGTTTCTGGACTTTGGCTATTGTGAGTAAAGCTGCTGTGAACATTCATGTGTGTGTCTTTGTGTGGACATAATGCTTTCATTTCTCTTGAGCAAATACCTAGGAGTAGAGTTGTTGGGTCACAGAATAGTTTATATTCAACTCTTTTGAGAAACTGCTAATCTGTTTTCCAAAGTGACTGTGCCACTTTACACTCCCACCAGAAGTATACGAAAGCTCCTGTTTTTCCACATCCTCACCAATATTTGTTATCATCTGTCTTGTTTATTATAGCCCTTCTAGTGGGTATGTAATGGTATCTTGTGGTTTTGATTTTCATTTCCCTAAAGACTAATGATGTTGAGTATCTTTTCATGCACTTATTAGCCAATCGTATATCTTCTTTGGAGAAATGTCTATTCAAAGTGTTGGTAGTTCTTAAAGGTCTTAAAGGAGAGGAAGTGTATTTGTGGAAGTTTTCTCAATACACAGAATTAACTTCTACAAAGGCAGACATAGGATGAGAGTGTGCAAATTACTTATAAAGGAAGAGTGTAAACAGCATAGCTTTGTTAGAATGGAGTACCTCCAAAATGTAGTGGAGGACTATTGGGATGGGCAAAAAAAGTTAGTAAATGGCCTTGAATGCCAGGTTGAGTAATGCAGTGGGAGAGGAGTGGTAGCACAAAGAGACTGGATTTTGATGCCTAAAAGAAGTACTTGGGTTAAATATGCATGCACTAGTTTTCTTGTTTGTGGGGACATAACAGGATATATTCCTCAGTCTATTATAGGACTGTAGGAGAAGAATAGATTCCAATGACCATTTGGTTCATTTGTCTATCCAGGCAGAATTAAATATAACTCATTTCTGATACATGGATATAGTTTCTACTGGAGATCACAAATTATTCTTCAAGGAAAGATATTCTCTTCTGCTCTTGGCTAATCCATTTCAATTAAAAACAACCTTGACATTCAGAAAAGCCTTCTTATTGCTTTCTTATTTCTTTCTTTTTTTTTTAATAAATTTATTTATTTATTTGGCTGTGTTGGGTCTTCATTGCTGTGCACAGGCTTTCTCTAGTTGCGGTGAGCAGGGGCTACTCTTTGTTGCGGTGTGCAGGCTTCTCATTGTGGTGGCTTCTCTTGTTGTGGAGCATGGGCTCTAGGCGTGCGAGCTTCGGTAGTTGTGGCTCGTGGGCTCAGTAGTTGTGGCTCACAGGCTCTAGAGCGCAGGCTCAGTAGTTGTGGTGCACGGGCTTAGTTGCTCTGCGGCATGTGGGATCTTCCCAGACCAGGGGTCAAACCTGTGTCCCTGGCATTGGCAGGCGGATTCTTAACCATGGCGCCACCAAGGAAGTCCCCCTTACTTCTTTCTTGACTTTTAATTACATTTTAATTTTTTACTCTAAAATATCTGATTTGAGATATAAAAATGAACAGTCGAGACAGCTACTTTTCATCACATTTGGTCTTCATGATACTGCAGATTCTTGAAAACTGTTTCTCTTTTTAGCCTCTGTTCCCTAGTGTGCTTTTTCTATGCTCATGAAGAACCCATCCCTCCGCAGACGGTGTGATAAATGATGGCCATATAGACTGGAAGCCAGCCCCATCACCCAAGAACATTCACTGACACAGTGAACAAAAGGAACTGAAAGCTTCTTGTGCCAAAACTTCTCTAAAATTCTCCTGTGTTTGAATAGGGAGCTGTTGGTAAAGACCAGGCAAAATTTTCCCTGAAACTATTGATTCCCAAGGGTACATCAAAAGGACAAGTGGAAATGATTTATATATGCCACAGGACTCAGGCTTCTGCCTCAGACCTACTTAAATGCTAATACCGAAAGTAATCAAAAGAAGACACTTCTAAGTAAACGTCAATAACTATCTCACAGGTATGGACGTTCTCTCTTCCCTTTCCCTGGGGACAACCCAGACTTACAGCTAATCTGTCATTGAGCACTTACTGTATGTAAGAGGAGGAGAAAGAGGAGGAAGAGGAGGAGAGACCAACTGACCACAGATTAGATAGGAAATCTTAAAGTAAATTTCTTTGTCTCCTTTTTTTTTTTTTTCTTTAGGGATAGCAGAGGTCTGGAGGAAACTTTTTTTCTTTTAAAGTAGGCATACATAATATTACTGTTAAAATAAAACGATAGATTTGCAGAACTGTTTTGTACCTGGATTCATACTTAGGTTTGTCATTTTCTTAGCCTGTGGATATTCCTGAAAAGTGCAGTGATTGTCTTCTTTCACTACATTTTGTTGGCATATATTTCCATGTTATGTTTCTTTGTTTTCCTTTTCCATACAATCCTGATGTTAAGATGATGTCTGCAGTTTCAACAATATCAACGTTACTGGATTAATTTCCTTCAAGTTTTTAAAAATAACAGCAAAAAGTTTATAAGCAGCTTACTACTTTAAACTTGTTCTTTATAAGTTTGTTTGGATTTACAAGTTTCTGCTCTTCATCAATGAGGAACCGTCATTGGTTAGTGTATCCTATGTGTGCATGATCCTGGGCACTTGAAGATCCCAACTTTCAGAAGCTCCTGTGTTCAGATGGAGAGACAAGTCCTAAACTGATCATGAAGTAAACCCCCATTATGCCCAAGGTAATATGCTGATGAAAGCTATATCATGAATTATAACAACATATGGGTACATATGGTGTGAGGGGCTTCCCTCCAGCAAGGGAAGCAGACAAAATTGAGCAAAGACAAAATAATCCATTTCCCATCTTTTGCTATCCACAAAGTCCATATTTCAGTAAACTTTGTTTCAAATTTTTTGGTTGTTCTTATTTCTTAATAAGAAACAGAGACGATCCTTGTATTGAATGGAGTTGGGCTTTGAATAATTAATTTGGTGTGATTTTTTTGTGAAGGTCATATTGGTCCTTTCCTGCACTGCTGAATGTCAGGTCAGTGTCATGGGACATTGGGGAAATACTTCACCTCAGCACATTCAGGATTCTCCTAACATAAATGCCATTTCCTGGCGTTTTCTTCCCTTGTGGTCAGGAAGTTCTTCAAGTGTCTTTAGTTTGCAGAACCATCTTGCGTGCATGGGGGTAAGGGGATTAGGGAAACTAGCAATTTGGGTCAAAGCCCTAGTGACTCTATAGATGATACTGTGTTTGCACTTCACTGGGAATGCAAGAACAGCCCAAGTCATGACTTCACAGTGAAAAACAGAGGAGACGACTCTGGAAAGAGCAGGAGTGTTGTTAGAAGTGATGCTGACAGGGAGTAAGAGTTTTAAGGGTAAACTGGAGGCAGATGAGAATAAACTGCTAAGTAAAAAACATAAACATCTTGAGTAAGCTTTCTAAGTTAGAAATAGAAATCGTTTTTTTTTTTTTCTTGGTAGATTTCAGGCATATTTTCATCCCTTAATTTGACTTTCTCCTCTTTCCACATTAAATGGATGGAAAGTGTTACCAAAAGTCAGGGATTATAATGATGAAAAGCACATCTCAGAGCAGTGGTTCTCAAAGTGTGTTCCCTGGACCAGCAGTATGAACATCACAGGGGAATTTGTTAGGAATGCAAATTCTTAGGCCTTATTCTAGACCTACCAAGTCAGCAGTTTTGGGGCTAAGGCCACTAATTTGTGCTTTGACAAAAGTCCTCCAGGTATATCTAGTGTGTATCAACATTTGAGAACCACTGGTGTAGTGATTAAGGGTATGACATCTGGAGCCAGAGAGCTGTATTACTTAGGGCAATTCATTTGTTTGTTTGTTTCCCATCTGTAAAATGGTAGCTGTACCAAACTCACAGTGTGGTAAAGAAGACTAAATGAGCTAAAGTGTGTAAAATCCTTAGAGCAATGCCTGGCCACTGTAAGTGCTATATAAATGATTAGGTGATGATGATGATGATGATAATCTCTTTATAGGTGTTATTTTCATTTTTTCCCCCCACATGCTACATTTCACAATTTACAGCACAGCTTTGTGTTTACCAGGAGATCTTCTCCCCTATTACCTTAGAGTTATTTTCCGTGGCTCAAAGCAGCATTTCTCAGCATGTGCTCCATGGATCATTTGCATCAAAACCACCTGTGGTGCTTATTAAAATGCAGATTCTTAACCTCTCCCCAGACCTAGAGCAGTGATCAGAATTCTCTAGTGATACTTCTTCACCCAGAAATTGCAAAACCACCGCCCTTGGAAAACAAAGACTATGATCTTCATTTTGCAAATGGGAACATGAGGCACAGGGGGTAGCATAAGCTCAGAGAAATCCAGAATCTCAGTAAGACCAGGAATAAGAACTGGATTTCTGATTTTGTGTTATATTGACAGATTATGCTGCTTCTTTGTGGCTTTATTTGCTTTATCAAGAATTTGATTTGGGTTGTGCCACTTTGTTTACTGAGACCTAGCATTATTTAACCTAAAAATAACATTTACATTATAAATCTAGAACTACCAAAAATGATGAGTTCCTGAAAAATATACCTGGACCGTTATCCATCACTCAGCTAAAATTGCTCCAGTTGTGGCTGTATCTAATACATCACTTTTTTTTGGTTAAAGTTAAGTATTTTTAAAAATTAATTAATTAATTAATTATTTTTGTCTGCGTTGGGTCTTCGTTGCTGCGTGTGGGCTTTCTCTAGTTGCAGACAGTGGGGGCTACTCTTTGTTGCGGTGTGCGGGCTTCTCAGTGCGGTGGCTTCTCTTGTTGCGGAGCACGGGCTCTAGGCACACGGGCTTCAGTAGTTGTGGCTCGCGGGCTCTAGAGCACAGGCTCAGTTGTTGTAGCGCACGGGCTTAGTTGCTCCGCAGCAGGTGGGATCTTCCCGGACCAGGGCTCGAACCCATGGGCCCTGCATTGGCAGGTGGATTCTTAACCACTGCGCCACTAGGGAAGTCCTTAATACATCACTCTTATGTTAAAGATGAAGCAAAAGGGCTCAGAGAGGTTGAGGAAATTGTCAAAAGTCACATGACTAGATATCAGCAGTGTGGAAATTAGAGCTTGGTCTCCCAACTGCCAATCCAGTGTCCTTTCGCCATATCCCACTGTCCTAATCCTTGCTGATTTAAATGATTTAAAGGAGCACTTAAATTTTAGAAACAACTTTACCTATACTGCTCACATAAAATCTGGTCTCAGCAGTTTTTTTTTTAACCTCCTTTAATTTCTTTTACTTAAAGATATGCTAATATCACATCTTCCTTTTTACAGTCATGATAAATCAATAATATACTGACAACTAATAACTCAAAGCTCCATTGCATATTGCTTTTTCATCAATGCAAATCTGACTGTTCTAAAGCAGTTAAATTGAATTTTCAGGCTGTGATGAAAATGCTTTGGGCCTTTTCACACAGGGCCTACGGGTCTTGTATACATTGCTCTATTACAGTCAAGCTCCCACACAGTATTAATATGCATTTAGATAACTTAGCTCTTAACTTGAGGTTACACAGGGATATTTATCTCCTCTACAAATCACACTCATGTAATTGGTGGTGGGACAGAGGTGCTATTCATGCCAGGATCACTTGATTATCTTATAAAATGATTTACTTTTTGTCTCAATTGTTTGTACTTTTTATATTATATATGAACTTCATCTTAATGCAGTCATCTTTTTCCATTTCTCTTTCCTGCCAAGTTTCTTTTCATCTTACCCCTAGCTAGTTCACTACTACCTACTACCTAGTTAACTACTCCTCATTTTTACATCTTAGCTCAACTGTTACCTCCTCATAGAAGTCTTCCTTTTCTTTCTCTCTCTATATAAGAATCTCCCTGCCCCAATATCATGCACTCTTTGTAACTTTACAGCGTTTATTTCTTCATGGCACTGATCACAATATGTAATTTTAAAATTTATTTGTTTGCTTTTTTATGTTTCTCTTTCTATACACTTGACGGTGAGGTCCATGTGTCCATCATGCAGGTGTTTGCCCGAGTACTAAGCACGATGCCTGATACACAGCAGAGGCTAAATCAACATTTGTTGAATGAATATGTCTATGAGTTGCTGTGGAATTTTGTAGTCTGCTTAGAGGGGTATGAGTACGTGTTATATCTTGGTCCCCTTTAATAACTTCTTTTGGATGATCTCCTTCAGTGACAGAAACTAACATAGACATAGGGTTGTCTATCTACTCAGTTAGTTACCTTGACTCCAGACCTATTAAATGGACAGGCCTCTTAGATCATTTGGACCATGGTACCTTATCGTAAGTAAACCTAGGTTTTCTAGACCATTCTAGACCACAATGTACTATCTTCCAGAGCTTGTATTCTATGGTAGCCTCTGGTCACGGGTGGTTATTGAGCACTTGAAATGTAGCTATATGAAGTGCCATATGCTGTGAGTGTAAATTATACACTGGATTCTGAGGATTTAGTATAAAAATGCAGAATATCATTAATAATGGTCATACTGTTTACTTATTGAAATAACACTTTGGATCTATTGGGCTAAATAAAATATATTATTACATTTAATTTCACTTTTTTTTCTTTTTACCCTTAAAATGTGCTACTGGAACATTTGAGATTATATATGTGGATCACGTTTGTGACTCACATTATATTTCTATTGGGCAGTGTTGTTCTAGACCTAACTAGTTTACCTCTGTTGTTTGGCAATGTAGACTGAAGGTGATCCCCTGAAGGGAATGCCCAAATTGCAAGAGCCTCTCATAGCCTGCTCCATTCTTGTTAGATGTGCACTAGGGGAAAGACTGGCACTCCAGGAGAGTGGCTCAGGTGTCATTTCAGTACTCCCTCAATGTCCAAATCATGAGGCCCACATACAGTTTGCATCCCGAGACACAGAAACTTTAAATATCTTGCTAGTGTCCATATATCTTGCTTAAAATAATGATAGGACCAGAACCCAGGGCTTTCAATTATGCTAAGTCATTGGATTACTTATAGAAGGACCGACTAATAAAATTATATCTTCCTTTTAAAATGCAATACTAGAAATTTTAAAGGATTGTTAATAAGTTATACAGGTTTTCTTTAAAAAATCAATTAATGATGAAATTACACCAGTCTTTAGACAACTAAATAGAAAATCATATTGTATACTCTGATAAATTAAACAGAAACTCCTATTATTGCCACATTGCTATAGTAGAGGATTAAACTGGGATGACCTTTATTTAGCAAAAGCATATACACTGCAAAGCAAAATTTAAATAAGTCAGATATGAACACGAACTCTACTTGTAAATAAACACAAATCTAATAACCATTCTTTGCAAAGCTATAAAAACTCCCTTGGAGACCATACACGGCAGTTTGGAAAACCGGTTGCTATGTCTTATTCCAAAAGCCCTCACCACTGACACAACAGGCAGACTTCTCTTCTTAGGTAAGGAGATGGATTGCTAAATAATTAGCTTCATCATCATTATCTTCTGGTTCATTCATTAGTTTAGCAAATATTTAGTGGGAACCAACTATGTGCCAGGCATCTGTGTGTTCTAGGTGCTCAAGATACTACAGTGACCAATGCAGACAAACTTTTGCTCTTTGGAGCCTAAATTTTTGTGCTTAGGTATTTTCTCAACAGGAAGAATAAAATGAAATGATAAAGCAAATCTAAGCAGTGCTACCTTAGAATGCCACAGGTAACTTTTTTTTTTTTTAAGTTGGGAATTGAAGTGAATTTGAGACTTTCTATCTTGTGTCTTTCTTGGGGAATTTGAAAGTGGAGGTGCATATGGAAGGTGGAGGTGCATAAAACACTACCTATCCAAAGTATTAATTAGTATTTTCAGAATGAAAATGTCAGAAGACCCTCTTAAAGCTTCAAATAAAACAATTAGACTGTGTTAGGGATTTTCCAATCATTCTGGGGGGTCTTGGCATACTTATTCAGCTCTTCTTTCTTCGGCTGGGACATCCCAACCTATAGTTAACCAGATGTCTTAGTTCTTACATCCATTAATTCTAGGAACTCCCAGTCAGAATGGCTTCCCTTCCCGCTCAACAGACTCATTCTCATTCTTTCACAGTCCGAGTCCTGCCCCGGCACATGTTCTCTCCCTTCCACATATTCATTTGCTTACACTTCCACAGGTTCCCCTTCATCCCTTTCAAGCAGAGAGGTTCCTTTAATATGGCATTTCTCCCTTAAAGTTCAGCCGGTAGATGTCTCCATTACTCCCTTATAGCTAAGACCTCGGCAAGTAGGGTTTAATCATTTCTTTAACCGACAACAAGGAGGAAGATTTGATAATTTGCCTAAAATGAGCAGATGTTCGGGAGGACACGTCTTCATCCTACGTCCCTCGTCTCCGATTTAAGCCACAAATGAAAACTACTTTCTCCCTCTTTTCCAGGCGAAAGGAAAGGCTGATTTAACTAAGCATGCTATATGCCAACACCCTCCTCCTCGGTACGTCCAAGTTTCCTTCGCTCTGAGCCACCAAACCTCTGCTTCTCCCTTCACTCCGCCCACCCCACCTCTCACCCCCTCAGGTTCCCGAGTCATCAGGGAACGCGAGGGGGTGAAAGGACTCAGCGGAGCTGCATCCCGCGCCACCGCCTCCTCCTGCGCCTCGGGTTCAGCACTGGACAGCTCCCGCCCCAGCCCAACAAATGGCAGTCGGCTGATTGACAGAGGAGCCGGCCAAACAGGGCACAAGACGACTTGAAGCCGCCCTACAAGGGTTTGGTTGCAGCCAAGCTGCCTCTTTAAACCGGCTTTCCTCCCGAGAGCAGGGAGAGGCGGGAGTGTGGTTTGTGGCCAAACTTAAAGACTCCAATTAACCAGCTGCCTAGCCCTCGTGGTTCCGGAAAGACAAACGCCTTAAAAGAAACCCTAGCTGCTACGCTCGCGGTGCGGGTCTGGGCGCGCGCGCTCCGCGCCTCGGGGCGAAGCGAACGAGGAGGAGCCTGAGCCGGGAGGCGGGAACGACCTGCCACGGGCGAGACGATGGAGCAGCGTCTTTGGCGGCCGCGGCGGCGGCAGCAGCAGCAGCTCCCGAACACACCTCAATGAGAGCGGCGGTGGAAGCTGCTAAGCAGAAAGACGTAAGCAGGCTAACTATAGCTGCCGGCGGCGAGAGGGGAGGTAACCTGCTCGGCTCAGGGCTGCGAGGTGCGTAATCCCGAGCCGACCCACTGTGGAGCGGGAGCAGCCAGCGTTGCCACAGGTGATTTGATCTCCAGTGACGGTAGCTTAGTCAGCCGCGCATATTTCAGAACATTGCTATTTTAAAGTCCTTTTGGACTGGGTGCCAGCTGAAAAGGGGGAAGACTCCTAGGAAAAGTCTTACTGCTGATAGACACGACCAAAATTTAAAAAGTGACTCCTTCCGTTACCTCCTCTCCTTTCTGCGAGGCAGATGGGAGCCATGGCTTATCCCTTACTCTTCTGCCTCCTGCTCGTTCACCTGGGATTAGGAGCTGTCGGCGCCGGCCGCGACCCTCCAAGTCGGACGGATTCCCCTCGAGAGAAGACCCTGAGGGCGAAGCAGCACGCCCAGCAGCCGGCTCGAGCCTCTGCCTCGGACCCCTCGGCTCCCTGGAGCCGCTCCACCGACGGCACCATCTTGGCGCAGACAATCGCCGAGAAGGTGCCCATGGACGTGGCCTCTTACCTCTACACCGGGGACTCCCACCAGCTGAAGCGAGCCAACTGCTCCAGCCGCTACGAGTTGGCGGGCCTGCCGGGGAAGTCGCCGGCCCTAGCCAGCTCCCATCCCTCCTTGCACGGGGCGCTGGACACGCTGACACACGCCACCAACTTCCTCAACATGATGCTGCAGAGCAATAAGTCGCGGGAGCAGAACTTGCAGGACGACCTGGAGTGGTACCAGGCACTGGTGCGGAGCCTCCTGGAGGGTGAGCCCAGCATCTCCCGGGCGGCCATCACCTTCAGCACCGAGTCGCTGTCCGCCCCAGCCCCGCAGGTCTTCCTGCAGGCCACGCGCGAGGAGAGTCGCATCCTGCTCCAGGACCTGTCCTCCTCAGCACACCACCTGGCCAACGCCACGCTGGAGACCGAGTGGTTCCACGGCCTCCGGCGCAAGTGGAGGACTCACTTGCACCGCCGCGGCTCCAGTCAGGGGCCCCGGGGCCTGGGCCACAGCTGGCGGCGCAGGGACGGTCTTAGCGGGGACAAGAGCCACGTCAAGTGGTCTTCGCCTTATCTGGAGTGCGAGAACGGCAGTTACAAGCCCGGGTGGTTGGTCACTCTCTCCGCTGCTTTCTACGGGTTGCAGCCTAACCTGGTCCCGGAATTCAGGTAGGGAGGGGAAAAACATAAAAGCAAAGCCTTCCTTCCGGTTTCATGGGTAGGTGCGCGTGTGGGGAAGAAACGCTGGCTGTGACATTTAGGCCTCCCACCTTCAAAGCAGAGACCCAGGCTGAGGCACACCCCACGCAGGCGCAAGTGCTTAGGGACAAGAAGTGCCCCGCATTTGTCAGCTTCAGACACTCAGCAAAAGCTTTTCTCTCAAATCAGTTCCCCTGCAAGGGGCAAGGGACGGGAGCACTTGGTAGAGCTGAGAGATGCTCTCTGTTTCTGTCTAACCCTCGGGAGAGCAGGGAGGGGAGTTCCCGGTCAGGGGTGCTGCACTGCACCCTGGCAAGCTCAGGGCATGCCAGCCAGGCACAGAGTGGCGAGCAGCTCACAAGAGTAGAAAAGGGAGTGGGCAGAAGGGAGTTCGTTATTCCTGCTACTTCGGGATAGCCTCTACCTACTTCCTCCTACGTGCGTAGTTTGAGGCGCCAGTCTGTTGTTAGTTACCAGAGCGCATAATGCAAACACTGCAGTCCCCTCGGCAGTTCTGCCCCTTGAGCAGTGAGTCAGTCTCAGCAGCATAGCTGTCTCTAGGAACCATACTTTGCAATTTGATAGGTGTGCTCCTTCTACTCATCTCCCATTCCTTGGTCCCCTCTTCCTCCTGTTTTGTGTGTTAGGCACACCTAAGGGTTCTCTGGCCCTTCACATACACACACTTTATAAATGAACCTGGTTGAGTTATCCTAGGGAGGGAGGGATCAGTTCTCACTGAATTCACTCAGGGAGCTCAGAGAAAATTTAGTAATAGTTCTATATTTCCTGCCTCAAGGTATAGCATTTGTGGGAAGATGAGAATTTGCAGATTAGCAGGTGGTATCTTGTGCCCTGGGACGTGCCTGATTTTTGGGGTGAGGGACTTTCAGAAGTAGCCCTGTTGAGTGAACATGAGGAACAGAAAGGAAAGAGTAGAAACTCCAAAGAGGGCCTGGGAGAAGGCCACAGATTGACTGGGACCCTCCCCAATTCCCAATGGGAAGAAGGTCTTGGGGGTTGAGGTTGCTTCTGTACTTTTTGGGAAACTGGGCAAAAGTGAGAAACCTGTGTGTGTTTTAATGCCCTTTTGGTACAACAAGGACAGGATGATGACCTGGTGAAAGTTACCAGGGGGAGTACTGGGTGGGCAAATGGGAGGAGTCAGAAAGCTTATTTGTCTTGGCACTGTTATTTACTGCTGAATGACCTCAAGAAAGTTGCTTAATCTCTCTGGGCCTCAACAACTTACCTATCAAGTAAGGGAGTTGAACTAGATGGTCTCTAGGGAGCCATCCAGTTATAAAATTCTGTGGCTTTTAATGCTGGCAACACTTGAGAAGGTATAAATGAAAAGTAACCTCCTTTCTCTAACTCTGTATGACCATATTAAATGTTTTTTGTGTGTGTCTATCTCTTTAAAGGATCTTGTCTTAAACCAGCGTAACTCTTTCCTACTTTAAGGATAATCTTATTTCCTCCTGATTTCTGCAGGATCCTATTAGTAAGAGCTGAGCCCAGCGTTGAGTCTTTGCTATATTATTTGCTCAGAAAAGATCTGCAGATGCCATTCACTGCTAGAAAATTGCTTTTGGCCTTCACATAAGCCTTTTCAGGGAGTCCCAGGTCCCAGAACTGAAAGATCGATCAATCAATCGATCGATTGATCTATCCATTCATCCATCTTACTAACTTATATTGATACTTTATGTTAGGCTCTGTGCTAACTGCTTTGCATGTATTAAATTGATTAATCCTCACAACAAACCTGAGTTAGGTTTTATTAGTTTCCCTGTTTTACAGAAGAAGAACCTGAAGCACAGAGAGATTAAGCTTCTTTCCTAAGATCACGCAGCAGTTAAGTAGTAGAGTCGGGATTTGAGCTTGATTCACACTTTTAACCACTATGCTAAACTCTGTCTCATGAAGGTGTCCTAGGAGTGCTGCATGTATTGCAGCTGCTGCATAAAAATATATGTATTTTCAAGGGTCAAATATGAGACTGGGGATGAGAACCATTTATTTTCAGAAGTATTTCTCATAAGGCTCAGAAAGCATAGGTCACCTAAATGAACTCAGGCCTTCCGCAGGCCAAGATAAAAGGCTGAGACACCAGGGGTCATGTTGTGTAGGCTCACACGACCCTATCTAATTTTTGGACTATGTTCAGAAAATAGATTGTTTCCTCTGGCTGAGTCTCTTTAAGTGCCTTCATAGTCATCGATGGTGTTCTTTAGCCAAGGCAGGAAGCCAGGCCATTTAGTGTCTGGCTCTCTACAGAATCTGGCTCCTCCTAGCAGCACGCATGAAGAGCAGAATAAGTGCTCTCCTGTGAGTACTTTTGCCCCATGTCCCATGCTCCTCAAGTACTGTATTGAGGATTCGCACAGATGTTAATTATAGGAACTGGAAGAAATCTTAGATCAGATGGTTCTTCCTGTTTCATAAAGAAACAGATAAGAAAGGTGAAGTGACTTGTCCAAGAATCACATATCAAGCTTTTAACAACAGCAGAAATAGGATCCAGGCCTTCTGCCTCTGGTTCACACTATGCCATATATATATATATATAAATTTCAATGGGCCTTTTCTGTCTCTTCATACTCATAAAAGGCAAATGTTTTTGATGTTTTATAACCTAAGATGTGTATTCCAAAATTTTATAACGTAAGTGAATAATATTGTACAGGTATGGTAACAGGGTAAACCCCAAATGAATTTCTGAGAAACCATGACTAGGCTCTAATCATGATTTTAAATCTATTTTGAATCTATAGAGTGTTATTTGCAAAAAGCCTTATCTGTAATAAAAAAAATCTATTGCTAATGATTTCCTCATGGAAGAGAAGAGGAGGATAAACTTTGTAGTTCAGATTTTCATTTAACTTCAGTTACTATTTCAGCTAATATTTCCCCAGGTCTTACTTACAAGGTTCAAGATTTAAATTATATTTTATTTTTAGAGAATGCAAATCTGAAATATGAAATTCAAAAGTAATGTGGAAAACATGGTCAACTACCTTCTTATATTAATGCTTATCACTGTAAAACACCTCTCAGAATAAATTTTATTCCCCTCTGCTTCAGAATGACACAGGTTTCTTAAATTTTAAGGCCTAGTATAAGACTCACATGGGAAGAGAAGTTTATTGCTTTTTTTCCCCCCAAAAATGGCATTAGTGCTTTACCTAAATGGCTCCTGAGTCTTGTTATAGACCTATAGTATAAACACTTAAGTTCTCATCTTCTATCCCAGCAAAAAAAAAAAGAGACTAACAATTTAAGGTATACCCTAAATTATTTTTATTTATCATATTAGGTTTGTGATGTCCTTGCAGAGTTTTCTTCAAAGTTAAGTCCTTTGCTTTTGTATACTGATTTTTCTGTGTGGAACTTAAAGTACTATGGAGTTGGAGCCCATTCTAATGAAATCATAGACACATTCCTGGTGGTGGTTGGAACTGTTCAGTGCCTAGGATGAATATAAGGTACCTAAGTGTTTGTTGAATTTAAATTAAGGTAAAGGAACCTTTGGGAATTCTTACTTGATGAGCTGTAAGGGATTTTGGAATTCATTTGGTTTCTTTCCTCTTCTCATTGTACAGTGGAGGAAACTGAGACCCAAAGGGCTAAAGGAATTTGCTAGAGTGGCACAGCTCTTTTGCGGTGGGTTAGAATTAATGGGAACCAATATATATTGAGCATCTACTATGTGTCAGATGTTTTATAAATATCCCACTGCATTTAATTCTTAGTATTCTCAGGTAGTTACAACTTCAGGAAAGTTGAGCAACTTGCCCAGGGCAACACAGCTAGTAAATTAGGGAGCGTGATTTAAATTTAGATCTATCTAGCTATGAGGCTTGTATTGTCTTTCTACTACCCTATGCTGCTATCTCTTAATTACCAATTTTGTTTTCACCTTGTTATTAAAAATGTAACATGGTATTGGCTTGAAATAATTAATATATTTGGCCAAATAAGTGACAGGCACTTGTTCTTTTTGGCCAATCTTATAATCAAGTATGTTGTATAGAGAGAAGAGTATTAGACTTGAGTCAGAACTTTGCCCTAAGTCCCAGTTTTGTCTCTGACTGGCTGTATTACCTGTCTGAAAATCAGTTTCTGCACAATTAAAACGTGGAAAGAGACTTGGTGATATCCATATACCTTTATAACTCTTTGTTCTATGAGTTCTTAAGTGACCTATCCAACGGGCAACAAGGAGGCTTTGGAAACAGGGCTGATACACATAAATGCAGTACCTTGTGGAAATGATATTGATGGGGGAGTAACGTGCAGAAGAGGACACCAAATGAATGTCAGACCTGCATTTTTCCACAATAGTGTGGAAACGCCTTTTTAGAAACTTACATAATTAACATTGGTGTCACTGAGTCACTGACTCCTGAGGGGTTACTTCTCTCTCCTTCACAAACATGTGCCCACACACCTCCATCAGAGATTCTGGTATAGATTTCTGCAGATGGCAATTTACATAGTATTAGAGAAATGACCATCTTGCTCTAGGCCAAACATATCTTGTCTCTCTTGTGGGTACTGGTAGTGGTGAAGAGGTTACCTATAGGAACAGTACAGAGTTGTCTACCTGGGTAATAGATCAAACAGTTTTTAGATGGACTTCTGCTATTGAGGCTTTTGAGTCTCAATTATTTCATCTTTAATCTGTGAATAGTAAAGTAAAAATCTTTGGGATTTTGTAAAGACTAAATGAAGAACTGTCATCACACAGGAAGTTCAGTAAATATTTTGTGTCACAGCTTCTGTCTTCCTAAATACTGAACACTTTTAGTTGTATTAAAGTCACATAATTTGTAGTAATTTATAATTTATATAATGACTTAGTTTCATTCCTATTATTGTGAAGGCTTGTAATTACAGTGGATCATGGGGGAAATACTGGCCTTGGAGACAGGAGACGTTGACCCCGGCCTGGACCACATCCTTGACTATGGTGTTCCCATGGGCAGCAGTTGCCTTTCTAATCCTGTTTCCTCATCTGTAAATTAAAGGGGGTTGGACTAGGTGACCTGTTGGGTTCCTTATAATCTAAAAGTCTAAGATTATGTACATAATTAACTGTGTCACTTTAACTTGTGAAGTTTTGATTGTTATGCTGAAACCAGTTAATGTATCCTCACTTAAATGCAGATCATGTTCATATATGTTCAGTGTTTAACTTTATCACGGTCATTTACTCATAGGATATTTAGAGAAAGCCCTCTCGGTGTACACTGAATTAAGTATACTAAGGGAAATGAGAACTCCATTTCAAAATAAGAATAAGCATGATCTGAGTTTCTAGATCTTGAAAGATCACCTGAAATTTACTTAAAGTCAACAAGAAGCTGTTTCACAGATTTCTAAACCAAGGGCTTCAGTATACTTGTGTAATTTCCCCCAAGGTAATCAATGTTTACGCATCCTGAAGCTCCTACTTACTGTTAAAAAAACAACCTGTCTCTGACTTACCTCTGTAGTTGGTGTTAATACTTCAGAGGAGGCTATTTAGTGTGGTGTAGCAGTGGTACAGCATTATCTTGCCACCTTCTAGAACACGCATTTGGAAGCTGAAATGGGATTTCAAGACTGCTAAATAAATGACAAGAGTTTAGGCCTCCCCTCTGGGGAGAGAACTCATGCCTCACAAGACTGATTTTATGGCCTCAATTGCTGGATAAGTCAAATTTTACTTTCAGCTTCATAAACGCAGCAGTTTGTTGTTCACTGTTCAGGGTTTTAAGGCTACCCTTTTCCAACATGCACCGTGTTTTATGATTATATTGTAATATACTGGGATGCCAAGAAGTACGTTGTTGGTGTTATTTGTACTTGGTTGGTACAGAAGCATTAGGGCCTTGTTTGTTTTCTCTATTCAGTTCTGGATTGATGTTCACAGGGTTATTTAAACAGCATTACTGAAATAGTACCTTGGAATTCTGGTAACTCTGGCAGCTTGATGGCCACTACGTGCAAATGGGCAGTTCACCGGCCTTGGGGCTGTTTCGGAGACTTCGCAGACAACGGCATCATTAGGCTCTTGCCTAGCACAGCTATGGCACATACGTACATTGGCTTGTTTTGCTGGTCTTTTACTATTATTCGTTTTTCAAGGTTTAGCAAGAAACCTTTTCTGGTGTAATTTCTACTTTGGTTGGGCATTTACTCATCTAACAAGTCTTTCTTCCTAAAACTTGACCTGTGAGAAGATTTAGGTGGATAGACTGTTCTATAAAATACTTCTTCAGTTTAGGAAAAAATTAATGCTCTTGGCTAAAAGTCTTTCTCAGGTACCCACCCCCCCCCCCAGCCCCATTTTCTACAATACCAAACTTAGTGTAGGAACCATGACTGACTTTCTCTTTTACACCAAAGGATATTATAGTGCCTCAAAGCAATCACAGGAGTCACCTAGCTTTATTACCTTCATTATAGGTAGAATTTATAGAAAACAGAGATTAGCTTAAATGTGATCTGACCCCAAGATCATTTTCTCAAAAAAACACTGTTTCCTTCCTTTTTATTAAAGAAGGCAGTCTCTTTCTCTTTTATAGTTAACTGATACTTATAATTAATTGAAATCCAGTTAATTTTTATTCATTATAATAGCTCTTGTAACTTTCCCCCATTTAGAATAAGACAAAACAGGATTAAAAAAAAATCCTGTCCAGTTAGCAAAGTACCCAGTGCACTTATAACCTAAAAGGGAACTTAGAATTACATAAGATGTTGGTTTACTTTCTTAACCTGGTTTTCTCACCACTTATGTGTTTTCCAACGTGTATGCCTTATTACATTATCATGGAAGGATTTTTATAGAATAACAAGACACATGGCTTTTATCTCAGAAAGAGGAAAAGGTAAAGGTATTTTAGTACAGAATAATGTATTTTATCAATTCTAAGATGTACCTTTTCCACATTTTGATGTCTCTCAAACTGAGATGTGTCTTAATTATTGAGGGCATGTCATTTCCAACTGGCATACACTTTCTTTTAGTGGTACAGAATGTAATAGCACATCTTACAATTAATGGCATCTTATATTTGATGAACTGTGATATTAGAAAATGGGAAATTAAATTCGATGGTCTCTCCAACTATAAAGCTCTACTGTCATCTATAAGCTATAAGTATGCAGCAAAATATGCCTATATGTAAACAAAAAACCTAGACCTTACTGCTGTATATCAGATTGCTATTTGTCTTCATAATAATTTTTTAAACAAGACAAGCTATACTAAAACATGTAACCACACTGTCTTTTTAATAATACGTGAAATACACAAAACATCGGGCCAGAAGCTGCAGAAACTTATTTTCAGCATAGGTGAGGTAAGGATTATCAAAATCTTTCCTACACCATCTGGCAAAGCGTTTCACTCACACTGTGGGGAGATGGATAGGACAGTGAGAATACAAGACCACTTATAAACTAAAAATAGAGGGACTAGATCTGTCTTTCCTTTCTAAAGTGCTTAAAAGTTTCAGGGTGGAAATAAAAGCTTTGTGGTGTAGCCATGTAACTAGTTTTGGTTAAAGAGATTTAAATGGAATTGTGGAGGTATGTGTTTTTTCTCTTTCTTTTCTAGTCAGTTGCCGGGAACGGAATGAAGAGTTTGGCTGTCCCCTTATTTGATGCCTTAGACCACTGTGTAGAGCAGGGTGTCTCAACCTCAGAACTATTGACATTTGGGGCCAGATAACCCTTTGCTGTGGGGGCTTTTTCGCTGTAAGATGTTTAGCAGCACCCCTGACTCTACCCACAGGATGCCAGTAGCAACCTCCCTGCCCAGTGTGACAATCAAAAATGTCTACAAACATTGCCAAGTATCACCTAAGGGGTAAAAATGCCTCTGGTTGAAAGCAGCTGGTGTAGAGGGAACACATATAAAAATGCTATTCTGTGGCTATCCTATTTCAAGAGTTCTATATGTATCTGTGTGTATGTGTGTGTGTGTGAGTGTGTGAGTGTGTGTGTGTGTGATTTTGTCAGATCACATTTCTGTTTGTTTGTTTGGAACATAAGATCACTGCATATAGAATCTGACATGAATGAGAACTGGAAAATTTTGATGAATCGATGGGAATATTAATTCACATTTAGATGTTATTAAGGCTCAAAAAGAACATCTGGCCAAATTATTTCCAGAATTTGTTGCTAAGCATGGCTTTGCTACTTATATAGCTAAATGTCTTATATTTAAGATTTCCCATTAAAGGATGCATTTTGAAAAGAAAATGTGTGTGTGTGTGTGTGTGTGTGTGTGTGTGTGAATCTCTGTGGGGACAAAGAGAGGAGAGAGGGAAAAAGTAGGGGGTAGAGAGGAGTGTGGACAGGGAACACATGGAGATGAATGAAACAATGAAAAACAGTTAGCAATCTATGATGCTGTGGAATAGTGTTTTACTTTTTCATGAAGCTCCGTTTACCACTGAGCACTTTCATAGTTCTGATGAAGCTGAATTATTCTTTTCTAGCAAGTAGTGAGAAATCAAGTTCCTGAAGATTTAATCATTATAAAGATAGGTTGACTGTGCTTGCATTTCAGAACTTTATCTCAGGAAGTCAAAGCTATAAACAGGCTGATGCAGAGCTTATCCCATTAAAGGAATATTAATACCTTACAATATATATTCTTAAAATGCTCTGGTTTTTTTAATGATTTTTGTTTTTTTGGCTGCGCTGCATGGCTTGCAGGATCTTAGTTCCCCAACCAGGGATCCAACCCAGGCCCCCTGCAGTGGAAGCTCGGATCCTAACAACTGGACCACCAGGGAATTTCCTAAAATGCTCTGTTTGCCACTTTACCTTTATTGAGTCAACTAGAAGCTGCTCATAATTTGAACGTATTATAAATGAAATTTCCTAGAAGAAATAATTAAAATGACATATTATATAGACATTATTTAAGGCTTTAACATGTTTAAAGACACAGTTTTTAACATTACTAGTGTTTAGAGTCCTGTCAGAAGAAACCTTAAAAAATAACAATGGCTACATGATGGAAAAGAATGTTTAGGCTTTACAAATTACCGCAGCACAAACTGATGCATGCCTACTTCCTCCTGTGCCGTCCATAAACGTGTAGTACAGGTGAGCTTCAGGGGCAAGAAGCGAGGCGCGTGCTGCTGTATATTGTGTGGGTTACAGAGAAATGAGAGATGATGTTGTGCATGTTAAGAGATGAGACCAAAGCTCATGAAGAGAAAGATGAAGATTACTATTTTTCTGGATAAGGCACACTTGAGAAAGCTGTTTCAGGTACTAACTTAATAATTAGATTTGTGGGAAGGCCCTCATATTACAGCCCTCTGAAAGTTATTTAGAAATTTATTTGTCTTTCCACTTTTTTGAGAAAGAAGCAAATAACTGGGGCATTCTTGAAAGAAACAATGTTCTAGTAAACATCCTGGGAAAGCTCCTTTTTGAAGAATTAGAATTTTAGAAGTAAAAAGGATTTTAGAGATCATGTAATCCAATTTATTTTTACTTTTACACATGAGGAAATTGAGACCCAGGGAAGTGGTGACCATCATTTGCACTGGCTATGGTTGCAGTGAACTTGTAGTTTAATAACAGGCACAGATAAAAAGACCCTGAGTCATCAAGTAAACGTTAATTTACGGTCATTATTCACTGATTCCAAACTTGGCTGGGTATCAGGATCACCTGAAAAGCCTGACAGTATGTTCCTAGGCCCTTCCAGACCCTGTGAAGGAGACATGTGGGGACAGCTTCAGAAGTCTGTATCAAAAACAAAGTCTTCATAATTCAGAAGGAGCTGGTCCTTAAACACAAACTTGGGAAAAAGTAAACAGTATCTGATAAGCTTGAAACACATAAAATTCCTTTTAAACGATTTTAAGAGTAAGAATTAAAGAGTTGTAAATACTTGGCAGCTTCAGCTGTAGTCGTCCAAAAACTTTGGCTGCCGGCCATGACCCTACTGGCAGGGGCAGAATGACTAGTAGGTTATGAAGGCAGGGGGATCACAGGGCCAATCATGAGAGCAGCTGCCTCTTGTTGTTATAACTTGTCTCTTAATGTAAACATCCTATTTCCCCAACCAGTTCTACAGGTCCTTCAAATGCAAGGACCACATTTCATGACTTCCCATATTCACTGCCTCTTGAAAGTGCCTTGCATATTTCAGGAAGTGTGGAATAGTGTCTAAGAAGAAGGGTTTTAGGATTATAAACCTAGATTTGAATCTACGAGCTTCCACTTTCACTTACTGTGTGATATTGGGCAAGTTATTTCCTTCTGTGACTCAATTTCTTTATCTGCAAAGAGTATAGAGTACACTGTAAAGAGTAAACAATCTTACCTATGTAAAGAGCTTAGCATAATGTATGGAATGTGTTATTTAAAAAAATAACGTATATAACATGCACCTGGCTAGGAGTATGGGTATTGAGGATATAATAGTGAAAATGACAGATAAAAATCCCTGTACCTGTGGATTTTTTTGGTGGGTGGGGGGACATAGATGACAAACAAGCAAGATAAATATAATTCTTGATACAAACAAATGCTATAAGAAAATAAATATGATAATGTGGTAAAGAATGGCTGAGAGGTAAGGTGCGTTGCAGTAAATAGGGTGATTAAGGAAAACCTCTCTGAAGATGTGACTCTGAGTTAAGAAATGAAGGATGAGGAGACAGCCATGAAACAAGCTTAAGCTTAGGAATCATGCTTGAGATAGGGAACAGTGAGAACAAAGGCCTTGAGATAGGAATGAGCTTCAAATGCTCTAAGAGCAGAAAGAAAGTCAATGTTGCTGGAATGTAGTGAGAGGGGGGTTGACATAGAAAATGAGAGTAAGGGATGTAGAAGGTGCTCAGTAAATGGTTAAAATATAGGAACATGTTAAGGGCTTTACAAATTTCTAGCCCTGTAGTACTATGTAGACTGTGGATGTATATTCGTTTTCTTTACTTTCCATTTTTCTTTCCTCCTTCTTTCAGTCTTGGTCTTCCTGCCCAGTGCCTCCCTTAGCTCTGGGAGCTTGGGCTTTCCAGCTTCTCTGATGAGATTTCAGTCAAAGAAGCTATTTACAGCTGCTCCATTCTTGGCTGTGAATGAATACACTGAAAGAGTTGAGTGGTAAGGGAGATAGAGATTGAAAATCTAGAATTTCTTGCAAAAATCAGCTGGGTGCTTTTCTTGCTCCCTGGCTTAAACCTGTACGGTGAAAACCCTTTCCAAACACAGACAGCAGGAGACTAAAGGCAGAGGCACAGCAGGCAAACTCAGGGGCAAAGCACTTTTCTCCCTCACCAGCATGCCTGAGATGACATGCAGTGGGTCCCCTACCTCTCTCAAGCTGGTGGCTGGCAGGTCTTGTCATTTGGCGTTTCCCGCCTCACTCTGTTGTCTTTTACGGTGAGGACTAAGATGTCAGGTTAGGGGCTGCCTCAAAAACTGCCAGTGAGAGGCACAAGATACAGAAGTGAGACTGGAAAAGCCAGAAGGGACACCACAAACATTTGGACATGAATTTGGAGGAAGCAGACTTTGCACCATAGGAAAGGAAGTACAGGCAGAAGTACATCTCTAATGAAGAGCATTATCAATGGAAAATTGGGATTATGAATTTTGGGGAGTAAAATCATCACCATTAGCTTCTCTGATACGACAAATGTGAAACTTAAGCTTCTTTATATTTCACTTTTCCTTTCTCTACTCTCTCCATTGTTTTATTAATTATATTTTTAATTTTTCTATTGGTTACCTTGACTTTTATATCCATCAATTTTAAATAGTATCTTCTATTCTTTTCTTTCTTTACGCTCCTACTCCTATTCCAATATTTTTAGGTAATTCAAGATGGTAACATTTTCAGTCTGTCACTGCAGTAAAAAAACTCCCAAAAACGCACTTCTGTGTTTTGTCCATTAGTTGCTTCTAAAAATTAAAATCTGAATATCTGAATCTATGCCATTTTCAGAATGTTCCAAATTTCAAGGACCAATGGATTATCTCTCCCTTTTTCTTAGATTAGTTGCACAAAACCATGTTACCTTTAGTTTGTGCATGTCTGCATGGAGACTTTTCACCTATTTTCCCTCCATGCAGCTGCCAATTGCTTTTCTTTTCACGTTAAAGAAACAAAAAGAAACCCTATGTTTTCTTATTTCTAAGATCATCCAACTTCTTAATCAATCATTCTTTGTTAAAGAAAATTTACATTTTTGTTGAAGACATGCTTCTTGGAGTCCCATAATTTGTACAAATTGCTTTAGGTCTTCTGCAGAATAACTATCATGGAAACATTTTCAAATTATTGAAATTTTGGATCCAATTTTATGTTGGGTGCTGGTCCTCTTATTTCAAGAATTCTTCTTTTTTTCCCACCCTCTAAAGCACAATTTCAAATACTTTTTCAGAAAGAATCTGTGGAAGGTAAAATTTCTAAGTCTCCCCCATGTCTGAAAATGTCTTTGTCTTCATGCATGATTGATTGTTTGTCTGTATATAGAATTATAGGTTCAAAGTCATTTTGCCCTCAGAATTTTAAAGACATTGTTATATTGTTTTTAGCATTCATTGTTGCTGGTGAAAAATTTGGTATTAACCTGATTTACTATACCTTTGTAGGTAATCTTTTCTCCTCACGGAAACTCTTAAGATCTTTTCTTTTTCCGTGGGGTTCTGAATGTTCATGATGATGTGCTTAGATGTGATTCTTTTTATTCATCAACCTCGTCACTTAGTTGGCCCTTTTAGACTTTTCCACTCAGTAATTTTCTTTTTTTTTTTGGAGGGACTGGTTCTTTATTTCAAAAAGACATTTATCAATGTTCAGTATCAAAACAGTTACACTATTGTTTTTTCTTTCTCCCAATTGGCCCCCAAAGAGACCACACCAAAGGGGAGTACATTTTAAGCCAATTAAGCTGTAGGATGCACACCTAACTGACCTCACTGAAACCTCACCAAAAAGAGGGGATTGGGTAGGGAAAGAAACTTTAAAAGATCAGCACACTGCCAGCCCAGACTGTAGAGAGCTCTCACAGCCAGATGGGGTGACCAGTGTGCCCCAACCCCAGAGAAGCAAAGTTTCAAAATAATATAAAATTTAAAAACAATTTTGTACATAAGCTATTCAAGATGTCTCCAGCACTAACTGATACAATGCACAATGAGATGGCACTTTTAGAGACAGCAGCTTCAGACCCAGAAAAGGGTGATGAGATGAGTTTCATATGGCTAAATCAGTGGTGAAACATAATTTTCTTTCCTTTCTTTCAAGGAGGCGGGAGAGCAAATAAGTGGTCGCCTCAAAACAAGGGGCACATGACCCATTCTGTGAGCGGCTGGGAACAGGGTAGAGCTGGGACAAGGATTTGGGCTCAGAGGTCTCACCATCTTGATTTCATCTGGTCACTTCTGATGGAAAAAAAAGTTGCCCAAAGATACCGTAAAGCTGAAAACCTGAACAGAGCTTTTTTTTTTTGGCTAACTCCTTCTGGAATCACCTTTCTGGTTTGGCGGGTACTTTTTACAGAGCAATAAGGTTTCCCAAAATGGAGTCCTTCTCTGGGCTGTTTGGCTCTCAGTAAGGCATGCCCATACCTTTTCCCCTCCTCTACGGAGAGGGCAACATGCATTAAGCTGAAAAGTTACCTTCCAAAAGTGAGAAAGGGATTAGACTGCTGCTTCAAAACTATGGAATTATCTGGAATGTTTTACAAATGGCTGCTACATCAACAACAACAGAAAAGATAATTACAAAATGTGTACATCACAACATGCTTTTAAAGACACTTAGCATTGTGCTCACATTCCCTTAAACGTTGTTCCCAAAGGTGTTCAGCCTCTAGCCCAAATGGACTCTCTGGGGAGAGGCAGAGACAGTTTGGCGAAAAGGACACAGGGGTGGGGGTGGGAGAGGTGGCGAAAGGAGAAAGCAGCCTTCCAGTTAAAGATCAGCCCTCAGTTTAAAGGTCAGCTTCGGGCAGGCTGGCCTCAGCGGAGTCGGGGTCAGAGGGAGGAGCAGCGGCAGGATGGGACTGGGGTGCTCTACATCTCATTCAGGTCAAGCAGAGTCTGGTCCAGCATCCTTTGTGTACAGAGGTGCTCCTCTTTGGTGCATTTCAGTTTATCTTCCAAATCATCAATTGTCTTTTCCAGCTTGGCTACCGATCTCTCAGCAAACTCAGCACGGGTCTCTGCCTCCTTGAGTTTATCAGTAAGAATCTTTATCTCTTCCTCATATTTGTCTTCTTTTTGAGAGTACTTTTCTTCAGCAGCACTCAGACACTTCAGGTTCTGGTCCATCAGTCTGATCTGCTCATCCATCTCTCGGCAACGGGACTCTGCCAGCTCAGCTCGCTCCTCTGTGCGTTCCAAGTCTCCCTCAATAATCACCAACTTACGAGCCACCTCTTCATACTTCCTATCTGCCTCTTCTGCAATATGCTTAGCTTCTTTGAGTTGGATTTCCTGGAGTTCCATTTTTTCTTCATCTTTTAAGGCTCGGTTTTCAATAACCTTCATACCTCTCTCACTCTCATCAGCAGCTTTCTCAGCTTCCTCCAGCTTTTGCAGGGCAGTGGCCAGGCGCTCTTGAGCGTGGTCCAGCTCCTCTTCAACCAGCTGGATCCTACGGTTCAAGGAGGCCACCTCAGCCTCAGCCTGTTCCCGGGCCCGCCTTTCTCCCTCCACTTCCCGCTGGAGGCGCTCGGCCCTCTCCTCTGCATCATCGGCGTGCTGCTGCAGAACCTGGATCTTGCGCTTCACCGCCTCGATGGTGGTGATCCCAGCCATGGTCCCCACCCAGCCCCTGCTTGCCTTAGGGTTCCTGCCTCCTCCGCTCGGCGTTGCAGCCGCTTCTCCAGTAATTTTCTTTTATGATGGCTTAAAACTACGTTCTGCTATGCATTTTCTCTTTCTGGAACTCCTACAGTTAAGTATTCAACTTTCTGGATTGATCCCTGTATTTCTTAACTCTTCTCTCATTTTTCATCTCTTTTTCTTTTTACTTTACTTTCTAGAAGATTTTATTTTTTCTACCTTTTTGAAAAATTAAATTAGTTTTCATTTAGCAATCACTTTTACTTTCCATGAACTCTTTCTTGCTCTGATTATTTTTTTCATAATCGTATGTTCATTTTCTTAAATCTCTTTGAGAATATTAATTAAAATATCTACTGAATTGTCTTCTGTTCCCTGAATTATTGCTGTTTGTTCCAGGTTCAGTTATTTTGCTTGTTCATACCAGCTCTTCTCCTTTATGCTACCAGTTCATCTCAGATATGATCCTTGTTAGCCATCGATTTTATGACTGAAGGGCTAGGTAAACATATATAGCTAGATGGCATGGATTCCTATGGCAGATGAGTAGGCCTAGTTCCTCAGTAGACCTCCCCTTGACTGTCAGGCTTTCAACATTCATTTTAGGATGCCTGAGAAGGAAGCTGGCAGTTTCTGGCTCACCCTAGACGTTTACTCTGGGAGAACTATAACCATTTAGAAGTTTTAGTTCTTTCCACACATTTCTTTCAATCTCTTTACATAATAGACCTTGGTTTTTAGCTTGGGAATAAGTGTCATCACTGCATGCAAGGAGAGGATGTGCCAACTCGTGTAACTGTTTAGAAGGAAACCCTTCAATTCATCACCTTGATGTCTGCCTCATTTTCTACTTCCACTCTTGATACCTGTTGACTTTGAGCTTAAAATCTTTCTGGAAACTCTGCTTAAAGAATAGTTTCCACCTCTGTTCCAGCCTTCTCCTGAGCATGTCCTGGGCTTAGCTGCCACCACTCTGGCTTATCATCAGTATGATCCTGGAGAATTATGTCAAATCTCTGGTCAACTACTTCTTCTCATTCCCTCTTGTATTTATTTACTGCCATTAAGGTGGAGGGATGAGGTGGAGAAACATATGCTCAACTCACCAACTTGAACAAGAACTCAAACTTAGGTCTTTTGACCAGTCTCCTTACCCTTATACCTAAGATAGGGACATCATATTCAGTTATTTTACTTATTAGGTGTGTGTCCTTAGGTATGCTATTTCACTTCTTTGTGTCCCAAATTTCTCAACTATTATTTAGGAGAATGATATTGACCATATATAGTTGTAATATAAATTGGGGAGAATAATATCAGTCACATAACAGTTCAGTGAGCATGTTTTAAGGGTGTATAGCATAATGTGTGACACACAATGAGTACCCAATAAATGATAACTTAAAACATAGGGTTCTAAGCATACAAGTACATCCTATATTTAGTTCGTATCTTGGGTATCTAACCAAAGTACTTTAATTTAAATTCCAATGGGAACATTTTAAATTTACTTTATAGCCTTGCTTACTCTTATTATTTCTAAATCAGAAGAATTCATTGGCACAAGCTATATATCTTTCTCTGAAAAGCTACTATGAATGGCTAACTTGTACCTTTTGTAAAAAATATTAGGGTCTACAAAGAAGTCATTTAGAATAAAAAACTGTGCAGATTATCAGATGGGTAATTTCACTTGAAGAGCTATATGAATAAGAACCAACAGAAAAAAGAAATTTAATGATTTTAAAAATTACTAACAAAAAAGATTATTTTCACTTAGCTATTGTAGCCAAGCATAACTGACTTGTTTAATGAAATCACCAGGAAACTCAAGGTAGGAAATCGTTATATTTTAAGACAGATTAGTGTCCACATTAGACATTTATTTTCTCTGACAGAATATACTTTCTTCTTATTTTTTCTCCCCTAGCAATTAAAAAAAGTATATCTTTGGACATATTATATAACTTTTCTGAACCTTATTTTCCTCATCTATAAATCAAGAAAAGTACTTGCTCTTTTATAGAAGTGTTATTTGAATAAAATGAGTCAAGACAGGTGATCTCTTTGTAGTGGGTTCCCTGACAAGGGATTTTCCACCCCATTTAGAAATGGTCATATTCAAAGAGGTGATATAAAGAACACTGTGGATGTGTTTGATAAAATAAACTGTCCTCTCTTCATTTAAAATTGAAATAGAATGTACCTCAAAATTATTGCAGTGAAGGAAAACCATAAAATGAGACATTAGTCAGCTACTTTTGCAAAAGCAGCAAACTCAAAATATATTTTTCAAGGGGACAATCATCTATTATCAAACTTTAAACCCTAGCACTTTTAAGATATGTGCTGCACTTAACTTTGAAAAAGGATCACCTCCAAAAGCCCCAAAGATTGTACACTTGTGGATGGAGAACTGATGTTCTGATTGACCTTACTTCATATTTATTGGTTCTCTCTCTTTTTTTAAATCAAACTTGAGTTATTTTCCCCACACAAAATACATAGATCTTCCCAAGGAAGGTGTGACCTGATTGCCAAAATGCCTTCCAAGAACAAGAAGCCAGACAGAGGAAGACATTTGTCACTACGTAAAGCTTTGGCAAGCTTCTCTGGACATGGCAGCTGCAAAGTAATGTGGGAGAACATTTTCTTGCTTTAAGACAGACTGTTGTCAAATTCTTCAAGATAATCTAGAGGGAATCAGACTGTGTTCTTGGTTCTCCTGTACTTCTTGTAGTCACGGGTTGAGCTAAATGGTAGAGATGTTTTTGTGAGCAGTGTTTTCTGAGGATGAGAGGCCCCAAGTGAGGAAGTTACCCAAAGATGACTGAAACATGAATCTAGAGTCTTCTACAGTTATAAGGAAACAGAAAGGAAATCGCTCTTCATCCCTTAAAAAAAAAAAGTTTTGGGCTTCCCTGGTGGCGCAGTGGTTGAGAATCTGCCTGCCAATGCAGGGGACACGGGTTCGAGCCCTGGTCTGGGAAGATCCCACATGCCGCGGAGCAACTAGGCCCGTGAGCCACAACTACTGAGCCTGCGTGTCTGGAGCCTGTGCTCCGCAACAAGAGAGGCCGCGATAGTGAGAGGCCCGCGCACCGCGATGAAGAGTGGCCCCCGCTTGCCGCAACTAGAGAAAGCCCTCGCACAGAAACAAAGACCCAACACAGCCAAAAAAAAAAAAAAAAGTTTCTTTTCCTTGATCCCACCCCACTAGCAACTAACCTGTGAAGCGTGCTCTTCTGTTCATGTGCTATTTGTGTGCAAATCATTTTAGTTAAATAATTGCTATATTTCTCATTATTCTGCTTACTTTTTATTTATACAATTCTGCTTTAAGAATCTCTTCCTGCTGCTATGTATACAACCAGTCCATTTCCCTACTGATGCCTAGGACTCTACTGCTAAATAGCATGTAGAAATTGTCCAGTTCTAGGGATGGACACCCAGATTGTCTTCAGTTCCTTGCCATTACAATGACACTGTGGTAAGCTTATACGCCCCTTTACGGACCTGCCTGAGAATTTTCTTGAAAGATAAACTGAATTGCAGGATTTCTGGGTCACAGGGAGGGGTAAATGTCATTTTACAAAATATTGCAAGATTGCTCTCTAGACAGGCTGCATCAGTCTACATATCCACCAGCAGGGCAGAGGGGCTCCTATAGCCTCACTTTCCTGCCAACACTTGGCATCATACAGCTTTCTAATTTTTTGCCATTTTAATGAATGTAAAGTGATATCTCACTATTGTTTTACTTTGCATTTCTCTGACTACTAATTAGCTTAAGCATCTCTTCATGTGCGTGTAAGCCTGTTGGGTTTACTTTTCTGTAAACTGCTTGTTTACAGCCTTTGCCCATTTCCTATTGTGATTCTTATATTTCTGTTACGCTGCAAGAGATCCTGGTGTATTCTAGATATTATTTCCTTGTCAATTTTAGACACTGCAATATCACCCAATCTGTCATCTTTCAGGTAACTTTGTCCATAATATCTCCCCTTGAATGGAATTTTTAAAAATTTCTGATGTTACTTACTTAGTCAAAATTTTGCCTTACAGTTTATGCTTTTGGGTTTCATTTTAAGAAGTCTTTCAATGCTTTGCCACAAAAATATTCTCCTATAATCAACTACTACCATTAAAGTTTTACCTTTCACAGTCAGGTCTTTAACATTGGGAGTTCACCTTTGTATATGGTATTGGGTAGGGATGCAGTTATTATTTTTATCCATTTAGTGAGCCAGGTTCCCAACATTATCAGCCTTTATCATACAAATAAGTGCCTTATATGCATGTGTATGTCTCTGAGCTCTCTGTTTTGTTCCACTGTTTCCCATGTCTGTTTTCTGGTCAATACTATTATGTTTCATTGTTGTGGTTGGGTAGTATGTCTCAATATTTGCTTAGGCAAAGCCTACCTCTTTCCCCTTTTCACAGCTGACTTTTAATTTTCTACTTAAAGTAAGCTATCAAGTTTCTAAAAAAAATCTATATAGAATTTTGATTGGTTCTGCATTAAATTTATAGCTCCATTTGATGAGAATTGACATTTTTAATACACTAAATTATTCCCTTTCAGAGCATGTGATGTCTCTCCATTTATTCAGATCATCTGTTTTGTCCTTCAATAGAGCTTCAAAATTTCTCCATAAAGGTTTTGTGTATTCTTGATTAAGTTAACTTCTAGAGAATTTATGGGTTCTGTTGCTATTTTAAATGGCATCTTTTTAGTTATAATTTTTGTTGGAGATTGTTGGTGTAGAGAAATGCTATTGATTTTTGTACATTGATCTGGTATCCATCAATCCTGCTGAACTTTCTTATTGTTCTCATATTTGTCTGTTGATTTTATTGCTAAACAGTCATATCATCTACAAATAATGAGTTTAATCTCTTCTATTCTGATCTTTATATCTCATTTCTTTTTTTTTCTTATAGAATTAGTTGTGACTTTCAGTAACTATGTTATACGGCATCAGTGATAGTAAACATTTTTGACTTAAAGGGAACATCTTAAAGAAGAAGTTCTTCCTTTAAGTATAGGGTTGATAGAGGCAAGTTTTACCAAGTTAAGAGTATCCTTCAATTTCTAGTATACCATTAAAAAAAATTAGGTGTTGGAACTTTTTAAAATGCCTTTTTACATTGATTAAAACAATCATATAATTTTTCTCATTTCTTCTATTATTGCTGAATTTCAGTGATATACTTTCTGAGGTTAAAACATCCTTTTATTCTTGAGATATACTCCAGTGGATCATAATGTATAATTATTTTAATATATTTTAATATTTGCTTAGCCAAGATTTCCTTTAGGATTCTTGGATCTTTATGCAAAGTTAAAATGGGACCTTTTTTTTTTTATATTGTCCTCATGTGGCTTGGAATCAAAATCATATAAAATAAATTGGATAATTTTGGGTTTTATTGGTTTTAAGAACTTGTAAAAATAAAAGAACTTTTCCTTAAAAGTTTGGTAGAATTCATATACAAAACCATGTTTGTAGGCCTGAAGCTTTTCTGGGAAGTGAATGATTTAAAACTCTCTATGCTTATGGTTGTATTCAAGTTTTACATTCCCTTTGTGGCAAATTTGGCATTGTATATTTTCTATCAATTTATCCATTTTTTTCATTTCCTCTAGTTTTTAAAAGTTTGTTACAAAATAATCATATATTTTTTAAAAATAATAATAGCTTTTTAAAACATTCCTTTGTGTCTATTCATTCTGTGTATTGTTTATTTGCCTATTTCCTGTTTATTTGCATATTTTCTCTTTAATTCTTGAGTCTCCCTTATTTATCTTTTCAAAGAAATTTAGTTTTTTTATAACTAAAAATTTTTAAACTATTTTGAAATACTTTCAGACTTTCAGAAGATTAGCAAAGACAATACAGAAAGTTCCCATATACCCTTCACCCAGCTTCCTATAACATTAACATCTTACATAAAATTATTAAAACTAAGAAACTAATATTAGTACAACACTGTTAACTAAGCTACAGATTTTAATCAGATTTCCTCAGTTTTTCCACTAATGCTCTGTTTCTCTTCCAGGATCCAAAATAGGATACCATATCTTATAGGCTGAATTATGTTTCCCCAAAATTCGTATGTGGAAGTCCTAACCCTCAGTACCTCAGAATGTGACAGTATTTTGAGACAGTATCTTTAAAGAGGTAATTAAGTTAAAATGAGGTCATTAAGATAGACCCTAATCCAATATGACTTGGGTCTTCATAAGAAGAAATTAGGGCACAGGAACACACAAAGGGAAGACCATGTGAAGACAGAGAGAAGATGGCCATCTACAAGCCAAGGAGAGAGGTCTCAGAAGAAACCAACCCTACCGATGCCTTGACCTTGGACTTCTAGATTCCAGAATTATGAGAAAATACGTTTCTGTTGTTTAAACCACCCAGTCTGGGTACTTTGTTATGGCAGCCCTAGCAAACTAATGTATCATTTGTTTTTCATATTTCCTTAGTCTCCTCCAATCTGTGACAGTCTCTCAGTCTTTCCTTGCCTTTAAACAATACTCTCTTATGTTATCAACTATCAGTTGGCACTTTTGAAGAGTGCTGCTAAGGTATTTTGTTGAATATCCCTCTATTTGGATTTGTCTGATGCTTTCTCATGATAAGACTGAGGTTATGGACTTTTGGGAAGAATACAATAGAGGGGAAAAGCTCTTCTCATTGCATCATACCACAGAGTACATAGTATTGATATGTCTTATTACTGGTGATGTTAACCGTGGTCACTTGGTTAGTGGGGTGTTTGCCAGGTTTCTCCACTCTAAAGTTATTATTTTTCCCTTTCCGTACTTTATTCTAAGTGAATCACTAAGTTAAGCTCACACTCAAGGGAAGGTGAATTCACTTCCTCCTGGAGCGAGGAGTATCAAAGAATTTTGGACATATGTTAAAACCACTACAGTAATGAATAAATGTTTTGGGGGAGATGCTTTGAGCTTATTCAAATATCCTGTTTCTTCTTAATGTTTTTCCCACTAATTTTAGGATTTATCAGCAGGTCTTGCCTGCAACAATTATTAATGTGGTATTCTAATGATGATTTTCTATTTCCCTCATTCCTTCTAAATGTATAAGCTGGAATTCTTTTGTAACAAAGAGTTCTGTCTTCTTCCTCATTTATTAACTTAATCATTTATTCATATGAGTATGGACTTATGAATATTTATTTTGGGGGTTGAATCAGATATTATTATTTATTTCATTGCTCAAACTACTCCAGCTTCCACAATTGGGAACTCTTTTAAGCTGGCTTGTGTGTCTTTTTGACATGCCCTTGTTCTTATTTTCTGAAAATGATGCTTTAAGTGTATCTTGCATTTTCCCTGCCACAGCCCTAGGTTCATTCATTTCTCTAACCCTTGTTCCAGAATTTTTTTTTACTTGTAGTGTATTCACTGCCATTCAAATCTAAGTATTCATTAATTTTCTTTTTCAACCTAAGGGTTATTTAGGAATTTGTTTTAATTTTCCAAACATGTGAGATGTATTTAAGCTATTCTTTTAAGAAACTTAATTTATAATTTAATGCATTATGACTAAAGGACATAGTGTGTATGACACTGATCCTTTGGAATCTGAGGTTCCCTTTGAAATATTATCTCTGGTTTATTTTTGGTAAATATTCAGTAAATATTCTGTGCATGTGAAAACAAAAAGTGAATTATTTGTCACATGAAGACTCTATATATGCCTAAATAGCTTAAGTCTACTAATTGTACTGCTGAGATATTTGCTAATTGCTTCTTTCTGTTCAATCTATCAGTTTCTCAGAGGTATGTCAGAATTTCCAACTACAATTATTTCTTTCTTATGTCAATTGTTGATAAGTTTACACACATACACACAAGCACACACACGTGCCCTTGGCAGCATAGATGCCCTTGGTAGCTATGTCCTCTAAATCCACTGTTTCTTTTCCGCATATACAGTGTCTATATTGGTTAGACGTTCCAGTTACCTATTTCTGCATAACAAATTACTGAAAAACCTAGGGACTTTTTAAAACAAGCATTTTTCTCACAGTTCTGTGAATCACAGATCTGGGAAGGGCTTGGCTGAGTGGTTCGTTTCTAGTGTATGCAGTGTCAGCTGGCATGGCCGGGGCTGGAAGACCCACTTCTAAGGTGGCTTCTTCATTCATATATCTGGCAACTGGGCTGAGAAGTTTGGAATAGCTGGGGGATGCATGGGCACCGCTCAGTAAACTCTCTTTCCACATTTACTCCACCTGGCACCTTGCGTTTACTTTCAGCAGGGTAATAGGGTAGTAGGGCTTCTTATCTGCAGAATACACTTACTCCTCTCAAGTCTCCCACCCCCAAAGTCTTATCTCACTGTGATATTGTCTTGAAGTCAGGACTTAGCCAACTGAATGAGACCCAGGTGAGTATGAGTGTTATGTGTATAGTTCAAGTATAGTATCTCTCAATTTAAAGACCTGTAAAGAAACATTATCCGTCCCCTGCCCCCAGTATCCCTGAAACATCCACATGTGATAAAGAGATAGGACAATTACAATAACACTTCAGTTAAAAAAGCAGGAGAACAGGATACACATAGCAGTTACTAGTCTATGGCAATTCTGAAATTCATTTCAACACATATTGCCAATTTCCTGATTAGGACCAGTCCTACTCCCCGGGAAAATTCTCTGAAGGTCCTGGCTTTACCCTCTGGGCTCTTGATTCTGTCCTCTGAGCTACCCTTCCTTTTCCCTAAGAAACTGACTATATTTGCAATTGAGTGGCCTTCTCAGCCTGCTTCTTGCCCATAGAAGGGTGGGGGTGGGGAAAGTGTCTTTTAAAATTTTGCACTATCTCTTTTCTTTTTAATTCAAGATGACAGTGCTCTTACCTATGCTATTCGTTGAAAAACGTAGGTTTCCTATGAATCTTACTGGGTTTCATTCTATTAGACAGAAGTCACGTTTACAAATCTCTTTAAGACAGGAAGTTTTTTATCTTGGGTCCTGTGGTTACTGTGCAATAAAGCCTTGAGGGGCTTCCCTGGTGGTGCAGTGGTTGAGAATCCACCTGCCAATGCAGGGCACACGGGTTCGAGCCCTGGTCTGGGAAGATCCCACATGCCGCGGAGCAACTAGGCCCGTGAGCCACAACTACTGAGCCTGTGCGTCTGGAGCCTGTGCTCCACAACAAGAGAGGCCGCGATAGTGAGAGGCCTGCGCACCGCGATGAAGAGTGGCCCCCGCTTGCCACAACTAGAGAAAGCCCTCGCACAGAAATGAAGACCCAACACAGCCAAAAATAAATAAATAAATAAATAAAATTTAAATAAATAAATAAATAAATAAAGCCTTGAGAATCTTAGAATCCCCATTGTTTAACAGTGAGGGTCTATGAGGCATACCCATAAGACCATCAGAAGTCCTTTAGTCTAGCTGAGAGCCTCTATGAAACACTGCCTTAGACCTTTCTTAAGTCTTAACAAAGGATTTTCCAGACCCACCCTGAGGTGGTTCTTTGCTCTGAAGCCATTTCATATTCTGAGAATCTTTTGCTAGAATAAACAGGGGATGTGCAACAGTTTTATTTCCAAATCCTGACTCTTTAATATTTCCTCTAAATTTCACCCCAAAACTAAGCAACTCCACAACAGCATTATTCACAATACCCAAAAGATGGAAGCAACTCAGTGTCTATCAATAAATGAATGAATAAACAAAATACAGTATATACATACAATGCAATATTATTCCATTAAAAAGGAAGGAAATTCTGACACGCTACAACATGGATGAAACCTGAGGACATTATACAAAGTGAAATAAGCCAGCCACAAAAAAGACACGTATTGTATGATTCCACTCATGAGATGTCTAAAGCCGTCAAATACTTAGAGACAGAAGTTAGAATTGTGGTTCGAATATAGGGGCTGGGCAGAGGAGGGGGATGGGAAATTGTTGTTTAATGGGTATAGAGTTGTAGTTTTGCAAGATGAAAAGAAGTCTGGAGATTGACTGCATAACAATATGAAGTACTTAACACTACTAAACTGTACATTTAAAAATGGTTAAGATGGTAAATTTTGTTATATATATTTTACCACAATTAAAAAATTTAAAAAGCCAAAAACAAAACAAGACTAAGCAACTCTTACTTTAGTTCATGCTTTTCTCTTTGTATTCTATCACAGTCAGCTAGAAAAAGCCAGGTAGTATTCTCTGCATTTTACCTAGAAACTTCCTTAGACATATCCACAAGTTCATTGGTTTACAGGTGACAGTGTTGCCAAACTTTCCAACTATTATGTACCAAAGGTTGCTTTTTCTTCTGTCTCCAGTATCATTTCTACACTGTCCTTTAAGACTCACCAACATATTCCCACTTTTATTAACCATTTCTTTGAGGCCCTTCTAGCTTCTGCCTCTGCCCGGGCCCAAAGCCAGTGCCATACGTTTTAGGCTTCTGTTATGTAAGCAACCCCCTGCTGGGCACCAGGTCCTGTTCTGGTCATCTATTGTTTGGAGGAAATGACTGATGGCAGCTGGTCTAACAGCATCTGTTTTTATCAACTCTTTATTTTGGTAGAACTTCTGCCCTGATTCCCCATCAAAATTGACTAATTGGTTGTTACTGTCAGTTTCTGTAGTGATGAAGAAGGAAAATTATGGCCCAAGGTAACATGGTGAAGAAACAAAAGGAGAATTTCAAAACGTTCCTTCAACATACCCAGTTTTTCTTTCCATTCATTCACCCATAGCAGTCCATGATAGTTTTCTGTTTCCTTGGGTTTTCGCATGGGCACGTGCTCTCTCTCTCTCTGGTCATGGTTATTTTAGCTACTATTCACATCTCTCTAGCATCTGCAATTTTTCAAGGTTAATTTTGGGGGGTGGGTGCTGATTTAGGAGCTGAGGGAAAATATTACAAAGACATGGGCTATGGAAATTTTAGTCCGGTGGGAAAAACAGATCACTAAAAATCCAATATTATAATAAAAGGTGCTAATGATATGAAGAAGGTAAGCACAGTGTATTGTGGGGAGAATAGAGAAGCAGTTTCTAAATGAGACTTGGAGTTCACAGAAAGCTTTAAAAAGGAGCCAGGTAGGAGCTTTGATAGGTAAAGCACAACTGAGGCAAAGGAACTTCAGATATAAAGGTATCTATAAAAGAATGATTTTTTGAGATAGCATGAATTATTTAGGACCCCACATGTAATTCTGAATTGTCGGGAACAAAGAATGTATGCAAGTGAGTGGGTGGAGAAGTTAGAAGTAGGAGGGGCCTGAATATAATGTTATACCAAGGAGCTTGGATTTCATTCTTCAAGAGAGTGGGAAATATTGATTTTAAGCAGGGAATTGTGAGGATCATATTTACAAGTTTCAAAGGTTAAACAGACAGCAGTGTTTCATGCTTAAGCTCTACGGCCCCTTGCTTGCATGGGAATTTTCTAAAGCCCTGGAATAGGCACTAACAACGAATTTTGTTGTCAATTGTTTTTTGTAAAATTTGCAAAAGGAAGATATAATTGAATAGTCTCTTTCTACTATAACTTGCCTCCATTACATTTTCCCTAGGCTGTGGGCATTACTGGAAATTGGTTAAGGGGAAGTTCTCGATTATTTAGTAATATATATTAAAGTAGTCTGTAGTCACTTCTGTCTATAGCTAAGTTCTGGTATAGAAATGCCTTCTGGTAATGATCTTACTACCCAACCAGCACTTATAACACAAGCATGTAGGGCCAAAGGTCATATTGTGATAAAAATGTACATTCACATTTGTTTTTGTTTCTTAAAGAAGTTTTATATAGTTTTGTAAAGTTTTATAAAGTTTTGTATTTGTTTCTTAAAGAAGGACCCTAAACCGTATAAACGTGAGGGCCTACAAACCGAGATCTTCACCTGGAGCAATGCCAGACAGGACCAAATTAGTAAACTATTATAAAAACTTTTTAGCTCTCTGAGAGATGAAGACCTGAACCAGGCGGAAATAGCAGAAATGAAGAAGGGTCACGGTGCATGCAGGGAGTAGAATCTATGGAACTTGACAATTGTTTTGATTTGGGGGGTGAGTTTCAGAACAAACTGTAAGGACGGAAGCCCATTCATGGGGAGAGAACGTCAGGGAAATTCCAAATTTAGTTGGAGGATGAATCCTGTTTGGGGCTTTTGCTGCCTTTCAGGAGTCAGAAAGAGAAGTGGAGGAAAATGCTAATCTGCGGCTCAGCTAAGCACCCAGAGGTTTGGGGGATGTTATTTGCTATATTTTCCATTCTCTGGACGCCACTTACCAGGCTCTTCTTGGCCCTCGTCTTCCGGTCCTCAAGCCACCACACGTTAGCCACTTGCGCGCCCTCAGAGTTTCCCGGCGGTGCCCGCTCACCGGATGTGGGAGAAGCACTTCCGCCCCAGAGGGGCTCGCTCAGGAGACGCAGGGCGCAGGCGCGGCGGGGGCCTGCGCAGGCGCAACGGGGGCCTCCGCAGGCCCAAGTTCTGCCGGCGCGTGTGAGTCGGCGTTTGAGTGCGTGGCTGTGGCTGAATGCTTTTCCCAAACCGAGAGAGCTGTTCTCTTTCAGCTTAATGCCCCAGGCCTCCATTTCCCCACCCCCCACAGAAAGTCACGGCGCCTCCCCAAGGGCTTTGTAGGTCTCCAGGCACCGAGGCCCAGGCGCTACTGAAGAAGAGTCAGCGCTGATTTCCCAGCTGCTAAACGCACGGCTCATTACCTTTGGTAGGTTTTTAAAAAAATTTATTTATTGTATTTATTTATTTTTAGCTGTGTTGGGTCTTCGTTGCTGCGCACTGTCTTTCTCTAGTTGCGGTGAGCGGGGGCTACTCTTCGTTGCGGTGCGTGGGCTTCTCATTGGGGTGGCCTCTCCTGTTGGGGAGCACGGACTCCAGGCACGTGGGCTTAAGTAGTTGTGGCCCGCGGGCTCTAGAGCGCAGGCTCAGTAGTTGTGGCTCACGGGCCTAGTTGCTCTGCGGCATGTGGGGTCTTCCCGGACCAGGGCCCGAACCCGTGTTTCCTGCATTGGCAGGCGGATTCTTAACCACTGCACCACCAGGGAAGGCCTCCTTTGGAGGTTTTACTCTGAGCCCAGAGAGCTTCATGAGCTGAGTTGCAAGTCTGCTGTGACCTTTTGTTTCCTGTATAGGAACCTGGAAATAAGGGGGGAAATTCTCAGCCATTAAGATACCAATTTCTTTTTTTTCTTTTTTTTAAAATTGTGTTGGGTGTGATAATGGTATTGTGGTATGTAGGAGAATGACTTTTTTAAAAAATTAATTAATTAATTATTTTTGGCTGTGTTGGGTCTTCGTTTCTGTGCGAGGGCTTTCTCTAGTTGCGGCAAGCGGGGGCCTCTCACTATCGCAGCCTTTCTTGTTGTGGAGCACAGGCTCCAGACGCGCAGGCTCAGTAGTTGTGGCTCACGGGCCTAGTTGCTCCGCGGCATGTGGGATCTTCCCAGACCAGGGCTCGAACCCGTGTCCCCTGCATTAGCAGGCAGATTCTCAACCACTGCGCCACCAGGGAAGCCCAAGATACCAATTTCTTAAGCCAGGTTTCTCAGGCAAGGAACCAGAGTAATTGCATCCTCCTGGAGTCCCAAATTAACCCGTGTCCCTGAGCCAGCTCTGGAGGATTTTGAGATTTCCACTATCTTGCGCTAAAGGGTAGCAAGATAGTGGAGGAAAACTTGACCTTATTATTACTAACGATTGTGGAACAAACAGAAATACATATTTTTATTAGTTTCCTACTTACATTCTTAATAAGCCGTTCAGGTATACCAAAATGTAGCGGACGGTGGTAGTCCAGTGCGAAATTTTATGTCACTGAGGAAGATGGCTGGTAACTTAGAGTATGAATACGAATCTACTGTGATTATTTGTACCTTGTACCATTGACTTAGAAATCTTACTTCAGTGAGGCGTATCCTGACCACCCTTTAAAAAAAGTTTAACCTACCCTCTACTCTCAGCCATCCTTCTTACCTCCTTGAAGGTGTTTTTTTGTTTTGTTTCTGTTTTCTCCATTGCACTTTTTAGTTTGTAATACGAAGTGTAATTTACTTATTTATCATAGCCCTGGTTTATTATTTGTCTGTCCCACACTAGAGTTAAGCTCCATGAAGGCAGGAACTGTTTTTTTCCTGCTTACTAGTGTATTTCAGAGACCTAGAACAATTTTGGCTCATAGGAGGTGCTCAATAAGTAATTTATTGAATGAATGAAAAACTGGATATGTTATTTTCCAAAGACCATAAGTAGAGCCCAGAGTGAGCTTGCCCTGATTGCCATGACCTATATGGAACACAGTTTTTATTTATTTATTTATTTATTTATGGCTGTGTTGGATCTTCGTTTCTGTGTGAGGGCTTTCTCTAGTTGTGGCAAGCGGGGGCTGCTCTTCATCGCGGTGCGCGGGCCTCTCACTATTGTGGCCTCTCTTGTTGCGGAGCACAGGCTCCAGATGCGCACGCTCAGTAGTTGTGGCTCACGGGCCTAGTTGCTCCGCGGCATGTGGGATCTTCCCAGACCGGGGCTCGAACCCGTGTCCCCTGCATTGGCTGGCAGATTCTCAACCACTGCGCCACCAGGGAAGCCCCATGGAACACAGTTTTATGGGAAGTCCTGGTTGGCGAAGACAGCAAGTCAACCAGTGTTTATGGAATACCTGTTCTACCCCAAGTGATAACTTTCCACATTCCTCAGAAATTAGCATCCGTTCTCCATGAAATATTCTGATACTTTTTTTTTTTTTTTGAGAGTAATTCCATTTATTTATTTATTTATTTATTTATTTTTGGCTGTGTTGGGTCTTCGGTTCGTGCGAGGGCTTTCTCTAGTTGCGGCAAGCGGGGGCCACTCTTCATCGCGGTGCGGGGACCGCTCTTCATCACGGTGCGCGGGCCTTTTACCATCGCGGCCCCTCCCGTTGCGGGGCACAGGCTCCAGACGCGCAGGCTCAGCAGCTGTGGCTCACGGGCCCAGCCGCTCCGCGGCATGTGGGATCTTCCCAGAACAGGGCTCGAACCCGTGTCCCCTGCATTAGCAGGCAGATTCTCAACCACTGCGCCACCAGGGAAGCCCGATTCTGATACTTTTTAAGGCGTCTTAAACCTTTGGGGTTCCTTGGGCAGGACCTATGTGGTTCGTCTCCATGGCATCTCTTATCTCGACATGCACATACCAGACAATAAATATTTGTTGAAAGAGCAAAGGAGCTAACTGAGTTAAGGCATTAGGTCACTTGGGAATTCAGTTAATTATCACATGAATAGTATTTGTTTTATGGAATTATGGTCCACAATAGTAGGATTTTGCAAACTGGGGCTGTTTCTCTGAAGGATTTATAAGGTTTTTATGATACATTTTTGGGTCTTCCTTTCAGTGATCCTCTGAAAAATGAACTTACACATATTCTGGGCTGTCTGGATAACCAAATACTGATGGGAGGTTTTGGTGTGCCTGTTTGTTTTTGTGTCTCTTTTGAGCATGTTAGCACTAGGTAATGTAGTACATACTTTGTCACAGGTTTATAAGAACAGAGGCAGCTTTAAAAAGTAAATGATTTATTCACTGTAGATGAAACCCAAATGACATTAAGCCACTCTGTTAGAAGCTTTCATAGTAGTTTAAAAGGAGAAAAGAGATGAGAAAAATGAGTCATAACATGTGGTAAAACAGGCTTGCTGAACTAGCAGTTGGTACCATATTTCTTTTCTGAGAGGTAATTTAGTTCAGCAAAACATAATCATTGGTGTTTTTAAAGTAATTTTTTAAATTTAAAAATTGTTGGCTTTACAGTTTTTCATTTGTTTTGCTATTTGTGTGTGTGTGTGTTTTGTAGCTAGAAAACCTATAATATAAGGAATTTGAGCCCACCTTTATGTTTGTACATATTTAATAATATCATAATGAAAATAGTTTAAGTTGGGGACATGGGACCTTGAAAATGTGTTTTTACATTTAGTGAGTTTTAGTGGAGTGTGTATGCTTTACTCAACCTGGTGAAAAAAAAGTCATTGTAGAGCTTTGGGCTTCAGGGCCAGTCCCCAGAATATTTATTTCAAGTAAGTCCAGGTGTGATAGTTCAGTGTAGGACAGATAGGTCTGTTACTGCTGGTGCTAGGGGTGCTACTGCTGGTGAAAAATAGAAGAGAGTGATCTTAGGAAAATATAGGGAGATTGGTTGGCAAATATGGAGGAATTTTAGGTGAAGTTGGAGCTTTCTTTGAAATTTTGTTTTTGGCTCTGAATTTGTGAGTTCTCTTTCTTAGTGACCTTTCTCAAATGGGTAAGTGAAATGCAGTGTTTTTATTTCTAGATTTAAAAGAGTAAACACTAAACGGCACTTCTGTGGATGGTGCAAATCTGTTCAGTGTGGAACATTGGAAGACCTAAAGAACTGCTTAAAGTCATTGTGATAGAAGATCAGAGGAAAGAGATACTTATTTTCTGATACTGTCTTCCCCTCTTAACTCATTTCCCAGCCCCCTTGCCCCAGCCTTCCCATCCCAGGCCCTGCATTGGGAAATAGGAGTAGAAAGAAATAAGGGCTTTAAAAAAACTTTACTTTAATAGAAGGGGTACTGGGAGCAGGTGTTATTTCAGAGTCGACTTTGCTACCATGTCCAGAGTAATTCTGTCCGGAGTTCAGTCAATCAGCAAATATTTATTGAACACCTACTGTGTGCCAGGCATTATCCAGGGAGCTGAAACAGTGAACAATACAGAGTCCCTGCTTTCGGACTTACATAAAACTAATACTTTCTGATTCTGTTCTATTCTGTCTCTATCTACACTCGGTACACTTTAGATGAATATGAGTGGGCAATTTGAAGAATTTTAAGTGCATTCTTTATGCTGATTTGGCTGATTTCTAGGGTAGAATACAGAGTTAGATATTGTAAAGGCTCAAATTAATTTGTTCTTTTTGTCTTTCTCTGTTTTAAGGGGTGTCATGAAAGTTGACATAAATCTTCAGAAGGTGGACATTGACCAATGTTCAAGTGATGGCTGGTTTTCAGGAACTCACAAATGTCACCTTAACAATTCAGAGGTAAGAACATGGAGATAAAGTTCTCTGAAATCAGAAGCTCAGAAATACAATACTTTTGAATATATTGTATTTGTGTGGGTAGGTGAATAAGAGGCATCTTACTGGGAAAAAAATCTCCTATGCAGGTCTGAATGTTGCCAAATGAACTGAAAGAGGAGTAGAAAATGAAATTTGTGCAGAATAACTGTTCATTTGGGGACTAAGAGAAGGCTGAAACTGAAATTATGTCTGAAGTTTGGCTTTAGTCAAAGGCTGACCCTATTGTTCAAAATGGGCTGGAAATTAAAATAGCCCTGAAGTGAGAAACCAGTCCCAAGAGGGGTCAATCAAATTATGCACATTTTTATGGAATATGATGCTTGTTGAAACATTGATGGTATTCGTTCAGACACCCTGCCATCTGCTAGAAAAGCAATAGAGAAAGTATGGCTAGGAGATTTTGAAAAAAAGGAGAAAACTGTACACAGGAAACTGAAACAGAAATGTGTGTATTTGGTGTGTTTTTTCCAATTTGCAGTTCCTATCCATACTTGATTTCATGGAACTCTGTTTGGTAAGGGACAGGCAGAGAGATCATACTTCTGGAAATAAGGCTGTCACTTGTCTTTTTTTTTTAATTATTTTTTTTATTGAATGAAAGATTCTTTAAATTCTGTAGTGCTTTACAATTTTCAAGTTTCACACAGTTGATTTCGTATAATCCCATAATAACCCTTTTTTTCCCTCTACCCCTATATTGCCCCTCTCTCCATTCCCTCTCTCCACTGGTAACCACTAGTTTGTTCTCTATGTCTGTGAGTCTGCTTCTTTTTTATTATATTCACTAGTCTGTTGTATTTTTTAGATTCCATATATAAGTGATATCATACAATATTTGTCTTTCCCTGCCTGACTTATTACACTTAGCATAATGCCCTCCAGGTTCAAACATGTTGCTGCAAATGGCAATATTTCATTCTTTTTATGGCTATGTAGTATTACATTGTGTGTGTGTGTGTGTGTGTGTGTGTGTGTATGTATACACATACATACACACCACATCTTCTTTATTCATTCATCTGTTGATGGACACTTAGGTTGCTTCCATATCTTGGCAATTGTAAATAATGCTGCTATGAGCATTGGGGTGCGTGTATCTTTTCAAGTTAGTGTCACTTGTCTTTTGTAGTTTCAGAGATGACATGTGATGACATCCTCATTTCATTTTCAGTAATCTATCTCTGAGGTCCCAAAATGCTCTGAAACAAATGTACAGTAAAGCTCCTGACCTTAAGTACTTGGGCTATCTCAACTTTCCATGAATTTATGAGGAAAGTCAGCTTGATTTATTTAAGATAGGGAATATTCCCATAAATGTAGTAATCTACATGTTCAATTTGAATTTTTGCCACATACTCCCGCAGCCCACCACTACCCAAGTAATCTTCCACAGTTCCCCACATCCCCCTACATTCCATGCACACCTCCACCTGTCCTCCATACTTCCCACCACAATATCCCTCAATCCTCCCACCCTCGATGAAACCCCCCAAATCCCCCACATCCCTCTAAGCCCATCGCACATCCCCACCATGTTTCCATGACCCCCCTCTTCCTCTGTACCCCACACATCCCCACTCCCACATCTCCATACACCTCCACGTAGCCAACCCTCTGCACAGCCTTCACTTCCTTCACTCCCTGCCCCCAAATTGGGACCCAGTTATGTCAATGAAATGTTTCTGTCTTGTCAAGACACAGAGGTCAAGATCCTCTTTTCACCTCCCTTCACTGTTTGTTCCTATGGTTTTGAACTTTTCTGAGTTCCCACTTCCCTTTGGATGGTTCTGGCATTTCTAAAGATATGAATTTCAGTCACTGATTTGGTAAATATCTTTAGCCTGATTATTATCTCCATGCCAATGGCATATAGCTACAAAGCTTTGTCTTTTAGCCAGAGTGGAATTTTTTCTGCCTGGGTGTCATATTGTGGATATTGATCTGTATGTGCTCATTTCTGTATAGCCTTGTTTCAGTGGTGCTCCTGGGTGGTTCAATGAACAGTCTGTCTAGAAACAAGGAGATATTTTTTTATCAGTCTGTTACAGTTGCTGCTTGCCTCTAATTATCTTGTTGTAGTTTTTTTTCCATATAGCACATCTATGTATTTGACTAGATGGTCTTATTGGGTGGCCTTTTGGAAGATGGATTTATTTTCATTGCATCAGGATTATCAATTTTCTGAGGGTTGTGTCTTTTTAAAGCTTTCAAATAAAGCTAAGTTATTTCAAGATAAAATATTATCCTCTATTCTGGTAAATAAAGATTAGACTGGGAGGGTGGAGGTCTGGGAAAAAAAAAAAAAAAAAAAGATTAGAGTGAATGTGTAACTTTTGGCTATATATATGGGAGCATTGCATTTATTCAATTCCTATAGGAAAAAAACAGAAAAACATACCCTGTAAGACAACCAACAGTTCAGTGAATCTCATTTGAAAATGTTGTACAAAGAGGTTCAATGATCAAAAAATAACATCAGCAAACACTGAATCTACAAAATGCATGTTTTGAAAACTCTGGATCCCTCGACCCCTTTACTTGCCCAGGTCCTAGGCTTGGGAGTCGAGATCTTGGTGTCCTAGGCTGGGCCCCTGAGGCCCTTGGTGGGTAGTCTGATTGACACAGGGCTGGCCTGGAACTTCTCTAAGGTTCTGGAGTTGGTGCTGGTCACTCTAGGAACCTGCCGCCGGTCCATACCACATCCTCAGACTCGCGACCAGCAGTGGTCTTTCAGTCCTTCCCTGTAGTGATGTGAATTGGAGACTAGGAACTGGCTTCTACTGATGTTTTTACTGCTTGGGAAACAGACAGAAAAGCCCTTGTTCAGGGTGTTTTTCATCTGCACTGGCTTGCCTTTGTCCCTTGTCACAGATTTTCTGTCACAGACCCCAAGGATCATTGTGTAAACCAGCTTGTTTTGGGACGTATCTACCACGATTCGTATTTGTAGGGTGTAGGGGCCTGTCTATGAAAATCCACATCGCTAGAAACAGAGACACTCATCATGTTTACTGGGTTTTATTTTGCCAATATTTAACATTCTTCTCTTGTAATTACCACAGGGAGTTACAAATTTCAAAGTTATAATTGAGGCAAACTTTTCACTTAAAATTTTTTTTTCCAGTGTGTTGGCTTTTCAGCCTCTAAGGTATCTTAAACTAGTATAGCGAGTCTGATGTTGGAAACAGATAAGTGGTATGTAACCAATGAGAGAAGCCTCAGGAGCATTTTAGAAAGGCATGGGATGGTTTGTGAGGAGAATAAATTCTCAACAAGTTTGGGTTGTTAATCGAGTCTAGGAGGCCAATAAGTATTTTTTGAAGGGCATAGTAAATTGAGATCTGAGTTGACACCCTGAACTGGATTGCAGGATTATTCTGGCTGTTTTTATGACTGATTCAGATCACTGCTACCTGGACTTGATCATGTTTTCAGTATCCATTTAAATAATTCTTGACCTATTTCATATCATTGTTTGCTTTGAGTACACAAAATCTTCTCCTACAGAATAGTTTATTAAAAACATTCAAATAAATTGATATTGCTGTTTTAAAGGTTTTCTTTTGCTTTGTTTCTATTAGAAGAAATTTTTTTTTTTAAATACATGGCTTTAAATTTATTTATTTATTTATTTATTTAGGCTGTAGTGGGTCTTCGTTTCTGTGCGAGGGCTTTCTCTAGTTGCGGCGAGCGGGGGCCACTCTTCATCGCGGTGCGCGGGCTTCTTCCGTTGCGGAGCACAGGCTCCAGACGCGCAGGCTCAGCAGTTGTGGCTCATGGGCCTAGCCGCTCCGTGGCATGTGGGATCTTCCCGGACCGGGGCACGAACCCGTGTCCCCTGCATTGGCAGGCGGACTCTTAACCACTGTGCCACCAGGGAAGCCCCTAGAAGAATTTTTAAAATCACTATTTAAAGTAGGAAACATGAGGACAGTGGCCTTGAAACTTTTTGATTGTATTCTATTAGTAAAAATGCTTTAAGCATTCACCAATGGTATTTGTATATTTTTTATTCTATAAAGTATATGCATCTTTTGTTATATATTCTGTATATTATAAATCAGAAAACTTAATTGGGTTGTGATAAATATAAAATATGGTTTTAATGTAGATTATATTTTATAAAAATAAATGTATCTTTAATGAGAGCAATGTAATTGACTGACTTACAGTCTTTGAAAAATTTTCAGTGACAGTGTTATGATTGATTATGCTTCGTCATTTTAAAAAAATCTTAGTTTAGTCATTTGCAGAGACGTGGATGGATCTAGATACGGTCATACAAAGTGAAGTAAGTCAGCAAGAGAAAAACAAATATCATATATATTAACGCATATATGTGGAATCTGAAATAATTGGTATAGACGATCTTTGTAAATAGATGATTTACAAAGCAGAAATAGAGACACAGACGTAGAGAACAAATGTATGGATACGAAGGGGGAAAGGCGGGGGGGTGGGATGAATTGGGAGATTGATACTATGTATAAAATAGATAACTAATGAGAACCTACTGTGTAGCACAGGGAACGCTGCTCAATGCTCTGTGGTGACCTAAATAGGAAGGAAATCCAAAAGAGGGGATATATGTATAGCTGATTCACTTTGCTGTACAGCAGAAACTAACACAACATTGTAAAGCAACTATACTGCAATAAAAATTAAAAACAAACAAAAAAAATCTTAGTTTAATACTTAGTAATACAATGATTCAGAAGTCTAAGTTCAGTTTATTTTTATATTTAGTTTTAATGTTTGTCATAGTTGAAAATATGCCTCACAAGGATATGTCAATCCCAACTGAAGAAATAAATTGTTGACTATATTTTCTAAATAACAGTGTTCATTTCTCAGTTCCATCTACCAATTTTGCCAAGGTTTTTTTCAGAAATACAGCTGGCAGTTTTTCATCTTACCTGAAGTCAGCTGGTCCCTACTAATTGGAAAGCTGGGCATTTTAATATTTTAAAAGAATAGGTTAAAAATCCACTCAGACTTTCATGGGGAATATTTTCAAACAGATTAGGAAATTTTATTTCCAAGTTTAAACTGTATGGCTATGTGAGTATTTATAGTTTTTGGCAACAAAACCCACATAACTCTGAAAATATTTCCAAATATCCATTTTCAAAATGCTCACTTCAAAAGGCTTTCACATGGATTATTGAAGTGTCACATTTACTTTGAAGGAAGAGCTTATATATTAAAAAAAAAACACCTGCTACATAGACACTACTGACATCCACTTGTCATAGAGCAGGTCAGCAAATTTAGAACATTTGCCTTTTTTGTAAACAGCAATGCATAACTAATCTTCGAGTTTAGAAGCAAGTAGTTCACTCTGATAATCAGAAAATCTTTGTGTGGGAAAAGGTTTTCCAGGTCACACACCATCTTATTATGAAGAGTTGTAAATATTTTACAATTTAAAATAATATACTCTGTAAATCCATGTAGATGGTCAAATATAAAAGGTAATACATTGAAATGTGAAAGCAAATATAGGAACCAAGTAACCACTGTCAATATTTCTGTCTTAAAACTCCCAGTTTTACCTCAGGTGCCTTATCAGTATTATGGTCATATGAAATGTGGAGTGAGTGAAGGCATTAATGTCAATCCAAGTCTTAAATATTACTAAAGATAAATTTATTTCTTATTTTTTAATTAAAAAAGTTAAATATAAATAGAACTTTTGAATTTTTTTCCCACATGTGTCCTCTGCTTTGGAGACCACTTCTTGAGGTTATCAGATTCACTGTTCTACCCAGAATCACGGGAATGGTTTTGTTGTCAGCTCAGCCAGTGGTTTTATATAGCGATAAGATAATTTTTGGATATCTCTTCTTTTCTATTGAATGCACTGAATGAGAGTCTACGTGTAACTCCTTACTACTTCATTAGATGCAACTCAATGAATCTCTAAAGAAATATTTTTAAAAAGTTAAAATATAGGAAAGGTTATAATTTAGTACACAAGAAAAGAAATTTAATGCAAAAATCTAAAGAAAGCAGAAGGAATTAATCATTTTCTTTTGAAAGCCCTCTTATATACAGAACATAGCTTAATCATTTGGCTATGGCAGGATTTAGAGTACTTTTCTAGAGCTCTTTTATTTAATTCAATTTCTGAGTGAAATTGTTTAGAAACTGTTGTATATTAGTTTTCATCTTGTGGCTGAAATCTCAACATTGCTCTTCTTTTCTCTAGAAAGGTTCTGCATTACAAATGTTATCGTTCACCTGTCTTTAGAACTGTGCTGTTCAATATGAGAACCACAGGCTACATATGGCTACTGAAATGAAAATCAATTAAAATTAAACAAAATTAAGAATTCAGGTCCTTAGCCTCATTAACCTGATTTGAAATATATAGTAGCCACATGGAACCATTGGACACTGGACAATTAGTGGACAAGCTGGGCTCTTGAATATGGCCTAGCTTATACTGTAGTCAAACCACACAAACTATTGAAACCTTTCAAATGCCTGAATTTCCTTATATGGGTGACTCAGTAACATTGCCTTTAAATTCACTAAGGGACATTTAAGGACAAACTTGAAATGAATTTTGGCTTACGTAATCATTCTTATGATCTACTGTGTTAACTCAATTGAAAATAAGTAATGATAAACCTGCAAACTATTTTTAATGCCATTATTTTACACTGAAAACTAAAAAAATCTTCCGGTAAATGGCGAAAAGTAAATACTGGTAATCTTCTAGACATTTAAATTTCCACTGAGTTTGTAGTAAAACTTCTGTTTTCTCTCATTACCAATACAAAATGTGATTAATGTGAAATCACACTCTTCTGCTAAGATGTAGGGCAGTGATCAGGTGTTCACTGGTGCCTAGCACAGTGCCTGGTACATATATTGAATTAATGGAGGCAACCTGCTCTGTGGGTAGATGGCCTCCTTATAATAATATATAGTTATTGCTTTTGATTTCTCCCACTGGAATTGCTCAAAATAAAGTTAAACTTTTTTTTTTTCTTCACAGCAGCCACTCAGATATTTGAAGACCGCTGTCAGCCTGCTTCTAAGTCTTTCTTTTAGGCTAAATATCTTCTGTTTCAGTCAAGTATTGTTTTACTAGGTTTAACCAAAAGAGGCCATACCACTACTGGATGACTCCCCATTTGTTTTTGAACTTGTGAAGACCTAACTTGTTTGATTTTGTTACATAGTCCTTTCTAAAATTAATGGAAAACTGATTATATTTTCAGAGTTTTCATTATGCTCCTGAAAGTTATTTGGACTAGATATTCTGGACTTGCTCCAAAACTAGAGTTAGGAAATAGTATTCCAAAATAACTGTACTGGGGTGCCTAATAAGTCAGTTAAGGGAAAGCTGACTCTCTGTTTTTTTTAATTTTATTTTTTTTAACATTTAATTTTATATTGGATTATAGTTGATAAACAGTGTTGTGTTAGTTTCAGGTGTACAGCGAAGTGATTCAGTTATACATATACATGTATCTATCCTTTTTCAAATTCTTGTTCAGAGCTGGCTTTCTTGTTCAGAGAAAGATGTTTCCAGCAACAGAGCAAGGGTTCACCAGTGGCTATTGCCATCTTGTGGTTGGGGGAAAGGGAGAAAGAGAGAGGGGATTTTGCAGGGCTTATAAAAACTTCATGCAACATTGGCTATATGGTTGGAGTAGGTGCCTCTTAAGTATCTTTGCAACCCGAAGGTTTTATACTTCTAGCAAACTGTAAAGGGAACAACTGAAAGGTGTTTCCATCCAAAGGCAATGCTCTGACTATCCTTGCATTGGCAATACCTTGAATTCTCACATTGCATGTGATTGTGCCTGCAAAACTTGAGATTTTCTTATTTTGCTCTATGGTAATGATAAAGCAAACTGCTATTCATCATTGGCGCCTTCATTCAAGCTACCTTATAGTATTTGATTTCCACTTAACTCATTAAGCACTTTGGCGATGGTTATGGACGACTAACACATTCTGACGGAAGTGAAGGAAAAGCCAAAACATGTTTAGTTGACTTTAGGTTGCGAATCTGGGATGATGTGAGCCAGAAAGGAGGCAATATAGAGGAGTATCATTTTTTTCTCTAATTTGCTTCTTTTGCTTATGAAGGAATCAGATACTAGATACCTTAGAGGAGAAGATAAATCCATTTTTTCCACTGTGACAGGGTCATGATATTCGGTATCTGCTCTTGAATAACACTCCTTTGTATACATTCCATGTCACTAGATTGTATCACCAACCTTCTTGAACTTGCTGATCTAATGTTGGGACCTTTGAAGTATTTGCATTAGAATGTACAAAGGGGGAGCACATCCTGTCTATTTAAGGTAAATAGACTCTTTCTCTAGATCTGTCTGTTTATCTCATGTCTATATCTCTATCTGTCTATTTGAGACAAAAAACTATTAAATCTTGATTTATAGCTTTCTACTTTATCAACTTTATGGACTACATAAAATGTTTTTTTAAAAAAACCCTTACAAGATCTTATTCATAAGATCTCTTACCAGTAGTGTAGGTAAAGGCACTTTTGATAATATTTGCTAGTAATTAAGTTTTCTTTAGCCCAAGCCTGAAAAGTCTATAAGACGCCAAAAGTGAAGTGTCCCTTTGATACAAGTTTGTTTTTCAATCTCTAAGAAAATAATTATTTCATAAAAAAAAGACGTATCCATTTCATAATTAGAGTGTGAGTTACGTATTATTGTTATTCCCATTATCTAGATGAGAAAATTAAGACTTAGAGTGGTTTAAGTAACTTGACTGAGGTCATAAATCTAGTAAATAGTATTTCAGGAATTTAAACTATAGGAAGGTACTATGGGTGACATATGATTGTTTGGAAAGAGAATCACTGACTGGTAATGGCCCATGGGCTGATACTGTTAGTCTTGTGGTTTTACCCATGCGAGTTCAGCCAAGAGGCATGCTGGAATCTTACTTAACTAATCGGTTAGGAGTATACCAATCAGGAAGAAGTGATCTAGCTCTCAGGTGGCCAAAACAAATTTCCAAGAGGGTATGGCAAGCTCACATAGAAATTTGGATTAGGATCAATATACAAGTGCTTCCATCTTACAGGTGTGTGAGCGGCAGCAGCAGAAGCTTCTTGCCAGTGGTGGTACTCTTGTTTCAATGTATGGCAGTGATTTGGGATGGTAGAAATGTCCAGTTTGAAACTGAACCCAAGGGATAAGATCCATCTCCTTAGATAGAAGTTGGTGAGGGCTGTACACATTGTCTGGGCATCAGTTAAGAGGGCAGGTGTTAAGGAAAGGGACCTATTCCTTGCAGGGAGTTAGAATACAAATCAGAATGTAGGAATAAAACTAAGGTGAATATGGAGGATTGCAACTCATTGGGTACAGGGATGCCGAGGGGATCTACTGTGTTTATGATAATATATAAATACATTTTAGACTCTAACTATTGCTGAAGATAAACACCTAAAATACTCCCAAACTTCTCTATGATCAGGGGTTAGAATGGGGCAGAGCTTAAAGGTGGGCATGTGCATATACATATGCAGCATATGCAGCTAGGCTAGGGTAGGCTGGGGCAAGGAGATCGACTTACATCCAACAATGCATATGAACTCAAAGTACTAGATTGCTTGATCTTTTCAATGCGGTGAGAGAACATCTGATGAAATATGAAGTTAGTGAACAGATTTGGAGTATGTAGCTAAATTTATAATGGAGTCAATCAGGGAAAAAAACCCTCTACCTATTAAACCATTGCTTTTGTCATTTTCAGTAGCAGAAAAATTGCTACTTGTCCAATTCTGGATATGAGAGGCAATCAGAATATACAGTGAGTGCCTGAGGGTGACTTTTTAGGGGTTAAATATAGCTTTGCATCATTAGCTTATGTGGGAAAAAAATCCCATTATGACAGCAAATCAGATCTAATCTGGCACTCCCTCTGCTACAATTATATAAAATATGGTGGAAGCTTGTCAAAGCTTTCGGTGAGAAATGAGGCTACTGATGCTTGGCAGCCCCCTTTTGAGCACAGTGAAGAATCATGTTGCTTAGCTACAGCCCTTGGCTGATTTAGAAAGCTTTAACTGACTGTATTATACAAGAGTTAAACTCTATTCTTGATTTTTTTTTCCCTAAGAGAAAAAACCTTATTTACCACCTTCTTATTTTTGGGGTATCTTTACCAAGTCATTTACGTCTATTCACCCAGGACACGTTTCGATTTATCATTGTTTTTCCCTCCCCAGGGTTTATAGATTGAGAGAGAACAAGTGGGTGGTTGGTGATACAAGCAGAACATAAAGTATTGAAATAATAACTTAAATGCTTTTGCCGGCAAAGTAATGTGCAAGTGTCTATTTAAATTTTTTTTTTTTTTCACTTGAAGTCATTGTATTTTTCCCTTCTTTCTGCTTATTCATAGTTTGAGTTGCTATTGTCTTTATAATGCACAAGAATGTATAACATTTAATTATATTTTTGTATTTCAAAACGTAAACTGACATAGGTGTATGGAAAAGTATAAGGAGCAGTGAATGAAACAGGAGTAAGTGTGTGGGCTGGAATTGGAACCAAAACACTGAAAACAGAAGGATTAAGGGGAAAAACAAAGAAGAACTGTAAATGGAGAGGTTTACAGCAATTATTGTACATGAAGTAGAAAAGTGTAAAGGGGGAAATGTCAGATGTGTCAGAGACCATTTCAATGGGATAAAAATACTCAAGGACTCTTAAGTCTGGAGGAGATTCTAAAAGACTTTTGGTTCATGCTGTCTCCAGAAGGAATATTTTTTATACTGTTCTAAATATGTAGATATCCACTTATTTTTATAGCTCTTCGGGAAAGAGAGCTGTCTCTAAGCAATGCTTTCTAACATCTTACCATAATTATTGTAATGAAGTAGAGCCATGACCTAATCTTGATTATGTAATTATTCAGTAGATTTTACTATTGACTTGTCAGTACAATCTGTTTTATACATGCAAAAACAATTTTTCCTGCTTTACAGTTCCCTGATTACCTGCAGGAAAGCCTATAGAGTTGATTCTATATTTACATTCAGAAATAGGATAATGGTTAATTGTCTCTACAGGCTTGGCTCCATCATGATTCTAATTCTGTTGAAGCCCAGATTTCATAGACTTAGAAGCTAAACCACTTCGTTTATGGGTTTTGTTTTTATGCTGGTCTGCAAATCACCTTCATTTGCCACCTTTTAAAATATGTTTGTGTAATATCATCATTTTCAAAGTGTGATCCTGGAACCCCTCAACTGAGGACCCCTGGGGGTCCTCAAGACCCTATTAAGGAAGCCTGTGAAGTTAAACCTTTTTGTAATAATTTTCATATTAATTCAGAGACATTATTTGCCTTTTGAACTCTATTCTCATGGGTGTACAGAGGCTTCATAAGATCTGATATAGAAACAGGTTGAATGCAGAAAGGAATATGAGAATCTAGTTGTCTTCTAATAAGCCAGACTTTAAGGAGATTTGCAGAAATGTAAAACAATGATACTTTTCTTGCTAAGTTTTTTATTTTTGGAAAATACTGTTATTTTTCATAAATACATTATTTATGTTAACATGTAATGAGCTTATCGCTGTTTTAAAATGAATTAATAAATATTTTGGAAATTTCTCCATTTAATATTTAAGATGGTAAATAACAATGGATATAACCAACATAAATAAAAGCTCTTTGATATTCTCAATAATTTTCAAGAGTGTAAAGGGGTCCCAAGATCAAAAATTTGAGAGGTCCAATCTGGTCTGTTTCTCAGCTCCTGCATGATTCTGACCTTGACTCCACTTCCTGGTTTCTATGCTTTCTCTCCCTTACTTTGATGATTCTACTGACAGATTTCTGTATCCCACTTCTCCCCTCCATCTTCCCTCCTGATAATTTCAGCCTCAGACTCCACTGAACCTTTAGCCTAGTGTCATTAGAATTGGTAGATGACAGAAGGACAGTGATCACATTAGTTTGAATGGCAATCTGTCTAAAATAAAATTTCACATATTAAGTTTGATATGTATTTCTAACTATAGTGACTGCATTACAGGTAAAAATCTTCATGTATTATTTCACTTATTAGTTTGAATAAAAAAGACACTTTTAGGATTTTGATTTTGATTTCATTTTTTAACAAATTTGACCAAAACGTCAAATAGTGGAATATACCGTATTTTATCCTTTGAATTTCGTGTTGAAATTTTAAATGTAACTTAAAAGTCATTTATACACTAAAGCACATAGAACTGTATAGGATTCTGCAGCCTTAAGTATGTATAAAGGCCAGTGTGTCTGTTTAGTTAGTGCCGTTTATTAATAAATGGCATATTGAAGTTATGCCTGAAAATTTTCTTCTTAAGATTGGTCTGAAATTTTACTCCTATCATGTGGTAAGCTGGTCAACAACGATTTAATTTTTGTTTTTAATTAACGAATTGCAAATTTGGTAAACATCATTTTTTTTTTTTCTGTTCAGTCAAGATAGTCTTTGGACCAAATGAATACCATACATGTGTAAAATTAAAAGTGAATTTAGTATTTTATTCCTTTGTTGAATAGAGATCCCAGAATCTTTTTTTTTAACGTGGAAGACTTCACAAAGCTTTTTTTAAACATGTTAAATATTTGGTTGACAGCTATACCATGTTTTGTTACCCCTGCAACAGTGATACATATGTTGTTGAATGAGGGTGAGTGGAAATGAAATCCTGCACCTTTTTTCCTCTGTCAGGGTTGATTAGATTTTGAATTACAAAAGTGCTTGGGGAACTCTACTCAATACTCTGTAATGGCCTATATGGGAAAAGAATCTAAAAAAAAAAAGAGTGGATGTATGTATATGTATAACTGATTCACTTTGCTGTACACCTGAAACTAACACAACATTGTAAATCAACTATACTCCAATAAAAATTAAAAAAAATAAAAAAAGTTTGATAGCCAGGGTCTCTCTGGTGGCAATGTGTTCAGCTTTTTCCCCTTTTCCTCACTCCCACAACCAGTCACTTGTGAGTTCTTGTCAGTTCTACCTCAGTATCTCATCAATTTGTTTTCTTCCTCATTCTTTTTTTTTTCTACGAAAGTCCTTATTCTTTATTTATTAATTTTCTGATATTCATGTGATATTGCTAAATTTCCAGTTGTTTTCATTCATTTATTTATTTATTTTAACATCTTTATTGGAGTATAATTGCTTTACAATGTTGTGTTAGTTTCTGCTATATAACAAAGTGAATCACCTGTAAGTTTACATATATCCACATATCCCCTCCCTCTTGCAGTTCCCTCCCACCCTCGGTATCCAACCCCTCTAGGTGGTCACAGAGCACTGACCTGATCTCCCTGTGCAATGCAGCTGCTTCTCACTAGCTATCTATTTTACATTTGGTAGTGTATATATGTCAGTGCTACTCTCTCACTTCGTCCCAGCTTACCCTTCCCCCTCCCCATGTCCTCAAGTCCATTCTCTAAGTCTGCGTTTTTATTCCTGTCCTGCCCTTAGGTTCATCAGAACCTTTTTTTTTTTTTTTTAGATTCCATATATATGTGTTAGCATACGGTATTTGTTTTTCTCTTTCTGACTTACTTCACTCTGTACGACAGACTCTAGGTCCATCCACCTCAGTACAAATAACTCAATTTCATTTCTTTTTATGGCTGAGTAATATTCCATTGTAATATGTGCCACATCTTCTTTATCCATTCATCTGTCGATGGACACTTAGGTTGCTTCCATGTCCTGGCTATTGTGAATAGTGCTGCAATGAACATTGTGGTACATGACTCTTTTTGAATTATGGTTTTCTCAGGGTATATGCCCAGTAGTGGGATTGCTGGGTCGTATGGTAGTTCTATTTTTAATTTTTTAAGGAACCTCCATACTGTTCTCCATAGTGGCTGTATGAATTTACATTGCCACCAACAGTGCAAGAGGGTTGCCTTTTCTCCATACCCTCTTCAGCATTTGTTTGTAGATTTTTTGATGATGGCCATTCTGACTGGTGTGAGATGATATCTCACTGTAGTTTTGATTTGCATTTCTCTAATGATTAATGATGTTGAGCATTCTTTCATGTGTTTGTTGGCAATCTGTATATCTTCTTTGGAGAAATGTGTATTTAGGCCTTCTGCCCATTTTTGGATTGGGTTGTTTGTTTTTTTGATATTGAGCTGCATGAGTTCCTTGTATGTTTTGGAGATGAATCCTTTGTCATTTGCTTCATTTGCAAATATTTTCTGCCATTCTGAAGGTTGTGAGGTGATACCTCATTATAGTTTTGATTTGCATTTCTCTAATGATTAGTGATGTTGAGCATCCTTTCATGTGTTTGTTGGCAATCTGTATATATTCTTTGAAGAAATATCTATGTAGATCTTCTACCTATTTTTGGATTGGGTTGTTCTTTTGATATTGAGCTGCATGAGTTACTTGTATATTTTGGAGATTAATCCTTTGTCAGTTGCTTCGTTTTGCAAATATTTTGTCCCATTCTGAGGGTTGTCTTTTCATCTTGTTTATGGTTTCCTTTGCTGTGCAAAAGCTTTGAAGTTTCATTAGGTCCCATTTATTTATTTTTGTTTTTATTTCCATTTCTCTAGGAGGTGGGTCAAAAAGGATGTTGCTGTGATTTATGTCATAGAGTGTTCTGCCTATGTTTTCCTCTAAGAGTTTGATAGTGTCTGGCCTTATATTTAGGTCTTTAATCCATTTTGAGTTTATTTTTGTATATGGTGTTAGGAAGTGTTCTAATTTCATTCTTTTACATGTAGCTCTCAGGTTTCCCAGTGCCACTTATTGAAGAGGCTGTCTTTTCTCCATTGTATATTCTTGCCTACTTTATCAAAGATAAGGTGACCATATGTGCGTGGGTTTATCTCTGGGCTTTCTATCCTGTTCCATTGATCTATATTTCTGTTTTTGTGTCAGTACCATACTGTCTTGATTATTGTAGCTTTGTGGTATAGTCTGCAGTGACAGAGCCTGATTCCTCCAGCTCCGTTTTTCTTTCTCAGGATTGCTTTGGCTATTCAGGGTCTTTTGTGTTTCCATACAAATTGTGAAATTCTTTGTTCTAGTTCTGTGAAAAATGCCATTGGTAGTTTGATAGGGATTGCAATGAATCTGTAGATTGCTTTGGGTAGTATAGTCATTTTCACAATGTTGATTCTTCCAATCCAAGAACATGTTATATCTCTCCATCTGTTGGTATCATCTTTAATTTCTTTCATCAGAGTCTTGTAGTTTTCTGCATACAGGTCTTTTGTCTCCTTAGGTAGGTTTATTCCTAGGTATTTTATTCTTTTTGTTGCAGTGGTAAATGGGAGTGTTTCCTTAATTTCTCTTGCAGATTTTTCATCGTTAGTATATAGGAATGCAAGGGATTTCTGTGCATTAATTTTGTATCCTGCTACTTTACAAAATTCATTGATTAGCTCTAGTAGTTTTCTGGTAGCATCTTTAGGATTCTCTATGTATAGTATCATGTCATCTGGAAACAGTGACAGCTTTACTCTTTCTTTTCCGATTTGGATTCCTTTTATTTCTTTTTCTTCTCTGATTGCTGTGGCTAAAACTTTTGAAACTATGCTGAATAATAGTGGCGAGAGTGGGCAACCTTGTCTTGTTCCTGATCTTAGAGGAGGTGGTTTCAGTTTTTCAACATTGAGAACAATGTTGCCTGTGGGTTTGTCATATATGGCCTTTATTATGTTGAGGTAGGTTCCCTCTATGCCCACTTTCTGGAGAGTTTTAATCAAAAATGGGTGTTGAATTTTGTCAAAAGCTTTTTCTGCATCTATTGAAATGATCATATGGTTTTTCTCCTTCAATTTGTTAATATGGTGTATCACATTGATTGATTTGCATATATTGAAGAATCCTTGCATTCCTGGGATAAACCCCACTTGAACATGGTGTATGATCCTTTTAATGTGCTGTTGGATTCTGTTTGCTAGTATTTTGTTGAGGATTTTCACATCTATATTCGTCAGTGATATTGGTCTTTAGTTTTCTTTTATGTGACATCTTTGTCTGGTTTTGTTATCAGGGTGATGGTGGCCTTGTAGAATGAGTTTGGGAGTGGTTCTCCCTCTGCTATTTGTTGGAAGAGTTTGAGAAGGATAGGTGTTAGCTCTTCTGAAAGTGTTTGATAGAATTCACCTGTGAAGCCATCTGGTCCTGGGCTTTTGTTTGTTGGAAGATTTTTAATCACAGTTTCAATTTCAGTGCTTGTGATTGGTCTGTTCATATTTTCTGTTTCTTCCTGGTTCAGTCTTGGAAGGTTATACCTTTCTAAGAATTTGTCCATTTCTACCAGGTTGTCCATTTTATTGGCATAGAGTTGCTTGTAGTAGTGTCTTAGGATGCTTTGTATTTCTGTGGTGTCTGTTGTAACTTCCCCTTTTTCATTTCTAATTTTATTGATTTGAGTCCTCCCCCTCTTTTTCGTGATGAGTCTGGCCAATGGTTTATCAATTTTGTTTATCTTCTCAAAGAACCAGCTTTTAGTTTTGTTGATCTTTGCATTGTTTCCTACATTTCTTCTTCATTTATTTCTGATCTGATCTTTATGATTTCTTTCCTTCTGCTAACTTTGGGGTTTTTTTGTTCTTCTTTCTCTAACTGCTTTAGGTGTAAGGTTAGGTTGTTTATTTGAGATTTTTCTTGTTTCTTGAGGTAGGATTGTATTGCTGTAAACTTCCCTCTTAGAACTCCTTTTGCTGCACCCCATAGGTTTTGGGTCATCGTGTTTTCATTGTCATTTGTTTCTAGGTACTTTCTGATTTCCTCTTCGATTTCTTCAGTGATCTCTTGGTTATTTAGTAGCGTATTGTTTAGACCCATGTGCTTGTATTTTTCACAGATTTTTTTCCTGTAATTGATATCTAGTGTCATAGCGTTGTGGTCAGAAAAGATACTTGATACAATTTCAGTTTTCTTAAATTTACCAAGGCTTGATTTGTGACCCAAGATATGATCTATCCTGGAGAATGTTCCATGAACACTTGAGAAGAAAGTGTATTCTGTTGTTTTTGGATGGAATGTCCTATAAATATCAATTAAGTCCATCTTGTTTAATGTATCATTTAAAGCTTGTGTTTCCTTATTTATTTTCATTTTGGATGATCTGTCCATTGGTGAAAGTGGGGTGGTAAAGTCCCCTACTATTATTGTGTTACTGTCGATTTCCCCTTTTATGGCTGTTAGCATTTGCCTTATATATTGAGGTGCTTCTATGTTGGGTGCATAAATATTTACAATTGTTACATCTTCTTCTTGGATTGTTCCCTTGATCATTATGTAGTGTCCTTCTTTGTCTCTTGTAATAGTCTTTATTTAAAGTCTATTTTGTGTGATATGAGAATTGCTACTCCAGCTTTCTTTTGATTTCCATTTGCTTGGAATATCTTTTTCCATCCCCTCACTTTCAGCCTCTGTGTGTCCCTAGGTCTGAAGTGGGTCTCTTGCAGACAGCATATATACGGGTCTTGTTTTTGTATCCATTCAGCCAGTCTATGTCTTTTCGTAGGAGCATTTAATCCATTTACATTTAAGGTAATTATCGATATGTATGTTCCTATTACCATTTTCTTAATTGTTTTGGGTTTGTTTTTGTAGGTCTTTTCCTTGTCTTGTGTTTCCTGCCTAGAAAAGTTCCTTTAGTGTTTGTTGTAAAGCTGGTTTGGTGGTGCTGAATTCTCTTAACTTTTTTTTTTTAAATATATTTATTTTATTTATTTAATTTTTGGCTGCGTTGGGTCTTCATTGCTGCATGCAGGCTTTTATCTAGTTGTGGCTCGTGGGGACTGCTCTTCATTGCAGTGTGTGAGCTTCTCATTGTGGTGGCTTCTCTTTTTGCAGAGCACAGGCCCTGGGCACACGGGCTTCAGTAGTTGAGGCACATGGGCTCAGTAGTTGAGGATTATGGGCTCTAGAGCGCAGGCTCAGTAGTTGTGGCGCATGTGCTTAGTTGCTCTGTGACATGTGGGATCTTCCCAGACCAGGGCTTGAACCCGTGTCCCCTGCATTGGCAGGCGGATTCTTAACCACTGCTCCACCAGGGAAGCCCAATTCTCTTAACTTTTGCTTGTCTGTAAAGGTTTTAATTTCTCTGTCAAATCTGAATGAGATACTTGCTGGGTAGAGTAATCTTGGTTGTAGGTTTTTCCCTTTCATCCCTTTAAATATGTCCTGCCACTCCCTTCTGGCTTGCAGTGTTTCTGCTGTAAGACCAGCTGTTAACATTATGGGGATTCCCTTGTATGTTATTTGTTGTTTTTCCCTTGCTGCTTTTAATATTTTTACTTTGTATTTAATTTTTGATAGTTTGATTAATATGTGTCTCGGCGTGTTTCTCCTTGGATTTATCCTGTATGGGACTCTCTGTGCTTCCTGGATGTGATTGACTATTTCTTTTCCCATGTTAGGGAAGTTTTCAACTATAATGTCTGCAAATATTTTCTCAGATCGTTTCTTTTTCTCTTCTTCTTCTGGGACCCCCTACAATTCGAATGTTGGCATGTTTAATGTTGTCCCAGAGGTCTCTGAGACTGTCCTCAATTCTTTTCATTCTTTTTTCTTTATTCTGCTCTGTGGTAGTTATTTCTACTATTTTATGTTCCAGGTCACTTATTCGTTCTTCTGTCTCAGTTATTCTGCTATTGATTCCTTCTAGAGAATTTTTCATTTCATTTATTGTGTTGTTCATCATTGTTTGTTTGTACTTTAATTCTTTTAGGTCCTTGTTAAACGTTTCTTGTATTTTCTCCATTCTGTTTCCAGGATTTTGGATCATCTTTACTATCATTACTCTGAATTCTTTTTTAGGTAGACTACCTATTTCCTCTTCTTTTGTTTGGTCTGGTGATTTTTACTTTGCTTCTTCATCTGCTGTGTGTTTCTCTGTCTTCTCATTTTGCTTCACTTACTGTGTTTGGGGTCTCCTTTTCGCAGGCTGCAGGTTCGTAATTCCTGTTGTTTTTGGTGTCTGCCCCCAGTGTGTAAGGTTAGTTCAGTGGGTTGTGTAGACTTCCAGGTGGAGGGGACTGGTGCCTGTGTTCTGGTGAATGAGGCTGTATCTTGTCTTTCTGATGGGCAGGACGGTGTCTGGTGGTGTATTTTGGGGTGTCTGTGAACTTATTATGATTTTAGTCAGCCTTTCTGCTAATGGGTGGGGTTGTGTTCCTGTCTTGCTAGTTGTTTGGCATAGGGTTTTCAGCACTGGAGCTTGCTGGTCATTGAGTGGAACTGGGTCTTAGCATTGAGACGGAGGTCTCTGGGAGAGCTTTCGCTGATTGATGTTACGTGGGGCCGGGAGATCTCTGGTGGACCAATGTCCTGAACGCGGCTCTCCCACCTCAGAGGCTCAGGCCTGACACCCGACCGGAGCACCAAGATCCTGTCAGCCACACGGCTTTGGGAAGTCTGAGGCCTTCTGCCAGCGTTCAGTAGGTGTTCCACATGTAGATGTATTTTTGATGTATTTGTGGGGAAGAAGGTGATCTCCATGTCTTACTCTTGAAGGTTACCCTCTTCTCTCATTGTTACTACAACTGACTTAGTTCTAGTGTTAGTTGTTTCTTGCTTGGACGTTTGTAGTACTCTCCTCTTGTCTTCAGTCTTATTCTTCTTCAGTTCATTGTCTGTGCTGCTGCCAATGTGATTTTTAAAAAATTGATGTGATTATGTTGTCCTGTATTTTTTTTTTTTTTTGATATTGTGTCACATAGTAGTTAAAAGTGCTGACTTCGGATTGAGACTGCCTGAGTTTGTTAACCTTTCTATGCCTCCAGCTTCTTTAAATGGGAATTATTCTCTGATGTATGCAAAATGCTTTGCATGTACATTCTCTGTAAATATTAGCTATTTTCCATAGCACTTTATATGCTTGAAATTATTTATAATTATTTATGTCTGTCTTCTGTGCTAGACTATAAGCTCCAGCAGGGCAGAAACCACATCAGTTATGTTCATCATTGTATCTCAAGTGCCATAACAATGTCTGTAATAAAGGCACTCAACAAATATTTGCAGTTGACTGCGTAATATTCTTCAGTGACTCTCCTTAATCTCTGTGATAAAAGCCACCTTATGTACATGGCTTTCTAAATCTAAATTTCTTCTCATTCTACAATACCCGGTTACTTGTCTTCCATGATTCTACTGTGGTGTTTCATGTCTCCATGCATATATTTGCACATGCTCTTCCTTTGGAATAACATACTGTTTCTCACTTTGGCCACCTGAAAGTTCCTGCGTATTCTTGGAGTCCTAGGTTTTGATCTTCTGTGACCCCTTGGCAGCCTTTTCCCCAATTCAGGCAGAGCAAGTTCTCCCTTATGTGCAGCTCTAGTGCATTGTTCATATTTTAATTTTAATACCTATAATGCTGTATTAAAATGACTTGATTACTCTTAATTACAATGGTTACTTTCATCAGATGCCTGCCCTATTATTGTGCCATATATATGTGTGTGTATACATATATGTATGTATATATGTTTGCGTGTCTGTGTGTTTGTATGTATGTATTGCATTTAATCCTCAAAGTAGTCCTAGAAAATACCTATTATTATTCCAATTTTACAGATGAGGGAACTGAGGCTCAGCTACTTAAAAAAATTAATACAGGTTACATCTTAATTAAGAATTTGGACTGATCAGTTGCTGATGCAAGAGTACCTTGAGGCAAGGGCTATGGCCTACTCATACATCTTATTTGTATGGCTGCTCTTGTAGTTTAATTTCATGTACAATATCATATTTGTGTTATACAGTATCTCTTATGGTGACTGTTTTCATCACTGTATCACATCCATAAGAAAGATTTAGATTAATTAGATTAATTCTGCCATAGCTTGCCAGGTAGTCCATCTTCCTTTAGGAATGGAAGATTCTAGGCATAGCCTGGTTACTCATAATACTCTTCCTATTATCTGAAAACCTTTTTGGATACTTAGATTGTAGGTCTAACTTTAATTTGTTTTATATTTTACTTCATTTATTTCATTTACTTATTGCAAGCAGTTCTATTAAAAATGAATAAGGGTTCAATTAAAATTATGGTTTTCTTATTAGGAAACTTCTATTATCACAAATACTATCATCAACTACTATTATTTTTAGAATCAAATAAAAACTCTGTAAATGCCACAATGACTTAGTTATGTGCTTTAGTTTCTATTGTTTTTCATTTGTGATAGATGCATTTTGTAAAAAGGGTGTAAAGAATTCAGAGTAGGTGGCTCTACAAATTGACTAGTGATTATTCTCAGTTCACCATTGTCAAGTATTTTTGTCACTTACCTAGATTTGAAAGAATGAATGAACACATGATGCTTTTAAAAACTGCATCTCTTTTTTAAAATAATTAATTAATTTATTTATTTTTGGCTGTGTTGGGTCTTCGTTTCTGTGCGAGGGCTTTCTCTAGTTGTGGCAAGCGGGGGCCACTCTTCATCGCGGTGCGCAGGCCTCTCACTATCGCGGCCTCTCTTGTTGCAGAGCACAGGCTCCAGACGCGCAGGCTCAGTAGTTGTGGCTCACAGGCCCAGTTGCTCCGCGGCATGTGGGATCTTCCCAGACCAGGGCCCAAACTCATGTCCCCTGCATTAGCAGGCAGATTCTCAACCACTGCGCCACCAGGGAAGCCTCCATCTCTTTCTTTTTGACATAAAAATAGAGAGCTTTACAAATACTATTCAGCTAAATCCATATAAATTCTCCTCCACAATCAAACTACCAAATTAAAAATTAGATTTTTTTTGATAGGAAGTTTTTCAGTATGTATAAATGTGTAATTGGAAATTTGTCAATTTTTAGCCTTCCCTTCCTATCTCCCTCACCCTCTTCTGTTTTTTTCATTTGCCTGTCTTTGCTTATTTTTTAATCTCTTGTGTTTTTTCCCTTTTTCCTGCCCTCTGCTCTCCTCCTTTTCTCCTTTCCTGTTCTTGTCTTTCTTTTCCTTTTTCTTTTTAAACTGTATTAATTCCCCGAAAGAAAAATGAAAGCTAGAACTTTTTTTTTTTTTTTTTTTTTAAGATTTATTTTTTTATTGATTAATTGATTGATTGATTGATTGCTATGTTGGGTCTTCGTTTCTGTGCTAGGGCTTTCTCTAGTTGTGGCAAGCGGGGGCCACTCTTCATCACGGTGCGCGGGCCTCTCACTGTCACGGCCTCTCTTGTTGCGGAGCACAGGCTCCAGACGCGCAGGCTCAGTAATTGTGGCTCACGGGCCCAGCCGCTCCGCGGCATGTGGGATCTTCCCAGACCAGGGCTCGAACCCGTGTCCCCTGCATTAGCAGGCAGATTCTCAACCACTGCGCCACCAGGGAAGCCCCTAGAACTTTTAATTTCCAATAAATGTTGGGCTAAGAAATAGTGCAACTTGGGCAAAGGTTCTAGGAGTCTCGAGCATTCCTAGAGCAGTGGGTGCGTATCTTTTAAAGTATGATTATACGTTTAATATCTGTTAGTTGAGAAAACATAATAAACTAATCATTTCATTACAGTAGTCTTATATACATTTGATAAATAAGATATAAATATCAAGATATGTTTTTAGTTTAAACTAGAACAATTTCTTGTTGTGGTTTCTTGAGCTTTTTGAGCTTCGTGAGGTGACTCCATGACTCCACAGAGGTTTATGAGCTGCAGCTTACACAGTAGTTTCAGAGAATTTTCGAATTTACTTTCTGACTCATCTAGTTCTGCTTTTAAAAATGCACATACAACTTAAACCAAATCAAGAATAGAATGTATTAGAAAACATGATTTGGTTCCATACGTGCCATGTGAAATACCAGTCCAGCAGCAGATCTTCTTTAAGCCTAGTAATATACCTCCAGAACACGATCCCATTTAGGTCTCTTGTTCAGGACTCCACAATTAGAATATATTCCATTGAATTCCTTCACACATTTAGCTTCACATATTTTGCAGGTGTCGTGGGCATGAAGATCAAGGAAATTTGATCCTTCTTGAGTTTTACAACTAAAAAAAGAGCTCAAGGAAAATATTATGAGGTCTGATTATACATGTCAATCACGTATTATAATTCATAACTGGAAAGATTATCCTCTGAGAATGCACATTTGTCTGTATGTTGCGGAGGTGCAAGTCAGTGGTGCAGGGGGGACGTGGAGTATTTGCGGAGTGAAGAAACTGGAAGGGAAATTGGAAGGGAAAGCCTGCCTCTGACATGAACTCCTTTTAATTTTCTTGAACTCTTGCTAATAAAGAGCTAGGTTTGAGCTTTCTTTAGGTGGGAGAGAAAAGACGAGGTGAGCTACTAGGGGGTTTCTTTTCCTTTATCAAATTCAAGGAGGTATTGAGTGGGAGATAGGGGTGAAAGCACCAGCATCAGTGACCAACCTCAAGATTGACCAGTTATGATTCAAGAAGTATTGTTATCACCAAGTTTGGGTGGCACATATTACGCTATATTTTCTCTTCTAGAGAAGCTATAAATTGTAAAGCTAATCTTGTTTAAATGTTTATGCCAGTAAACTTTAAAACATCTTTGTTTGAAATGTTTCCACCAGTAAGATTTAAGACATCTTTCTAGAGTCTTAAATTGGGCGTGTTATGGTCAGTTACACTTAAATTTATTTCTAATTTGGAAAAGAATGTTTGAATTGGTCTTCCTCTTCCAGCTATTTTTGTATTATGACTCCAATGTCAGTGTCTAAAGAAGCAAATGTGATTTGAAAATCAGTCTATCAATAGGGTGTTACCACTGTTGACAGCATAATTGGACATTTTATTTTTATAAAATTCTTCCAAAATTATAAAAGTAATATTTATTTAATCATGAAAACAATACGAAGACTAAAAAGGAGAAAAAAATTACCCCCTACATTTCCTCTTTTCACCAGCTTTGAACTGCACTCTTTTCCATACTCTTTCCAGTACTAAATGCTAGTTATTTTTTGTCAATTTGATGGGTAAAAAATACGTACTTAATTATTCCTGCAATTTATATTTCTTTAATAACTAATAAGGTTAAATGTGTGTGTACATGTATACATGTAAGTAAGTAATTCTGTGAATATAATGAAAAATATTACAATGTATATAATGTATCATTTCATATATATCATATATCATATCATATCATATCATATCTGGGTAGTTTGGTCCCGATAATATATATTTTCCTAAGACTTCCCCGTTATGCTATCTATAAGACTAGAAATTAAGCCTGGAAAAACAGAGAAATGGATATGTGACATTTCACTAGTAAAACATGAAGTGAGTTGGGCTTCTATTCATTAGAATTTCACTGTCCTTTTATCTAAAGCTAAAAGAGACTTAAGTTTTTTATTGGTGAACCCCCAAGTTGAATCTTCTCTGTCAGAGGTGGAAATCAAGAGATTTAAATGTTTTGTATATTCCTTGTACCAGTTATCAACTTATTTCCTCACTCCAAATCCATCCTTTTTTGCCCTGCTTTTGTGATACTGGATCTGAGCCCTGTAAACATTTCCCTTTTGCCATCTGGGACAGTATTAAGCTTTTCAGTAGTTGGCATTGGAGAGACACTGTGTGAAGAAGACTTTTCTTTCTGGTTCCAAAATGCTTTTTTCCCTGCTCTGATGGTGAGCTGCAGCCAGTGGAATGCAGGATACCCAGCGTCACATGCATCTCTCCTATGAGTTTTGATGGCACTCACAGGCATCTGAGGCAGAGGTGACTTGCCCACTCAAATGTGTACATATCAGTGCAAAGCCATCAAAACACAAAAAAACAAGGAAACATGAAAACACCAAAGAAACACAATCATTTCTCAGTAAGTAACCCCAAAGAACTGGAGATCTACAAGTTACTTGAAAAGGAATTCAAAATAATTATTTTAAGGAAGTTCAGTGAGATTCAAGGGAACACAGAGAGACAATTTGATGATCTCAGGAAAAAAATGCATGAACAAAATGAGAAGTTCATCAAAGGGATAGAAATCATAAAAAAGAACTTAACAGAAATTTTGGAGCTGATAAATACAACAAATTAAATGAAAAATGCAATAGAGAGCTTTAACATTAGGCTCAATTATTGCAGAACAAAGAATCTGTGAACTTGAAGACAGACCCCTCGATAATATCCAGTCATAGGAGAAAAAGGAATAAGAATGAAAAAACATGAAGAAAGCCTATGTGAATTACGGGATACCATAAGGCAAAACAACCTTCTCATTATAGAAGTCCCAGAAGAAGAGAGAAAAAGGGACAGAAAACTTATTTGAAGAAATAGTGGCTGAAACCTTCCAAAATCTGGGGAGAAATATGGACATCCAAGGACATGAAGCTCAAATATGCCCAAACAGATTCAACCCAAAGACATCTTCACAAAGTCTTAAAAATCAAAGACAGAATTTTGAAAGTAGCAAGAGAAAAATGAGTCATCACATAAAAGGGAACTCAGCAGATTTCTCACCAGAAATCTTGCAGGCCAGGAGAGAGTGGGATGATATATTCAAAATGGTCAAAGAAAAAAACAACCTGCCAAACAAAAATACTTTACCCAGCAAAGTTGTCTCTTAGAAATTGAGAAAGATTTTTCCAGACAAACAAAAGCTGAGGAAATGTATCACCACTAGACCTGCCTTACAAGAAATGCTAAAGGGAGTTTTCAAGCTGAAGGGAAAGGGCACTCATTAGTAACATGAAAACATATGAAAGTAGAAAAGTCACTAGTAAAGGTAAATATATAGTCAGTTTCATATTGCAGTGGTGATGTATAAATCACATTAAATTCTAGCATATGAGTTAGAAGACAAACACGTTAAAAATAATTATAGCTGTTTTGTTTATCAGTACACAATATAAAATGATGTAAATTGGGACATCAACAATACAAAATGTGGAATCAGGTAACTGACTAGAACTTTTTTTTATGCAGTTAAAGTTAACTTGTTATAAGCTTAAAACAGACTGTTATGACTATAAGATGTATTATGAAAGCCTCATGGTAATCACAAAGCAAAGGCCTAAAACAGATAAACAAATGATAAAAAAGAGTCAAAGCATACCACTACAAAAAATCATCAATTCACAAGAAAGACAGCAAGAGAGGAAAATGGAGTTTAGTTCTCGGTGAACTTTGAAATAACATTCCATATTTCATGGCTTCTTGGACATTACCTATCTCAGTCATTGCTTTAGAATTCTTATTCCTAAACTGGTCTTTCATCTTTCAACTACTAATTCTACAATTGCTTGTGGATATAAATATAGAAATGTCTTTAAAAGCATCGTTGTCCACCATGATATTCAAGAGAAATGCCAGTTCAACTGAAGGACAAGTAAAGGAGGAGCCCAAGAAGGGAATCAGGGTAGTTGTTAGCCAAACAACCTGTCCCAGGGACACACTGACGAGGCCCATCCTAGGTCAGGTCTTCAAGGGTGGACTCAGCTCAGGACGTGGCTCCTGTCAGTGAATCCTGTGAGTGAGTCATAGGATCATGGGATTTGATGACTACTTTTTTATTAACACGTAAGGTAGAGTGTTCAGAGAAGAGGCAGAAAGGATTAAAAAAATCCATAAATAGTCACCTAGAAACTGTTGATCTAATTCTGGAATATGACCCATTCTTCAACTGAAACTGACTTCTAGTTCCATTATGCACGCAAATGTGTGTGTGGGGTGGGTGGGTGTAAGACTGATTCTCAACCCTGGTTTGTGACAACTTTGACAGTCTCCAAGATTGTGGCAAAATTCTTTTTTTAAAAAAGCCTATAAATTTAAAAAATGTACTTACTAAATCCCTGTCATGGAACCTTTTTAAAGGGGAATCCTAAATCTGTGATTCTGCCTTCAACTTTAAGGAGATCGGAAGGAAGTTGATAATTATGGATAATGTCACTCAGAATCTTCTTTGACACAGGAAGAATATAGTTACAGAAAGCAAATTAATTTTCACAAGCCTACTGTGGAGAAGATATAAGATGTGATAAATTTTTCCAGTGAACGATGCTCTATAAGCATATGAGCCATGATGAAACCATTATATGTGTGTGTGTGTGTGTGTGTGTGTGTGTGTGTGTGTGTGTGTGTGTGTATAATGGTTTCATAGTTTCTGGCATGTTCTGCAGTTAAACATGTGTAAAGCGGTTCTGACTTGTTGATGGGATAACTATCTGAAAAAACAGCTATCCTTTTGGAAGAAAATTATAAAATTTGCCTTGGGAAAAAGTCAGTGAACTGAATATTGTCCACTGCTCTTCACAAGTTTAGTAATCATAAAACCAATACGTTTGAGTGATGCAATTTTAGAAACCATAAAAAAGGTTCTATTCTTGATATTTCCAAATAGTTGTCTTAAGCTAACTTAATTATCATTTAGCTTGCTTTTTCCAACGGAAGGATAATGTATGTATGAATTCAAGAGCTTTGACTATTGTGTGCCGTTCACTTATGGATCATTAAAAACAACTTCTGTGGCGAAGAACTAAGGAACATAGGGTTTTTAAAATGTTCATGCTACCACCTGTACTTTGGGCTTTGGATCTTTCTTTGTAGTATTTATAAAATACTCTTTAAGGAAACCAAGACTGCCTATACGTGTTGGTTATTTCTTTTTTCCGTTGAAACATTCACAGAGATGCCTTGATAAAAGTGTTTTTCTTCATGGTGAAACAGGAAAAATTGATTACAAAACCATCTGAGCCTATATGAATTCTAAAAATGGATTTACAAAAACACTGTATGATGTAGCAGATCCTGAAGATAAGCTTCTTATCACATGACAAAAACATAACCTTTAGTTTAAAATTGTATTGTTATTGAAGAATTCTGTTTTGCCTATTTTTAAAAATAGCTGGTTAAAGTTTTCTTTACATATTTTAGCATAGTTACTGAATCAGAAAGTTCTGAAAAGCTCATAAAAGAATGAGTTCATAGTTCACTAAATTATAAAATAATAAATAATTCAGAAGTGAAAAAATAAATTCTACTTACAATACTCTTATTGCATTGATATCATCATGTTACAGTATATACAAGAAAACAAAGAAGGTCAAGAAGTGTAATGGGAAGGGAAACAGATTTTAAAGATCCAGTTTCAGAATACCTTGGTATTGTTAGAGAAAAGTTGAGAATGTGATTGTTTGGAGACTAAAAATGCATTTGAAAGCATATTGGAGTTATGTATTTGATTATTTCTGGTTATTGGTTACTGGTTATTTCTAAAGCTGCTTGCAAATTAACCTTCTCCTCTTTTAAAAATATCCAACTACTAGATAAATTCTAAATCTACTTTTTCAAGAGAGTTAGCTGATTCGGAGGCTCAATACTTTAATACTCAGTCCTTGAAATAAACATAGAAAGTCTTAGGTCTATTCCTGCTGTGTCTGTTACTTCCTGGAAATTCTTGCCGTAGCTTTTATAATGACATCAAGTGCTCTATGGGTTGGACTCCCTGCTCTTCCTGGACACTATTTTCATCAGCCTCTCCAGTTACATAAATTATTCATATTCATTCTCTTCCCTGCTCCTCCAGTCTCTCTCTGACTCTCTCTCTGTGTCTTTCTCTCTGTCTCTCTCTGCAAATAGCTCTTTTACGGAGAGCAAACCAACACAATACTGCTTCCAGTAGATAATTTTAGTAATGGTAGTTTTGTTTTTCTCTCAGGATCCCTTACAGCTTTCAATATATCTCAATTCAGCTTTGTGCATCAAGTCATCAGGTACTTTGTTTGATGGCAGGACCAGAAAGACTGTCTTATTTCCTATGTACTGTATTAATTTTGTATTGCTGCATAACACGTTACACAAAGTTAATAGTCCATAGCAACAAAAATTTATTATCTCATAGATTCTGTAGGTTAAAAATCTAGGCATAGCCTAACTTGGTCCTTTGCTCAGTTAGGACCCTGGTTCTTCAGGGTCTCAGCAGGTCTCAAGGTGTCAGCTAGGACTGTGTTCTTATCTGGAGTGTGGGGTCTTCTTCCAAGCTTCTTCAAGTCATTAGCAGAATTTACTTCCATGTGGTTGTAGGACTGAAATGCCTGTTTTCTCGCTGGCTGTCAGCCAGAGTCACTCTCAGCTCTTAGAGGAGCTGTCTCAGGTCCTAGCCAAGTAGGTCTCTCACAACATAAAGGCTTAGTTCTCCAAAGCCAGCAGGAGAATCTCTTTTACTTCAAATCTCAGTCCCTTTTGGATAACTCGTGCCAGATTAAAGTCAGGCCCATCCAGGATAATCTCCCTTTTGAATCAGTCAAAATTGCATCCACAAAATTCCTTTGTCTTTGTCATGTAAAATAACTTAATCATAGGAATAAAATCTGATGTATTCACAGACCTGTCCATACTCAAGGCGCAGGGGATTATAAAGAATGTGTGCAAAAGGGAGTGGGAATCTTGGGGACCATCTTAGCACTCTGACTGCTGCGTATGCTATATCTTTTCACATAGAGTTTCTATTTTCAGCATTGGTTCAGGATCAAAGTGTGCTGAGTTGTAGGTGTATCAGTGAGTGCTGTGACTAAAGACGTTATGGGTCCATAGCTACAATGGCCTTGTGTCTACCATCTGCATTCACTACCCAGTAGCCCTTTCCATACAATTAATGAGTACTTTTTTTAACCCTATTTTTAGCAACTAAATAAATATTAAACACCTTCTTTAATTACTATCATAAGCTGAAAATATTATGAAGATGTTTAGAAAAAGAAGATGTGTTTTTATTTAGAGATGACATTCAAGAATCTGATGGACTTAAGTGCACCTTATGCATTGCACATGAAGAATCTGATCTTTAAAAGTAGTGTGCTTTAATTGTCATCCTTGGTTGTCCTATTTCATGCCCTAGTTAAACATAGATATGCTCAGCAAATCTGCAGATGAAACAAAGCTAATAGCATTAGTAAATGTATTACAGTTACAGAATTGAGATCCAAAAATATTCTAACAGAATAAAAACAATTGGCTGAAATTAGCAAGATAAATTTTGATGGGGATAAATTAAAAGCCCTGCATTGCTGTTTTCCCTAAACAAAAAACATTGTCTCAGGTACAGGCTGGTGAATAGATGGCTTAGCATACCTCTTAATAAGTGTGAAAAAGACTTGGGGATTTTGGTTAACATTGAGTTCCATGTGAGCCAACAGTAGTATATGGCTGCCAGATAAAGCTGATTTTCTATTTAGAAATAAGGGAGGTAATAATTATGCTCTATCTTCTGATCAACAGAGTAAGTAAACTACATCTGCTGTCTTTTTTCCCCTTTTTTATTTATCCAAAATAATTTCTCAAGGTTTGAAAACATTTTTGACACCTATTTATGTATTCTCATTTTGTTTATTCTGCTTTTTAAATGTAAATCACTTTGTATTCACATTGTATCATTAATTTGTATCAACAGTTATTTTTGAATGACCCTTAATTTTTGGCTAAATTTGGAAGTTTCATAGGTCCATTTTCATATATCTACTTACACAATTAAGCTTGTTTTACAAGTTTCTTGTCCTTGAACCAAGCGTCATCTCCTGTCCAAGAGAGTTAGGGAAAATGAAGAGGATGAAAAATCCGCCCCTCTGTTGCTCATCCTTCCTCTCTTATATGCCTTCTGACTCTTCTACAAAATAGGAATAAAATGTGGTTTTACCAGCTGATTCCAAGGTTATATACTATTAAGAAATAAAAATAATTTGGTCTCTTGGAAACTATTTTTACGAGATACTTTTAACTACCAGAGAATTTTACCAGGTGCCTAGAGCCAGATGGAGAGGTCTAAGACATTTAAGATAAAAGACTTCGAGGGGCTTCCCTGGTGGCGCAGTGGTTGAGAATCTGCCTGCTAATGCAGGGGACACGGGTTCGAGCCCTGGTCTGGGAAGATCCCACATGCCACGGAGCAGCTGGGCCCGTGAGCCACAATTGCTGAGCCTGCGCGTCTGGAGCCTGTGCCCCGCGACGGGAGGGGCCGCGATAGAGAAAGGCCCGCGCACCGCGATGAAGAGCGGTACCCGCACCGCGATGAAGAGTGGCCCCCGCTTGCCGCAACTGGAGAAAGCCCTCACACGAACCGAAGACCCAACACAGCCAAAAATAAAATAAATAAATAAATAAATAAATAAGAAAGTCCTTTAAAAAAAAAAAAAAAAGACTTCGAGTAGATTTTTAAACTAGGTGTAAGAAACTGCTCATTCAGGTTACTAGAGCACCCCTCCATAAAGCCTGCTTGCATATGTTCACTCGTTCACTTTATTCCTTTATTTATGTGCTCAAAATATACTTAATATAGAACTTAGTTGCATTATAGGCCCTATAATAAGTCCTATATCTTAATTTTCCTATCTTAAGAATGCTTCAGTATAGTCAATATCCATTGAACCAGAGGCCTCTTTGAGCCTTTAAACAAGGCTGTTAGGCTGGCTGACTTCCTCACTGCCTCCTTCCGTCTTTCCCTCCCTTCCTACCTTTCTTCCTTTTTTTTATTATGAAATATATCGTGCATACAAATGAACATATAATGTATATTAACAAGGTTAATAATAATAGTAATAATAATGATAAGATTTATGTAAATACCATTCAGTTTCTAAAATAAATGTTTGAAGCCTCCTGTGGGTTTCTCCCCAAATGCATCTTCCTGCTACTACCTACCAATGAAAGAACTCTCTTTTTTTTAGACGGTTTTAAAAATCTTTTACATATCCTTTCTTTGCTGCTTTTCATACTTTTACTATATGCATATGTATCTCTAAACAATAACATTTTTAGTTTTGATTTCTGAAATATTTTATGAATGCAGTTTGTACTTATTTTGCATCATATAAAGTTTTTGATGTTAATTCTTATGGATGTGTGTAGCTCCATTCATACAATTTCAATGTTGTGTACTATGCTATGAACGTATGATAATTTATCAATTCTGTGGTCAGTGAACATTTATGTTGTTTTCAGTTTTTTCTTTTTCTATCAAAACAGTGCTTCAATAAGCATTCTTAGCCACATCTCGTGGTGCATGTGTGCAAGAATTCCTCTAAGGAATGGAGTTGCTGGGTCATAGACCAAACCCATGCTCTACTTTATCTGTAGTGCCAAATTGTTTCCTGAAGTGGCTGTACCAGTTTGTACAAGAGTTCCAGTGTTCTGCCACATCCTTGGCTCTTGGTATTGTCTAATTCTTTAATTTTGGTTTATATGGAAAATGTGAAATGGCATCTCATTGTGGTTTCAGTTTTCATTTCTCTGCCTACTAATGAGATAAACTTTTTATTTTTATGTTAATTGAGTATCATGTTTCTACTACATGGTGAAATGACTATTTTGTTTTCTTTGTATTTCTATCTGTCTTTTAGGTTGCTAGTATTATTGATTTGTAGAATTTGATTATATATTGTATATATTAATCCTTTTGTGGCTTAATGTGATTAAATATCTTACCTCTGGTTGTAGGTTGTTTTTATAGTGTCTTTAAGGAGCCAAAGTTAATTTTAATTTATTATTTTGAAAAACATCCTTTATAATTGGTGCTTTTTATATCTTTTTAAACAAATCCCTCCTTACCCCATAATCATAGGAATATTTTTCTATAATTTCTTCTATGAGTCTTAAAGTTTTGCCTTTCCCATTTACATTCTTTATGTATTTGGACTTGATTTTTGTTATGGTAGAAAGTAGGAATTCATTCTAATTTTTAAAAAATATCAATCAAGGGTCAGCACACTTTCTGTAAAGGATAGGATAGTAAATATTTTAGGTTTCTCAGGTTGTGTGGTCCCTGTTGTAATACTTAACTTTGTCATTGTACCACAAAAGCAGCCAAAGACAAGTTGTACACGGATAAGCACGGTTGTGTCCCCATAAAGTTTTATTTACAAAAGTAGGAGACTTGTTGGATCTGGCCTGTGAACTGTAGTTGCTAATCCCTGATATGGAGGACTAATTGTCTCAGAAAATTTTTTGTTTTTCTTTTTCCACTGATGCCCAGTGTCTGCTCTGTTGTGTAATGTTTCCATGTATGTATGAGTCTGTTTCTGGGCTTCACATTTTTAAAAAAAATTGTTTTAGTCATCTATCCCTGCGCTTACACCCCACTTCCTAATTACTGTCGCTTTATTATCAGGTTTGATATCTGGCAGGAAAAACTCCCTCCTGATTCTTCTTTAGATGTGCCTTGGCCTTTCTTGGCTTTCCCTCTTCTATGTAAATCTTAAAAATCAATTTGTCAAGTTCCACAAAAACTCCATTTAGAATTTGGTTGAATTGTATTACATCCATTTGGGGAGAACTGAGATTAGAATGTTGTATTCCTGTTTTGGGGCACATTGTATCTCTCTTTTTATTTGAGTCATCTTTAGTGTCTTAAAGTTTATAATATTCTCTAAGTCTTGCACATAACTTTTTAGGTTTATTCCTAGCTACCTTATTTTTTGTGTTACTATGGTAAATGGCATCTTTCTAAAAATTGCATTTTCTGACTCTTTATTGTTGATGTGTAAAATTTCAATAAAAATTTATATGCTGATCTTATATACATTTACCTGGCTAAACTCTCTTAATAATTCTAATATTTTTCTTTGGGGTCTATTGTCTGTGTACAGTGATAGTTTTCCATCTTCTTTTCCATTCCCCATAGTTTTTATTTATCTTATTTTACTCCACTGACTGAAACCTCCAGTACAACGTTGAATAGAAGTAATGAGAGTAGGAATCCTTGTATTTTCCCTGCTTTTTAAAGAATGATTTAACTGCATATGGTATTTGTAATAGGTTTTTTTGTTTGTTTTTTTGGAAGATATATTTTCTTAGGTCAAGGAATTTGCTTTATTTTCCCCTTTATACCTGATAATTACAGTTTTTGGTTTGATTCTTTACCTTTCTTTCCTTATGACTCTCTTATTTTTTTCATATATTACAAGGCCCAGTTTCTCAGAACATCATCTGCAGATTGTTTTCAGGCCTGGGTTGAGGTGTGTTCTTCAGAGGGGCCTTGTGTCTGCTTCTACTAGTGTGGTCACCACTGTCTCAGGACCCCTTTAACTAAATTTTTGGCCTGACACGTTTTAGGCCGCACAATGAATTCCTAAACGGGGCAAACATCTTCCTCTTCTTCCAAAGAATCCAGAGTTAAGGCTAAGAATGACTTGTATTATTCTTTTGGTGGAACAGGTTTTTTTTTTCGTTTGTTTGTTTTTTTTGGTTTTGTCACCCCCCTTTCATGTTCTGAGGATGTCACCCTTCAAAGGCATCAGGTTTAAGGGAGCGTCTCTAATCTGACCTTTCACTCTAAAAGGGCCCTTGGCTTGGGCTTCTGTTCTCCACATGTAACTGATTAAAACTCAGGGTCTAGGTTAGCAAGAATTGCCATGGACTTCAAAGCAGCTGTCAGTTCCCATGTTACTTATTTCTGAGGATTTGTGCTTTCTTTTCATTCTGGCCTTTGAGAAGTTCTCTTAATTTCTTATCAGGTGGATAATACATTAGAAAAGATGTTTTAAAATATTTCATCTAGCATTTTAGTTGTGCTATACCACAAGAGGGTTCTCTGAAAATCTCTTCTGCTATGTTGCCAAAACCAGTATTTCCCCTTAACCTTTACCAGTGATGACAGCCTCCTGTCCTGAACTGTATCCCACCTGACCATGACTAACATCTAAATCAGTGGTTCTCAAATTTTGCTGCACATTGAGAAGCTTTTAAAAATCCTGAAGATCAGGCCACACTCCAGATAAATTAGATGAGAATATCTGAGACATCAGTGATTTTTAAAGCTCCCACAGGATTCCATTGTGTAGCGAAGGTTAATAACACCCCTTAAAATCTAGCTGCTCATTTTGATTCATGTCTATTCCTGTTCATCTGCCTTTTCGCTTTCCTCAGCTGAATAGTTTGCTTTGAGGACAGGTGACCACATTCACATAAAACACCAACTTTCTAATACTCCCGACCCTCCTCAAACCAATATGCTTTTTGTGTAACTAAATCTACTCTACCTGTGGTCAACTGAATAGGAAGATCTTCAGCTTGTTTTATTTTTCTTTACAACATTCTATTTTTTTACCTCTTTCACAGTATCCTGATGTAATTTTGTTTTCCTCTGCTGAGAAATTTTTAGTGCAAAGTCTTTTAATTTGCTAATTAATTCTGATAGACTAGTTTCATAATCTCAGCAGATCAGTGTGTGATATGCTTGGATTATGAATAGCTTAGCACGGAAAATGACGTAATTTCAATGGAATAAATTAGAGTCAATTAACATAGCAGAGTCAGTTATCTTTTTGAATAATGAAGATTTGTTCAGAAAAGCACTCTGTTTTATCTGTAAAATGATCCATGCTTTTAACCATTATGACTGCCATAGCCCTTTTCCCTTTGGAGCTAATAATAAAAAAGGAGAAGATAAATGACAGGAGCAGGGAGGCCAGATGTAGCAAAACAGAGAGGTAGGGTAGTCACCATACTTTGTCTAGGTCAAAGTATGTTAATTGACCACAGCATGTTATTAAAATGCTGTATTTTATGGCTCTCTTTAATAAAATACTAGGGCATCTAAAAATGTGATACAATTATAAGTTTATAATTATTTCTTCTGGAGAAATAATGATGACATTTCCTACAAGTCAGACAAGTTGGAGCTTTCTTATATATCTTTATATCTTTAGATTTAGGGCTTGAGACCAAGTTGAGTAAATAGAGATCTAGCTACAATATTAGCAAATGATTAGTTTCACACATTAATTTTAGTGTCTGCAAGATAAAATATATCTTCCCAAGTGAACAGATGGCTTAACCAGGAATGGCAGACTTTGTATGATTTAATAGTGAGAGTTGAGGTTTAAAAAGCTTTAGAGAAAAATCATATTCTTTGGGTATGCACTTGGGCAAGTTGGTCTTTAGAAGCCTGCTATTGCTTTCCATAATAATGGATAATTATCATTATTTTCCTCAGGGGAACATTGTGTGGAATAACTAATTAATGATTGTAATGCACTTTGGAAGACATTCTGAGTAACTTTTAAGTATTTTGCGTTTGAGTATCAGGAGAAATTAAGCATGGATAAAGGAAACCTGGAAGAAAGGTTTTATTTCTAGATTATGAAATAATTTTTCTGACATTTTATTATGTTAATAGGTTTAGTTTCTTTTCAAAAATGCTATTATAGTTTTATTTTATGTTCACAGCCTTTTTTTTTTTTTTGCCTGTATGGCTTGCAGAATCTCATTTCCCCGACCAGGGATCGAACCTGGGCCATGGCAGCGAAAGCCTGGAATCCTAACCACTAAGCAACCAGGGAACTCCCCTATTTCATGTTTAAAGATGCTGCTTATTACTATTTTTTAAAAGATTCTGCTGTTGCGTCATGATCGTATGTGCCTAGAAGTGGCTGTAAGTTCCAATACATGGCGCAATAAATTTTATAAAATGTTGTCTGTTGGTTAACGCCATCTTTTGGTATATGGAGACCTGAATTTTCACCTTATTGCATATATCACAGGTTTGTTTTCAAGAAAACTATTCCTAATTGTCACATATCAGGTATTTTTGACTATGGCTCTTATTTCTCAAATCAGTTATGTGGCAACTAGTTTCCAAAGATCCCTCCCTCCCAATGAATCACACCTTTTGGTGTTTATGCCCTTGTCTATCTTTTACACACTGAATCTGAGCTGGCTTTTTGTAACCAGATTGATGCTGCATGTATACCAAAGACAGGTCATAAAAAGCCCTGTAGCTTCCACCCTGATTTCTTGGAATGCATGCTCTGGGCAAAGCCAGCTGCCATGTAAGAAATCCAATTAACCTTGAGATTTCCATGCTGCAAGGTTACTCAAGTGAGGCATTTGAAGAGGTCATGTGGAAAAAAAAAATATATGTACTTATTTATATATCAAGATATTGTATATATTTATATATGCATGCATTTGGCCAGTCCACAGCTGTTGCATCCATCCCATCTGAAAGGCCAGGCATGTGAGTGTAGACGCATCTTAGGTGTCCAGACTAGCCTTCATATGGCTCAGCTGTCATTTGATTGCAACTGCATTAAAGAACCTAAGCAAGAGATGCCCAGCTGACCCAACTCCGTACACAGAACTGTGAGAGAGAACACAGCTCTCTTGTTTTAAGCCCCTAAGCTTTGGGGTGGTTTGTTACACAGCAGAGAGAACCAAAACAAAGGGCAATGAAGACCCTGACACTGTTTGCTACACTGGTATCATAGTGTTTCTTCATTTTAATTACCTTTGCTGATAGTATCATGTAGATCCTTCATACCCTAAGAGGATGTTCTTAAAACTTGTCACAGTGACATCTAAAAGAGTACCTTTCCAGTCTCCAGTGCTATCTGTGGGTTTCATGCTTGCTTGAAAATAGAATTGGCCCTGTGACCTATTTTTAATATTTCAAGAAGCCTAACCAAAATGGTACATTTACCCAAGATGAGGCTGTTTCTGTTTTCTTTTTTTTTTTTTTGCTTTTGCTTTGGTATTTATCAACCTCTCTGTGTATCTCATTGAAATGAATTATACTTAAATGCAGTGGTTGTTTGTTTGTTTTTGTAGGACAAAACACTAAAGCATAAGTTTTTTTTTTTTTTGCAAGCAATATGTTCAAGTGGCGTGTATGCAAAAGGTACCTTTTATATGTAATCTGAATATACAGTTCAGTATTACATACAATTTTCTAAATACTTTATATATGAGATCAAGTGAATACTTAATCAAGTGAGATAACAGAATACTCTTTAACTTATGAATAGGATAAAGAGTAAACTGTTCAACTTGAAAAGAATGTTTACTTGAGCATAATTCCCTTAAGGTGCCATTTCTTGATCAAGGGTTCTTAACCTAGGATCTACTGTGAGGGTGCATGGATAAGCTTTAGGATACCTGTGTATTGTGTATTTTATATTATAATTATATACTTTGTTTATGTGATGATTTTACTTGTGTGTCTTTCTTCCATTAAACTCCAAGCTATGGGTGTCTGTTCTGCTCCTAATTTTATCTTTAATGGTTAGCACAATGCTTAGCATAACAGTGACTCAAATATCAAAGGAATGAAAGAAATGATATTATATGAAACCATCTTATTTACATACTTCCCAATTTTCAGAGAGTTGTCTGCTTTAAGCTGTGTGCCTTGAAGTGCTGGTGAGCATACTCTGTTCCATACACCCCGATCACACATTTGTAATATGGCAGGTGGAGTGAAAGCTTCATAGTGTGGCTACAGAAACCAAGGACTGTTGAATGCTGTCTCTTCAGAGTTCTATTCCAGAATAGGTAAGTTAGAAGCATGGTATTTATACTCTCAAGATAAGTTTCATTGTGACCAAAAATGCCCAGTAGTGCCCTCAGTTGGTTTTGGGGATAAGGGATGCCTCCCAGGTCATCTCAAACCAGCTCGCACACATCTTGTCTTCAAAGAACGCGGAGGGTTAGCTGTCTGAAATTCAGGTGAACAGTGATGAGTGAGGGCTTCTGATACTCAGAGGGCAAGGAATCATTTCTGAACTACAGAATAACAGCCACTTAGTCCAGTGGTATTAATGTAATTTAGTGGTGTTGCTAAATTTACAGTTAAAGTTATTTAGGCTTAAGCTTTCCACATTCTTGCTAAACTTCTGAAATGTTATTTTTAGTAATATATTGTTTGCTTATTTGCCTTTTTGATTCTCTTGTACCAGGGAAAATTTTGATATGGTGCTTATTCAGATAACACAGATAGCATAATGTCTCACTGCTCTGGCAGGTGATTTATTTTCTTATTTTCCCTATTTTCTATTTCCTCTCCTTTGCTTTCCTTGCTTCCTTAGCTCTCCTCTCTCTAGCCCTTTTTCATTTAATCTGTCTCAAGACCCCATCTCTTATTTATGTGCTTTCATGCTCAAGTCAATCCATACATATAGACAGAAAGATGTACAAATGTCAGCTTTCTATTTTGAGCAGAAATCACCTTCCCAGAATGTTTATAAAAATGGCTTACTTCTCTCAGGAGATTCATTCATCAAGACAGAAGTTGGTCCTCCTGTACAAAATGGAATGGAAATAGAAACAGTCAAAATATACTAGGATAAACACAGCAATCAGAGATAGGATGGGGAAGGGAAGCCTAAATTGGAGGAAAATGCTGGCTGCTTGTGAGGCAAAGAAATAGAACAGCAAATGTTCCTTCAAATTGCAACATGAGAGGAAAGTTATCCAGGGATGTACTAGACTTAAAATTTTATCCAGGACTGCCTTGAACCAAGGCTGAGCTCCTAGAATTATAGGTAAGATCCATGCATATGTCAACATCATAATTTCATGAGATTCTAGAACATAAGAGCTGGAGGACTCTGTAAGACAAAAAAGGCGTGTCTTATCCAAAGTCACACAGTAGGTCATAACTGGAACTAGAATTCAGATATTCTGATTTCCAAGTCACAATTAAAATTCACTGCTTATAAGCAGTATAATTGTTTTCTGGTTCCTGGAGATGCACCCCTTACATCACCTATGTTCTTCCCTATCCTCTCTAGTTTGCTCTGTGGGATGTGATCATCAGGCACCATTTCAGTCACACTTCGAGCACTAGCCCCCTCATTGTCAATGGCAGTATCTCTTAAGTTAAAAGGGAGTGACAGCATATAATGCAGTCTAACTAGAGAATCCTCACTTTCACACAGAGAGAAGTAGTTTGACAAATGGGCTGCCGTTGAAATCTGTCCTAAGAATATTCAAGGACTTTCTTAAGGGAATTGATATCTTAACTTTTTTGGTACTAACAAAGATTTCCATTATGTGTAGAAAATAGCATTCCCTTTACTTGAAATATATTTCAGGGATAAAAAGATGAGTTGATCCATACCTACTATGAAGTACTTCAAGAAGTCTAGCTAGGCAGGTCTATTATGGACTTTAGCTATAGAGAGAAAGCATTTATTTGCTTCCCTATTCACTCTATCTCTTCAGTACCTTCTTTATGCATTGAAGAAAATTGTTTTTACTCAACATGAGTTTTCTCTGGTTTATGTGGTTTAGAAAAAGAGGCAAGCTGGTAGTGCACCAGTTCCTCTGTGATTGTCCTTTTACAGTTGGGATGTTTTTCTGTCCACTTAGCCCATGATTATTCTGCCTTTGAAGTCCACATTTTTATTATAGTTATTTACACAACATCCAAGATTGTTTTGATTTCATTGCTCAACCATTTCTAAACCTTTTTTTCTTTAGGAGATATTTATTTCTCTCCTGTATTCAGAAAACATATGTACATGCACACACTTCACATGGTCACACCATGTCCTACATAACCTGTGGATGGTAAAATAGGCTTGCTTCTAAAATAAGCTGTTCACTGTGTCTTCAAATAGTAATGATATAAAGGGAGCATAAAAGAGCTTTATTGAGGAGATAATTTTATGTGAAAATTAACTTATATGCATCCTGCAATAGGTATGTATTAGTTAACAACATCGGTGACTGTGTCCCACTTGTGAAACAACTTACTCCTCAGTGTTCACTACACGTAGACCAGCACAAGGAAATTGGTGACAGCCGAAAAGCAAATTATCAAATTCCAAGCTAGATGAGCATATGTTTCTGGGATCAGAATGTGACCCACTCTTTTGATTTATCTAAAAGCCCATTAATGCAGATGTTTTAAAAATTAATTTTGCTTGATGCCACCAAACCATCAAAGCCATATAACCATTTAGATAGGCACTGCAGAGATATTATGAAGTATTTTAATTCTACCACGTGTTACAGAAATTAACTAAATTACCTTTATTGTGTTTTTTGATGTAGTATAATCAGTTAAGTAAATTCCTAATGGCAAATATAGATTCTTCATCTTCAATATCCTAAATTCTGATGTTTGTGTGTGCTGAGGAGTGAAGCTTTATAAAAGCTGCTATGGAGATGAAGAAAAAGGAATTAAATTGTCAGGAAAACAATATTGCTAGAATTGTAGAAATTTATTCTTGTTTGAAAAAGTGGTTGGGGACCATTTGTTTAGGAAAATTATATTAAATTATGCTAATTTAATAACATTTTCAGTTCTAGAATCCTGATTATAGCCTCGTGGTATTAAAGGGTTATGTACTTGGATTTTGTTTAAATCATCTTAAAACATTTCCATAAACTTAAGCTCTGTAGGCACTGTTCCAGAGTTCCATAACAAATTTTATAATTTGAGCTTTGTTGAGAGATATTTTTTTTAAAAAAATTAATTAATTAATTAATTTACTTTGGGCTGTGTTGGGTCTTTGTTGCTGCGCGCGGGCTTTCTCTAGTTGCGGTGAACTGGGGCTACTCTTTCTTGCGGTGCACGGGCTTCTCATTGCAGCGGCTTCTCTTCTTGCGGAGCACGGGCTCTAGGTGTGCAGGCTTCAGTAGTTGTGTCATGTGGGCTCAGTAGTTGTGGCTCACGGGCTCTAGAGCACAGGCTCTAGATTGCAGGCTCAGTAGTTGTGGCGCACAGGCTTAGTTGCTCCGTGGCATGTGGGATATTCCCAGACCAGGGCTCGAACCTGTGTCCCCTGCATTGGCAGGCAGATTCTTAACCACTGTGCCACCAGGGAAGTCTGAGAGATATGTTTTTAAAATATAGCCCAGGAGTGTCTTCGTTAAAATCATCAGGGTTGCCTCTCAAAAACACAGATTTTGAGGCCCTTCTCAAACTGACCAAATTCCTGACTTAATAAGAACCCCAGGTGATTCTAATATACACTAACCACTGAGAACCACTGCTTTATTAAGTAGCAATCTTTTTCCTTTTATAGACCCTCCTCCCCCTGAACTCTTGAAACATCCCCTGTCCTCTACCTTAGCCCCTCATTAGCAATTAAAACAATATCAGAGGAGATAAATGACTTTCATACCAATAACAATCTTTTCAGCACCCTTCCTTCACATGTTGCAGGGAAGAGAGAAACTGGGGAGGTTTTCGAAGGAGAAATTGAGAAGTGGATTCTTCATACTTGAATGCTGGCAGGCCTCTTTATCCATCTTTCATTGCCCCAATCCAGACATGGTATCAAAGAATGGTCATGATAGTGACTTTCATTTATATACCCTCTTCTATTGAAAAAGAAAGTACACGTTAAAAAAAATTCATATAACTTCCAGAAGGAAACCTAGGTCATTTTGCTCAATTGTGTCATTTTACAGGTGAAGAAAATGATGCCTAGAGAGGTTATGTGATTTGTTCAAGGTCATACTCCTAATTGTTGGCAGAGCTAGAATAGGGACCCAGGTATCCCGACTCCCAGACCATTGATCTTTTTAGGGCATATTATTATAATAATATTGTATATTGCAATTATTTACTTGAAGAGCACATTGTTTTGTGGCTAGAACATCATTATTTATTGTTCTTAATAGTCTCACTGCTTTCCCAGGTCTGTTTCTATTTATTGTATGTTGTGGGAAAACAGCTAAAAATGCATTTCTTCTTGAGTGAGCTTTGGTGCAAATTGTAGCTTTCAAAGGGAATTAGTTCCCTTTTGCTTGAGGTTGAATTTAGTAACACTTCATTTTAGGTATCAAGGCATGGTACATTTAATTAGCATTCACTGTAATAACACTGATCAGTGTGAATTCTGTTGATTAAAATCTGGATGGTTGTATTACTGTACTTTGAGCAGAATCCACCCACATGCTGTTATGTTCACTGGACTCTTCTCTCTCTTGTTCTGTTTTGATTTAGGAAAAAAAAAAAACACATGAGAAACCAAAAAATAAAAACTGCTTCTGTTTCTTCCTCTGGAATGTTTAATCGATGGTTGTTGGATATATTCAAAGTATCTAGTGGCGGGGACACAGTAACGAGGTCTTTTGCCCTTCCTGATTATGTGACAGTTCAATTGGGTAGTTATTTAAATTTGGATGTAGGCCATTTTGGTAACATATTATGGTGATAAAAATTATTCTGCTCTAAAAATCTAGACAGAGAGCTAAGAAACACACAACATTAGTCCAAACAGATCAGTAGGAATCGTTGTAATTGGACCTTGTCTGTAAAGAAATAAGGCAAGAGGAATACTTTAACTTGAGTGTCACATTTTTGTGCATGAAAAATGGTAGTCCTGAAGAACAGAATCTGCTGAGCACAGTGACCATTTTGAATCAAGAAAAGTGCTTTCTCTATTAAAAGCCTAAGGAAGAAACTCACCTGAATTAATTTCAGATTTTGAATCAAGAAAAGTGAAGGAAAGTAGAATGATTAGGGAACAGGTTTGTCACAGAAGCAGTAAGAGCAGTGAAATATATATCCTAGAGACTTTCCCCCCACACCCAGAGTATTAAAAGCATCCACCTATTAATTTGATTTTAATTGAAGCTTTTCAAAGAAAACTAAAAAGTAACAGGAGTCTTTGAGTAGAGGTACAATGAGTAGGATTGTACTGTCAGCTCCTACAGAGAAAAAAGTCAATAAAAGACTTCTGCTTCTGGCAGAATGATAAATATGGTATTCCAAAAAGCTGGATAAAATAAAATAAACATAATTTTCATTGAAAAGCTGACTTTGTAAAAAAGTAAGGGAAATCTCCAAATGCCAGAAACAAAATTTTAGAAACAAAACCAAAACAAAATTCAGACCTCAAGCAATTATGGAATTGAAACCAGGGAGATAAGCAAGTTTGGGAACTCAGGTTGCTGTGGGAACAAAGGCTGCTATGAAGAAACTTGTCTTGGGGATTAGTAGCTTCTGGTGGAGAATTCTGTGGAAATCTGACCTGAGGCCATCAAAAAGTGGCTAAACCTGGACCCTAAAAGGGATAGCACTCTTCAGAGAAAGTGGCCTAGAAGATACCCACTTGGCTGGCAAATTTAACAAAATAACCTGACATCTTGGTGACTCTGGTTTGGGGAATTTGGGAAGCTTTCTTGAGAATTTGCAACTACAGATCTCAGGCCTGCCCTCATCTGGATCTGGAGCTTGAATTTAAATTATCTGCATAGTAGGACAAATCCAAGCTGAGACATTATTTTAAAGTAATTCTTGTTTGGAGTCCCTCGTATGGTACCTAGCAGAAGCAAGTATCAAGCTTCCCTGATGATCCACCTGCCACCCAAGACTCAGAAATGCCAGACACTGTGTTTAGCCAAATAGCATATGATGAAAAATGACAACAACATTGGGAAACCATGAGAAAGTTAATGAAAATGACAAACAACAGATTTAGATTTCTAAATACTTGAGGTATTGGCATTACCAGCAAAATAATATAATATACTTAATACATAAAATATAAAGAAAGAAAAAAGAGCAGTACATGAGAGAGTATCAAATATGGCATATGGATTTAAAGACATACTTCTAGAAATGAAAATATGATTAATAACTTTAAAATTCATAAACATATTAGACTCAGGTGAAGAGAGAATTGGTGAACTGGTAGATTGATATAAAATTATCTGGAAAACAAAACATAGAGAAACAGGTGGAAAATATGAGAGTTTAAGACAAATGGAGAATTAAATAAGTACTAGTGTATGGGTACCCACATTAGTAGATTGGAAAAATAGAATGAGGAAAAAATAATGCCTTAGAAATTTCCAGGACTGATGAAAGATAATTCTTAGATTCAGAAAGGCCCAGTGTATCTCACCTACAATAAATAAAAAGAAACCCATACTAAGATACATCATGGTAGAACTGTAAAAAATTTAAAAAAGAAAATACTAAAAGTACACTGTAGTGAAAAACAACTAGTAGAAAGGCATAATAGTTAGAAAATCAGTATCTTCAAAATGCTAAAAGAAAAAATGGTCTATCTAGAACTGAGTGCCCAGAAAGTCTACATTTCAAGAATGAGGGTTAAGTGAATAACATGCTGAGAGTATTTACCATTAGCAGACCTTCACTAGAGGAACTTCTAAAGTATGTACTTAAGAAAAAAAAAGATCCAAGAAAGATGACCTGAGATTAAAAAAAAAAAAAGAATGGTGAGCAAAGAAAATAGTATATATGTGGGAAATTAGAAATAAACTTTATGTTGAAAACAATAATAATTTATGATAGAAAATATTATAAGGTATAATTAAAATGCTGGACACAAATATGTAAACTAGGAGGGAATTGATTAAGTCTGAGCTCATTGTATGGTTTTGGATGATGGTAAATGCTAACAATAACACTCCTACTAGCTTCCATGAATTTAGTGCTTGTGCTATATCAGTCATGTTCTGATTGCTGTGTGTATAGTTACCCACATTAGGGTGCACAATAACCCTATGAGGTTAGTGATATTATTTGCGTTTTATGGATGATAAAACTGACAACCTGAAGCCACAGAAGTGAGACAGGATTTGATAATCTAGGTGATTTGGTTTGCATCCATGATCCTAACCACTAGGTTGTCCTACTACTGATAAATTTCAAACTTTTATGCATGGTAAAATTTTAAAGGTAACCACTAAAAGAAAAATAGTGCACAACTACTTATGCATTGGAGGAGAAAAAAGGAATAAGTGGGGAAGATTGTTAGCAATCCCACCTAAGCACAGAAAAATCAGACCAAATAAAAAGCACAAAATAAGACAGTATAAACAAATCAAAAGATTTCAGTAATACATAAATGTAAATAGGAGTTTCTTGTTAAAGGAGGTTGAGATTGAATTAAAAACAGAAAATCCAGCTATATTGTGTTTAGACAAAACACAGTCAAAACACAAGGACACAGACAGTTTGACAGAATAAGGATGAAAAAAGATACACCAGGCAAATACTAACTGAAAGAAAGCTGAGATAGCTCTCTCTTTTTTTTTTATAGGTAGGATTCGGCGGAGACAGGAGGGCTTTTTTTTTTTTTTAATTTTATTTATTTATTTATTTATTTATTTTATTTATTTATTTATTGGCAGTGTTGGGTCTTCGTTTCTGTGCGAGGGCTTTCTCTAGTTGCGGCAAGCGTGGGCCACTCTTCATCGCGGTGCGCGGGCCTCTCACTATCGCGGCCTCTCTTGTTGCGGAGCACAGGCTCCAGACGCGCAGGCTCAGTAGTTGTGGCTCACGGGCCCAGTTGCTCCGCGGCATGTGGGATCTTCCCAGACCAGGGCTCGAACCCGTGTCCCCTGCATTAGCAGGCAGATTCTCAACCACTGCGCCACCAGGGAAGCCCTGAGATAGCTGTCTTAATGTAAGGTAATACAGACTTGAAGGCAAAAAACACTATTGGTTATAAAGACAGTCACTATATTATAAGCAAAGATTCACTACACCAAGGAAGAGATAAATAGCATTTTAAAGTTATATGCGCCTAATAATATAGTTTTAAATTATATTAAAAAATTAATGGAAATGCTTGGAGAAATTGACAAGCCTACTATAAGGATGGGAGATATCAGAAACTTCTGGGTCAAGCAGTTAATAAGGAAATAGAAGGTTAACGACACAGTTCGGAACTTTGACTTAATGCACATACACCAAACTCTTCGCTTCCAAACTATGGGCTATGTTATTTTTCTCAGTCATTTACAAAGAGACAAAACATTTACAAAAATTGACAATGAAGCCGTAAGTCACCTTCAGACAACTTTAAAGAGCAGTATTATACTGACCACACCACATGCACTGCCCATGTAGTGAAATTAGTCATCAGTTAAAAAAAAACAAAATGAATCCCCTCTCTCTCTTTTAATTTAAGTCATTCTAAATAACTCATGGGTAGAAGAAGAAATCAAAATGGAAACTTTTAAAAATACTTAAAATTAAACAATAATGGGGGCTTCCCTGGTGGCTCAGTGGTTGAGAATCTGCCTGCTAATGCAGGGGACACGGGTTCGAGCCCTGGTCTGGGAAGATCCCACATGCCGTGGAGCGACTGGGCCCGTGAGCCACAACTACTGAGCCTGTGCGTCTGGAGTCTGTGCTCCGCAACAAGAGAGGCCGCGACAGTGAGAGGCCCACGCACCGCGATGAAGAGTGGGCCCCGCTTGCCGCAACTAGAGAAAGCCCTCGCACAGAAATGAAGACCCAACATAGCAATCAATCAATCAATCAATTAATCAATAAAATAAATCTTTAAAAAAAACCACAGAACTTCCATTAATTAAAAAAAAATTAAACAATAATGAAAATAATATATATCAAAATTTGGGGATATAGTAAAAGTGGCACTTGGAAATGACCCCACAGCATTAAGTGCTTGTAAGAGGAAAAAAAAAAGGCTGAAAATGAGGTAAGTGTCTAACATAAGAAGCTAGGAAAAAGTAGAATAAATTAATAAACACAAAGAAAGTAGAAGGAAGAAAATAATAAAGAGCAGAAATTAATGAAATAGAAGGCAATATAGAGGACCAATAAAACCTAAAATTAGATGAATACAATTGCCAAATTTCTGGTGACATTTCTCACCTGAGTATAAAATATGAAGAGACACATCACAAGGATACCAGTGTAGATATAGAAATATAGTCCAAATAAGGACAAGTTTATTTAATTTTTTTCTTTTATAAATTTAAACTTTATTTTAAAATTTACGTATATGAAAATTAACTGTTTTTAGGATTTATATCTATGAGTTTTGATAAATTCATAGAGTTGAGTATCTATTATCATAATCAAGTTACTGAACAGATCAATCACTCTCCCAGATTTCTTTGTGTTGTGTCTTTTTAGACAGCTACTCACCCAATCCCCCAAACGTCTGGCAACTGATGATTCTGATATCTGTCCCTAAAATTTTGCCTTTTCCAGAAAGTCTTGTAAATGAAATCATGCAGTATTTAGCCCTTTGTGTCTGGCTTCTTTCATATAATGTAATACATTTGATAAACATTCATATAATATGTATCAATAGTTTGTTTCTTTTTGTTGTTAAGGAGTATTCCCTTGTATGATTATACCACACTTTGTGTATCCATTCACTAGTCGAAGAACATTTAAGATGTTTCCAGTTTTTAACAATTATGCATAAAGCTGCTATAAATATTCATGTACAGGTTTTTGTGTGAAAAAAGTTTTTATTTCTCTTGGTAAGTACTAGGAGTGAGATTGGCATGTGGTAAATGCATTTCAAGTCTTACATATATATATATATATATATATATATATATATATATATATATATACACACATATATATAAGACATACTGTTTTCTAAAGTAGCTGTATCATTTTGCATTCCCACTAGCAATATCTGAGGATTCCATTTGTTTTGCATCTTCACCAGCACTTGCAATTTTCAGTTTTTAAAAAAATGTTAGCCATTCTAATAAGTAAATATTGGTGTGTACTTGTGGTTTTAATTTGCATTTCTGTAATGACTAATGATGTTGAACATACTTTCATGTGCTTATTTGCCATCTATATATCTTGGTGAAGTTTCTGTTTAATTTTTGTTGTTGCTGCTCATTTTCTAATTGGGTGGTTTATTTTCTTAATTTGAATTTTCAGAGTTCTTTATATACTTCGGATATCCTTGTTTGTGATGTATTATCCTTATTATATATTGCTCAATTTTATATTTAATATTTTGTTGAGAATTTTTGTGTTCATGATAGCAAGAGGTATCAGTCTCTAGTTTTGTTGTAATGTTTGGTTTTAGCATCAGAGCAGTACTGACTTCTTAAAATGATTTGGGAAGTGCTTCATTCTCTTGTGTTTTCTGGGAGAGTTACTGTAGAGTTGGTATTATTTCTTCCTTAAATGTTTCATAGAATTCAGCAGTAAAATCATCTGGATCTGGAGTCTGCCTCCCTCCTTAATTTCCTCTTCTTTCTCCCTCTCTTTCTTTGCAGTGATTTTTGTTAAAAAAATTATTGAAATATATTTAATTTATAACATTGTGCCAATTTAAGGTGTACAACGTGTTAACTTGATTCATTTATATATTTTTATTTTTAAATTTCTTGTGGAATCTCCATTATTTTCCATAGTGGTTGGGCCAATTTAAATTTCCACCAACAATATACAAGGGTTCCCTTTTCTCCACATCCTCACCATCACTTGTGATTTCTTGTATTCTTGATGATAGCCATTGTAATAGGTGTGAGGTGATATCTCATTGTGGTTTTGATTTGCATTTCTCTGATGATTAGTGATATTGAGTATCTTTTCATGCATCTGTTGGCCATTTGGGTGTTTTCTTTGGGAAAATGGCTATTCAGTTTGTCTGCCCATTAAAAAATCAAATTGTTTTCTTGCTATTGAGTTGTATGAGTTTTTTATATACTTTAGATGTTAACCCCTTATCTAATACATGGTTTGTAAAATTTTTTTCCCATTCTGTAGGTTGCCTTTTCATTTTGATGATTGTTTCTTTCGCTGTGTGAAAGCTTTTAAGTTTGGTTTTGTCCTATTTGTTGATTTTTGCTTTTGTTGTTTGTGCGTTTGTGTCATATCTAGAAAATAATTGCTAAGACCAGTGTTGAGGAGCTTCTTCCCTAAGCTTTCTTCTGGGACTTTATGGTATTGGAGCTTACTTTAAAATCTTTTATCTATTTTGAGTTAATTTTTGTGAGCAGTGTCAGATAGGGATCCCATTTCATTATTGTGCATGTGTTTATCTAGTTTTTCCAACACCCATTTGTTGAAGAGTGGTTTTCTTTTGGAAGATTTAAACTAAAATTTAATTTCTTTAATAGATATAGCATTCTTCAGGTTATTTCTTCTTGAATGTTTTTTGTCTTTTATCTAAGTTGTCAAATTTAGGGGCATAGAATTGTTGATAGTATTCTCTTATTATACTTTTAATATCTGTGGGGTTTTTAATAGTGTCCCCTCTTTTATTACTGATGTTGATAATTCATGTCTTTTTTTCAGTTTGACTAGAAATTTATTAATGTTATGATTTTTTCAAAGAACTTGCTTTTGATTTCATTGATTTTCTATATTTTTGTCTTTTAAATTTATTGACTTTTGCTTATATTTTTATTCTCTCTTTCTCCTTGTTTTGGAGTTAATTTGCTCGTATTTTTCTCATTTCTTATGTCAGAAGCTTAGGTTATCTAGTTGACACTGAATCATTTAATGTTATTAATTTCCCACTAAGCATTCATTGCTTTAGCTGAATTTAATAAATTCTGATGTGTTGTGTTTTCAGTTTAATTTAGTTCAAAATATTTTCTAATTTCCCTTGAAACTTCCTGTTTGGGCCATAGGTGATTTATAAGTGTATTGTTCAATTTTAAACATTTAGGGATTTTCTTGGTATTTTTCTACTTTTGATTTCAAGTTTAATTTTTTTATAGTCATAAGACATCCTTTGTATGATATATAGTTGATCCTTGAACAACAGTTTTGAGCTGCACAGGCCCGCTTATATGAGGATTTTTTCCAATAAATGCATACTATATTACTACATCATTCATGGTTGGTTGAATTTGCAGATACAGAACTTTGGATACAGAGAACTGACTGTGAAGTTATATGTGGATTTTTGACTGTGTGAGGGGTCAGTGCCCCTAATCTCCATGTTATTTAAGGGTTAACTGTATATTTAAAAAATTTTTTAAAGGAAATTTGTGGCCCAGAATATAGTTTATCTCAGTGAATGTTCCATGACCACTTGAAAATAAGGTATATTCTACTGTTATTGGGTAGAGTGTTCTATAAATGTCAGGTCGATCAAGTTGGTTGATAGAGTTGTTCAGGTCTTCTATAGCCTTACTGATTTTCTGTGTACTAATTCTGTCAGTTACGGAGTGAGGAGTCTTGAAGTCTCCAACTATAATTGTAGGTTTGTCTATTTCTCCTTTTAATTTCATTGGGGTTTTGCTTAATATATTTTGAAGCTCTGTTGTTAGTTCCATACATTTTTAGAATTTTTATGTCTTCTTAGAGAGTGACTTCTTTACCATTAATTATGTAATATTCATCTTTAGCTCTGTTATTTATTATTCCTTGCTCTGAAGTCTACTTTTTCCTGATGTTAATGTTGCTATTCCAGCCTTCTTTTGTTTTTTGTTTTTTTAAAAATTTTTAATTTAATTTAATTTATTTTTTCTATAGAGTAGGTTCTTACTGGTCATCAATTTTATACACATCAGTGTATACATGTCAATCCCAATCACCCAATTCAGCACACCACCACTACCCCCACCCCCCGCCGCTTTCCCCCCTTGGTGTCCATATGTTTGTTCTCTACATCTGTGTCTCAATTTCTGCCCTGCAAACCGGCTCATCTGTACCATTTTTCTAGGTTCCACATACATGCATTAATATACGATATTTGTTTTTCTTTTTCTAACTTACTTCACTCTGTATGACAGTCTCTAGATCCATCCACATCTCTACAAATGACCCAATTTCATTCCTTTTTATGGCTGAGTAATATTTCACTGTATATGTGTACCACATCTTCTTTATCCATTCGTCTGTTGATGGGCATTTAGGTTGCTTCCATGACCTGGCTATTGTAAATAGTGCTGCAGTGAACATTGGGGTGCATATGTCTTTTTGAATTATGGTTTTCTCTGGGTATATGCCCAGTAGTGGGATTGCTGGATCATATGGTAATTTTATTTTTAGTTTTTTAAGGAACCTCCATATTGTTCTCCATAGTGGCTGTATCAATTTACATTCCCGCCAACAGTGCAAGAGGGTTCCCTTTTCTCCACACCCTCTCCAGCATTTGTTGTTTGTAGATTTTCTGGTGATGCCCATTCTAACTGGTGTGAGGTGGTACCTCATTGTAGTTTTGATTTGCATTTCTCTAATAATTAGTAATGTTGAGCAGCTTTTCATGTGCTTCTTGGCCATCTGTATGTCTTCTTTGGAGAAATGTCTATTTAGGTCTTCTGCCCATTTTTGGATTGGGTTGTTTGTCTTTTTAATAGTGAGCTGCATCAGCTGTTTATATATTTTGGACGCTAATCCTTTGTTGATTCGTTTGCAAATATTTTCTCCCATTCTGAGGGTTGTCTTTTCGTCTTGTTTATGGTTTCCTTTGCTGTGCAAAAGCTTTGAAGTTTCATTAGGTCCCATTTGTTTATTTTTGTTTTTATTTCCATTACTCTAGGAGGTGGATCAAAAAAGATCTTGCTGTGATTTATGTCAAAGAGTGTTCTTCTTGTGTTTTCCTCTAAGAGTTTTATAGTGTCCGGTCTTACATTTAGGTCTCTAATCCACTTTGAGTTTATTTTTGTGTATGGTGTTAGGGAGTATTCTAATTTCATTCTTTTACATGTAGCTGTCCAGTTTTCCCAGCACCACTTATTGAAGAGACTGTCTTTTCTCCATTGTATATCCTTACCTCCTTTGTCATAGATTAGTTGACCATAGGTGGCATGGGTTTATCTCTGGGCTTTCTGTCTTGTTCCATTGATCTATGTTTCTTTTTTTGTGCCAGTACCATGTTGTCTTGATTACTGTAGCTTTACAGTATAGTCTGAAGTCAGGGAGTCTGATTCCTCCAGCTCCGTTTTTTTCCCTCAAGACTGCTTTGGCTATTGGGGGGTCTTTTGTGTCTCCATACAAATTTTAAGATGATTTGTTCTAGTTCTGTAAAAAATGCCATGGGCAATTTGATAGGGATTGCATTGAATCTGTAGATTGCTTTGGGTAGTATAGTCATTTTCACAATATTGATTCATCCAGTACAAGAACATGGTATATTTCTCCATCTGTTGGTATCATCTTTAATTTCTTTCAACAGTTTCTTATAGTTTTCTGCATACAGGTCTTTTGTCTCCCTAGGTAGGTTTATTCCTAGGTATTTTATTCTTTTTGTTGCAGTGGTAAATGGGAGTGTTTCCTTAATTTCTCTTTCAGATTTTTCATCATTAGTGTATAGGAATGCAAGAGATTTCTGTGCATTAATTTTGTATCCTGCAACTTTACCAAATTGATTGATTAGCTCTAGTAGTTTTCTGGTGGCAGTTTTAGGATTCTCTATGTATAGTATCATGTCATCTGCAAACAGTGCCAGCTTTACTTCTTCTTTTCCAATTTGTATTCCTTTTATTTCTTTTTCTTCTCTGATTGCCATGGCTAGGTCTTCCAAAACTATGTTGAATAATAGTGGTGAGAGTGGACATCCTTGTCTTGTTCCTGATCTTAGAGGAAATGCTTTCAGCTTTTCACCATTGAGAATGATGTTTGCTGTGGGTTTGTCGTATATGGCGTTTATTATGTTGAGGTAGGTTCCCTCTATGCCCAATTTCTGGAGAGTTTTTATCATAAGTGGGTGTTGAATTTTGTCGAAAGCTTTTTCTGCATCTATTGAGATGATCATATGGTTTTTATTCTTCAATTTGTTAATATGGTGTATCACATTGATTGATTTGCGTACATTGAAAAATCCTTGTATCCCTGGGATAAATCCCACTTGATCATGGTGTATGATTCTTTTAATGTGTTGTTGGATTCTGTTTGCTAGTATTTTGTTGAGGATTTTTGCGTCTATATCCATCAGTGATATTGGTCTGTAGTTTTCTTTCTTTGTGACATCATTGTCTGGTTTTGGTATCAGGGTGATGATGGCCTCATAGAATGAGTTTGGGAGTGTTCCTTCCTCTGCAATTTTTTGGAAGAGTTTGAGAAGGATGGGTGTTAGCTCTTCTCTAAATGCTTGATAGAGTTCACCTGTGAAGCCATCTGGTCCTGGACTTTTGTTTGTTGGAAGATTTTTAATCACAGTTTCAATTTCATTACTTGTGATTGGTCTGTTCATATTTTCTATTTCTTCCTGGTTCAGTCTTGGAAGGTTATACCTTTCTTAGAATTTGTCCATTTCTTCCAGTTTGTCCATTTTATTGGCATAGAGTTGCTTGTAGTAGTGTCTTAGGATGCTTTGTATTTCTGCGGTGTCTGTTGTAACTTCTCCTTTTTCATTTCTGATTTTATTGATTTGAGTCCTCTCCCTCTTTTTCTTGATGAGTCTGGCTAATGGTTTATCAATTTTGTTTATCTTCTCAAAGAACCAGGTTTTAGTTTTATTGATCTTTGCTATTGTTTTCTTTGTTTCTATTTCATTTATTTCTGCTCTGATCTTTATGATTTCTTTCTGTCTGCTAACTTTGGGTTTTGTTTGTTCTTCTTTCTCTAGTTCCTTCAGGTGTAAATTTAGATTGTTTATTTGAGATTTTTCTTGTTTCTTTATGTAGGCTTGTATAGCTATAAACTTCCCTCTTAGAACTGCTTTTGCTGCATCCCATATGTTTTGGATCATCATGTTTTCATTGTCATTTGTCTCTAGGTATTTTTTGATTTCCTCTTTGATTTCTTCAGTGATCTCTTGGTTATTTAGTAACGTATTGTTTAGCCTCCATGTGTTTGTGTTTTTTACGTTTTTTCCCTTGTAATTGATTTGTAATCTCATAGTGTTGTGGTCAGAAAAGATGCTTGATATGATTTCAGTTTTCTTAAATTTACTGAGGCTTGATTTGTGACCCAAGATGTGATCTATCCTGGAGAATGTTCTGTGCGCACTTGAGAAGAATGTGTAGTCTGCTGTTTTTGGATGGAATGTCCTATAAATTCCAATTAAATCTATCTGGTCTATTGTGTCATTTAAAGCTTCTGTTTCCTTATTTATTTTCATTTTGGATGATCTGTCCATTGGCGTAAGTGAGGTGTTAACGTCCCCCACTATTATTGTGTTACTGTCGATTTCCTCTTTTATAGCTGTTAGCAGTTGCCTTATGTATTGAGGTGCTCCTATGTTGAGTGCATATTTATTTATAATTGTTATATCTTGTTCTTGGATTGATCCCTTGATCATTATGTAGTGTCCTTCCTTGTCTCTTGTAACATTCTTTATTTTAAAGTCTATTTTATCTGATATGAGTATTGCTACTCCAGCTTTCTTTTGAATTCCATTTGCATGGAATATCTTTTTCCATCCCTTCACTTTCAGTCTGTATGTGTCCCTAGGTCTGAAGTAGGTCTCTTGTAGACAGCTTATATATGGGTCTTGTTTTTGTATCCATTCAGCAAGCCTGTGTCTTTTGGTTGGAGCATTTAATCCATTCACATTTAAGGTAATTATCGATATGTATGTTCCTGTGACCATTTTCTTAATTGTTTTGGGTTTGTTTTTGTAGGTCCTTTTCTTCTCCTGTGTTTCCCACTTAGAGAAGTTCCTTTATCATTTGTTGTAGAGCTGGTTTGGTGGTGCTGAATTCTCTTAGCTTTTGCCTGTCTGTAAAGCTTTTGATTTCTCCATCAAATCTAAATGAGATCCTTGCTGGGTAGAGCAATCTTGGTTGTAGGTTCTTCCCTTTCATCACTTTAAGTATATCATGCCACTCCCTTCTGGCTTGTAGAGTTTCTGCTGAGAAATCAGCTGTTAACCTGATGGGAGTTTCTTTTTATGTTATTTGTCATTTTTCCCTTGCTGCTTTCAATAATTTTTCTTTGTCTTTAATTTTTGCCAGTTTGATTACTATGTGTCTCGGCGTGTTTCTCCTTGGGTTTATCCTGTATGGGACTCTCTGCGCTTCCTGGACTTGCGTGGCTATTTCCTTTCCCATGTTAGGGAAATTTTCGACTATAATCTCTTCAAATATTTTCTCTGGTCCTTTCTCTCTCTCTTCTCCTTCTGGGACCCTTGTAATGCGAATGTTGTTGCATTTAATTTTGTCCCAGAGATCTCTTAGGCTGTCTTCATTTCTTTTCATTCTTTTCTCTTTATTCTGTTCCGCAGCAGTGAATTCCACCATTCTGTCTTCCAGGTCAGTTATCCGTTCTTCTGCCTCAGTTATTCTGCTATCGATTCCTTCTAGTGTAGTTTTCATTTCAGTTATTGTATTGTTCATGTCTGTTTGTTCTTTAATTCTTCTACGTCTTTGTTAAACATTTCTTGCATCTTCTCGATCTTTGCCTCCATTCTTTTTCCGAGGTCTTGGATCGTCTTCACTATCATTATTCTGAATTCTTTTTTCTGGAAGGTTTCCTATCTCCACTTCATTTAGTTGTTTTTCTGGGGTTTTATCTTGTTCCTTCATCTGGTACATAGCCCTCTGCCTTTTCTTGTCTATCTTTCTGTGAATGTGGTTTTTGTTCTATAGGCTGCAGGATTGTAGTTCTTGCTTCTGCTGTCTGCCCTCTGGTGGATGTGGATATCTAAGAGGATTTTGCAAGTTTCCTAATGGGAGGGACTGGTGGTGTAGAGCTGACTGTTGCTCTGGTGGGCAGAGCTCAGTAAAACTTTATTGTGCCTGACTGCTCATGGGTGGGGCTGGCTGGGTTCCCTCCCTGTTGGTTGTTTGGCCTGAGGCATTCCAACACTGGAGCCTACCTGGGCTCCTTGGTGGAGCTAAAGGCAGACTGGGATGGCTCACGCCAAGGAGTACTTCCTAGAACTTCTGCTGCCAGTGTCCTTGTCCCCACGGTGAGCCACAACCACCCACCGCCTCTGCAGGAGACCCTCCAACACTAACAAGTAGGTCTGGTTCAGTCTCCCCTGGGGTCACTCCTACTTCCCCTGGGTCCCGATATGCACACTACTCTGTGTTTGCCCTCCAAGAGTGGAGTCTCTGTTTCCCCTAGTCCTGTCAAAGTCCTGCAATCAAATCCCAGTAGCCTTCAAAGTCTGATTCTCTACTAATTTCTCCTCCTGTTGCTGGACCTCCAGTTTGGGAAGCCTGACGTGGGGCTCAGAACCTTCACTCCAGTGGGTGGCCTTCTGTGGTAGAAGTGTTCTCCAGTCTGTGAGTCACCCACCCAGCAGTTATGGGATTTGATTATACTGTGATTGTACCCCTCCTACCATCTCATTGTGGCTTATCCTTTGTCTTTGGATGTGGGGTATCTTTTTTGGTGAGTTCCAGCGTCCTCCTGTCGATGATTGTCCAGCAGCTAGTTGTGATTCTGGTGTTCTCTCAAGAGGGAGTGAGAGCACATCCTTCTACTCCACCATCTTGGTTGAGGGCCTCCAGCCTTCTTTTCATTTATGCTTGAATAGCATATCTTTTGCTATGTTCTTATTTTTTTAACCTATTTTTGTATTATATTTAAGGTGGGTGTTCTTATATATAGCTATATTTGGGTCTTGTTATTTTATCCAATCTGACAATGTCTTTTAATTTTTTGTTTAGATCATTTATATTTAATGTAATTAATGGTATGCTTGGATTAACATATAATGTCTTATTATGCATTTTCTATTTTTATTTCTGTTCTTTGTTTTACCTTCTTTTTCTGACCTCTTAAAAAATTTGGGTATTATTATTTTTTAATATCTAATATTGGATTTTTAGTTATACCCTTTTGTTTAAAGCATTTTAATGTTTGCCTATAGTTTACAATATATATCTTAATTACTCAGAGTCTGCCTTCAAATATTATACTGTTTCACAGGTAGTGTAAGGACCATACAGCTGTATTTTTCCAGTTGTTTTTCTGTAACCCTTTGTGTTTTTGTGGTGCTATTTTACTTTTCTACATAGTATAATCACATAATAGAATGCTACTATTTTTTCTTTTGATTGTCAGTGATCTTTTAGAGCATTGAAAAATAAGAAAAATAAATTTTATATATATTTAAATTTATTCCATTTCCAGCTGTTTATTTTTTGTGTGTGTAGATCCAAGTTTCTGTCTGGTGTCATTCATATATATATATATATATCTCCTAAAGAACTCTTTTAACATTTCTTTTAGTTTAGATATCCTGGCAAAAATTCTGTTTTTGTTTATTTGAGAAAAATATTTATTTCTCTTTCATTCTTGAAAAATATTTTCACTGGCTGTAAAATTCTGTGTTGACATTTTTTCCAGCACCTTAAAGAAGGCATTCCATTGTCTTTTGACTTGCATTGTTTCTTATTGGATGTCTACTGTAATTCTTATCTTTGTTCTCGTCTATGTAATATTTCTTTTCTGTCTGGTGGCCTTTGATATGTTTAAAATTTTTTTTGTTGTTAGCAATTTGAATATGATATGCCTAGGAGTGTGTGTGTGTGTGTGTGTGTGTGTGTGTGTGTGTGTGTGTGTGGCTTATTTCTTTTGTTTCATTTTTTGTATATATCCTACTTTGGGTTATCTGAGCCCCTTGGATCTGTGGTTTGGTGTCTTTCATTAAATGTGGTGTTCTCTCACAAATCTTAAATGCTCTGTTCTGATTTTTTCTTGCATTCTGTTTTTTTTCTCTTGTATTAATTTTTTGTTGAAATCTGGACATCTGGTGTAACACACTTGCAACTGAAGTAAATAGATTTTTTTGCCTAGAAATGTGTACGTTTTTCCTTCTTTTAAGCCTTCAGTGTGCTTTTGAGTCAGTGTGGGCAGCAGCTGATCTAGGTTTGGGATTGCAGTTCCAATGGTTACCCTCATTGCACCACAGGCTTTACATTCTAGTAGTTTTTACCTTGTGTTTAGGGTGATGGTAGTTTGCCAGGGTTTTTTTCCCCTCAACGTTCTACCCTCAACTTCAGATCCTCTGTGCTATGTATTAGTGAGAGTTTCTATTCACATTCTCTCCCCACCTCCTTGCAGTCTGTTATTTTTACTTGATGCTTATTATCTCTGTGGTGATGGTTGGGGGGATTTTTGATAGTTCTGAATAAGCTTCTGTTTTAGGCAGGCATTATGTTCCTGGGTCTCAGGGATGACTTTATCAGTGCTCCTACTCCACTTCCAGTTGTAGGTCTGGCACTGGCTTTTATTCCTCTCCCTCCTTCAGATGTAGAGGTTTTGTCCCTTCTTTCTTCCCCTAGTTTTAATGGCTTTTCATTAGTGCACTGAGGGTGAACATCTTTGTTGGCCTTCTCCCAGTATTGGAAGGCATTTGTTCCGTAGGGGAAAAAGAAGAGGGATCTGGGTGGGCACTTGTGTTTGTTTTTTGGAGTGGCTGTTGTTACCTTCCTCCATGCCTACATCATGAAGAATGATTTTTCAGGACTCTCACTAATCTTTTTTTTTTTTTTTTATGAGCAGTAGGTCAGGACAGTGGAGAAGAGCCTGAAATGCTGTGAATTCCTCTTATGTGTGTGTTTCTCCAAGATTTTTACTCTCTTGCTAGCCCACATTTAACATTTACTAATTTATTAAAAATTTTGGCTGAATTCTTACTGGTCTCTGATAATGTGTGTGCCAGGTAAGAAGTGCTCACATCCTGTTTCTCCTTGCGGGTGCCTGTTTTTCCTTAGATTTTAGGTTAGAGTCTATTGCCCTAGCACCTCAGCTTTCTAATGAGTTGAAGAAAAGTTGGGAGTTTTCAAATTGTCCAGAATTTTCTTTGTTATTTTTATTGTATTAAGGGTGGGAGTAATGCTCTTTCCAACCTTATATGTCTCAAATAAAAGCTGGCAGTACCTATCCATTATGTTTTAACGGGGGAATATGAAAATATAGAATTTATATTCATGCACTGTATTCACAAATTACCCAGGCCTTGGGTTTAAATAGCTCAAGTGTAAATCCCATTATAACATACTTTCTGCATTCCTATATCCACCTTTTCATCATTGGTAAAGTTGGAGTTGTACAAGATTGGTGTAAGATAATAGTAGCTAAAATATACATAGTGCATATGATATGCCAAACATTATTTTTTTTTAATTTAATTAATTTATTTATTTGGCTGTGCCGGGTCTTTGTTGTGGCACGCGGGATCTTCGTTGCAGCATGTGGGCTCTTAGTTGTGGCATGCGGGCTCTAGTTCCCTGACCAGGGATTGAACCCGGGCCTTCTGTATTGGGAGCATGGAGTCTTAACCATTGGACCACCAGGGAAGTCCCCCAAACACTATTTTAAGCATGTTCTATGTATTCATTTAATCCTCACAACAACTTTTATTTTACTGATAAAGAAATTGAGGCACAATGAGATTAAATTAGTTGCTTAAGTTAGCACACCTTTTAAGTAGTAAATTTGGGGTTTGAATGCATGTTTTCAATCCCTAAGCTCAATTGCTTCTCAAGAAAAAACTATAAAAGGATAACAAATTAGGGTAATTTAGAATTCTTAAGAGCATTTAGTCCTGCTCTTTTACTTTACAAATGAAATCATAAACAGATCAAAGGACTTATCAAGGGCTAGACACACAGTTTGTGGCTGATTTATTTTTACTTAATAATAACATACGAATACAAATGGGAATACAGTTCCAGTGCTCCTGAAACTTATTTAAATTCACCTATTTGATTTTCCTTTAATTTATTTTATTGGGAAGAAATGTGATCACATGATTTTCTTCTAATTTATGTTGCTGGGAGGAAATATACTCAAATATAGACACTTAACCCTTCTAGATTTTCTAGACTTAGAGATTCATTTTTTAGTTATTCCTCATTTAGACTAGAACTTATTTATAGTTTCAGCTCAAATGATGGAGGTGAAGGTTAATTTTCAGATTGCCATTTAATTATATCACATTCATTTACATATGCCAAGAACAGAACACGTACAAAGTTAAAATAGGCATCCTTGTTCAGACAGGAAAAAAGTAATTACCCATAGATTGGAATTTTCTGTCAAAAGTTCTTTCATTCTAGATGTTTGTTAAGTAATATATTTATTATAGAAGCCATTTGTTCCACTCAGGCTTTTTCCATAATAACTAACTCTTATTAGTCTTCCGAATGAGTGAATCTTAAATATATAGTTCATTCATTTTCATAACCCTATTCCTAACTCTTCCCTTCTACTTAATATAGTGCTTAGGGAAATTCACATACCATTTAAGGACAGAGTTTCCATCTTATATTCTTCCTTTCTCTTTCTTTTTCACCTTTCTATGCTTACATATACGTAGGAGAGTATAGTGGGACAGGAGTCAGAAAACTTAGTCATGTTTTGGGACTTACTAGCAACTTGGCCTCTGGCAAATATTTTTGAGCTTCTGTTTTCTCACCTTCACCTCATGTTACATGAGGATCAAATTAGACCATTTATTACCCATAAGCACTTAACTGAACTTCTATTATATGCAAGACACAATGGTGGGGACTGGGGACACAAAGTTGAATAGGAAATATCTGCTACATCCCAGTAAGTTTATGTTCTGATCTGGGGATTGACCTGTAGATAATTGTGATATTGTGATATGCAACCAAATGTATGAGTTTAATATGGAAGAGTCATACATGAGAGAATCAGAAGATTCCCAGGGGTCGGATTTAAAATATGAATAAAAGTTCACCAAGCAGGTGAGGGGAAAGCATTCCAGGCAAAGGGAAGAAGATTTAAATATTTTCTAAGTTTGTATCAAGAACTGGTACAGGCCCACATATGTCTTTATTTTTAAGAAACTATATATAAAGGATTATGAAAAATGTAATTTGAATTTTGAAAACCATCTTGTTATCGTTGTTGTTAATAACCTTAGAGAAATGCTAGTTTTAAATTCGTGAATAAGATATGGAGATAGAATGACAAATCAAGACTAATTAATTATAAGAAATTGGATCCTCTGAGTTTTCATTATCATGAGCCATGTTAATTAACATTTCATTAATTACCCTGACAATAAAATAATCACACAATTAGTGACCCTATGAGCTCATAAAAACATAACAAACACAGGGTACATTGCTTAGAATGTCAAGGTTAAATAACTTAATTTTGGATTTGCTGGCATTATAGTCAAAACCCACACAACTCAGAAAGAGCAAGAGATAGGAAAACTTACTCAGATTCAGCATGGCTCTTTTTATCCAGTATGTCAAAGACATTTCATAACATTGACTTCTAGAAAATAATTTCATATACTGCCTCCCTAATTTTCTAACATGACTGAATTCCTGTTACTACTACCCTCTTGAATAATATCATTTGTAATACTCTGGGCAAATTTTGTCTTCAGAGGTTAGAATTTAGGAAGAAAAGTACAAGGCAAGATAGTTAATAACGTATGTAACCCAATGTTTAAAGGTATACTAACAATCTACAAAATCTACTGGTGAAGCTTAAAAGCACAAGGGGACAATTCATATGACGGTAAACCTTAATATGTCAGTGCATGGAAAAAGAAAACGTGATTTCAAAAGGAAAGGGAAGGACAGTAGAAAGCATCCAAGGGAGAAATAGATCAATAGTCAGATAAAATAATAGAAAATGTAGTTTTTTTGTCAATAGCAACAGAAATATACTAGATAGTCAGGTGGTAATGACTTTGTAGCAGGGAGGTGTTCATTTGTATAAGGCAAGGCATTTTATGGAGTATTTTCTTCTATTTATTTGTCTTACTATATATTCTCCCACTTTGAACCTAAGTAGGATAATTTTTATTTAGTTCTTCTAGACAACTATATGTTATGCAAATAGAATTTTCTTTTGATATGTTTAATTAAAACCCAATCTTAACTGAACCAAATATACTATGTTTCTTTGGTTGTTTACAGTCACCAGAGTACTGCCATTAAAGATAAAATTCTACTGCAATAAAAATTTAACCAAAATATGTAAAAATTTAATGAAGAGAATACATCATAATTAGAAAAAAGTAAAACGTTTATAATACTAACACCATCACACAGTTATCTTAATATTTGCACATTGCCTTCTGCATGCAGCCATATCTTTAATATAATTGCAGTCATAATATGTATCATTATAATTTTGTATTGTGAATTGCAATCTCTTTCCATCTCATAAAAAAATTCAAGTCAGCTTACAAAGATGTGCATAACAGAACAAGATAACATTAAATAAAAAACAGTAGGCAAAGAAAAATTCAGGAGAAAGAGATGGGTGGGAAAAATAAGAAATGTGTGAAGTAACATACAAAACGTATGCCATTAGATTCTAAATATAGGCCACAGAGTTATCTTTTTTTAAAGATTTATTTATTTGTTTATTTTTGGCTGTGTTGGGTCTTCGTTGCTGGGCGCGGGCTTTCTGTAGTTGCAGCAAGCGGGGGCTACTCTTCGTTGTGGTGTGCAGGCTTCTCATTGCGGTGGCTTCTCTTGTTGCGGAGCACGGGCCCTAGGCTCCCAGGCTTCAGTAGTTGCAGTGCACGGGCTCAGTAGTTGTGGCTCTTGGGCTCTAGAGCGCAGGCTCAGTAGTTGTGGTGCACAGGCTTAGTTGCTCCGCGGCATGTGGGACCTTCCCAGACCAGGGCTGGAACCCATGTCCCCTGCATTGGCAGGCGGATTGTTAACCACTGTGCCACCAGGGAAGTCCCATAGGCCGCAGGTTTATCTTTGAGCAGCCACACAAAGAGGGAAATGGGATCAATTCCTGGTTTATAGTGAACTGTAGATTTTAAAAGACCAGTTGTTTGGAAGTGAGAAATATTCGTAATCCTGAGGCCATATAGAAATTTCTTTTGTTTGCCATTATAAAGAGGATACAATGACTTCAACATCACTCTGGTATCAAATATGCAACTCATCTGTTGCATGGGGCTTTTTATAACATACATTTTTATATATTTGGTGTTGGTAAATACTGTAGAACGAAAGTTAACATAGAATAATGCATTTTAAGGAAACATTTAAATTAATAATTCTGTTTGCTTTAGAATTTAGAAAGTCTGTTTGGAATGAGCTGGTTGTTCCTTTTTTTTTTTTTTTAATATTACTTTATTTATTTATTTATTTTTATTTTATGGCTGTGTTGGGTCTTCGTTTCTGTGCGAGGGCTTTCTCCAGTTGCGGCAAGTGGGGGCCACTCCTCATCGCGGTGCGCGGACCTCTCACCATCATGGCCTCTCTTGTTGTGGAGCACAGGCTCCAGACGCGCAGGCTCAGCAATTGTGGCTCACGGGCCCAGCCGCTCCGCGGCATGTGGGATCCTCCCAGACCAGGGCTCGAACCCGTGTCCCCTGCATTGGCAGGCAGACTTCCAACCACTGCGCCATCAGGGAAGCCCCTGGTTGTTCCTTTTGTCTTAAAAAAGTCTTTGAAGGTTACTTTGAAAGGACATTTTTTTCTTTCCTTTTGGATAAATTTTCCCATGATGAGCAGACAATTTAAAGCATTTCATTGACCTTAGATCTAGTTATGCTTTTCAATGCAACCTTCCCACACTCCCTTTTCATTGCTAGTTTATTAGATCTATATAACAGAATCATGGAATGAGGGAGTAAAGGACTTGGCAAAGAGAAATAGATAGAGCTAAGTTGAATGTAATGACTTGTGAAAAGAGCACAGATAATGGATTTGAAAGTTGTCAACCTAAATTATACAAATTTGAGCCAAATTTTATACACAGAATTGCTTTTATCTTTCTCCCTACACGTACACGCACGCACACACACACACATGTATGTATGGAAAGAAGAAAACGTTTATTTCCTGGACAAAATTCAGTATTTTCCTGGTTAGACTGATTTATTTTCTCCAAGAATTACTGTGTCATTTGCTGTAAAAGACACTTATCTGCCTAGAATTATGTGGTTCATTAAGAAAGTAAACAATGGTGGATGATAAAAATAACAAGAGTTTTAAGGAAAAATCAGTCACAGTGAGTTGGATGTGATTTTTCCCATCAGGAAATGGATGAGAGATTTGATCAGTTGCAAAGACGGTATGCAAAAGTTATCTTTCACTATTACTAAAAAAAAACTATGTCTTCTACCATTCCTGACCAAAAATATTGATATAAGCTCATTGATTTCTAAGTGGCCCTTTGAGATTTTGCAGTTTTTCCTTTGTGGATCAACTGTAAAAGATACATCTTTCATACACTATTGCTTCATGAGTGTTCCTTTCCTAATAGAGAACAGAGGGATTTGCACAGTTATTCATTCTATACTTTTATTTTTTTTATTTTATGAAGAAAAATCTATATTATAACATGGCTGGTGTATGGAGTCAGGGAAGATATCTGACCATGAAACTGAGCCTGGTTCCTGATTCTCCCACTTATGTAGTAGGTATAGTCTTCCTAGTATCAGTAAGTTTTAAGGAAATGGGGATAATCTTCACAATGAGTTTAGTCTTTGTTTAGAAGATACAATAAGATATGATGTACCTAATCTGTTTGTAGGACATATATTAAATTAACCTTAAAAGTGCATTCCAATATACAGTAGGTGCAGACAAATACTGTTTGATTCCACTTACACAAGGCACCTAGAATAGTCAAGTTCATAGAATCAGAAAGTACATTGGTAGATGCCAGGGGCTGGGTGGTGGGAGTGGGGTGGGGAGGGGGAATGGGCAGTTAGTGTTTAATGGGGCGCAATTTCAGTTTAGGAAGGTGAAAAATTCAGGAGATGGATGATGGTGAGAGTTGCACAACAATGTGAATGTACTTAGTGCCACTGAGCTGTACAGTTAAATATGGTTAAAATAGTATGTTTTATATTATGTGACTTGTACCACAATAAAAAAACATTTTAAAAAAACGTATTATGTACCTAATGCAATGACTAGTGAATATTAGTCTCTCAAAAAGTGGTAGGCATACTATTATTGCTGCTGGTGTTATTTTTTGATGCAAATTGGCAAGAATAGTGACCAAATTTCTTGCAAGGTCCATGTAGGCGCCATGTTTTCTAGGTAAATGTTAGGATTAGAGGGAGAATATTATGCATAATTTCTTCATAGCAGGTTATATTCTTGCTTTTATGGACCATCCTGTCTTCTTGACCCTGGTTTGGGGATTTAAAAATTTTTTTAAATTTATAACTTCTCATATTTTAAATAATGTAGGTTTACTAACAAATAAATGAATTTTCTTTTATCTTGTCACTGTTGTGTCAACTACCTTGATATTGCTGTTGTGTAGTCAATCAACTAATGAAAGATGAATGAGATTCTAGTTATTTGAACCAAGGGAAGGACAGCTGACTAAAAGTAAGCAAACAAAACATCTTTAGTGGGAGCACCATGGGAGAAACTTTGTGAGTCACTATCATTTAACAAAATTTTTAATCAATATTAAAATCAGGTCTTAATCTTAATAATCTCTTGTAATTAAAAACAGGAGTGGAAATCCCTCTTTAAATCAGCCTAGTTTGCTCAGCAAGATAATTTCAGTTCATAAAGGCATGTTCTTGCTGAATTTTCTGAGTCGTGCTTCTGACTCACTGGGCTAGCTTTGATGATGGTGAGTCATTTCATATTTTCTGGGAACAAGGCTACCTGACTATCATTGCTTTATCTATGGTTTGTGTTGAATTGAGAAAGTGCACCATCCCAGGTGACAGAATAGATAACAAGAGGAATATGGAAAGAAAAGCCAACCCCTATGATTTGGGTATAATCTCATCTATCAGGTAAAGAGCCAGTGATTTGTGTATTAAAAGAGATACTAATCCATCAGGTGATCTAATAGTGCCAAGAATTTCTTTCTTTGCCTCCCAGCTAAGAACGTGGAAGCAAAAATTTCCGTAGACACTGGCATTCTCTCTGCCTTTTTAAAACAAGTTTGCACTGGGACAAGATATTGGTCCTATCTGTGAGTCATATGGTGTCAGATTCTTAGGATGTCTAGCTTGTCAGGTGAGCATCTAGTTGTATAAAATGCACAGAAGCTGAAAGTAAAAGTAGAAGACATTAACATCTGATAAAATTCTCACCCCTAGTGATTTAATACTTTAAAAAGAAGAGGGCGTAGAAGTTGACTGCTTTGTCAGTATTTCATTTGGAGATTTCCTTTACTATCCCTTTCTCAACCTACTCCTTTCCCGTCTTCCCCGTGTCAGCACCTCCTCGTGTCACCCACCTGTACTCAAAATCCTACGAATCACGCTCAGCTCGTTTCTGATTACCTTCATTAATTCTGTTATCGACTTCTCTTTCTTCAAAATACATCCTAAATCCCTGTACTTCTCATTATTTTCAATGTTAAATCCATGGTCCAAACCTCATGATATATAATGTGGTCTTGTCTAGTATTCTCCTAACTGGCAGTCCTACTTCATGCTTGCCCTTTCTAAAGTCTGTTCACCCAGCAGCAGGGTAATCAATTTAAAAAACAAACCAGATCGTGTCTCTCAGCTGCTTAAAATCTCCCAGTGGCTTTGCTTCCCTTCTCTTTGCCCTTCAAACAAAATCTGGAAACACTTTTCATGGTCTACTGGGGCCATGAACCTGAACCTGCTAAATTTCTTCCAGACTGAGGTGTTTGCTTTGCCTAACGTACTCTTCATCTTTGTAATGTGCTCTTTACAAAGCTCTCTTCTTCTGGTCTCTGCTCAGATATCAAAAGAGCCTTCCGTGACACCCTTTTAAAAAATAACATCTTAGGTCAGTGATGTTAGAAGCAGAACCTGCAATAAATATTCTTGAGAAAGTCATTTATTGAGGGAGTGCTCTCAGGAGAGGGGGAATGAGAGGAATACTATAGGGCAGGGAGAAAAAAACTAAACGAAGATGTGGCTCAGCTGCGGACTTGCTTTAGTCTGGTTGCATCGGGAGTATTGGAGCACAGATCTTATCAAAGCCTTAGTCCTACTTGGAGGCAAAGAGACTGGCCATTTGTAGATCCGGTCCGTCAGTCACTGGCTGCTCCTGGGATGGCGGTAATGGGATGCAGTCTTCTGCATGAGGCAGCTCCCATTCAGTGGACAGTTCTCTAGGGAAGGAGGTAGCTGTGAACCCTTAGCAGCCAACGCTGACTGAAGCTGACAGTGGGTACATCGTGTGGTGAAAGGGGATCTGGGTGAGTCATCAACAGCATCCCCAACTCTGTACCCGGCTTAACTTTTCATTACATTTATCCTGACTTGCTACTGCATTATCTAAGTGTGTGTGTTTGCTGTCTGTCTTCCTTTTTTTAAGATTAAAATGAAAGCTTCATGAGGAAAGGGATTTTGTCTTGCCTATTGCTATTATTTCTAGTGCCCAATACATTAGAAGTATCAAATAAAAATAATCATGACTAACATTTATTAAGTGCTTACAACATGCCAGGTATTAACTCATTTAATTATCATAACAATTTTGTAAGAAAGTTACTATTATTATCCCCATTTTACAGGTGAGGAAAGTGAGACACAGGGACAGAGTAACTTCCTCACAGTTACATATTTAGTAAGTGCTGGGTCTAGGATTCAACTCCAGGCTGTCTCCTGACTTTCAATAAATATTTGTTGAGTGTTGAAGGAATAAGTCAACTGAGTTCAATTCATCAAGCATTTTCTAGGTATTTTATACCTTTCTGTCACTCGTTTCAGCACAGTAATGAAATGGGAGTTCAGTAAAATCCATCCTTCAGTGTCTTTCTGTGCCTGTGTGCTGCAACACAGGCTTAGGTAGCAAAAGGCTGGCACTCTACCTACTCTACTCATTGCTTATGGCCTGTATTTTAATTAGCTCCTTGTGGCTTAGTCACTTGTTTATTGTACTAGGTACTCCGTAGCACAAGAACTTTGCCAGGAGTTTAAAGAACTGGATTCTACTTCTAGATCTGACATTGCTATCTTTGCAGACCAGGGCCACTTTGTCAGTCTCTCTAGCCTCACTTTCTTGATTTGTGAAGTGACAAGTTTTTGCCATCTGAATAAATTTATGGGTGTGAGGCACAGTAATGTTTGACAGTGGTCTTGAAGGGGTGTTGTATGAATGAATCAGTACATGAGTAAATGAATGTGTGAGCATCATCTGAGATTCCAGAGAATTGTTTTGTGCTGTTTTAACTCTTTGGGCCAGAAAGCCAGAAAGCGTAAGAAGGTACGGCCCTAACCAGAAGCATTTCTCATCCATTGTCCTCAGTACATGGTACCTATTTCAGTCCTATCACCTGGGTATCATCATTTCAGAAAACAGGAAATATGTTCTGTTTTACCTCTTAACCCCCATCTTCCCTTCAGGTTAATATTACCAAAGCTCAGATGAAGATACAAGATTTTGGGGGTCAATCAGTATAATGACCAGACAACGCAGGTTATCAGTGGCTTGTAGACCATAATCTTAGCAAGAAAACTGGATTTGGGGGCAAGAGACATAGATTTGAATTTCTTTTTCTGTCGGTAGCTGTGTACTTGTGCTTTGAGACCTCGCCTGTTGAGCTGCGACATGTACTGTAAGGACAGTGAAATCTGAGGTCATGATATAATACTTGCTGTGTTGTACGTTGGGAAGAGCATACATAGACTTGGGAGCCAGTCATATGTAGGTTAAAATTCCATCCCTGCCCCTTAGTAGCCAAGGCGCTTTGACATTTCTGAGCCTCAGGTTCCACGTGTAGGAAATGAGTAAATGTGGGGATATTATAAGGATTATGCCCAGCAGAGTTGCCTGTTGAGATTTATGGACACTCCATAAATGCTAGCTTTTATTATTATCTATAAAAATTTTTACTTATTTATTATTATTGTTGTTAGGATTATGTTCTGTAATATTAATAGTTTACTTCTTCTTGTACACTGTTCCTATAATTTGGCTATGCTCTATACTAAGGCTTAACTCCAGAGTTCCAGATAATAGAATTTAGCTGCTGTAATTCTAATTTTCCTATGTTGTTTTATTACTAAATATTTGTTTAACTTAGCAAACTTTTGACCTTAAATAGTATTACCCAACAAAATAAATAATTCTCAGAGCATGCTTTTAAAACAGGTATTCTTTTTTAAAAGTCTGATTTGAACTGGCATCATTATTCTATATAAACAGTGGATTTTGCCATTAAATTAAAAAAATGCCTGTTATTAAATTTGTTTTATTAAAACAGAATGATTGCAAATTAACATATCAATATATATTTAAAATCTAAAAATGGAGCTTCTAATTTTCTTAAGAGTACAGTACAAGTTTGTTCTCAATCTTAAACATTTTAAGGTACATTTTTATCTTTCTCATTAATTTTTTACTTTTTCCTTTATCAGCTTAGCCAGAATCCTGGCTTTGAATTAGAAGGTGGGTTGTTCAAGTCTTTGAATGAATCATAATCTCAAACATTCTAGCCTGTGTATTTCACAGCAATTTGGCTTTTTTTAATTTCTTCTTCTTTAAAAAAAAATTTTCTCTCTCAGTAACAAGTCTTCTCTTTTTCCCTGCCTAGGCATTTGAGCTAGTTAAAAGAAATGTTTTAGATGGTTTCCATTTCTCTGCTTTTACAGCCCTTAGTAATGTTGCCAGGAAAATAAAATCTCCATGTTTATTTACTCCAATCAGAAGGAGCTTTTCACTTTACCTTTAAGTTTCATTTTCAACTTAATTTCTTTAGCTGGAGCTAAATGTAACTTGATGTGTATAGAGTACTTGTTTATTTTCTAAACTGTTTTGTCAGCAATGATTTGAGATTGTAGTTAGCATAATTGAAAAGGTTTCTTTCAAATTTATTTGTAAAAGAGCTATATCCTTCACTTGGAATAGTTTGAACATATTTTCAGTACAAATTTTGAATGAAGAGTTTAATTTATATTATTACATGTTAGAAGCATTTTGTATCAGTTTTCTATTGCTTCTATAACAGAGTAGCCACATTTAGTGGCTTAAGATAACACAAATATATTATTTTACACGTTTGTAGATTAGAAGTGTGACACAGGTCTCACTGGGCTAAAGTCAAGGTGTCAGCAGGGCTGAGCCCCTTTCTGGAAGCTGTAGGGGAGAACCTGTTCACTTGCCTTTTCCAGCTTTGTGGTTTGCCTGCATTGTTTGGCTTGTGGCCTCCTTCTTCTGTCTCCAGAAATTGCATCTCTCTGATCATTCTTCCATAGCCGCATCTCCCTTTGACTTTCTTCTTCTGCCTCCCTCTTTCACATTCCAGGACATTTGTGATTATATGGTGCACCCCACCCCCCAGGCAATCAAGATAATCTCTCTGTTCTAAGGTAAACAGCCTTAGCTGAATAGCAGCCTTAATTCCATCTGTAACCTAGTTCTCCTGTGCAGAGTAAAATAACATTCACAGGCCCTAGGGATTAGGACATGGGCATCTCTGTGGGGATGGCAGGGGGGATTATTCTGCCTACATACGTTCTTAAATACAGTTTTCTTTGTTCCGTTTGAGTAAAAATAAGCTAAGAAAATTTTGCCTCATACATAGAGGTTCTCACGTAATTTTCTTTACTGAATACATAAGAATGATTTTATTTAGTCTAGTAATGTCTGTTTGCACATGTATCCTTTTGGCCTGATTGAGGGTAAAAGAAACCAGTGTATTCGCTTAAGTTGGATTAATACCCAAGTAACCCCTTCTGCTCCAAAGAAAGAGAAACATGGAGGAAAAAGAAACTTCATGGGGGGAGAGGCAGAGACAGAGAGAGTGAGACAGACCTTCGACAATGGTGGGTCGAGTAGCAAAAGTAAAACCAGTGGAATCCATGTGGTTCTGTATTAGTGAGGTCTTATCAGAGAGGATGGAGTATAGACATTACTACTTCATTGATTGGCATTCTTCGTGCGGAGGCTGAGACTAATGTGGTGGTTTAGTGGCCCCTGAACTTACCTCATGTCACCCATTTGTGTGCTATTATTATAAGCTTTATATGATACCTACTTATGGTTATACCTGCCATTCTTAATGCCTTCAAAATGTATTGTGAGAAGTTAGAAAAAGGTATGTGGATCTATGAATTGGAACATTAGCAAGGGAAGGAACTGTTCAGAAATAGTGTTCCTTGATAAAATTTTGCAATTAATAAAAACTACATCACATACCTTAGTCTCTCCATCTCTACAATAAGATGGTCTGACTAGATAACTTTTTAACATCCTCACTTGTAGTTTTAAAAATCTAGTCTTCTGAGCCAGCTCTCAATCCTGGCCATTCATTAGAAAAGAAATAGAAAATGTCAGTGTCTGGGCCCCAATGTCAGAGATACTGATTTAATTGGTCAGAATCTTCAAATTTTATTTCTATTCCATATTCTTTTCCAAAATAAAGATCTTCAAGCTAAAAGTTAAAGTGAATATTAGCAAGGGAAAAAACATACCCCGAATGAGTAAAGAACTTATAAGTGAACACTTATTTGCTTTGGATTACTTCCTGTCCTAGATAAATCATATCCTACGTGTTGGGATTTTGAGGGATTTGTGAAGAATTGGAAAGATGTTGAAAGTTTGGATGGAGAAATGTGATTTTCAGAAAGGGAAAGTAATTGAATACTATGTATCATGAATGGATACCTTTGACATGGATTTTTAAAAAATGAGATTCTAGAGTAGATTTAAAAAATCAACTTTATTGAGGTATAAATTATGTATGATAAAGTACATTGTAAGGTCAACTACTTTCTTTTTTTTTTTTTTTTTGCTTCATGACGTGTTTTATGGTCAACTACTTTTGACAAAGGTATTCATCTGTGTAATCACCACCCAAGTCAGGGTATGTAGGATTTTCATCTCTCAAGAAAGTTTGCCAGTGTTTCTTTGCAATCAGTCACTCCCCGCCACCTGTGCCAGGCAACCACTGACCTACTTTTATCACTATAGATTTTCTTGTTCCAGAATTTCTTATAAATGGAATAATACAGTATGTACTCCTCTGTGTATGTTTTTTTTTGTTGTTGTTGTTCAGTGTAGTATCTGTGAGATTGATCTGTTTATTGCATCCATCAGTAATTGTTCTTTTTTCTTGCTGAGTAGTATTCCATGGGAAAGCCTAAATATTTCCTGTTACACTGTAATTCGGTAGGACTCAATCTCAAAACTCCCCTGTGGATCTTATTGGGGGCTTGCTTTTAGGCTTTGCTAAGTGGCGTCTAGAATACATCTTACTCTTGGATAGGGGTCGGCAAATGTTTTCCTTAAATGTCTAGGTAATAAATATTTTGGGATTTGTGAGTCACATATGGTCTCTGTCACATATTCTTCTTATTTTTTAAACAACCCTTTAAATATGTAAAAGCAATTCCTAGCTTGTAAGCCATGTAAAACAGGCTGCAGGTAGGATGTGGCCTAGTTTAGGCTGTAGTTTGCCAGTCCCAGCTCTAGGTCAGTGCTGTTCAGTAGAGCTTTCCATGGTGAGATCTATATCTGAGCTGTCCATTGCGGTAGCCACAGCCACTTGTGGTTATTGAGCAAAGAAATCTAGAATGGCTTTTAGGAACTATTTGTGAAAAACTTGAAGAAGAAACAGAAATCAGATGATACCAAAGTAAATTCTGAAAAAATTATATAGGCTACTCTAATTTATTTCTTTGACTCAGTTCCTAACCCGGTAGATGAATAAAATGTAGTAATCATAATACATGACAGACTGTTTTATGATAGCCTCATGTCAATATGGAGAAATTCGATTTGGGGACAGTTAAGTGTTCTTAAATGGAAACCGGTTGTAGCAATCAGGCCAAAGCTTTGGTCCTGTGGATGCCAGTAGTTCATGGTGTGTTGTTAGTTGCTGTGCTGTCCCATAAGCAACATCTATAGCTATATAAACATAAATTACAGTTAAATTAAAAATTCTGTTCCTCAGCTGCACTAGCCATATTTCAGCTGCTCAGTAACTGTACGTGCCTGGTGGTTGCCATTTTGGACTGCAAAGATTTAGAACATTTCCATTATCACAGAAAGTTTCATTGGACAGCACTGCCAGAGTGAGGTTTCTAGGGGCATGTAAAAAAAAATTCTGTCCTTAACCTTGTGTTGTCCAATATTTTTACCATACTTTAGATAAAGATTACACAGATAAAAAGAATGTGATTATCCAATTTATGTATTTATAGACAAAGCTGGGAAGGAAAACAAATATGTTAAAATGATTGTATCAGCTTCCTGAAAGATCTTGACAGCATCTTTGGAATAATACTACCCCAAACTGCTAATTAGTTGGTGTGTTATATGGAACATCTCTTTCTCGGACCCCCAAATTTGGTAATTAACCCTTTTTTTTTTTGAGTCAAAAAGCGTATTAAAGGCTCTGAGAAATCCTGGATAAAGCAATATGTCTTTATTTATTTATTTTGTTAACCTAGAGAGATGGATTAGATCTAACATGGCAAAATTGGAAAAGGATAAAGGGAAAACCCTGCCTTTTGGGTCTCTATATTATTTGTATAAAATCAGGAATGAGTGAGATCTGGCCTAAAAGGACCATGCGTGTAAAGGGCTTGAGGATTTTAGCCAATTATAGACTCAGTGCAGTCAGTAATGCAATTCCCCCCTCTCCTTTCCCCTGGCAAAAAGCTATTGTGGTTTAGGCTAAACCCATATATGTGTGTAGTGCCTATACATGAAGAGGTGGTAGTGTGTTATTTAATTCAGTTATGGATGCTATATTGGAGCTTTCTAAGCAGCTTCATGTTTATTTATTTATTTTTAAATAAATTTATTTATTTATTTTTATTTTTGGCTGTTTTGGGTCTTTGTTGCTGCGCGCGGGCTTTGTCTAGTTGCTGCGAGCAGGGGCTACTCTTTGTTGTGGTGCACAGGCTTCTCATTGTGGTGGCATCTCTCGTTGTGGAGCGCAGGCTCTAGAGCGCTGGCTCAGCAGTTGTGGCGCATGGGCTTAGTTGCTCCGTGGCATGTGGGATCTTCCTGGACCAGGGCTCGAACCCGTTTGTTTCCCCTGCATTGGCAGGCGGATTCTTAACCACTGCACCACCAGGGAAGTCCCATGTTTATTCTTTATAGTGGACTTTTCATTAAAAGAAAGGGTGTGGCAAAAAATTATTTTGAAAAGTCACCATGTGGCACACAGCCTGAGTTTGGAAATATCTGGCTTGAAATCTTAAATTCACAATTTACTGAAGTTATTTACCTGAGCAAGTGTCCTTGCCCTGTAGGTCTCAGTTTCCTCAACTGTAATAATTTTAGATACTGTTTTGTAGTATTATCCCCATGGACCTACACTCAAGCTTAGCAAAGGGGATATGTGAGATATAAATGTTTCTTCTTATAGAAAACTGGGGTGGGCAGATGGGAGAGGTGAAGAGGGGTAAGAAGTTTCACCCCTTGTTTACACAGTGTTTCAGATTGTTGGCTCCAGAAGGAGAGGGCCAAGTTCACCTACCACTTTTACCATCTGTGTGGCCTTGAGCAGGCTACTTAACCTCTCTGTGCTCCTGTTCTTACATTTGGAAAAGAAGGAGGAGGGTAGTAGAACTTACCTTATGGGGTTGTTGTGAGGGCTGACATAAGAGGTAACTCCTGTGCGGCTCTTGGACAGGGCCTGGCACACAGCTGGTGCTTAAGGTTTTAGCTGGTGTTATTTCACAGTTTAGTAGGTTAGTAGAGGCCTATGCTCACTCTTGTGTGCTCCAACTATTGATAGCCCTTCTATACCAATTTCTTTCAACCAAAAATATACACCTTTTCTCCAAAGCTAGAAATATTTTTTTTAAACAGAATTTGTTGACTTAATGTAATTTTTCTGTATATTCCTACTATCTTCTTTATCTAGAGAAAAAAAAATGTGTCTAGTCTTGAATTGGGAAGTTTGTAGTAATGTCTAAAAATAAGTAAATAATAAGTGATGCAAGGATGAAACTATACATATTCAGAAAAACTTTACCTAAGGCTGAAAATAAAAGAAAAAATTAGTTGAAACCACAGAGCCATTTGAAATTTTCCAAATGAGTGTAGATTGAGGGGGGAAATTAGAAGTTTCAAGTGTGATTTTTATAATATCACATTATTTTCTGTTTCAGAATAATAATACATGGTACATAGGAAGCAGTACTACTTATCACTTATAACTATCAGTTTACTTTTGCCTCAAGACTCAATACTTTTCTTTATAGAGAAACTAAGTGCACATACAAATGAGAAGAATAATAGGTTGATAACAGTTGCTACAGTTTATTGAATGTGTGTGTGTGTGTGTCTCCAGTTATGTGACTTTTTCCCTTATATGTCTACAAGTCTTTAAAACAACTCTGCAAGTGAGGATTGAGAAACTTATAAAGAGTTTTGCCCAGAGTCACACTGGCTAATAGGCTAACAAGTAGTTAAGTGGATTTTAGAGTCACCCACTCTTCTTTGACATTGCTTCTCAAAATATGAGAGAATCGAAGGACTGTCAATTGTCTCAAAAGCCTCAAGCTTATGAGGTGTGATGCTGGTAATATAATCCAGCTACCCTCTGATTCCTGGATATGCTCAGTAGCAATTCAACAAGTAGATATGTCGTCTGTGTCTGAAGAGCTCACCCTTTTGGAGGTGACACATTCTACTCTTTTGTAGTCCCTGACTCTTAGAAAGTTTTTCTAAGAACTTCTAGTGCTCTACTTGTTCAGATCCTCCTACACCCTTGGTGGTGACATCTGAATACATTCAATCAAGCACAGTTTGAAAATAATCTTCCTATACTTTGTTGCCTCATTGACCCTCTTCCCCTGTAGAATCTGGTAAGGTCAATTAAGATGGGGAGAACTGGTTAACAGAAATCAGTTTGTTATACTGCAGAAGTAGTGTGATAGCAAATTTGTCCCATTTTGATGGGATGTGTAATCTCTTTGCCTAAAGAATCCCTTCCCAGATTCTTAGCATTGCATGTTTAGGTCAAGGACATTTAATAGTTCATTCATCAACTATTTATTAAGCTTTTACGCTATGCCAGGGACTGTCCCAAGTGCTAGGGATACTGACAAGAGTAAGATTAAATCACCGTTTTCTGGGAACTCAAAGGGGTTATACATATGCCAACATGCATACCTATCAAAATTATGATAGTTATAAGATAGTGTGATGATGCTGTGAGCCCAGAATCCTCTGGGGCAGAAACAAGGGTTTCATCTCCATTTGGTTGGATCAGAAAGCGTGTCTTAGTGAAGGAGATGCCCATGTTGTGTTGAGAAGGAGCTGGAGGTAATAGAGTAAAGGAGAGGAGAAGGGTACTCCAGATAGCAGGAAACTGTGTGTGCCTCTGGGAGTCTCTCTTGGCCATGGTCTTTAACTTTTACTTTGGCTTGGTGATTTTGCACAGAGCAAACAAACCAACAACAATTTATAAGGTGCCCTAAGACGTCAGGGAATTGTCATGGTTTGGGGTGGCTCAAGTCTTCTTACATTGTAATTGTTAGCGTTCCTAGAGGTAGAGGTGGAGACAAATGAATCATAGGAGAGAAGTGGTATTTTAGTAGTTAAATCATTACTTGTGGTTTAAGTTTATGGCTCAGTCTCCAAAAAGTGAATCTAAGTAATTGCAGGTGATTTTAAAAGTGACATTACTGTTGAATCTGTTTTCATTCTTCATTTGAAATGCCTTTTTGGGTTTCTGCTTCCTCCCTATTCCTATTATTATAACACTGAATTGGACTCATCACTTGACACTTGGACTACAGTTATTGCCTCCCAACTTATGTTCTCTGTTTTTCTGCTTGTTATCTGTTACATCCCTACCATTTCCCTAAAATGTCATTTTCACAAGGTCATTTCCCTGATCAAGGATGTACAGTGAATCCTTATTGTCCACTCCATATATTCCTTTCATTTGGTTTCTTAGTTGACTTTTAAGACCCTCCATAATTTGGCTTTACTGGGCTCCTCCAACCTTACTTTTCACTTGGTACTACATATCTCTCATTAAGTTTCAGCTTAGTCAGACAGGTTATTATTATTATCATTCATTGTTCCATAAATACTTGTTGAGGCAACGTGGATACAACTGAGAGCAAAAGAGATGTGGCACCTGTGGTCATGATGCGTAGAATCTGGAGGAGAAGACAGGTATTGACAGAATAATGAAGAAAAAGTACAGAGACACAGATTAGTCTTTTCCTACTTTTTTACAGTATGTGTGCACGCATGTGTGCATGCACAGACATGTACACGTACACTCCTTTGTTTTTATATCTTTGTATCTTTACTACATGCTATATCTGTTACCTGGAATTATTTCCTTCCTTTTCTACATCTGTACATATGCTGTAAGTCTTTTAGAACTCTAGTAAATTGTGCATCCTTAGTTAAGCTCATGTTGAGCTGAAGGTATTGCATTGGTCTGCAAAACACAATTTTGGAAAACTGTTCAGTAGGAACTTAGACTTACTTTCCAAAAGGCTGAAATTTAAGACTTTAAACTGAATCACAAATAGCAACGCTCCACTGACACAACCAGCTCTGATAGTGATGGGCAAGTTAGAAATACTTTGTGCCATCTTTTATTTATGAAAGAAACATGCAGGCACATTATATAAAATTTTTATCACTGCCTACTTGGGAGAGGTTTCAATTGTGTATTTTGGAATGGTACCAGTTGAAGTTGAACAAAAAGGATTCATATTCTTTCTGACAATTTCACTTTGAAACCACAGGAAAGCATTTTGTCATTTGAAAAAGTTGACAATATTTGAAAAAATATAATGTGAAGAATGTATATCTAATCCAGGGTGGTCGATGTCAGAGGAAACAGTGGAAAGTTGGAACAGTTTTTTTTGAGGTGGCCTTTAGGATGAACCTAATGGTGGTTAGCCATTGTTCTTCTTCCAGAGGAAACCAGCAACCAGTACATGTCTGAGATATATGCCATGCGACAAACTCTCATGTAAACCTCTTCCCTCCCTCCCGCCTTCCCTCATTCAGCCTCTCTCTCTGGCTTATGTTGTCCTGTGTCACCATTTTCTGTCAGGGTCACCTATTAGCCTCTAGACTCTAGTTCCTGGATCCATTTTCTGGAGCCTTTCATTTTCTCCCAGTGTTAATAACTTCTCTATGATCTTGCTCCCCTACCCAGACCCATCTATAGAGCTGATTATATGAACTTTATTTTCATGAGTACCCTCTTCTTTCTTGCCCTACTGACCTTTCAGTGAACCCACAGAACTCCCTTATACCAATCACACAAGTGAACTTCTCAGTTCATAGAAATTCAACCTAGAAAACTAATGTATAATCCATTACTGTAATTATATATTTTGATGTTCCAGTTGTCCCATGTGTGGCCAGGAGGAGTTCCTTCAGTCGATGTTCTGTGTCCTTTTGACTCGTCCCCATTATTCCATGAGCATTTTCTTATTTTCTAACATAAGATGTTATAGGCTCATCTTGTCCTTTTTCTGCCTTGGCCCTGGAATCAGCCATTTCTTCATGGAGCCCTGATTCCTCCTAGTGGAGAATGGTATTTAGAACGTGAGATCTGCATGTTATGTGGGTTCATTGCTACGAGGATGGTATTGATTCTGGGGTCTCTCAGGAAATCTATTTGTGGTTTCTCTTCCCACCCTCTTTCTCTGTCTCTGTGTCTACACATGTGCACACATATGTAGCTGAGTTCATGTTTTCACCTCTTCTTCCAAGTCAGCACCTCAGAATTCCCTCTAGTCTTCTCTCTCCGCATGTGTAACTTTCTTCTCTGACAATGAGACACTTAACTCTCCTCATTCTCAATCCTAGGACACACCAGAGTAGTTCATAATCACTAAGTCATCCTCTGTGGTAAATAAACCTACGAACCAAAGTTTAATATTTCTTTATAGTTCTTCTTGTCTTTAGTCTGAAAATATATAGTCCAAATATTGTGAGGTGATGTTATTCATTTGAAAATTTGTTTGTATTTCATTTTAGTGATTTTTAAAATCCCCAGTCTCATAGATTTTTTCATTTATTGAATGTTAAAATATTAATATGGTTCAAAAGTAAAAATTTTATAAAGAGGACTTCTGAGAAAAGTGTAATTCCTACTCTATCCCTTTCAACCCTTTCCCACCTCCTTTTTCCTACCCTATTTCCACCTATTTCCACTTATCCCTGTTGGTAGCTAAGTTCATTACTTTATTTGGTTTATCTGTCATATGGTTCTTTTTTTCGCAAATGAATAAATACTCTCTCTCTCTCTCTCATCTCTCTTTCTCTCTACTCCTCCCCTCTTATGTAAAAGGTACTGTAGTCTCAAGGCTCTTCTGCACTGTGATTTTTCACTTAGCAATATATTCTGAAAATAATTCCATATCAGTTTTAAGAGTTCTTCATATTTTCAAACAGCTGTATAGTGGTCCATTGTGTGGATGTCCCATGGTTTATTTAACTATATTTCTGTGTTTTACCTTTTATATTGTTTCTAATGTTTTACAGTTTCTTGGAGTGTTCTCATCAATTACCTGGTGTGTGTATATGTATTTTTATATTTTTGGTAGTGTATCTTTAAGAAATATTCCCTAAAGTGTTATTATTGCATCAAAAGGTAAACACATATATTGTTTTGTTAGACATTGTCAAATTCCACTCCACATAGGTTGTGCCATTTTGCATTTGTACCAGCAAGGTATGAATGCCTGTTTTCCCACAGCCTTGCTAACATAACAAGTTGTCAGACTTTTTAATTTTGGCTAATATGACAGGTGAGAAATATCTCAGCCCAGTATTTATTTGTATTTTTTAATTTTTAGAGCTTGTATGGTTTTATTTTTTTTATCTTGGCTCTCTGATATACATGGAATTCTGTATGTCATGAGGTATGGATCTTATTTTATCTTTTCCCAAATGTCTCTCCAGTTTTCCCAGCACCATTTATTAATACATCTCTTTTTTTTAGCTCCAGTAATCTGAGATGTTACCTTTATTTACTAAAATTCCATACTGGGTTTACTTCTATTCTAGTCCCCTCTGTCTATTCATACATCAGTGCCACAGTGTTTGAATTATAGAGAACTTAGAATTTAAATAGTTAGGCTTGCTTCCCACTTGTAACTTTTTTTTTCCAGTTTTTCTTAACTTTCCTTACATGCTTATTTTTCCACATGAACTTTTGTAGCTCCATTAAAAAAAAAAAAAGGAGGGACTTCCATGGTGGCGCAGTGGTTAAGAATCTGCCTGCCAGTGCAGGGCACAGGGGTTCACCCCTGGTCCAGGAAGATCCCACATGTGCCACAACTACTGAGCCTGCGCTCTAGAGCCCACAGGCTGCAACTACTGAAGCCCATGCACCTAGAGCCCGTGCTCCGCAACAAGAGGGGCCACCACAATGAGAAGCCTGCACACCACAACAAAGAGTAGCCCCCGCTCACTGCAACTAGAGAAAGCCCGCACCCAGCTTCCCAATGCAGCCAAAAACAAAACAAACAAACGAACAAAAAGAAACCTTTTTGGTGTCTTTATTGGAATAGTTTTAAATTTATAAATTAACTTGAGGAGACATTACATCTCTATGATGTTGAGCCATTCTATCCAGGAACAAGGGACATCTTCCCATTTGTTCCAGACCGTTTTTGTGTCTTTCAGAGGTGTTTTAAAGTGTTTCTCACATTGGCTTTCATTTTTTGTTAAGTTTATTCAAAGTAATATTTTATTTTCTGTTTTACTACTGTAAATGCATTTATTTTACCATTGTATCCAGTCTACCAGATTATTGCTTGTGTATAAAAAGGGTATTGATTTCTGTATGTTAATTCTGTATTCTGATTCTTTATTGAATTCTTTTATTGCTTAAAGTAGTTTTATCATTGATGCTGTGTGATTTTTCAGTACCTCTGCAAATAGAGGTAGTTTTATTTCTTTTCACACTCTAATGCTATAATTCAGCAGTTCTCAAACTTTTTGGTCTCAGGACCCCTTTATGCTCTTAGATATTTTTGAATATGCCCCAACTTTTTGGCTATATGAATTATAGCTGTCAATATTTACCATGTTAGAATTCAGACTTGGGAAATTATATTTGTTAATTCACTTTAAAATAACTGATAAATCCATTGCATGTTAGCACAGCTTTTAAAAAATGAGTTACTGGGACTTCCCTGGTGGCGCAGTGGTTAAGAATCTGCTTGCCAGTGCAGGGAACATGGGTTTGAGCCCTGGTCCAGGAAGATCCCACATGCCATGGAGCAACTAAGCCCGTGAGCCACAACTACTGAGCCCACGTGCCACAACTACTGAAGCCCGTGTGCTGCAACTACTGAAGCCTGTGCTCCTAGTGTCCATGCTCTGCAACAAGAGAAGCCACCGCAATGAGAAGCCCGCGCACCGCAACAAAGAGTAGCCCCCGCTCGCCACAACTAGAGAAGGCCTGCACGCAGCAACGAAGACCCAATGGAACCAAAAAGAAAATATTTTTTTAAAAAAGAATATATTCTCTAAAAGAAAAAAAAAAAGAAATATACAGTTGTTTTAAAAAGAATAAAAGAAAATAAAAATGTGTTACTTTTACGAACTTAGTGACAAGATTGACATTGTTGTGCATTTTTATAAATCACTTTGACATCTGGCTTAATAGAAGACAGGTGAATATTTATATCTATTTCTATATTCAATCTGTTGCACTATTTTTTTCTGGTTGAACTATATGAAAATTATCTGACCTCATACAGATACGTAGTTGGAAAACAAAGGAATATTTTAGTAACATTTTCAGAGAATTATATTCTTCCTTATACTCCAAAACATGACATGTGGTAACTTCTTAATGTTATTTGTAACATGGAATCTGAAACCATTTCAGTGTATTTTTTATGCTATGTTACATGAAAACCCGTTAGTGTGTCTTGCAGTTTGAATGGGTCTTTTACCCATGCATGACTTTGTTACATATGTTTTAGAGATACTGTTTCACTGATTTATGCAAATATTCCAAATATTACCACATTTCATTAGAAAATATTAAAGAATCACATTTGTTAAAATTATTACTGATCTCATCAGAAAAGACTTTAATTATTGGGAACCTGTCAAACTCATGGTGGTAAATGTAAGATTTCTAAAAGTTGAATTTTGTCATTGGCAGCAAATCTTGCCAGTTGTCTTCCTTGAAGTTCACTTTATGCATTTTCTAAAAAATGTCTGCCAGATATCCAATCTGAATAACTATAATTTATCTGTCAAATTTTCTTTCAAGGGAAATGGTGTTCCATGAAATAAGTGCTAATTCAGCTCACAACCGAAGCAATTGTACAAGTGATTTTACTTGAGACAAACGTTATAATTTGGTGTGCAGCATAAATACTTTATGCATACTTTCCTCTTTATCACACTGAATATTAAAAAGAAATGTACTCGAGGATTGAGATTTAATAATATTAATATTTTTTACTGCTTGATTAAGGACATTCTTAAGTGAAATTGCAGTTTTTTCTTCTAGTGCCTGACAGTCTTTAAGAATACAATAGCTACTAGTCAAGTTTGATGCCACTGCCCTGATTCATGCTAAGATGCCAGCAATTTTAACCCCTGTGCTTTTGCACCATCAGTACCAGTATCAGTACAGTAGAAAAAGCAAGTAATATCTTAGTATTACTGGGGGAAAAGCTCTGACATTGCCAAACCCCTTGAAAGACTCCTGGGAATCACCTGGGGTTTATAGACCACACTGTAAGAACCACTGATCTAATAGATTTTTCTTTTCTAATTGCATTTACTGTTGCCTCCACTGCAACATTAGATAGTAGTGGAGAAAGTGGATACATCTCTATCTTGCTCCTAATCTTAAGAGAAATATCTTTTGTGCTTTCCTATTAAGATACTGGTTTTAAGACTAAGGTTTACATGTTTTACTATATTAAAAAAGTATATATCAATTCCTGTTTTCCTGAGTGTTTTTTAAATCAGAACCTGATATTAAATTTTGCCAAAAGTATTTTATTTTTACTTTTTCTAATCTAGAGCAATAATCCAATCATTTTTCTCCTTAGATGTTTTGTTACATTGTATTATATTAATGGACTCCCTAATTCATTGAATAATATATTTCTAGGAATAAATCTCACTTGGTCATGATGTATACATATCTTAATGTAGCATTAGATTGTTGGATTTAGTTTGTTAATATTTTTGTAATGCTATTGATAAGTGATATTGATCTGTAATCTTTTGTACTGTATTTACAGAATCAGATTTTAATGTTGTACTTGCTTTACACAAAGATTTGGAAGACTTATTTCATATTTTGTGCTTTGGAATAATTTATGTGGCATGGGGATGATCTGGTCTTTTAAGGATTGGTAGAACTCTCCAATGAAATTATAAGGGCCTGCAGCTATTTCGTTGGGAATTTTCTTGAAATTTTCTTTATTTACGAGTTATAACTGTCTTTTAAAGCATTGTAACTGTCTTGTAGCATTCTTTATGTTAAAGTTTATTTTATCTGATATGAGTATTGCTACTCCAGCTTTCTTTTGATTTCCATTTGTGTGGAATATCTTTTTCCATTCTCTCACTTTCAGTCGGTATGTTTCCCTAGGTCTGAGGTGGGTCTCTTGTAAACAGCATATATATGGGTCTTGTTTTTGTATCCATTCAGTGAACCTGTGTCTTTTGGTTGGAGCATTTAATCCATTCACATTTAAGGTAATTATCAATATGTATGTTCCTATTACCATTTTCTTAATTGTTTTGGGTTTGTTTTTGTAGGTCCTTTTCTTCTCCTGTGTTTCCCACTTAGAGAAGTTCCTTTAGCATTTTTTGTAGAGTTGGTTTGGTGGTGCTGAATTCTCTTAGCTTTTGCCTGTCTGTAAAGCTTTTGATTTCTCCGTGGAATCTGAATGAGATCTTTGCCAAGTATAGTAATCTTGGTTGTAGGTTCTTCCCTTTCATCACTTTAAATATATCATGCCACTCCCTTCTGGCTTGTAGAGTTTCTGCTGAGAAATCAGCTGTTAACCTTATGGGAGTTCCCTTGTATGTTATTTGTCATTTTTCCCTTGTTGCTTTTAATAATTTTGTTTTGTCTTTAATTTTTGTCAGTTTGATTACTGTGTGTCTCTGCGTGTTTCTCCTTGGGTTTATCCTGCCTGGGACTCTGCGCTTCCTGGACTTGGGTGGCTATTTCCTTTCTCATGTTAGGGAAGTTTTCGACTATAATCTCTTCAAATATTTTCTTGTGTACTTTCTCTCTCTCTCCTTCTGGGACCCCTATAATGAGAATGTTGGTGTGTTTAATGTTGTCCCAGAGGTCTCTTAGGCTGTCTTCATTTCTTTTCATTCTTTTCTCTTTATTCTGTTCCACAGCAGTGAATTCCACCATTCTGTCTTCCAGGTCACTTATCCGTTCTTCTGCCTCAGTTATTCTGCTATTGATTCCTTCTAGTGTATTTTTAATTTCAGTTATTGTATTCTTCATCTCTGTTTGTTTGTTCTTTAATTCTTCTAGGTGTTTGTTTTTTAATTCTTCTAGGTCTTTGTTAAACATTTCTTGCATCTTCTCAATCTTTGCCTCCATTCTTTTTCCGAGGTCCTGGATCATCTTCACTATCATTATTCTGAATTCTTTTTCTGGAAGGTTGCCTATCTCAACTTAATTTAATTGTTTTGCTGGGGTTTTATCTTGTTCCTTCATCTGGTACCTAGCCCTCTGCCTTTTCACCTTGTCTATCTTTCTGTGACTGTGGTTTTTGTTCCACAGACTGCAGGATTGTAGTTCTTCTTGCTTTTGCTGTCTGCCCTCTGCTGTCATCACATATTCTTCTTCTTCTTTATATTATAAATTCTTATATCATTATTATATTATTCTTCTTTCTTGTGTCTCTATCACCTCTCCTCCTCTTATAAGGATACCAGTCGTATTGGATAAGGTCTACCTTAACTTTGTATGACCTCATGTTAACTTGATAATGTCACAAAGACCCTATTTCCAAGTAAGGTCATATTCATAAGAAGTGAGGATGAGGACTTTTTTTTTTTTTTTTTTAAACTATCAGCTTTTATTTTTTACGCAGTTCACATTTTCAGCATTTATTTTATTTTTTTTATTTATTTATTTTTTCAAACATCTTTATTGAAGTATAATTGCCTTACAATAGTGTGTTAGCATCTGCTTTATAACAAAGTGAATCTGTTATACATATACAATATGTTCCCATTTCTCTTCCCTCTTACATCTCCCTCCCTCCCATCCTCCCCATCCCACCCCTCTAGGTGGTCACAAAGCACCAAGCTGATCTCCCTGTGCTATGCGGCTGCTTCCCACTAGCTATCTATTTTACATTTGGTAGTGTATATATGTCCATGACACTCTCTTACCCTGTCACATCTCACCCCACCCCCTCCCCATATCCTCAAGTCCATTCTCTAGTAGGTCTGTGTCTTTATTCCCGTCTTGCCACTAGGTTCTTCATGGCCTTTTTTTTTTTTTCCCTTAGATTCCATATATATGTGTTAGCATACTGTATTTGTTTTTCTCTTTCTGACTTACTTCACTCTGTATGACAGACTCTAACTCCATCCACCTCATTACAAATACCTCCATTTCATTTCTTTTTATGGCTGAGTAATATTCCATTGTATATATGTGCCACATCTTCTTTATCCATTCATCTGTCGATGGACATTTAGGTTGCTTCCATGTCCTGGCTATTGTAAATAGAGCTGCAATGAACATTTTGGTACATGACTCTTTTTGACCTATGGTTTTCTCAGGGTATATGCCCAGTAGTGGGATTGCTGGGTCGTATGGTAGTTCTATTTGTAGTTTTTTAAGGAACCTCCATACTGTTCTCCATAGTGGCCGTATCAATTTACATTCCCACCAACAGTGCAAGAGTGTTCCCTTTCCTCCACACCCTCTCCAGCATTTATTGTTTCTAGATTTTTTGATGATGGCCATTCTGACCGGTGTGAGATGATATCTCATTGTAGTTTTGATTTGCATTTCTCTAATGATTAATGATGTTGAGCATTCTTTCATGTGTCTGTAGGCCATCTGTATATCTTCTTTGGAGAAATGTCTATTTAGATCTTCTGCCCATTTTTGGATTGGGTTGTTCGTTTTTTTGTTATTGAGCTGCATGAGCTGCTTGTAAATCTTGGAGATTAATCCTTTGTCAGTTGCTTCATTTGCAAATATTTTCTCCCATTCTGAGGGTTGTCTTTTGGTCTTGTTTATGGTTTCCTTTGCTGTGCAAAAGCTTTTCAGTTTCATTAGGTCCCATTTGTTTATTTGTGTTCTTATTTCCATTTCTCTGGGAGCTGGGTCAAAAAGAATCTTGCTGTGATGTATGTCATAGAGTGTTCTGCCTATGTTTTCCTCTAAGAGTTTGATAGTGTCTGCCCTTACACTTATGTCTTTAATCCATTTTGAGTTTATTTTTGTGCATGGTGTCAGGGAGTGTTCTAATTTCATACTTTTACATGTTCCTGTCCAATTTTCCCAGCACCACTTATTGAAGAGGCTGTCTTTTCTCCACTGTATATGCTTACCTCCTTTATCAAAGATAAGTTGACCATATGTGTGTGGGTTTATCTCTGGGCTTTCTATCCTGTTCCATTGATCTATATTTCTGTTTTTGTGCCAATACCAAACTGTCTTGATTACTGAAGCTTTGTAATATAGTCTGAAGTCAGGGAGCCTGATTCCCCCAGCTCCATTTTTCGTTCTCAAGATTGCTTTGGCTATTCGGGGTCTTTTGTGTTTCCATACAAATTGTGAAATTTTTTGTTCTAGTTCTGTGAAAAATGCCAGTGGTAGTTTGATAGGGATTGCATTGAATCTGTAGATTGCTTTGGGTAGTAGAGACATTTTCACAATGTTGATTCTTCCAATCCAGGAACATGGTATATCTCTCCATCTATTTGTATCATCTTTAATTTCTTTCATCAGTGTCTTGTAATTTTCTGCATACAGGTCTTTTGTCTCCTTAGGTAGGTTTATTCCTAGATATTTTATTCTTTTTGTTGCAATGGTAAATGGGAGTGTTTTCTTAATTTCACTTTCAGATTTTTCGTCATTAGTGTATAGAAATGCAAGAGATTTCTGTGCATTAATTTTGTATCCTGCTACTTTACCAAATTCATTGATTAGCTCTAGGAGTTTTCTGGTAGCATCTTTAGGATTCTCTATGTATAGTATCATGTCATCTGCAAATAGTGACAGCTTTACTTCTTCTTTTCCGATTTGGATTCCTTTTATTTCTTTGTCTTCTCTGATTGCTGTGGCTAGGACTTCCAGAACTATGTTGAATAATAGTGGTGAGAGTGGGCAACCTTGTCTTGTTCCTGATCTTAGTGGAAATGGTTTCAGTTTTTCACCATTGAGGACAATGTTGGCTGTGGGTTTGTCATATATGGCCTTTATTATGTTGAGGAAAGTTCCCTCTATGCCTACTTTCTGCAGGGCTTTTATCATAAATGGGTGTTGAATTTTGTCAAAAGCTTTCTCTGCATCTATTGAGATGATCATATGGTTTTTCTCCTTCAATTTGTTAATATGGTGTATCACATTGATTGATTTGCGTATATTGAAGAATCCTTGCATTCCTGGGATAAACCCCACTTGATCATGGTGTATGATCCTTTTAATGTGCTGTTGGATTCTGTTTGCTAGTATTTTGTTGAGGATGTTTGCATCTATGTTCATCAGTGATATTGGCCTGTAGTTTTCTTTCTTTGTGACATCTTTGTCTGGTTTTGGTATCAGGGTGATGGTGGCCTCGTAGAATGAGTTTGGGAGTGTTCCTCCCTCTGCAATATTTTGGAAGAGTTTGAGAAGGATAGGTGTTAGCTCTTCTCTAAATGTTTGATAGAATTCGCCTGTGAAGCCATCTGGTCCTGGGCTTTTGTTTGTTGGAAGGTTTTTAATCACAGTTTCAATTTCAGTGCTTGTGATTGGTCTGTTCATATTTTCTATTTCTTCCTGGTTCAGTCTCGGCAGTTTGTGCATTTCTAAGAATCTGTCCATTTCTTCCAGGTTGTCCATTTTATTGGCATAGAGTTGCTTGTAGTAATCTCTCATGATCTTTTGTATTTCTGCAGTGTCAGTGGTTACTTCTCCTTTTTCATTTCTAATTCTATTGATCTGAGTCTTCTCCCTTTTTCTCTTGATGAGTCTGGCTAATGGTTTATCAATTTTGTTTATCTTCTCAAAGAACCAGCTTTTAGTTTCATTGATTTTTGCTATTGTTTCCTTCATTTCTTTTTCATTTATTTCTGACCTGATCTTTATAATTTCTTTCCTTCTGCTGGCTTTGGGGTTTTTTTGTTCTTCTTTCTCTAATTGCTTTAGGTGCAAGGTTAGGTTGTTTATTCGAGATGTTGCCTGTTTCTTGAGGTAAGCTTGTATTGCTATAAACTTCCCTCTTAGCACTGCTTTTGCTGTGTCCCATAGGTTTTGGGTCGTCGTGTCTCCATTGTCATTTGTTTCTAGGTATTTTTTGATTTCCCCTTTGATTTCTTCAGTAATCACTTCGTTATTAAGTAATGTATTGTGTAGCCTCCATGTGTTTGTATTTTTTACAGATCTTTTCCTGTAATTGATATCTAGTCTCATAGCGTTGTGGTCGGAAAAGATACTTGATACGATTTCAATTTTCTTAAATTTACCAAGGCTTGATTTGTGACCCAAGATATGATCTATCCTGGAGAATGTTCCATGAGCACTTGAGAAAAATGTGTATTCTGTTGTTTTTGGGTGGAATGTCCTATAAATATCAATTAAGTCCATATTGTTTAATGTATCATTTAAAGCTTGTGTTTCCTTATTTATTTTCATTTTGGATGATCTGTCCATTGGTGAAAGTGGGGTGTTAAAGTCCCCTACTATGATTGTGTTGCTGTCAATTTCCCCTTTCATGGCTGTTAGTATTTGCCTTATGTATTGAGGTGCTCCTATGTTGGGTGCATAAATATTTACAATTGTTATACCTTCCTCTTGGATCGATCCCTTGATCATTATATAGTGTCCTTCTTTGTCTCTTGTAATAGTCTTTATTTTAAAGTCTATTTTGTCTGATATGAGAATTGCTACTCCAGCTTTCTTTTGATTTCCATTTGCATGGAATATCTTTTTCCATCCCCTCACTTTCAGTCTGTATGTGTCCCTAGGTCTGAAGTGGGTCTCTTGTAGACAGCATATGTATGGGTCTTGTTTTTGTATCCATTCAGCCAGCCTGTGTCTTTTGGTGGGAGCATTTAATCCATTTACATTCAAGGTAATTATCGATATGTATGTTCCTATTCCCATTTTCTTAAATGTATTGGGTTTGTTATTGTAGGTGTTTTCCTTCTCTTGTGTTTCTTGCCTAGAGAATTTCCTTTAGCATTTGTTGTAAAGCTGGTTTGGTGGTGCTGAACTCTCTCAGCTTTTGCTTGTCTGTAAAGGTTTTAATTTCTCCATCAAATCTGAATGAGATCCTTGCTGGGTAGAGTAATCTTGGTTGTAGGTTTTTCTCCTTCATGACTTTAAGTATATCCTGCCACTCCCTTCTGGCTTGCAGAGTTTCTGCTGAGAGATCAGATGTTAACCTTATGGGGATTCCCTTGTGTGTTATTTGTTTTTTTTCCCTTGCTGCCTTTAATATGTTTTCCTTATATTTAATTTTTGACAGTTTGATTAATATGTGTCTTGGCGTGTTCCTCCTTGGGTTTATCCTGTATGGGACTCTCTGTGCTTCCAGGACTTGATTAACTATTTCCTTTCCCATATTAGGGAAGTTTTCAACTATAATCTCTTCAAAAATTTTCTCAGTCCCTTTCTTTTTCTCTTCTTCTTCTGGTACCCCTATAATTCGAATGTTGGCGCGTTTAATGTTGTCCCAGGGGTCCCTGAGACTGTCCTCAGTTCTTTTCATTCTTTTTTCTTTATCCTGCTCTGTAGTAGTTATTTCCACCATTTTATCTTCCAGGTCACTTATCCTTTCTTCTGCCTCAGTTATTCTACTATTGATCCCATCTAGAGTATTTTTAATTTCATTTATTGTGTTTTTCATCATTGCTTGGTTCCCCTTTAGTTCTTCTACATCCTTGTTAAATGTTTCTTGCATTTTGTCTATTCTGTTTCCAAGATTTTGGATCATCCTTACTATCATTATTCTGAATTCTTTTTCAGGTAGACTACCTATTTCCTCTTCATTTGTTAAGTCCAGTGTGTTTTGAGCCTGCTCCTTCATCTGCTGTGTGTTTTTCTGTCGTCTCATTTTGCCTATCTTACTGTGTTTGGGGTCTCCTTTTCACAGGCTGCAGGTTCGTAGTTCCCGTTGTTTTTGGTATCTGTCCCCAGCGGCTAAGGTTGGTTCAGTGGGTTGTGTAGGCTTCCTGGTGGAGGGAACCTAGTGCCTGAGTTCTGGTGGATGAGGCTAGATCTTGTCTTTCTGGTGGGCACGTCCACGTCTGGTGGTGTATTTTGTGGTGTCTGTGGCCTTATTATGATTTTAGGCAGCCTCTCTGCCAATGGATGGGGTTGTGTTCCTGTCTAGCTAGTTGTTTGGCATAGGATGTCCAGCACTGTAGCTTGCTGGTCGTCGAGCGAAGCTGGGTCTTGATGTTGAGATGGAGATCTCTGGGAGATTTTTGCCGTTTGGTATTACGTGGAGCTGGGAGGTCTCTTGTGGACCAGTGTTCTGAAGTTGGCTCTCCCACCTCAGAGGCACGGCCCTGATGCCTGGCTGGAGCACCAAGAGCCTTTCGTCCACACGGCTCAGAGTAAAAGGGAGAAAAAATAGAAAGAAAGAAAGAGGCTATAATATAGTGAAGTAAAATAAAGCTATTGTAAAGCAAAGCTATACAGACAAAATCTCACCCAGAAGCATATACATATACACTCACAAAAAAAAGGAAAAGGGGAAAAATTAATATCTCCTGCTCCCAGAGTCCACCTCCTGAATTTGGGATGATTCGTTGTCTATTCAGGTATTCAACAGATGCAGGCACCTCAAGTTGTTTGTGGAGATTTAATCCGCTGCTTCTGAGGCTGCTGGGAGAGATTTCCCCTTCTCTTCCCTGTTCGCACAGCTCCTGGGGTTCAGCTTTGGATTTGGACCCGCCTCTGCGTGTAGGTCGCCTGAGGGCGTCTGTTCCCCGCCCAGACAGGACGGGGTTAAAGGAGCAGCTGCTTCGGGGGCTCTGGCTCACCCAGGCCGCGGGGAGGGAGCGGTACGGAGGAGGCGGGGCGAGCCTGCGGCGGCCGAGGCCGGCGTGACGTTGCACCAGCTCGAGGCGCGCAGTGCGTTCTCCCGGGGATGTTGTCCCCGGATCCTGGGACCCTGGCAGTGGCGGGCTGCACAGGCTCCCGGGAGGGGAGGTGTGGAGAGTGACCTGTGCTCACACACAGGCTTTTTGGAGGCGGCAGCAGCAGCCCCAGCGTCTCACGCCCGTCTCTGGGGTCCGCGCTGATCGCCGTGGCTTGCGCCCTTCTCTGGAGTTCGTTTAGGCGGCGCTCTGAATCCCCTCTCCTTGCGCGCAGCGAAACAAAGAGGCAAGAAAAAGTCTCTTGCCTCTTCGGCAGCTGCAGACCTTTTCCCAGTCTCCCTCCCGGCTAGCTGTGGTGCGCCAACCCCTTCAGGCTGTGTTCACGCCGCCAGCCCCAGTCCTCTCCCTGCGATCCGACCGCACCCCGAGCCTCAGCTCCCAGCCCTGCCCGCCCCGGCGGGGGAGCAGACAAGCCTCTCGGGCTGGTGAGCGCCGCTCGGCGCCGAGCCTCTGTGCGGGAGTCTCTCCGATTTTCCCTCTGCGCCCCTGTTGCTGTGGGATCCGCGCTGATAGCCGCGGCTCACGCCCTTCTCTGGAGTTCGTTTAGGCGGCGCTCTGAATCCCCTCTCCTTGCCCGCCGCGAAACAAAGAGGCAAGAAAAAGTCTCTTGCCTCTTCGGCAGCTGCAGACTTTTTCCCGGACTTTTTCCGGGCTAGCTGTGGTGCGCTAACCCCTTCAGGCTGTGTTCACGCCGCCAGCCCCAGTCCTCTCCCTGCGATCCGACCGAAGCCCGAGCCTCAGCTCCCAGCCCCGCCCGCCCCGGCGGGGGAGCAGACAAGCCTCTCGGGCTGGTGAGCGCCGCTCGGCGCCGAGCCTCTGTGCGGGAGTCTCTCCGATTTTCCCTCTGCGCCCCTGTTGCTGTGGGATCCGCGCTGATAGCCGCGGCTCACGCCCTTCTCTGGAGTTCGTTTAGGCGGCGCTCTGAATCCCCTCTCCTTGCCCGCCTCGAAACAAAGAGGCAAGAAAACGTCTCTTGCCTCTTCGGCAGCTGCAGACTTTTTCCCCGGACTCCCTCCCGGCTAGCTGTGGTGCGCTAACCCCTTCAGGCTGTGTTCACGCCGCCAGCCCCAGTCCTCTCCCTGCGATCCGACCGAAGCCCGAGCCTCAGCTCCCAGCCCCGCCCGCCCAGGCGGCTAAGCAGACAAGCCTCTCGGGCTGGTGAGTGCTGCTCTGCGCCGAGCCTCTGTGCGGGAACCTCTCCGCTTTGCCCTCCGCACCTCTGTGGCTGCGCTCTCCTCCGTGGCTCTGAAGCTTCCCCCCTCTGCCCCCCGCAGTCTCCGCCCGCGAAGGGGCTCCTAGTGCGTGGAAACCTTTCCTCCTTCACGGCTCCCTCCCACTGGTGCAGGTGCCGTCCCTATTCTTTTGTCTCTGTTATTTCTTTTTTCTTTTGCCCTACCCAAGTACGGGGGGAGTTTCTTGCCTTTTTGGAGGTCGGACGTTTTCTGCCAGCGTTCAGTGGGTGTTCTGTAGGAGCAGTTCCACGTGTAGGTGTATTTCTACTGTATCTGTGGGAAGGAATGTGATCTCCGCGTCTTACTCTTCCGCCATCTTCTCTATCCCCCCGAGGATGAGGACTTTAACACATCTTTCTTGGGGACATAATTCAACCTATAACAGTCTACCTTATGCCCTCCCTAAATTCATATACTTTCTGTGTGTATAATACTTTCACGTAATCACACTGTCCTCAAAAGTCATAGCTCATGCTAGCATTAACTTGAAGTCTAAAATCTCATCTAAATATCATCAACACAAAAAGTCCCAAATATCATCACCTAAATCATCTGAATCAGTTATGGGTGAGACTTAGGGTATGAATTCCTCTTTGTGGAAAACAAGTTTTCTGCTTCCAAAATACAGTGGTAGAGCATCCATAAGATAGACATTTCCATTCCAAAGGGGGGAAATTAGAAGGAATAAAGGGATAACAGGTCCCAAGCAAGATGACAACTCAGTAGGGCAAGTTGAGTTTCAGGGCCATAGAATAATTATCTGTGGCCAGATACTCTGTCCTCTGGGACTGCTGGGATGGCAGCCTTGCTCTTTGGGCCCATCAGGGTGGTGGTCTTATTCTCTTGGGCCCACCATTGGCTCAGGCCTCTGCATCCATGGCTCTGCACTCAAAGTTATTCTTCTTTCCTTCACCGTGATAGGGCTAATTTTTATATACCTTTTACATACTTTTCTTGCACTCTTCTCTACAATGTCCATAGATAAATCTACACAACAGAGGAAAAGCAAAAGGAAAGGAAATGAGGAAAAACGGAAGGAATTAAGGTATAAAACCTGTGGTTGGAATTTAACATTTGTTTTTATTCATTCAAAAGTGTGGGATGGAGAAAACCTTTTCCGAAGTACGTGCAGAGCCATTCTACTTTATGTACCTGGGTGCATTCCTTTAAACCAGTATCCTGAAGCCTTGATTCAGAGTCATGCAGATAACCTGATTTCATTGACTTCTTCAGTTTTTCCATGGCCTTAAGTATTTGCTAACATAATGCCGCACAAATGGCTTATATATTGCTGTGCTAAGCAGCATTTCTGCTGTCAGCAGTGCACCAGCAAATGAAGTGCCTCATAAGGGAACCATTGAATTAAATGGTACACATGGGACTGGCTTTGTACTCTTCCACTTTGGAATGACTTCACCTTCTCCGTTCCCAAGTGAGATAAAACTCCTTCCATCTGTGCTAGACTTGCATTCTGAAGGGGTTTTGGGATTTATGATTCTTAGAGGTGGAAGGCAGGAGCAGTGAAGCACTAACCAAATGTAGATTGCTACACTGGCTTTTATAACTGTTACTATTGACTGGGGAGTTAATTGCCTGTGTACTTTGTTTTTAACTATTGGGCTTAACTGAAAACTGAAAAGTTGACAAAATTACAAAAAAGTTAGAAGAGAATAAAAGAAAAGGATGAAGAAAACAGATTGAAATTCAGAATGCATTTTCAGAATTTTCTGAACTGAAGACGAAGATTTAAAAAATGACAGTGTTAATAGTGTGTCCTATAGATAATGCTAAAGTGTGTATAATTTGTCCCTATAATTTGGTTAGTGCATTGGGTCTGAGAGTTACTCCCTTGAAATGTTCCTGAATGAGGAGGCACTAATTCTTGTCTTGATAATAAAGGAAGAGAAATACCTGCAAACAGGTGTTAGATACCAAGGAATCTTCACCATTTTTTATTCTAGAACCCACCTGTGGCAACGTTTGGAACTGTGGTTACAATGGAGGTCTCAGATTCAGACAGACTAGGGCCTGTTAATAAACTTTACTTATTTTAGTAGGAAATTGTTGGGAAATATCAATAATAGTACCTTATTAAATATACATTCCACTTTGTAAATATTTGTTACCTAATGTCTGTTTGTTGGAATATTTTCCTCTGGAAAACCTGAAGAACATATTGATAGCACTACATAATCTTTAATGCCTTAGAAGCCAGTATGTCTAGTAAACCAATAAAAGCTGTTCTTTTCAGAAATGAAACAGTGTAGCATACTAAAGAAAAATGTAAATGACATTTCATTCATCTTAATTTAGTAATAATGCCGTACATGATTACTTTCCATTTGCCTTCCCTAGCTCACTGGAAATGTTAGGATCATTCTGCCTGGTACTTTGATTGAGACGCTTATAAATTAGTTTTGCTTTGTTGTAAATAATGTGGATACTAAGATGCATTCTATTTTCATTGCTCATCCTGCTGTACAAATATTCAGTGGTTTTCAGACTTTTTGATTTGGACTTGTTAATCCAGCTCCTGGATCCCACTGTGTCTCTCCAGGTACAGCCCCAAAGGACAGGCTGTTACCTCTTAAATATATTATCCAGCCCACTCTTTTTTAACAGGTGTAGGATTGTGTAACATCTGTGTTTATTCCCTTTAACTTTTAAAAACTTTTCTAGCTGAGCTCTTCTTTTACTTCTCATTTCTATTCCAAACACTTCCCCTCTTTTTATAGTTGTCCCCTATAGTAATGACTCACATTTATTAAAACTAGAATTAGGTTGCTGAAAAAAACACAGAAGCAAAGCCATGTATACTGAAATTTAGCATAAGGGAACTCAAGTTTGGGGAGGCATCTCAATGTTGCTTTCTGCTCCTTGGACAGCTGTAGAACAGAGACAGACAAAAATCAAAGAACACCAGCCTACCCTAGGGATACCATATAGGATTTTTAGTCTAGTGAGATTGATCCTACTGTATCTCTGATAAGATGATGCTTAGAAAGTAGAACCTGGGAACGTTTAGGAAACAGTTAACGGTCTGTGCTGTTGGGTTGAGTGTTACTTTCTGATAGCCTTTCCTTCACAGATGAAACCAAGTTGACCCGGTGCTAAGTTGTTTCACTTTGACAAATTGATGTCTGCATGGTTAAGGTCTTAACCTAGCTTTTGGAAAAACATCTTTCTTTTAATTACCAAAGATAATCAAGCAGAATAGAATGGAATGCATCAATCTACACCATATTGGAAGGACACCAGACTGTCACATACCATGTTTGACATGCCCAAATTATGATAAATGCCCAAATTATGATAAATAATAATATAATAATAAATGTCTGTTTCTATTTTTAAAACAGTACATTCTCTGTACTGGGTAAATACTGCTTTAGATCTGCCACAGAAAAGAGAAAGGAAGACCATGTTTTCTTAGGATGTAGTATGACACATTTAGCTGTATTTTCAGTAATTTTTTTTCTTTGCTGACTTGTTTGTCATATTCCAGTTAGTTAGACAGATGTCACACTTTTCTACCAACTAGTGTTGTTTTGGTGTGATCTACTAGTTTGGATCTATCTAAACTTTATCATAATTAGAGATGAAGATGAACAAGATAATTGTATCTATGAACCTATAGCAGAAAACCAGACTGACTTAAACAGTACTCAAAGAGGTGTGATAGCACATTAAAATATGTAGGGAATAACATGAACCTTAAGAAGGGCTAAAAGCAATGACTCTGAAGAGAAGTTGCCATCACTGTCTATGGCTTTTGTTAGTATTTCTGGCCTGTTTCATCCCAGGCTCTGCATTCCAGGTTAGAGACTTGGGTCATGCAGGCTGTGTTCTCCACAGTGTTAGAATGTGACATTATTTTGAGAAGAAGCTATTTTTACTCAGGTTCAAAAAAGATCCTTTGCTCTCTCTGGGATTTGGTTCAAAATAATATGTGGGAGTGGTGGTATAGAAAAAATAAGACTGGCAATGAATTGATAATTGTTGAAAGTTACATAGGGGTTTACTCTTTGCTCTACTTTGTATATGTTTGAAATACTCTCTAATAAAAGGTTAAAACAAAATAACATAAAAACAAAAAATGGAATCTAAAAAATGATAAAAAAAAAAAAAGAAAAAGTCTTTTTTTTTTTTTTTTTTGGCCACATCACGCAGCTTGTGAGTTCTTAGTTCCCCAACCAGGGATTGAACCCAGGCCAGCGGTAGTGTAAGTGCCAAGTCCTAACCCCTGGACCACCAGGGAATTCCCCCCAAAACTCCTTTGTTAACATATGGCATCCAAGGATAAAGAGTATGTACATATAGTTCTGTGGTTTTAAACTTAGAGATTCATAGAATGCCTTTATCAGAATCACCCGGGGCGCTTTTGGCAAATACATTTCTGGGGTCTCATCTCTGGAGATTCTACTTCAGTAGATCTGAGGAGGGAAACAGCTTTCCAGTGATTCTGATCTGCTGACACATTTGGGAGCCATTGTTAACTGGGTGGATTGGGTCACGAAACTCATTTGGTAAAAACAGATTTTGGTGAAGATGTAGAAAAGATGGAAAATGGTAAAATTAGTGAAATTGACAGCATTTCTTAAGGTAGAACTATGGTACTTTTTCACAATTTACAGCCTCTGATGTTGGTTTCCTTGGAATGAGATCTGATGAGAATCCATAGAACATTAGAGCTGACATTTTACTTAGACATCTCTTGTCCAGTCTCTTCATTTTATAGACAAAAAATTTTTGGCATTCAGTTGATTTTATTTTTTAATGAGTAAACAGTGTAGGCAAGTGGGGACACATTAGAAATTCTACTTTTGCCTATTAGCTAGGGATTTAATAGTTGTCTTAAGTGCAGAATGGTTTGAATGCACACACTTCTGCTATAGTCTTTCTCTAGGTTCGTTTTTTCAGGTATCTCAGTGGTTCTCAAGTTTAATACGTAGAAGAATTACCATGCAAAGTTGTATATACATATCTATATTCTGTATTTTAAGGCAGATTGAAGGGGTTTTCTTAATATTAATTATGTAACATTTGACTACAGGTGACCATAGAGCTCATCCCCAACGTAAGATGTGAGTGCTGTAAGTAAAATACCTGTCTCACTGTAATTGATTGGACATGTTACAATGGAGGAGGGAGAATAAGTAACTGAAAATGGATGTTCCTTCAAGAAGAAAAGAATAATTATTGACTAGTTTCTGAATTTCCTCTAAAATGAAAAGAGGCCAAAGATGTATTAACTAAGCATATAAGCAGAAGTTACATATCAAAATATTTTACTCTGCAAGGGCACAGTGGTTGTTCTCTTTTGCTAAGAGGAGGTAGTACCAACCATCTAGTTGTAGGGCAATTTCCTGGAACTTTGACAGAAAGAAAATGACTGGGCAGAGCTTCTGATTTGACATGATTTGGGTTTAGTGTCACGTGCTCTGAGCCAATTATAGACAGTGTCCTCCCTGTACTCTTGACAGTGTTGCTCAGGTGTTGCTTTGTTTTTTAAACCTATACATTATAGTTCAAATATAATATGGTTCCCATGGAGGAAATGCAGTAGTTCCATTTATAAAAACATTTAAAGAGAGTGGTTTCCTACTAGAAATCAAAGGGAGTATTTTGTCTATAAGAAACTAAAATGGAAATTATTGAAAGGACAGTAGGCCACTTGTATAAAATGACAACTAGAAGTGACAGTAGATTTATTTCCAGTTTTGGCAAATAATAATATTACCCCCAAAGTTTAGGCATTAAACTAGTCACTGTGTGGATAGTTAAACATTTTTATGAATTTAAATAGGGAGTATATTATGAGTAGAATTTGGAAGAAGTATTAAAATAAGAACCTAAAATTGAATTAATTGTCAGCTTATTCTGCTATTACCATTTACCCCAGATCTATAATGATCAATTTTCTCCTACTGGAGACATATCCTCCTCTGCTTTGCTCAGTCTTCTGTCATCGTGAAGCTTCAATGCATCTGACAATAGAATTGGCAGCAGGAAGTGCAGAAACTGCTGGGACAGGTCAGTTTCAGTTTTAGGTAAGCAGTGCAATTTCTTTCATACTCTGCAACCAGAGCCAGAAAGTACACTATCTGAAGGAAGCAAGGTCTGAGTGGGAAGAACCTGAGCATTGAGTCAGGCCTGGGTCCAGTTATGATTGTTTCTGAAGAGCTGGGTTACCTCAGGCATTCAGCTTCTATGTGACCAGTTCTCCTTATAAAGTGGTATAAATATTAAATCCTCCTTTACTACTGCATAAAGTTCTTGTGAGAATAAAATGTGATACTACATGTGAAAAGGAAAGTACAAGAGAAATATGAAATGACATTTTTGACTCTGCTTTTATGTATTTGACTTTTCCATCCTAACCTTTTTTTTTAAATTTTAAATAACTAAAAGAACTAAAAATAGAATTACCATATGACCCAGCAGTCCCACTACTGGGCATATACCCTGAGAAAACCATAATTCAAAAAGACACATGCACCCCAGTGTTCATTGCAGCACTGTTTACAATAGCCAGGTCATGGAAGCAACCTAAATGCCCATCGACAGACGAATGGATAAAGAAGATGTGGTACGTATATACAATGGAATATTACTCAGCCATAAAAAGAAACGAAAGTGGGTCATTTGTAGAGACGTGGATGCATCTAGAGACTGTCATACAGAGTGAAGTAAGTCAGAAAGAGAAAAACAAATATCATGTATTAATGCATATATGTGGAACCTAGAAAATGGTACAGATGAACTGGTTTGCAGGGCAGAAATGGAGACACAGAAGTAGAGAAAAAAACGTATGGACACCAAGGGGGGAAAGCAGCAGGGGGTGGGGGTGGGGGTGGGATGAATTGGGAGATTGGGATTGACATGTATACACTGATGTGGATAAAATGGATGACTAATAAGAAAAATAAATAAATTAATTAATTTAAAAAAAAGTTAAAATCCTGTCATATATATCTTCATTCCAGATATGCAAGTTAGGGAGTGGGCAGGAATTGGTGTGAAGTGACAGGCCAGGACAAAAGGATCTGTCTCATGGTGAAGAGCTGGCTAGGTAGAAATGGCAATGCAAATCTCTTATTTTTAAAATAGTTTTTCTTCATATTATTCTTAGAGGTAATATTGTACAAATCTCTAGGATACTGGGACATTTGTTCAAGTATTACAAATAATTTACTTATTCAGGATATAAGTGCAGTCTACAGATTTTTGCAGTGTTTTGTTTCTAGAATAATCCAACACACACTTTTGAGTTAATACTGAACAGAGAGAGCAAATGAGTTCTATACTTTTATTTTTTGGCATAAATACATGATTTACTAATGGCTTAAACCTGGTTAGATGCCAAAGAAGCAACTGCATTCTTGCTATTAATATTTCATTACTCACTAATAGCTTTTTGCATAGGAATAGAAATTTCTAGTGTTGTGAGGTGATGTAATAACAGTTCCTTTTGTTGATGTTATAAATGATGGAATATTGTTTTTATAAATAACTTGACTTTTAAATTTTATTCGTGAATCTGACCTAAAATATCTCAACATGGTAAGTAGAATATTTTCCAGCCTATATGTTATATAAAATGTTCCACTGATATTGCTTTACAGTCCTGTGGAATTTTTCTAAACACAGGAGTTTAGCCTTGTTGTGGTGTTTTGTCCAGTAACTAGGACCTTTTCTCTAGATAATTACTTCCTCTCCCTGTCTGGGGAGTTGCAGAGTCTGAAGAAAGGCTATTCTAATAAGCTCGTCTCTTCTTCTCTTGAAGCTTCTTGAACCATGTTATCATTTTGTTTATAGTCTATTGGTAACCCAATACCTTGGTTGTATCAAGTTTGCTTCTCTAAGTCATTGTATTGTAAAAAAAAAATAAAAACAAAAACTTGATATCCTCGGAATTAATTTATTATATTGGGTGCCTTCTTAATATTTTAAACTTGCCAATCACAAATATGGCCAAATGACTCCACCATTTACTAGTATGTGACCTTGAGAAATTTAAAGAACTTTTCTGTGATTCTGTTCCATTGTTGGTAAAAAGGGAGATACAGTAGTACCTAAAAGATTTGTTATGAAGATTTAACGAGTTCCTTACATTTAAGTGCTGAACATAGTGAGCACACAGTAAGCACCTGATAAAAATTAGCTGTCATTGTTATTATTATCAAGTGTGAAGATCGACTGTTGTCATAGTATTGTTATTGTAAAAGATATGGACGTTGGAGCAGTATTTGTATTTACTCAAATACTTGAATGGTCAAGTATTTAAAAAAATGAATCGTTGTGTTTATATTGTTTACCTGCCTCATAAAAATAAAATACAAAATGTGGATAAGCCAATCTCTACTTGAATTTTTATATTTGAATTCTGTATAGTTCTGTATAATTTGTTGTGTAAGGCAAAAAAATACATAGATAATAGAACCAGAGAGAACATTTTAAAATTAATAGCATTACAAACATTTCGAATGATACCAAAGAACCATTTATTTTGTGCTTCCTTAATTGTGATTCAGTTGGCTATTATAGTAGATGATTTTGGTTGTCCCCAAAAACCATTCCCCACCCCCTCTTCCTCTTCCTTGTTAACAGAGTTCTGATTCTATTCGGGTATCTGCTTTTCTCTCAGTGACTCAGAGTTAGATCCTGATAGATCTTATTCAATTTGGTGCACCCTCCTATTCCCCTTGCCGGTAATTGATTTAAGCAAGAGTGTGTTACAAAGCTGTAACAAATGAAAGGGAGGGAAAGTCTGCTGAAGGGATTCTGAGAAATGTTTTATTTGCTCTAAAATGGGAAAGCTCTCCTTTCCTGCTTCTGGGCACTATGATGCTTGGAACTGTTGTAGCCATCCTGTGATCATGAGGTCATAAGCTTCAAGACAAAATTGATACGTGAAGATGGCAAAGCAGTAAGATGAAGCTAAACGTGGGTCCTTGAAGATGATGTTAAAGTATTGAATTAACCAACACTGGAATCGCCAAGCACTTGAGTTCTTTTGTAAGATAATAAATTCCCTATTAGTGTCATTTAGTTGAGTCAGAGTTTTCTGATACAGATAAAAGCATCCTAAAAAATAAAAGCATCCTAAATAACATTAGCTAAAAGCATCCTAAATAATATTACTCATTGTATATTTTTGTTTTCTTGTAATGGCATGTTAAAAATTATATAAATGGAAAATATAAGTAATTTATAACTATGTGGGATTCTGTAGATGCTTAAATACTTATACAGAATATTTTCTGAAAATATAGCAGCATTTGACATCTTAAATAGAAGTAGAACCACTTCCTATAGTGTTATCATAGCAATACTTGACAATATTTTTTAATTTAAAAAATTTATGTTAAATTTTTTAACTTTGAAAATTTATTTATTTATTTATTTATTTATTTATTTTTTTTACAAATATCTCAATTTCTGCTTGGTTGGCCAACAAAGTTGGGAGGATGCTGTTTTTTTTTTTTTTTTTTAAAGTTTTACTTGATTTTATTTATTTATTTATTTATTTATTTATTTTTGGCTGTGTTGGGTCTTCGGTTCGTGCGAGGGCTTTCTCCAGTTGCGGCAAGCGGGGGCCACTCTTCATCGCGGTGCGGGGACCGCTCTTCATCGCGGTGCGCGGGCCTTTCTCTATCGCGGCCCCTCCCGTCGCGGGGCACAGGCTCCAGACGCGCAGGCTCAGCAATTGTGGCTCACGGGCCCAGCTGCTCCGTGGCATGTGGGATCTTCCCAGACCAGGGCTCGAACCCGTGTCCCCTGCATTAGCAGGCAGATTCTCAACCACTGCGCCACCAGGGAAGCCCCTGAAAATTTATTTTTTAACTTTAAAAATTCTTTTACTATATATATGCTATATGTATAGTGAACTGTATAAATCTTAGTTGACACTCAATTTTTATTAAATTTTTAACCAGTTCTTATAAAGTGAACACACCTGTGTAGACCACCACCCAGATCAAGATATAGAACATTACTAACTTCCCGGAAGTCTTCTCTGTACTCCCTCAAGTCAACATGATCCCTTCATCCCAGGGTTAACCACTTTTCTAAACAGAGAAATTTTCATATTTTTGAGTGTTATATATTTGAGTCATAATGCGAACCCTGACTTCTTTTGCTTAACGATTTGGAATGAGACTTATTTATGTTATGCGTAGCAATAGCAGTTTATTTTAGTTTCTACTTAGTATCCTATTGTGTGACTATACCACAGTCTATCCATTCTATTATGACAGATGCTGGATTTTTGGCTACTACGAATAATGAAGCTATGAACATTCTCATACATGTTTTTCATTGTATATATATCCATATGTTTCTATTGCATATATTGAATATAATTAGAAGTGGGATTGCTGGGTCATAGGGTAGCAAATGTCCCTCTTTAGTAGATATTGTCAGAGAGTTTTCTTTTTTTATATAAATTTATTAATTTATGTATTTATTTTTGGCTGTGTTGGGTCTTCATTGCTGCACGCGGGTTTTCTCTAGTTGCGGATAGCAGGGCTACTCTTTGTTGATGTGCCTGGGCTTCTCATTGAGGCAGCTTCTCTTGTTGCAGAGCGTGGGCTCTAGACGTGCGGGCTTCAGTAGTTGTGGCACACAGGCTCAGTAGTTGTGGCGCACGGGCTTAGTTGCTCTGCGGCATGTGGGATCTTCCCGGACCAGGGCTTGAACCCGTGTCCCCTGCTTTGGCAGGCGATTCTTAACCACTGCGCCACCAGGGAAGCCCGCCACAGAGAGTTTTCTGAAGTGATTATATCAATATATAGTTCTGCCAGCCATTTTACACGAATGTAAAATTTGTTCCACATGCTTGCCAACATATTATATTGTAAATTTTAATTTTAGCCTATCTGATGTTGTATGGTGCTGTCTCGTAGTTTTAATTTTCATTTTAATTATCATTTTCCTGATAAATAATGAGGTTGAGTGCCTCAATCTTTTAGAGTTCTTATGTAGACAATTTTGTGATCTCTGAATAATATGTTTATTTCTTCCTTTCTGATTCTCACCCCTTCAATTTGTTTTTCTTCCTCACTGCACTAGTTAGGAATTCAAGTACAATATTGAATAAAAGTAGTCATACAAAGATAACAGACATTCTTGTTCCCATTTGGGAATATTGGGAAAGCCTTCAATATTTCACCATTAAATATGACATTTGCTGAAGGTTTTTTGTGGATAAATTTATCATATTAAGAAAGTTTCCTTCTCATTTGCTAAGCTTTTTTTCATGAAGGTGTTGAATTTTATCAAATTCTTTTCTGGATTTGGTGCACTACTAGAATGATCATACAAGTTTTATACTATATTCTGCTAACATGTTGAACTGTTTTGAATGGCTTTTTTTTTTAATTAACTAATTAATTTATTTATTTATTTTATTTTTGGCTGTGTTGGGTCTTCGTTTATGTGCGAGGGCCTTCTCCAGTTGTGGCGAGTGGGGGCCACTCTTCATCGCGGTGCGCGGGCCTCTCACTATCGCGGCCTCTCCCGTTGCGGAGCACAGGCTCCAGACGCGCAGGCTCAGTAGTTGTGGCTCACGGGCCCAGTTGCTCTGTGGCATGTGGGATCTTCCCGGACCAGGGCATGAACCCGTGTACCCTGCATTGGCAGGCGGATTCTTAACCACTGCGCCACCAGGGAAGCCCTTGAATGGCTTTTAATATTAAACTGATCTTGTATTTCTGGAATAAATCCAGTGTTTTCTAATAAATTGTCATTTTATGTATTGCTAGATTCATTTTGCTTCACATGTGTGCAGCTTAGAAATCAGAAGTGCTTTTGGGAAAAGTGTATACAGAAAGTTAGCTTACTTCTTTTTCGTTCTTCTACTCTTGGATCTTAGTCCCTCAAGTTCTGTCTGCTTTAGTAGCACGGAACTCCAGTTTTTGTCACCCTAGGTCAGTAAGACCAATGTAGCCTCTAGGTTACACATTTTGTTTGAACTCTACGTAGACTTGCAAGTATCTTGAAAGGAAAAAAAATGTGATTAGAGCGTTCACCTCAGTGGAGTTTCTTTTATCAGGATCTTGGCCCCTCAAGTCCTCGTTGTTTTGGTTACTTTCCTTCAGACAGTTAGGATTTTGGTTTGTTTGTTTGTTTCTTTTATATAGGTCTTAGAGTTAGCCTCAGCAAGAGGGTTAGTTTGAAACAAGTTATAATTTAATGGGTAGAAGTGGGACTTCCACAGTATGTTTTAAAAGGCTCTGTGCCAATCTTTTGCAGCATTTATCTAAAGTTCAGTCCATCCTTAGTATATATTCTGAAAAAAATACAAACAAATGAAGAGTAAACATACGAAGAACTCACTTTCTGACCCCCCTTCCCCTTAGATGCCTCGAATTTTCTCCCCATAACCAGCTGTGATTGTACTGACAGAGTTCCTGGTACTTAGTTGCTCCTGTTTTCTCTCCTAGCATCTTTGATGATAAAAATATACTGTACCTCCATGTCTTCTTGAAAACTGCTAAAATCTAGCATACATAGCTGTCTGAGTATAATTTATTTTGTTTCTTGGGTAATAGCCCTCTAAAATAGTGTGCTAAATTACTTACACAGTTCTTATTTCTTGCACTTCATTTTCATTGTTAAGCCTCGAGGTATGTATCCTGTCTCTGGCCCTTTAAATACCTAAAGGAGCATTTAAAAGTCTAGATGCCAGCAATGACCCTCCTGGTTTGCTATTAGTCCCTCCTGTTTCTTATTGTTGTTTCTTCAGCTCTGTAGTCTCTTGCCTTCTCTGGATCCTAATACTTACGTGATACTCTTTTTCTTTAATAACTCACAGAGATGTAGACTATTTTTCAAGTTTTACTTTTTATAACTGTTTTTTAAATAAGTAATTTCGTTTTGTTGTCAAATTTTGGAAGGCACAGAAAATTGCAACAAAGAAAATAAAAAGCACCTGAATCTTACTATCCTAAGAGAATCACTATTAAAATTTCGATATAGCGGGGCGGGGTGGGGGTGGTGGTGGTGGTGTGATGAATTGGGAGATTGGGATTGACATATATACACTAATATGTATAAAATGGATAACTAATAAGAACCTGCTGTATAAAAAAATAAAATTCAAAAAAATTTTTGATATATACTCTTCAAGAAAGAAATGTAATCCTTTCTGTTGTTTCAGACAATTATTCTGTCTCTGGAATCTATCCTTTTTTGCTGCTGGTTATATAGGAGCAGAGATTAATGCCCTTCTTTTCCCCCAGGATTTGTTGTGTATAAATTGTAGTGTAAGAGTGATGTCTAAGTTCTTTCATTTTTCCAAATAACTCATATTATCTGCCACAGGGCTCATAATATTGCATACTTATTGGTATTAATGCAGTCACAGAAGCTCAGTGCCTCTAGTGAAGAGAAGTTTTCATTGCCAGTCTCAGCCCTACGGAATAAGTGAGTCTCTACCTTTCTTCACCTAAGGAAGGAACCTACATCTTCTTAGGTCTTCTGCTTGATAGATAAAATACTCATCAGGTCAAGTAAAGCATCAGTGAAATTCTCTGTTTGAGCAAAATGGGATTTGTTCAGATGACTAGCAAACTTTCTGTTTTCTAGGAGAGTGAGATTTAGATCTTGGCCATATGGAGGTAAGTTTCGGATGCCTTAGTAGCCCCTTTTAATCTGCTCAGGTATTAGAAGTGAACATTGTTTGCCTCTTTAAGCAATCACTAAATATCTAGGATTTCTGAAATTTGATGTTCAGGCATTTTAAGAGGTAAAGAAAATCATGACTCCTGCTTCTAAAGTTTGACCTAATTGGAGGAGAAAGAGAGAGTAAGCAGATGACTAAAACCTGATAAGTTTCCTGATTCATTTAATTTTGTTCAAACCACTTAAAATTGAATATAAAAGACCTGTTTTGACTTTATCTGTTACTATCTATATGTTCTCATGAAGATATTAAATTGCTTGAATCTAATCAATACTAGCATAAGTCAGTTATTCTGCTTACAGATATAATATTACTAATTTCACACCACATGACTTATTTAGTGTATGGCTCTATGTCTAGTTTGATCATAAAATCCTAGAGTTGGGATTTTTACAAGTCATCCTTGATTTATCGAAATCTTTTTTCAGTAGTTTCTAAACTTTAGAATGCAGAAAGATCATCTAAGGTGCTTTTGAATAGTTCAGACTCCTGGACTTGGTTCACAAAATATTTTGAACTAATAGATCTAAATGGGTCTCAGAAAGCTTGACAAGTAATCCTGACAATTCTGAGGGAGGTGTTACATGGACCATTTTTTGAAAACCATTTTTTATGTAATTTACATGACTCCTAGCAGGTGGTTATTTACCTTGCTAGAAGATACACATGCACTATGGATTCTGGATCATTGAAAATTGTCAGTACATTTCCAAGAAAGAGAAAAACATTTCATCATTTCACAAAGAGGGAGGAGCTATTAAATTATGTATTTTACTTAAGATCGTATGCATATCAAAGATAATTAGTAATAGAGGCTAGAGTATAACTCAGACCTCCTACACTAATCTGAAGCTACTAGGTCACCTTTGTGTTCATTGGTATCTGAGTTTCTGTTACTGCTTTGTGCTTGGCATTCTTCTCAGAAGAGACATTCATCAAGATTCACTACTTTAAAGGTTCAACCATCTGGAAACACTCTTTATATTGTGCAGCATTAAATTCAAAATAGATCTCAAAATATGGAGACGTGGAGAATTCACTGACGGTATTTTTTCAGTTATTTTGTTTGGGGCTGGAGATCAAATTAAGAATTAATTACCTTGATTTTTTTTTTAAAAGAGGTTGCAGAATCTCAGACTCCACCTGCTTTATGGTTTGATTCATTCATGGATAAAATATTCCAAAGGTTTTATATTAAAAAATTGTGTCTAAACATGAAGCATTTATACCATGATTAAGCATAGGAATGCTAGTTTTATGCATAGTTATATTCAAGTAATGCAGCTGCTTTCTCTGAAATGAATACCATTTGCTATACTTGACTTTGTCTTGAGGTAGAGGCCAGTGTCAGTTTGACAGGTAACTAAGGATAGACTCCATTTGTCCTGTATTGCCAGAGCAGATATCTAACCTATCTCTCAGTGGTCCCATCAGGCAATATTCTGCAGACAGAGACGAAAAGAACCCTCCTGCTGGCTGATCAGTGGGAGTTCTACTAAGCCTCTCTCTGATGAAGGTCTTTCTCTTGCCCATCTTACTGTGTGGCAAGGCTCTTGACAAGATTTCTGACTTCTATCATAGAACAAAAGTTGAAGACGTCTTTGTAGTACTTTGAGCTCTTGTGAAATCAGGCAGCAGGAGTGCCCCATGTGATTTGCCTGGAAAACATCCTTATTTCTAGTATGGAATGTAGCCTGCAATGTAGCCATTTGTATTTTTATAAATAAAAAATTTAAACATAAATCAGATTAAAATATTACAAAGGAAGTAAAAGATTTGTCGATTAAGCATGGAGAGATATCAGCTCTATTTTCATAATTCTTATAATTTATGGCCATTAATAATGCAAATATACTAATGATGACATGTCTGCTTGTTTTTTGTTTGTTTCTTTTTTGAGGTTATTCATATTAGCTAAATTTCTCTTGTGAAAATTGAAATTTGCTGGCTCATATTGGTTTTTCACCATAGTTTGTATTTCAGCTATATAAGATATCTTAATAGAGGATTTTATTATTTTACAGATGGGGAAACCAAGGCAGAGATAACCCAAATTACTAAGTGTATCCCAGAAGCCCTCAGATGAGGTATTGGGTATTATCATTCATTTTAGCAATGCTAAGGCATTGGGCAGCAAGATATTTGTATGGAAGTATGTGTAGGGGGGCAAGTGATATGGTTCCTAGAAAAGGAATAACCTTTGCTAGGACTCGTCTGCCTTTCTTTCCTCATCCTCCTGTACAAAACAAGAATACATGTTTTCATATACATGTGCTCATCCTGGACTTCAGTTTCTTTCATTCATTCATTTGTTCATTCATTCACTAATTCACATAACAAATATTTGGTTGTCAGGTACTCCCAGTCCAGAAGACTGTAGATAAATGATTTACAATGAGTATTACGAGACATAATAGAAATACCATCAAAATGCTAAGAGAAAATAGTCAGTTACCTCCGGGTGAGATGGGGACTCTTACACAGAAGAGTCTACGAGCCTGAACAGGTGTTTGCTTACAGAGAAAGCTGGCATCCTACCTGTGCTCTCACTCTAAATCTCTCCTAAACACGAGATATGCCTGTGAAGAGAAGGAATTCTTGGCATTCCATTTAAAACTTTGTTGCAAGTAGGGTGTCTAACATTTGAAATTAAAATGTGACCCCTTTCAGAAATCTCCTACTGAGACAGAATGAGGGAAAATCTGTGTGGCAGCTTCAGCAGAAGTCTGTGGATGGCAGAGGTAGCAAGTAAACAACCTTATTTTCATGTTAAACTGTCCTGGAGAGCTGTGGTGGGGGGTGCCAATGGCTGTCCTGGGACAAATGGTAAAACCTCAAAGACAGTACAGGATTACGAAGATTTGGCGGGGGGAGGGAGTTGGGGTGGGTTCAGGCTTCCCAAATTTCGCCAAATAGTGTCAGATAATAAAAGGACAAGGGACAACGGAGTAAAGGTAGCTACTATCTCCTTGTATTTGAATTTCCATGTTTCCTTTGAATCAGATGGGGACTTGCTTCTGTTTAGGCTGACACCCAGGTCTGATATAGCAAAGCAGCCATATCCATAGTTTTTTTGTTTGTTGCTTTCGTTGTTGTTTTTTTTTTAAACTGTGGATAAATAGCCACTTCTCAGAATCACTCAAATACCTACTTCACTCCTCTCCCAGTCCTGGCCCCTTGGTGTGAAACACCTGGACATCCCCAACTAAAAGAGGACCTCTGGATCTGCAGTGGACCCCCAGGACCATGCTCTAGTACTGTGGCCAGCATTTGTTCTGGTTGTTTGGTATCTGTGCCGTACCGTCATTAAATAGTTTGAATATCAGTACAGTGAAACCCATGGTGATAAAGTTAAGGCCATCAGTTCAGTTAATGAAAAGCTAACACTACCATCTTCGCAGTGAGCTCAGCAGTGTCCTACAACTGTGTAGGGAAGTCCTTGAATTAAGTCTGATAAAAAAGTGAATTTTTGAGGTAGAAATTAAAATTAAGCAGACAAAGAAACTCATGCAAAATTCTAGGATATTTCTTGGCATTCATTTTTAGTTTAATATGGTATCTCAATTTCTAGAACCTTTTTTTAAAGTATATAAGCTTTTTAATATGTTTATGTTAATATAATTTTAATAAGTCTATAGTATTAAGAATAAAAGGCAAATATGACTTTGCTGATTGGTTGCTTCTGCCTTTCCAACCATTAGAACCTACCTGAATATCAAAGGCTCAAATTATATATCCTTATAATCCTTCCCACCATTAAAGAGATGCTTGTCCCAGATTACAGGCACAGGTTCTAGAGATCTCTTTCATTTCTAAAAGGATAAAGCTGACTAATGAGATAATTTCACAGTGTGTTACAAGCCACCGAATTTTTTTTATTGGTATCTGATGTATCTGACTCATGTTTTAGATATCTAAGGAAGCAGAATATGCATTGAACGGCTACTTTGTATATTACGTTCCTGATTCTTTCTGAGGTTTCTTAGTATTGAACATGGCCACTGTAAGAATATAAGAGAATTAAATATATGCTCAAAGAAATAGATAAAAATATAAACCAGATGACATATATAGTGCTAGAAAGAAATCTAGGGTAGTCGTTTCTAAACTAATACTCTGCAGCTTTGCTTGTATTTCTTCCTGTCCTATTACAGTATTGCTGTGATAATACCTATTACATCTTCACTTTAACAACCTTGTTAAAATTCTGCAAGAGCAGAAATGACTACAACTATCTCCAGTGTAGGGGAAATAGATTTCTGCCGTTGATTACTTTGTTCTTCAAGAAAATCCAATTTTTTATTTAACAGTTAATTTTTGTAGTACTTAAGCTTATTATTTAACACTTTTGTGGCACTTGCTACTTAAAAAGTGCTTTACAACGATTATTTCCTACACCTCACTTTTCTAAAGTGGATTTAGCCTAATTAGAGCTGTTGAACCTAGTGCAAAACTGAGGCCAGGTTGTCTGTTTTAAATCACTAAAGGTTTCCATTACTGATTTTTTTATAATAAAAGTTGGGACCATAGCCTAAAAATGAAACAGAATTCAGAGCTTTGAATGTCTGCCTCCCTGGGCACATTATGCTTGCTGTGTCTTATTGTGGGATGGGAAGAGGATCTTCCCCTCACTACTGAATCACAGAATTGTCTTCTGCAGGAAGGCTCAAAAGTGTTGAAGTGGTGATTTACCAATGTCAAGTAACTCTTTTCAGGTCTAAAACACAGATTGTTAATTCAATAATGAAGTGCTTTCATTTGTGAAATCCTTGAATATCTTGCTTCAATTACCATGGTGACTTAGGCTCTGTCTAGGAAATTAGGTATATGTTTTCATGTAAATAACTATTTTATTCATCTTGTTATCCTCACATTAAAATATATAGTGAGTACTTAATTATTTTATTAAAAAGTGATCATCATGATCATCTTTGCTTCCTGTTCCTAAACCTAAATATAAATTTTCTTATTCATGAAAGAATTGATGTAATTGACTAACAGCTGTGTAATTGACTAACAGTTGTTCATTTGTTTATTTAATAGGTTCACGGTACTTATTTACTCTTACCAAATGTAGTTCTTACCTGTTGTCACTGGAACAATACCAATTTTGTGTTAACAAATTGTTAGAAATCACCAATACATTTTCTTCATGAAGTTTAGCATTATTTATAGCAACTTGTAATAAAAATTGGTCAATTATACATTATTTTCGGGATGAAAATCAGGAAATCATTGTCATTTTTCAGATATGAGATCTTCCTCATCTCCCAATAGGAAAACAAATTGTTGACTACAGTTAAATTGAATTATTTGGGTATACTAGGGAAATAACCAATCCAAACTGGTAAAATATTTTGGGTCTTGGATTATTTTCTACATTTTGAAAATTAGGTTGAGGCTATACCAGCATTCTTCTAGTCCAAACCATTTATCTAGTTTCTGTTTCTTTTTTAGAGAGTCTTGCCCTTCAAAGTGTGAATATTTGTAAGGGACAGAGAACTCATCACATATTTGTATTAGACCATCTTTTACTATTAGATTTTCATTTATATTGAACCAAAATATGGTTTCAATCAAACGAAGTAACCCCTTTGTGTTGAGTTGAAGAATTTGGGGGCAGATCAAAGAAAAAACATGGCCATGAGGTGGCAGGAACACAGAATGGCTTTATTTGGGTGGATCAGTTGCATGAGAGGGGAAGTCCCAGGTGGCAGACGTTCCAGAGTCAGTGGGGCAGGGTCCCCTCTCACAAGGGAAAGAAGTCAAGAGAACTCCTGGGAGAGTGGGGAAATGGCGAGAGGCCTTATTGTCCAGGTGATGCCATGTCGCTCAGTTGCAAGATGGGGAGTCTCTGGGTCAGAGAGCTCTGAAGGGCAGCAGAGGCTTGGGATCTTTTATAGGGCCTGCGTGTGTCTTAACTATGGCTAGCAGGTGTTGGAATGAAGTTCTGCAGAGTGTGCAAAGCAGGTAGGCTCTAAATGGCTAAAAATATGCTTATTGAGGCAGTATCTAAAGTGATTGGGTGTATAATAATTTGAGTTTGGCTCTGGTGGGCTTTGAGCTAATGGTTGAACCTGCTGTGAAGAAGTGTAACATAGGAACAATATCCAGGAGCCGTCATTAGCTCATTTACATAACACTCTTAGAGATGATTAGAAGATATATTAATATATCTGCACAATATAGATGCTAATATCGATAGCTCTGTCTTTTTTTTTTTAACATCTTTATTGGAGTATAATTGCTTTACAATGGTGTGTTAGTTTCTGCTCTGTCTTATTTTAAAGTTTTTTAGGTAGTGTTCATGTCTTCCTTGAGTCTTTACTTTTCTCTGGCTTAAATATTTCTGGTTTCTCCAGATTTAACTTATGGTCATTCTTTATTTTTTTCTTCAAAGTTTATTTGTTTATTTTCTTAAAATGTACAATCCAGTGGTTTTTAGTATATTCACAGAGTTGTTAAACCATCAGTACTGGCTATTTTCTGGAGCATTTTTATCACTCCATATGGAAAGGTCATACCCATGAGCTAGCAGTCACTCATCATTCCCCCCATCCCTACCCTTTGGAACTACTAATCTACTTTGTTTCTGTGGATTTGCTTTTTCTGGATATTTCATATAAATGGAGTCATACAATATGTGGCCTTTTATGTTTGGCTTCATTGATTTAGAAACTGTCCATGTTGTAGCAAGTATCAGTATTTCATTACTTTTTATGGCTGAATAATATGCCACTGCATAGATATGTCCCATTTTGTTTATCCATTCATCAGATGGTGGGCATTTGGCTTATTTTTACCTTTGGACCATTATGAAAAATGCTGCTATGAACATTTGAGTACAAGTTTTTGTGTGAATATATGTTGTCAGTTCTCTTGGGTATATACCTAATAGTGGAATTGCTGGATCATATGGTAACTCTATTTTTAATTTATTGAGGAACCCCCAACTTTTATTTTCTTTTACTGTTGAGTTGTTACAGTTCTTATATATACTAGAATCAATTCCCTTATCTGATATATGATTTTCAAATATTTTATACCATTCTGTGAGTTGTTTTTTTCACTTTTTTTTTTTATATTAATTAATTTATTTATTTAGGCTGTGTTGGGTCTTCCTTTCTGTGCAAGGGCTTTCTCTAGTTGAGGCAAGTGGGGGCCACTCTTCATCATGGTGCGCGGGCCTCTCACTATCGCGGCCTCTCTTGTTGCGGAGCACAGGCTCCAGACGCGCAGGCTCAGTAACTGTGGCTCACGGGCCTAGCCACTCCGCGGCATGTGGGATCTTCCCAGACCAGGGCTCGAACCCATGTCCCCTGCATTGGCAGGCAGATTCTCAACCACTGCGCCACCAGGGAAGCCCCACTTTCTTGATAGTATTTTTGGAAGCACAAAATTTAGATTTTGATGAAGTCCAATTTGCTTTTTTCTTTTGTTTTTCATCCTTTTGGTGTCATATCTAAAGATAGGTTTCCAAATCCAAGGTCATGAAGATTTAGCTCTATATTTTCTTTAAGATTTTTATAGTTTTAGCTGTTACATTTAAGTCTTTGGTTTATTTGGGGTTACTTTTTGTATATGGTGTGAGGTAGGAATGTAACTTCATTCTTTTTCATGTAAATATCCAGTTATCACAGTGCAATTTATTGAAAAGAACATTCTTTCCCCCACTGAATTATATTGGCACCCTAATCAAAATTCAGTTGACCATAAATGTAATGCTTTACTTTTTGACTCTTCAATTCTATTCCATTGATCTATATGTCTGTCTATATGTCAGTACCACACTATCTTGATTACTTTAGCTTTGTAGTAAGTTTGAAATCAGGTAGTGTGGGTCTTCCAGCTTTGTTCTTCCTTTTTCAAGATTGTTTTGGCTATTCTGAGTCCCTTGCATTTCCATATGAATTTTGGGATCAGTTTGTCTAGTTTAAGTCTTCTCATTCCTTTGTCTTGGTCAGTCTAGCTAATGATTTGTCAACTTGGTTGATCTTTTCAAAGAACCAAGTTTTTAGTTTTGTTGATTTTTAAAAACTAAAAATATTTTTAAAATTTATTTCCAGTCTGATATTTATTTCATCCCTTCCTGTTTTATATTTAATTTCTTCTTCTTTTCTAGTTTCTTAAGTTAGAAGTCTAGGTTAACTTGAAATCTTCATTTTTAAGATGGGTATTTACAGCTATAAATTTTCCTTTTAATACACTGCCCTAGGTATATCCACTTATCTTGGTGTGCTGTGTTTTCATTTTTATTCATCCCAAAGTGTCTATCTATGATACTTTCTTTGACTCATTGGCTAACTGTGTTGTTTATTTCCACATATTTGTGAATTTCCAAATTTTCTTGTGTTATTGATTTCTTATTTCATTCCATTTTGGTCAGAGAACATATTTGGTGTAATATAAATCCTTTTAAATTTATTGAAACTTGTTTTTGGTCTATCCTGGTTATCCTGGACAATGTTCCATGAGTACTTGAAAAGAATGTATATTCTGCTCTTGTGGGATTGAGTGTTTTCTAGATAGATGTCTGTTAAATCTGGTTGATTTATAATGTGGTTCAAGTCCTTTACTTTCCTATTGGTCTTCTACCTAGTTATTCTATTCTTTATTGAAAGTAGGGTATTGAAGTGTCCTACTATTGTTGAATTTTCTATTTCTCCCTTCAATTTTGTCAGTTTTTGTTTCATGTATTTTAGTGCTCTGTTTTTAGGTACATACATGTTGACAATTGTTATATCTTCTTGATAGATTGACCTTTTCATCCTTAAAAATTTTGTCCTTCTTTGTCTCCAGCACCAACTTTTGTTTTAAATTGTATGGTATTTGACATTAGTACAGCCACACCAGTTCTCTTTTCTTACTGATTTCATGGTATGTTTTTTTCTGTCTTTTTACTTTCAACCTATTTGTGTTTGAACCTGAAGTATGCCTCTGGTATACCACAGATAGCTGAATCATAGGTTTTTTGGAGGAAGGGAATCATTCCTTTTTAGATCTCTTCAGTTGGACTATAGTCTCTTTAAACTGAGGTTCTAAATATTGAAATTAATAATCTGTGAATGACTATTCTATATTACTTTATTGCCTTTAATGCAGTCAACTGTTGTTTTAGTATTTGGGGGGCAGTCATATCATAATTTGGCAACTTCTGTGGCTGATTTTTGTGAATTCAGTCACAGGACCCTATATTTTTATATTAAATCTTATTTTGTTCTAATTAACCTATTGTCCTTTCAGTTTCTGCTTTTATCATCTTGTATATTCATTGTCATTCCAATGATGATGATTATGATGAGTGCTAACATTTAATGAGTATGACTGGGCATTCTATTTACCTAATATAAACTCCACTCTGTGAATTGTTAGATGTGTGATCTCAGACAAGTTACTTAACCTCTTAACCTCAGTCTCCTCATCTATAAAGTTGAGATGCTGATAATCAATAACATCTAGCTCACTGGGTTGCTATGAGGATTAAATGAATTAATATATGTAAAGTGTTTTAAAAATAAGGACTAGCATATAATAAATACCATACAAGCATTTGTAAAATAAAATAATCAACTCTATGATGTAAGAATTATTATTATTCTCATTTTATAGATAAGGAAGATAGGATTTCAGGAGACAGTAATTTGCCCAATGTTCCATTGCTATTAAGTAGTTCATCTGGGACTTGAACTAAAGTGTGTCTCACTCCAAAGTCTGTGTTCTTGACCACTAATTCTTTAATATCATCTGCTCAGTGCTTCATTCAAACTGTCGTTAAATACATTGAAGAAAAGAGTGCCAAGAGCAGGGGCTTTGGAATTCACTACCACAAATTTCCCTCTATTAATCAGAGCCCTTTTTATGATTATTCAATAATATCTTCAAATCTTTTATCCATTTCTCCATGAGTTTTAGCAACTTCAAATGAAATCATGGAAAATACTTTGGTGAGTCCGTATATATGCCTTGTACCTATATATCCCTTATTGGCCATCGCAGACATTCTCAAAAAGGAAATGAAGGTACTTTAAAATTTTTAAACTTAGTGCTAATGCTTATTACTCCTGTGAACTCCTCAGTGTTCTTGAATATGTTTCTTTTCTGAACTTTGTGTTTCATTGGAGAAATTTTCCTTCTGTTTTAAAAAGTCTGTCTTCTTAAAGTCTAGGGTACATGTCAACTTTAGTTGACATTCCCACTCACAGATATCAGGAATGCTAAAATTAAATAGCTATTTTATATTTCCATCCAAATTTTTTTGTTGGTCAGACTAGGTTTAGAGTCTCAGGTAAGGCAAAGCGTACTAAAGTTCTGTGACTTGAAAGAGTGTGTGCAGGGCTTTGAATGTTGTGCCATAGAGATTATTTAGAGGGACCTGTTTTGATGATAAAGTAAAGAAAGTTTATAACCAATATTTTTACTGTTTATATAAAAATGAATATTCCTAAAGTACTTGGAAACATTTTTTTTTAATAAATTTATTTATTTATTTAATTTTGGCTGTGTTGGGTCTTCGTTTCTGCACAAGGGCCTTCTCCAGTTGCGGCGAGTGGGGGCCACTGTTCATCGCGGTGCGCGGGCCTCTCACTATCGCGGCGTCTCTTGTTGCGGAGCACAGGCTCCAGACGCGCAGGCTCAGTAGTTGTGGCTCACGGGCCTAGCTGCTCCGCGGCATGTGGGATCCTCCCAGACCAGGGCTCGAACCCGTGTCCCCTGCATTGGCAGGCGGACTCTCAACCACTGCACCACCAGGGAAGCCCTGGAAGCATTTTTTAACCTTAAATATTTACTTAAAATTTGTCCAGTTTTTTAAAAAACTTTTTTTGTGGTTCAATGATGAACTAAGGACATTTATGCATCTTGAATTTTTTTCTAGAATAAGATAAATTGTTTAAAAAATCTTGCATGTTTTTCAGCCGAGAATGATAGCAATTATACCAATTAAAATGATTTTCTTCGTGAGTGATAAATAATATTTTATTTTTCTCCATAATAAAAGAAAAGCTCAGTGCCATTTGAGAATATAACATTTAGTTTTGATTTAGCATTTAATAAGCAGTATAGTTCCTGGCTTTTGGTTTAGCTCTATGCCCTTTATTCTTTAGCTGATTTGCTAATTACTATTGAAAAACCCTCTAAAATTTCACTGGGGAAATGCAGATGTACATTCAGATTCTAAATACTTGAGAGGCAGCCAAGAACTGAGTGCATGCAAACACATTCTGAATTTTACATAATTTTTTGTATAATTACTTTTAATTTCCAGAGGCTTCCTCCTTCAATATCAGTACTTAGATTCCTTCTCTGTCAGCAAAAATGGAATGGATAAAATGTTCCGATTGTTTCAAATAAATCAGAATACTAAAAAATAGAATTTATATGATAGGTGAAAGAGAAGGGAAATAAAAACTGGGGGTGTGAGAGGCAGAAGGGTGGCATAACATTAATTCTATAATTTTTATTGAAATAAAACACATTGCATAAAAATATAGAATCATAGGTATACAGCACAATGAATCGTCACAAAGGGAACACACTTATGTAAGTACCACTCGGGTCAAGAGAAAAAAACATCACCAGTACGCCAGAAGGCTTTCTTGTGCCCCTGCCCATCACCTCCTCCCCACTATTCCCCCAAACTAAAAAATACCCTGATTTCTAACACTACATATTGCAATATCCTGTTTTAAACATTATGTAAATAGAATAATACAGCACATATGACTTATTTTGTTCAACATTGTTTGAGAGATTGAGAAATTCATCCATGTTGTTGTATATAGCATTGGTTTATTTTCCTTGCTGTATAGTATTCTATTATATAAATAATATTAGATAAATGCAGTTTATTTCTCCATTCTACTTTAGATGAACATCTGGCTTCTTAACAGTTTGGGATTATTGCAAACAGTGCAGCTCTTTTTGCTTGTCTATTAGAACATGTTTGCATATCTTTCAGTTGCATATACATCTAGGATTGAAATAGCTAGATAATAGGATATGTTATCTTCAGATTTAGTAGATAATGCCAAATTCATTTACAAAGAGATTGTACGTCTTTATATGTCTGTCAGCACTATATGAGGGTTCTACTTATTCCATATCCTCACTAACACTTAAATTGTCAGTTGTTAAAGTTTTAGCCATTTTAGTAGATATGTATTGGTTATCTTAAATTTGTTTTTCTTTGATGACTAATGAAGTTGGAAATTTTTTATATGTTTATTAACCATTGTGATACTCTATTCAAGCTTTTGCTCATTTTTAAATTGGAATGTTTATTTTTTTCTTATTGATGTATGAATTCTTTTATATTTGGGTTGTGAACTTTTTTATTATTTCTAGTTGCCTTTCCTCTTCTGTCCTTTCTGTCATTTCTCATCACTACTATCAACTTTGTATCTTACATTCTCTTAGGCTTCTTTTATGGATGTCCCTAATAATACATACATAATTACATCAGTGATTTAAATAGTAAATATTAATTTAGATGAGCCCAGATTTTACCCTTTCCATGGCTTTTGATTCCTCTCTGCATCTTCAGTCTTTCATTTGAGATCATTTTCTTTCAGTCTAATAAACACTCCCTAGTATTTTATGTAGTATTGGTTTACAGCTGAAAAATTATTTCAGGTTGTGGTTTTCTGAAAATATCTTTATTTCACTTTTTAATTTTGAAGGGTATTTTAATTGTATATAAACTCTAGATTAGCAGTTATTTTCTGTTGCACTTGTATTAGACAAGCCATTGTCACTTTATTTTAATAGTATAATAATAAATCTAATAATATTGAATATATTCAGATTATATAGAATGTATATTTTAGTTATATATGAAGCCAGCTTTAAAGATTGTCTTTGCATTTGATATATCTAGGTGTTATTTTCCTTGTATTAATCCAATTTAGGGTTTGTAGTGCATCTGGAATGTGAACTTAATTGTTTTTGGAAAATTTCCAGCCATTATCTTTTAAAATGGTACTTTTGCTTCTTTGCCAGTCTCTGCCAACATTATCAATCTTCTCTTCTGTATTCTTGTACACATTAAGTGTATTACGGACTGAGTGTTTGTGCCCCACCAAAGTCCATATGTTGAAGTCCTAACCTGAAATGTGGTATTTGTAGATAGTGCCTTTAGGAGGTAATTAGGTTTAGATGAGGTCATGAGGGTAGTGCCCTGCAATAGGATTAGTGTCCTTCTAAGAAGAGGAAGAAGGACCAGGGCTCTCCCTCTCTCTCTACCATATGAGGACACAGTAAGAAGGTGGCCATCTGCAAGCCAGGAAAAGGACTTTCCCTTGGAACTGAATCTGTCAGCACCTTGATCTTGGACTCCCCAGCTTCCAGACTGTGAGAAATATCTGTGTTTAAGCCATCATGGTAGTTTGTTATAAATAAATAGCAGCCCAAGATGACTAAGACAAAGCATTGCCAAAAATGTTTGAGTTTTATAGCTCTTTTATCTGCATCCCATCTACATTTGTTTGTATAGCCTGCATTTTCTCAGTTTTCAAGGAAATGTCTTCTCTTTTTACTATAATTCACATACTATAAAATTCACTCTCCTAAAGTGTACAATTCAGTGGTTCTTATTATATTCAGAGTAGTGCAACCATAACAATTGTCTACTCTCAGAGGCTCTTTGTCACCCCAAAAAGAAACCCTGTACTCCTTTGTACTTCTCCTCAACACTTGGCAACCACTGTTCAACTTTCTGTCTCTACAGATTTGCCCATTTTGAATATTTCATATAAATGAATCATATAATATGTGCTCTCTTGTGACTAGCTTCTTTAACTTAGCATACTTTTTCCAAAATTCATTCATGTTGTAGCATGTATCAGTACTTCATTCCTTTTTATTGCTGAATAAAAATTTATTATATGAATAGACCACATTTTATTTATCCATTTACTAGCTAATGGAAATTTGTGTTGTGTCCATTTTTTGGCTGTTATGAATAAAGCTGCTGTGAACTTTTCTGTGCCAGTTCTGTGTGGGTCTTATGTTTTTAATTCTCTTGGGTATAAACCCAGGCGTGGAATTGCTGGGTTATATGGGAACTAAGGGACTGATAAGCTGTTTTCCAAGGTGACTGTACTGTTTGTAATCCCTCCAGCAGTGTATGAGGGCTCAACTTGTCTGCATCCTCACCAACACTTGTTATTGTTTACCTTTTTAATTTTAGCTACCCTAGTCAGTGTAAAGTGGTTTCTCATAGTGCTACTTGATTATTTTTTAAAATTTTTATTGGTGTGCAAAATACATACAAAGTAGTGCACAAAATGACCATACTTGTTTAACAAGCACTCAGGTGGGAAAGGAGAATATTACCAGCAAAAAAGTCCATTTTTGCTCTCTTCCAATCATTATCCACCCCATTTCAAAGGTAACATCCTGTTAAAAAACATTATTTTTTCCTGCTGTTGTTCTTTTATAAAAATGTAAACATACATCATATTAATCTAATGGCCTTATTATACAAATGTAATTGCTTTCTAATCATCACTGGAAAAACCACATAACAATGTTTGCAGATTTTAAAGAAATCACTGTTAGAAATCAGACAGCTGCTTGCCTTTCTGTTTTCCTTCTTCCCTTCCTTGTTAATTTTATTCACATATATTATCTTAATATCTTTTTCTGTGTGTCCCATTATACTCCTTTCTGTCTCTTTTCTTGCCTTAGTTGGCATTAATCTATTATTTCTTTTTATTAGTATTCTCCTTTTTTCTTTGCCTGTTATACACTGTTTTTCTATACTTTTAGTAGTTACTCTATGGATTACAACATATATCCTTAGCTTATTACAAACAAATATAAGTTATTTCTTTTACCTTACCCAGACGAAATAGGGTATCAGCACCTTTTACCTGCATTTACCCTTCCCCCTGCCTTTTGCCTTGCATTTTAATTCAATATATACCTTAAAGCTCACGAGACGTTATTATTACTATTAGTACCTTGTAATATCTATTTTAGATTTACCCACATATTTACTTTACATTGCTGTTCATTCTGTCCTGCATTTTTGTGCTTCTGTCTGGCATAATTTTCCTTTTGCTTGAAAATTCCTTTGGCATTTCTTTTGTCATAGGTCTGGTGATAAGGTATTTTTTTTTCAGGTTTTGTTTGACTTGAAACACCTTTATGTATTTCACATTTGAAGGGGTATTTTCTCTTGGGAAACAATTCTAGGGTTTTCCCTTCTTTTAGCACTTTAATGATGTCGTTCCATTATTTTCTGGTTTCTTTTATTTCTGTTTTGAAGACAGTTGTCAAACTTGTTGCTACTTATTTGTAAGTATGATCTTTTTTTTCCCCTCTGGCTATTTTAAGATTTTTTTGTGTGTTTGGTTTTCTAGTTAGACTATGATGTGTGTTTATCCACTTTGGGATGTATAGCTAGATATATTTTATCTAATATTGCTTCTGTCCTCTCCCTTTATGTGACTCTAAGTACAAGTATATTAGATCCCTTTTCTATGATTCGTTATGTCCTTTGTGTTCTTTTGTATATTTCTATTCAATTTAGTTTTCAAGCTTCAGACTGGACAGTTTTTGCTAATCTGTCTTCTCTTTGGCTTACCCTGGCTTCTCTGGTATCCTGTCTTGGTTTTGCTAGTTCTGGAATATTCCAGAATATTTTATTGTTTTTATAAAAATTAGATTCCAATTTTTCTAAAAGTTGTCCTCTGCTTTCTTGGACACGTTGATTATAGTTATTTAAAAATCTATCAGTAGCTTGAGTGTCTGGTCATTTGTCGATCTGTTTATATTGTGTTTATTTCTTAGTGTTTGATAATTTAAGAGTGAATGCCACACATAGTTTTGTTGTAGTGGTTCTGGATTCATTACCTTCTTCCAGAGAGGTTTTACCCTGTCTCTGATGAGTAACTAGATAGAGACAGATCATCTTTTTTTTTTTTTTTTTTCCTATGTCTCTTTTTTTTTTTTTTCAAACATCTTTATTGAAGTATAATTGCCTTACAATAGTGTGTTAGCATCTGCTTTATAACAAAGTGAATCTGTTATACATATACAATATGTTCCCATTTCTCTTCCCTCTTACATCTCCCTCCCTCCCACCCTCCCCATCCCACCCCTCTAGGTGGTCACAAAGCACCGAGCTGATCTCCCTGGAGACAGATCATCTTAATCTAACCAGTACTTGATCTGTCCCACAGCTGGACAGAAGTCAATGAAAGTCTCAAACTGCTCCTTATTTACTCTTACTTCTAGGATATAGCACTGGGGAGCTCACTGAGATGTTTACTAGGGCCCTTCATCCTCGGAAATTCCTAAACTCCAATTTAGGAATGTAACATTGCGATACTACCAGAAACTCAACCCTGTTTCTCTTTAGCATCTGCTTTGCTTCTTTGATTTTCACCGCAGACAGCTTAAGAATTCAACAACAAATTTTGAGTCTCAGTCTTATTTCTTTGTTACTTCATTCTGTCTGGGATTGTGTCCTTAAGGCTTGAGTATTTTTGAAGTGCTCAAATTGATTATTTTTCTCCTCTGGACTGTAAGATTACGAAAACTTTGCAGGCTTCTCTGCTTCTTACCAGCTTCCATTTGTCCGGATTCTCAGTCTTTCCCCAATGCCTCATATCATCAAATACTCAGTTTGATACATAAATAAAGAATATAGTATATCTGTGCATGTTTCTTCTTTCTGTGATCTTGGCTTCTCAATTTTGGCTCCATCGGCAGCTTTCTGACGCCTCCTCATAGGTAAGTAGGTGAGTTCAGTCATTTGTTTGTTCCTTCATTCCTTTGTTTCTTTCTTCCTTCCTTCCATTTTATCCAGATATTCTAATTGTTTTTGGTGAAAACTTCATCCTGCTATAAAATAATGTATCACAGCCAGAAACTAAAGTCAGTTTCTTCCTTCCCTCATTTCAGTAATAGATTGTTACCATTACCTAAGAAGCCCCTGTATTCTCCTCTGTCATCCTATACCCATCTGCCCCCCCCAAAAGGTAACCATTATCCTGAAATTTATGTTATCACTTTGATTCTTTATCATTTCACATATGTATATATGCTAAAATAGTACTTTATAAAAATTTTACATTTTTGAATTTTATAAAGTTGAAATCATATTATATATTCTTTCATTGATTTCTGTTCTTAGTACAGCAATTTGTATTTTAACAAACAATTGATACCAGAAAAATGTGTAAAGATGGACTACTCAAAAACAAATATATGTGAAGCCCTTTAACTGTGAACATGATAGAGCACCATAGAGCAACTTTGATTTTACTTTTCTACCTGTGGGTGGTAAGCTCTCTGAGAACTAGACCATGATTTTGTTCCTCTCTGTTGCTGTAGCAAAGAGCACACAATGGGGCTCAGTAAGCAAGAGCTAAATTAAGTCAGTAATGAGAAGGAAGTCCCCATTGCTTATGATCTGTGACCACAGGAAGCACAGGGTGTCAAAGGCAGAACATAGTGAATTTGTGGTTTAGTGGGGGGGCATTGTTTTATTTTTTTTTAAAGTGTTGAGCATATTAAGAACTTACCTTTATCGAGCGTTTGGGACTTTTTTCTGTAAGAAGGTCTAGAAAAATTGGCTTGCTCACTCAATGAGATACAATCCTAACGTTTTCCTGAGTCAATTTCAACCTCCCGCAAAGCATCTTGCTGTGTGTCAGTACTTGTAATGTGTCTGCTCCAGATGCTGCATTGGCTTCCTTAGCCCTGTGTTGTGAGAGAGGGCTCCACTGAATATAACAAGAACTTTTAAAAAATTAATAATAGAAAACAGTTTCTTTTTTCATTTTAACTATATCCTAAAAGAAAACATCCTTCCACCCCCAACCCTGCTCCAGTCCATCAAGCTTTTCAAACCATGTTATCTGGCAGCTAATGAATAATAGAGACAAAATGTAGTTCTTTTTCTCCCTGGTGAAATACTGCACTATGTGTTATTCATGAGTTCTTGTTTTCCTGGAAGATTGTTTGATGAAATATGTGGGTGATGTGTACCCTATCATTGCCTGGGGGCCTTTTAGATTTCCTCTGTTTCAGTGTTTTCCTTTTGTTTTAATAAACTGCTGATAGTTGTGGAGAAGTCACTGGATGTTAGGATAATTAACCTGTTTTAATACCAAGTCCCCCCAAACCCACTCGCAAATTACCAGATTCAACATTTTACAGTATTTCTTCACAAGTTTCATTGAAGGAGTAAAATAAAAATAAAGGTTGCTTGCTTTTTAAAATAATGTAGAAGCCCCAGTTGCTACTTCGTCTTTCCGGTGTCAGGCCTTTCACTTTTCTCTATGCCTTTGTGGTGTTGCAATCTGCGTTTTGAATAAGGCTCAGTAAATTCATTATAGTAGGAAACCCTTTCTGGAATTAGATACATCTTCTGTCAGAGCAGAGTGGAACCGTGTTTTGGCCACCAGAGAGAAAGAAGTGACAATCTGGACTGCCGTGAACTCCCTGGTTTCCATTGCTTTGCTTGCTGAGTTTAGTTTGGGACTAAGCATCTGTGAACTGGCCTCCTGATTCTCCTTAGACCCAGAGGGCTTCTATTTTCAGGAATTCAGGTAGAGAAGAGTTACTCTACTTCTGTGATCTGAAATGAAGATTTGTTTTCTAAGATCTGAGCTTTGGGAACTCTGCTTTGGGAAGGGAGAGGCTTATTTTTTAAATTTGTAACAGGTGTAAGAATTAACCACATTTCTTAAAATACATTTCATATATGCATTTAAAAATTAATAACTTTCACATACCCGAAGCCTAATGATCCAGCAAACTGATCCATTTGGAATATTGCTTAAAAACAAGAAGAATGGAAAAATAAAGTTCTTGAAACAAAGTAGATTCCAAAGTGACCAGACAGTAGCGTCCACTCCTGTGTATGGGAGAATAGTTATTACTCTCTGGAGCCAGACCCCTGGGATTGAATTCTGGCTCTGCCAGTTAAAGCTTTGGGCAAGTTACCTTAGCAGTCTATGCCTAATTTTCTCATCTTTAAGATGGAGATAATGATAAAATTGATGTAGGATTAAATGTGTTAATACTTACACATTGCTTAGAACAGGACCTGGCATAGACCAAACACTCAGTAAACATGAACTGTTTACTATTATGTTATTTACTCTTACTTTGTTATGTATTATCTCATGTACTCTTGCTTTGTATGTTTGGTGATCTAGTTTCCATGTATACAGGCAATTATAACCATAATATAGGAGAGAAAAGACATGTCTAGAAGTAACTATATTTTACAATTAAAATATGATAACAAAGAAGGAAAAAGAAAACATAAAAAGTAAATAAAAGAAAGAAAACAGTACAGCAGTCTGGGCTATTTGGTATATGAGAAAGTAGCCATAAACTTTTAATAGCTCCAGAGGGCATTAGTGTATTTCAGCATAGTTCAGTACCTATTGTTGAAAGTAATGATTCTGACTCCTGAGGAAAATGTTAAATTCTGTTTATGGTGTTCAGTTCAGAGAAGCCAGAAAGTGTTTCACATTTTAGGAAGATTCCAAAACAAAGTAAAAAAAAAAAAAAAAAAAAAAGTATTTAAAGGTTTCTAGAGGATTTTGAATTATGTAAATTCTATTGTATTTGCATCTTTTGCCTACTTCTTTCAGTTAAATTAGTTTTTCTTCAGAATGACATGTAAATGTGATCCTTGGGCACAAGCATTGTTTCCATTAACTGCCAAAAAAGACTTCCCCTGTACGTATCTAATTTTAGCCTTCATTTTTAGCCATTTCACTGCTCAATAGTACCTCTATACAAAATCTTCATGACTGTCAAGCTGGCCAGGTTTTGCTCTGCAATTATGTTTTACCAGGAGTTGAGATGGATTATGTGTCATGCCAGTTATGTGTTGCAATATGACCTGTAGTCTTTACGTACATATTGTTGAGGGAGAAAGACTATTTTGCTCTAAACTCTTTTTTTCAAAAATTTTTAATTGTGGTAAAAATATGTAACGTAAAGTTTACCATCGTAATCATTTTTAAGTGTACAGTTCAGTAGAATAAACTATATTCACGTTGTTGTGGAACAGATCTCTAGAACTTTTTCATCTTACAAAATTGAAACTCTATGCCCATTAAACAATTTCTCATTTCCCTCTTGCCCTAGTCCCTGGCAACCACCATTCCACTTTAGTTTTCTGTGAGTTTAATTACTTTAGATACCATATATAAGAGGAATTATACAGTATATGTGTTTTTTGTGACTGGCTTATTTCAATGAGAATAAAGTGCTCAAGGTTCATTCATGTTGTAGCATGTGACAGGATTTTCTTCTTTTTTAAGACTAAATAATAATTCCATTGTATTTTCTTTACTTATTCTTATTTTCTTTACATTTTCTTTACTTATCCATTGATGAACATTTGAGCTACTTCCACCTCTTGGCTGTTGTGAATAATGCTGCAGTGAACATGGGTGTGCAAATATCTTTTCAAGACTCTGCTTTCAATTCTTTTAGATATACACCCAGAAGTGAGATTTTTGGATCATATGGCAGTTCTTTATTGGTTATTGAGTTCTATATATCAACCCCTTATTGGATATATGATTTGCAAATATCTTCTCCCATTTAGTAGGTTGCCTTTTCATTTTGATGATGGTTTCCTTCTCTGTACAGAATCCTTTTAGTTTGATGTAGATTCATTTGTTTATTTTTGCTTTTGTTTCCCTTGCCTTTGGAGTCAGATCCACGAAAACGTCGTAGATGTCAAGGAGATTACCATCTATGTTTTATTTTAGGAGTTTCATGATTTCAGGTCTTACATTCAATTTTTTAATTCATTTTGAGTTAATTTTTGTATATGGTGTAAGATAGTGGTCCAATTTCACTCTTTTGCATGGTAGCAGTCCAGTTTTCCCAACACCATTTATTGAAGACAGTATTCTTTCCCCGTTGTATCTTCTTGCCTTCTTTGTCATAAATTAATTGACCATATACGTGTGGGTTTATGTCTTGGCTCTCTTTTCTGTTCCATTGATCTATGTGTCTGTTTTTATGTCAATACTATACTGTTTTTTAAAATTAATTTTTATTGGAATATAGTTGCTTTACAATGTTGTGTTAGTTTCTACTGTACAGCAAAGTGAATGCCATACTGTTTTGATTACTATAGCTTTGTAGTATAGTTTGAAATCAAGGAGCATGATGACCTCCAGCTTTGTTCTTTCTCAAGATTGCTTTGGTTATTTGGGGACTTTTGGGTTTCCATGCCAATTTTATAACTAGTTCTAATTCTGTGAAAAATGCCTTTGGAATTTTGATAGGGATTACATTGAATCTGTAGATTGCTTTGGGTAGTATGGACATTTTACCAATATTTAGTCTTCCACTCCATGAGCATGCACTGTCTTTCCATTTATTTGTGTCTTCCTCAGTTTCTTTCATTAGTGCTTTATAGTTTTCAGTGTACATCCTTAGTTAAATTTATCCCTAGGTATTTTATTCCTTTGATGTGATTGTTAAATAAGATTGTTTTCTTGATTTTGCTCTATGATAGATCATTATTAGTGTATAGAAATGCAACAGATTTTTGTATATTAACTGAATTATCAACTGCATCAACTGATATGCATTTATTAGTTTAACAGTTTTTTGGAGGGGTGTTTAGGGTTTTCTGTATATAATGTTATCTGCAAATAGTGATAGTTTTACTATTTCCTTTCCTATTTTGATGCCTTTTATTCATTTTGCTTACCTAATTGCTGTGGCTAGAACTTTCAATACTATGTTGATTAACAGTGGGGCGAGTGGGTATCCTGCCTTGTTCCTGATTTTAGAAGAAAAGCTTTCAGCTTTTCACCATTGAGTGTGCTGTTAGCTGTGTGTTTGTCATTTGTCATATGTAATCTTTATTATGTTGAGGTATGTTCCTTCTACACCCATTTCGTTGACAGTTTTTTTTAATCATAAATGCATGTTGAATTTTGTCAAATGCATTTTCTGCATTTATTGAGATGATCATATGATTTTTATCTTTCATTTTGTTAATGTGGTGAATCATGTTGATTGATTTGCAGATGTTGAACCATTCTTGCATCTGTGGAACCAATTCCACTGATCATGGTTTGTGATCCTTTTCATGTATTATTGCATTTGGTTTGCTAATATTTTGTTGAGGATATTTGGGTATATGTTCATCAGGGATATTGGCCTGTGATTTTCTTTTTTTAGTGTTATCCTTGTCTGGTTTAGGTATCAGTGTAATTCTGACCTAATGAAATGAGTTTGGGAGTGTTCCCTCCTCTCCAGTTTTTTGGATAGGTATTAGATCTTCTTTGAAAGTTTGGTAAAGTTCACCAGTGAAGTTATCTTATCCTGTACTTTTGTTTGTTGGGAGGTTTTTGAATACTGATTCAATCTCCTTGCTATTTATCAGTCTCTGCTGCCATCTTGGACCCCCTTTCCTCTGGATGTCATTTCCTTTTTATGTCTTCTTTCATTTCTTTCAGCAATGTTTCATGGTTTTCAGTTTATAGGTCTTTCACCTCCTTGGTTAAATTTGTTCCTAACTATTTTATTCTTTTTGAAGCTATTGTAAATGGGATTGTTTTTTACAATTTCCTTCTGGATTGTTCATTGTTAGTGTATAAACACTCAGCCAATTTTGTATGTTGATTTTGTATCTTGGAATGTAGCTGAATATGTTTATTAGTTCTAAAAGTTTATTTGTGGCAGGCAGTGGGGATCTTTAGGGTTTTCTACATATGAGATAATGTCATCTGCAAACAAAGGTAATTGTACTTCTTCCTTTTCTTTTGGATGCCTTTTATTTCTTTTTCTTGCCTAATTGCTCTGGCTAGGACTTCCAGTACTATGTTGAATAGAAGTGGTAATAGTGGGCATCCTTGCCTTGTTCCTGATCTTAAAGAAAAGCTTTCAGCTTTTCACCATTGGGCATGATGTTGGTTGTAGGCTTATCATATATGACTATTATTATGTTGAGATGGTTTCCTTCTATTCCTAATTTGTTGAGGTTTTTATCATTAAAAGGTATTGAATTTTATCAAATGCTTTTTCTGCATTAATTGAAATGATCCTATAGTTTTTGTCCTTAATTCTATGGATGTGGTATATTACATTGACTGATTTTTGTAACATGAACCTCCTTGTATCCCAAGAATAAACCCCACTTTGTCATGGTGTATAGTCCTTTTAATGTGATGTTGAATATGGTTTGCTAGTATTTTGTTGAAGATTTTCACAACAATATTAATCAGGATTATTGGTCTGCAGTTTTCTTTTCTTGTAGTATCTTTGTCTGGCTTTGATATCAGGGTAATTCTGGCCTCATAAAATAAGTTAGGATCTGTTCTCTCTCAATTTTTGGAAGAGTTTGAGGAATACTGATCTTAATTATTTTTTAAATGTTTGTCTGTTGAGGCCATCTGGCCCTGGGCTTTTCTCTTTTAGGAGATTTTTGATTACTGATTCAGTCTCCCTGCTAGTTATAGGTCTGTACATAATTTTTATTTCTTCATGACTCAGACTTGGTAGGTTTTATACTTCTAGCAATCTATCCATTTTTCTCTAAACTCTTAACCAACATCTCTTCCCATTTGGATCTGGATTACTCCTAGGAACCTAACTTTGATTGTGGGCTCTCAAGATCTCTCCTTAGGAAGTCTCTGCTGATGGCTTGGTAAGGTTCATCAAAGAAAGCATCCAATCTTTTGCGCACCTACCTCACTCACAAGGGTGCCTTAACTCTTAATATGAAGAGCTTAATTTTTATCAAAGGCTCTCATGGAAGAGCTACCCTTATGGAAGAAGAAGTGCTGCTTTTTCCATTTCCACCCTTTTGGACTTTTGTGAAGATAAAGTAGAAAGATTTAGATTTGAGTATATAAAATAAAGATCTTTAATATCTAAAATGAACATCTTAAATGAATGTTATGGTAAAATTTTGAAGATTTTTTTCTCCTGTATCTAGTGAGGATCTATGTTTATATTCTAAATCCCTAAGGAGAAAAAAAATATAAAAAGCAGTTACTCAGTCCAATTACAGTAAACATAGGTTAAGTAGTCACCATACTTATGGAGACTAAAAAAGAAATTAGCTAGACTAATAACCTAATTGCCTCATCTTAAAAATGTGTAAGTTTGGTTGGGAGGTGGCCAAATTGGAGTAGCTACAGAATGGTGGTGGTGGATGGAACACAAAAGTATGGCAAGTTGAGTGCAAAATTACAATCATTAATAGAAAAATAATCTAAGATCACTTGTACACTCCAAGACAAGTATGTGTAAGCAACAGCACATTCGGTTACACACAGAGTGTGTGTAGCGGAATGATATTCTTTGTTTTTTTTTTTCTCCACTGTAACAGATGATACTCTTTTATTGAATTTAACTGGTTGAACATTTTAAAAATTTTCTTAAAGGATATAAGATAATTTAAGACTAGAACAAAGCGTTTGAGGTAACTAATAATTCATATTGCAGTGTTTCCCATAATAAAATTAGGAAGCATTTTTTTTTTAAGTTCAGGGGACTTTATATTTGGTGATGTTTATCTAATCAGCTAATTATCTAATCAAAATCTATTGATGTTTATCTAATCAATAGATTTTTTTAAAAACTTCATTTTCTTTCAGCTCTATAGTTAGCTTATATTAAAGAGATACTCTTATTCCAATAAACTTTCAGATCTGCCTTAAACATTTAAAATTCTCAACTGAGTCACTGTTGCAGTGCCAAGTCACATTACCAGGGAATTAGTGCTGATTAAATGAATAGCATTAACCTTCAAATTCCAGTGAAGCAGAATATTTAAAGTGCACTGCTATATTCTTAGTATCTAAGACTTAGTTAGCTTGGATATATCTTGGCTGGATGAATGTTTAATAAATGTAACTCATAAGAAATTCCATGTTATGCACTTAGTGTCACAATCTAGTTAATTAAATAATGATACCTCACTGAATTGCTCTTCTCAGTGTCCTTTGCTTCTTCCTTCCTGCCTAACCTTTTAGCCTTGGAGTGTCCTGAGTCTCATCCCTTTGGATCTATTAACTTCGCTGCCTACAGGCACTCCCTTAGTGATCTAGTCTTATCTGATCTCATGGCTTTGTCTATCGTCTTTATGCAAATGAATCCCAAATTATAGAGCCCAGACGTCTCTCCCAAACTCCATACTACTTTATCAGACTACTTATTTGATATCAGGAATTAAATTTCACACTTAACATTTGCAAAACTGAACTTGTGTTTTCTCCAAATCAACTCCACCTGCAGCCTTTCCCAGATCCTTGATGACAACGGCATTCTTAAGGTTGCTCAGGCCAAAAACCTGGGAGTTATCCTTTATTCTTCTCTTCCTCTTATACCCCGTATTTCACCTATTAGGACATCTTGGTAGTTCTGCTTTCTTCAGAGTGTTCCTGAATCTAATTGAATGATTGTTCTTACAAGTTAAAAAAAATAAGTCTCAGAGAAGTTAAGAGAACAGCCCCAAATTCACATAACTAGTAAGTCAGAATTCAAGCATATGTTTTCTGACTGACCACAAACAGTATGATCTCTTATAATACTAGTGCTTCTCCAAAGTAAGTGTTATAATTGCCTTTTTATTTATACAATTCAGAAATAGGATCTGGCCCACTATATATCACTAGACCTTTATAAGTAGGATGTGTTATTTCATTTAGATCCTGGAGGAATTCTCTACACATATGATAGTTCTTTCATAACTACTTGCCAACCCAGTTGAATTGACTGGTACTTATCTGTCCTTGTATTTTGCTCTGGGTCAAGAACTGTGTTTTCAATTGCAAGACATAATTGGATATGAGTGTGTTGGTTAAAAAAAAAAGGATATTAATGAAATAAAATATTCAAGGTCTTTTAGAAAGCTCTTTTTCAAAGATTTTCTTGCTATAACCTATGAATTTAGAGCATGTATTAGCTCTTGCTACCTTACATATAAATACTTTATTGTTTGCTGGAATTTTCATGATATGTAATTTTGATCTTAGTACTAATCATTAAAGCTTAGATTGAGGGATTATTATTTAGATAATTTAGAATTTTCTCTCAAGGGCCTCTGTATCAGAGGGTCACTATTTATAGCTTTCAAATTCACTAAATTCTAAGCTCCTGTAATAGGTTATAATGGCAAAAAGGTAAAGTGTTGGGATCTTGGTAGAGAGCTATCAAAAAAGAAATTTCAGTGTTGATCAAATTCTTGAAACACCCTATTTTACTGATAAACTGTATTTTAATGGAAGTTATTCCATCCTTATGTAATTGAATGTAGCAGAAATGAAGTATGTATGGTACTGGCACAAAAACAGAAATATAGACCAATGGAACAGGATAGAAAGCCCAGAGATAAACCCACGCACATATGGTCAACTTATCTTTGATAAAGAAGGCAAGAATATACAATGGAGAAAAGACAGCCTCTTCAATAAGTGGTGCTGGGAAAACTGGACAGCTACATGTAAAAGAATGAAATTCAAACACTCCCTAGCACCATACACAAAAATAAACTCAAAATGGATTAAAGACCTAAATGTAAGGCCAGACACTATAAAACTCTTAGAGGAAAACATAGGCAGAACACTCTATGACATAAATCACAGCAAGATCCTTTTTGACCCACCTCTGAGAAAAACGGAAATAAAAACAAAAATAAACAAATGGGACCTAATGAAACTTAAAAGCTTTTGCAAAGGAAACCATGAACAACATGAAAAGACAACCCTCAGAATGGGAGAAAATATTTGCAAACGAAGCAACTGACAGGATTAACCTCCAAAATTTACAAGCAGCTCATACAACTCAATATCAAAAAAACAAACAACCCAATCCAAAAATGGGCAGAAGACCTAAATAGACATTTCTCCAAAGAAGATATACAGATTGCCAACAAACACATGAAAGGATGCTCAACATCACTAATCATTAGAGAAATGCAAATCAAAACTACAATGAGGTATCACCTCACACCAGTCAGAATGGCCATCATCATCAAAAAATCTACAAACAATAAATGCTGGAGAGGGTGTGGAGAAAAGGGAACCCTCTTGCACTATTGGTGGGAATGTAAATTGATACAGCCACTATGGAGAACAGTATGGAGGTTCCCGAAAAAACTGAAAATAGAACTACAATATGACCCAGCAATTGAGTCAATTGAGAAAACCATAATTCAAAAAGAGTCATGTACCACAATGTTCATTGCAGCTCTGTTTACAATAGCCAGGATATGGAAACAACCTAAGTGTCCATCGACAGATGAATGGATAAAGAAGATGTGGCACGTATATACAACGGAATATTACTCAGCCATAAAACGAAACGAAATTGAGTTATTTGTAGTGAGGTGGATGGACCTCGAGTCTGTTATACAGAGTGAAGTAAGTCAGAAAGAGAAAAGCAGATACCGTATGCTAACACATATATATGGAATCTAAAAGAAAAAAAAAGGTTCTGAAGAACCTAGGAGCAGGACAGGAATAAACACGCAGACGTAGAGAATGGACTTGAGGACACGGGAGGGGGAAGGGTGAGCTGGAACGAAGTGAGAGAGTGACATAGACTTATAAATACTACCACATGTAAAATAGATAGCTAGTGGGAAGCAGCCGCATAGCACAGGGAGAGCAGCTCGGTGCTTTGTGACCACCTAGAGGGGTGGGATAGGGAGGGTGGGAGGGAGACGCAAGAGGGAGGAGGTATGGGGATATATGTATATGTATAGCTGATTCACTTTGTTATAAAGCAGAAACTAACACACCATTGTAAAGCAATTATACTCCAATAAAGTTGTTAAAAAAAAAAAAGAAATGAAGTATGTTAAACTGAATTTTGCTAGGGTTCAGTGATATTCTTGAAAGAAGCCAATATTAAGCTTTTGGGATGTCCATCATGTCTATTGGTGTGATATATTTGGAAAGCCAATCATTATTTTTCTTCATGTTTATGTACATGTAGAACATTTATTTATGAAACAGATTTTAGGTAAAGAGCACTTTGGATCATTAATTTATCTTTTTTTCCTCTTGTAAATTACACTTTAAAGTTTACTTGTTTTGTTATTCCATCAATTTGTATTTTTTAATCCGAGGATGAAATTTGATGAATATTTAATTCTTAAAGGCAATTTCCACATCTTAAATTCTATGTATCTGTCTGTCCATTTACCTACCTACCTTTGCTTTGGTGGAAATATTTAGCACGGAATCACTTTTTAAAATATTTTTATAGGCTTAAGAAATATCTCTTAAGGCAATAAGATGATATGTGAGGCATTAAAAAAAACTATAATTACTTCCTATGGCAACTGAATGAGTTAAAGATGTATGGCAACTGCAGCTGTAATGGCATATATTTAGAAAGAAAACTACTTCTAAAAAAATGTCTGTTGGCAAACAAACCTAAAATAAAGTTCAAAAATGAGATATTTTATTTCTGGAAAATGTGATATCTCTGTTACCATTTGCAATGATGGATATCTGTGAGTCTTTATACTGTGAAGTAAACTATGATCAACGGTACTGCTGTCTTTTCTTTCTTATAGTGTATGCCGATTAAGGGCCTAGGATTCGTGCTTGGAGCCTATCAGTGCATTTGCAAAGCAGGATTCTATCATCCTCGAGTCTTCTCAGTGAACAACTTTCAGAGTAAGTGCCCTTTGCTTCTGTGCATATATGTGAATACACATAATATCTATCATAATTAATTATTCAGATTTTCTTTTAACCTTGTTGGAGTTAGATGATTAAATCCCCACTGGTTTGGCATTCTTTCATCACTTAAGGAGTTTTTGCTTTAGTTTGTCATCTCCAGTCCTCTGGAGTACCACCAAAAAATGTGCGGGTTTTTTTAGGTATATTTTTGTTTTCAATACATTTTAAATGCCTGGAAATACTGTAGCTACTCAGTGAGACCAGTTGGGATTCAGTTATTGAGAGGTGTTGCTGCAGAAAATTCCTAAAACTGATTTTGCTAGTTTGCTTATTTTGTTTATGTTTCAGTTTGTTTATATGTTAGGTCTCTATGCTACGTGAAGAAGTACCACAGAGTTAACAGCTTAAGGCAACACAATCATATTATCACACAGTTTCAACTGATGAGCTTTTCAGTCAGAGGTTAGCTGGTTCCTCTGCACAGGGTCTCACGGAGCCAAAATCAAGGGGTCGCCTGCGATGTGATCTGATCTGAGGCTCAGGGACTTCTTTCAAGTTCATTCAGGTCATTGACAGAATTAGGTTCCTTTCAACTGTATGTGTGAGGTCCCCATTTTATTGCTAGCTGCCAACCTGGGCTTACTCTCAGCTCCTAGAAGTCTCCTCAAGGCCTACTCGTGTGACCCTTACTTTTCAAGGCTACCAAGAAAATCTCCCCGGTCTGTTCAGATGGAGTCTTATATAATATAATCATTATATAAGTCATGGGAATGACTATCCCATCACTTTGCCATGTAATGTCACTTAATCAAAGGAAAGCCTATCTCATCATATTTACAGGTCCACCATCATTCAAGGGGAGGTGATTATACAGGAGATATACAGGCATACCTCACTTTATTGTGCTTTGCTTTATTACGCATCAAAGATATTGTGCTTTTCTACAAATTGAAGGTTTGTGGCAACCCTGTGTTGTCAGATGATGATTAGCAATTTTTCTTATGAGTAAAGCATTTTTTAAGTAAGGTCTGTATATTGGTTTTTTAGACATAATGATATTGTACACTTAATAGACTACAGAATGCTGTAAGCATGACTTTTATATGCACTGGGAAACCAAAAAAATTCATGTGAATTGCTTTATTGCGATTTCACTTTATTGCGGTGGCCTGGAACCAAACCCACAATATCTCTGAGGTATGCAGGTATTCCAGAATCAAAACTTGCTCACCTGGTTGTTTTAATCTTGCTCCAGAAGATGTCAAAGTTACTATTTGAATATTGATTTTTTTTACTCTACCTCTAGAGAATGTAGTGTTGCCACGTTGGCTTGTAGCCAGCTGTTGGGTATAACAAGAAGGAGTGTAGTGGAGAAAGGAGGTACAGGGTTTGGGGTTGCCAAAACTGAGGTACAGCTATCATTTAGGTAGTCATCCATAAATCTTTGTCAGTCTTATTATCGGTCTGTATAGGAATTTGCACCTCTACTGGGCATAGTTCAAAGTATACAGTGAAATTTAGACCTGAGTGTCTTCCTCTGGGAAACTTGGTAGACATTTATGGATTTTTTTCTTGTTTTTTTCTTGGAGAGCACTGTTCTTCATCTTGAGACAGTTTACACTTGACTTCTAGGTTCTGGAAGTGAGTAACATTTTGCTCTCTCCTCAGTCATATAATTCACAGGGTTCAGCCCTTGTTCTGAGCAATAGTTGTTGTAGGCATCATTCTAAGATGGCCTCCAAGGTTCTGCTCCCACATGGGCTCTACAGATCTCCTCCCCTTAAGTGTGGGTGGCATGTGTGAATACAACGAGGTACTCACTCCCTTGCTAGGCTATGTTATGTAGCAAAGGTGATGGTATAGTTGCTCAAGTGATTATATTGCATTAAATGACTCCTTCCCAGACTGGAGAGAGATTCTAGTGCCAGCTTTGAAGAAGTAAATTAGCTTGTTGTGAGAGGGCCATGTGGCTAGGACCTGAGGGTGGCCTCTAAGAGCTAAGGCAGCCAGCAAGAAAACAGGAACCTCAGTTGTATAAATGCAAGGATCTATAGGTTCTTCCAACAGTGTGAATACATTTGGAAGAGGACCTGGAGCTCCAGATGAGAATATAGCCTGGCCAAAACCTTGGTTTTAGTCTAGTGAGACCCTGAGCAGAGAGCCCAGCTTCACTGTGCCAGACTTCTGATCAACAGAAACTGGGACGTAACGATAGGTGTTTTCAGCCCTAGGTTTCCAATAAGTTATTACACAGCAATAGAAAACTAATACAGTAGCAATGACGGTAACATATTTTCAGCATGGATATGATTGTGTGTGTGTGTGTGTGTGTGTGTGTGTGTGTGTGTACAAGATCATGGCAATAGCCCAGCTACTTTGGCATTCTTCACATTTATGGTCCAGACATAACATATGATTCAACACTGAAGGATTAAGGGAATAGGTTTTAGCTTATGTTCTGTGAAGGTATTTTGTATCTGGTTTACCCACATTTGTTCTCAGCTCCCACTATGTGACTGAAATAAAACATTTAAATATTGTAGAACTAGAGAATGACTATGACATTTGCTTATAACACCACCAGGAGAAACTAGTTAACCTTTAACAACTTATCTTTATTTAATTTGCATACTCCTACTTTCCTCCTTATTTTAAAAGCCAGTGTTTTTCACTGGACCTACTCTCTCTAAGAAGGGGCCGCTTCTCTGCATAAGGCTAATAACTTGCATGTTGTACACACAGCAGCTGTGGAAAGGAGGCCACAGTTTTCAGAAAGATGAGCTATATTTGGGCATACCTGTGATTCAGCTTTGACCTCAGCACATATTTAACTAGAACTGGCCTGCCTCAATGACAGAACAGAAAACTAGCTACATGTTATAATTTGAAGTCAGTAAAGTGCTCTTTGACCAAAAATATCTGTCCTGATGGCCTTGCCAGGTTGCATGAAAATCTAAGTGTTCATTCCTTGTCCTAAGGACTAGGAGTTACAACTCAGTAGGGTATTCTACCAAGGGCTATCCAACCATTTAAAAAATTTTTTGGTTTACTATTAGAATTATACTACATATCTCTGTTTTAATATGTTAAGTTTTTAATCATAGTATCCAGGCAATTCATATGGGCAGTCGTTTTCATACATTCTTGAGGTGGTTACTGTGAAGTAAGGAATGACCACATGTATCCCTTGGGCCAAAGGTAAAGAAAGCATCGAAGACCCAATAAATGAGATAATGTATGCAAAACAGCTAGCATAGTACATGGCACATAATAAGTGTTCATAGATATAGTTAAATAAGTGAATAAGCAAACACATATATAAACACACATCAGTGATACATGTAAAGAGAGACTCCTTAACTACCATTGGTATTTAGCACTTTGTCTCACATATTTTATTATATTAGGATAACCAATTTTTTAAACTAGAATTCTTAGAGAATGAATTCTACATGGATCAGAAGGAAGATGGGACAGCAAAAGTCTGTAACAACCAGTGCTGCGTTGAGAAGGACAATACAAAGAAGACTTGGGAGTTAAAGGCAACAGGAGGAAATCTGTTGCTTGATAGGGAAAATGGGATATAGAAAACAGAAAGGGATGCCTCTCAAAGGTAAAATTTACTTATTTATAGCTGTGAATCTAGAAAAAGACCTGATATTCCCACAGATAGTCTTGTATCCCATTTGGAGAGAGAAGCTAAGATGTGGTGTTGGTATCTTAGAGAAGATGTCAGTGTGACTGTTAAAAATCCTATTAAAATATGAACTGATTTAAAAATCTTTATTTAGACCTAGGCCCACAGTAAACAAAGGGCTTGTAAAGAACAGCAAAGATACGTTCAGATGACTTGATTTAAAACTGTGCTGACAGCCCAGAGACTGTGTTCCTGGCATCTCTCTTTAGATTGGTGGTCATAGGAGAGCTAATAGGATCTGACATCTGGATAGTAGCAGGATTTCAGAATCGCCAAGTACTGATGTGTAACTGTCTCTTCAAATCCAGGTTGTTCACTTCCAGGTTGTTGAAATACAAGCTTATGACAAGCTCATCTTCCTCAAATCCATCTGTCACAGTATGAACTCTGTCTTCAGTACAATCTCCTTTCTCCTTCATGGGACACATTACCAGCCTCTCAGTCTTACCTCTCCTGCCTTTTGGATCGACTTCAGCTCACGTGCATTTCCAGATAAACCCATCTAACAAATGACCCACATCTAAAAGCGACAATCCCTGCTTTGTTAACTCTGTCGATGGTGGGGAAAAAATGGCCCCCCAAAAGCAGAGCTTTAAAAAATGTGTAGTCTCAGAAGAAAGAAATGGAAAACTCTTTGAAAGCAGGTACAGTATAGGGATGCTGAGCTCCAAGCAAACTGCTCAGCAAGGCTAGCCTGTCTCTGGGATGCACATCTTTGTGTTGCACTTGGGTCTCACACTCCCCATCCCTCTTCTGTTTCATGACTGGAGAGCTGGAGATATTTGGCTTTTTGCACACTAAGTCCAGTATCAGTCTCTAGTCTAATCCCAGACTTGGAATGGATTAGAAGAGCTTCAACATCATATTCTCATAATCAACATCATTACTTTTGCTCTTGGTCTTACTTAAGCCTTGTGACCTGGTTCTAATCACTTTACTCCAGTTGTAGTAGCAAAATTCTCTATCTAACTGCCTGGGCCTATACTTTTGTCTGTCATTTGCCTAATTTTCAGTTTTTACATCTTCTTTCATTAGTCCTGTTTATAGGGATTGGAGTCCAGGCACTAAATGTCTGGCAGATAGGGTTATTTGCCAGTGGAAAATAGGGTCATTTGCCAGTGGAAGAGTTCCCAGTGCCGCCAATCTTCTTGGACTATTGACTATCTCATTTACCTTGTTTGTCTTTAGCTAGTTCTTTTCAATTATTGGAACGCTCCGTACCATGTTGGATTTCCCTGGTTGCCGATCTCAGAGCTGAATTTCTACCATAGTTTAATATAATAATTAAGAGCATAGTCTTTGGAATAAGTCTAATTGAGGTTTGAATCCTGGCTCTATTACTTACTTGCACTGTGCTAAATTATTTAACTAACCTAAACTTCATTTATGCCATATATAAAATTGGGCTAATACCATCTGCTTTATAGAATAAATAAGAATTCAATGATGTAATGAATATAAAGTTCTAATCATAGTAGTTGGCACGTATTAAATGCTCAAAAATATTGTTACTTTTATGATAACTATTGGAAAGCTTGTGTTTATGCTGCTTACCCCTTTCCTCAGATATTCTGCCCATTTTCATCCCTTCCGTCTAGTACTTGCTCCACTTCCCAGCTGAGGAACACATTTTCAAGTCCCAGAGTTTTTCAGCTTTATCCTTAAAATGGGCCCTGCTATGAGATATAATACTCAGTCCTCTCAAAGTCTTCCTTCTCCCCTACCAGCTGAAATTTTACTTTGTTAGATCTTCCCTTAGGTATTTCATTCTTTTTATTTGTTTATATTATTAGACTGCTAATTAGAGATTCACTTGTGTTAACAATCAGCTTCCCCCAAGTATTAAAAAACCTCTGGCAGGGGAATTGGACTGTCAGTCATTCATACGTTAGCTCATTGTAGTTAGCGGAATAGTGCTCCCTAAACCCCAAAAGTTGTGCATGTTCCAGTTTTCACAGCCTGTGAAAATGGTACTTCACATGGCAAAAAGGGACTTCTCAGATGTGATTAAATTACAGACATTGAGATGGGGAGATTATCCTGGATTCTCCAGGTGGGTCCAGCCTAATCACATGAGTCCTGAAAAGCAGAGAACCATTCCCAGCGGTAGTCAGAGACAGATGTAAGCACACAAGGAGGGACGCTTGAGAAATGCTACATTGCTGTCTTTGAAGATGGAGGAAAGGGTCCACAGGCCAAGGAATGGAGGTGGCCTCAAGAAGCTGGAAAAGGCGAGGAAATAGCGTCTCTCCTGGACTCTCCAGAAGAAAATGCAGCCCTGCTCACACCTTGGTGATAGCCCAGTAAGACCCATATCAGACTTCTGAGCTATAGAAATATCAGAATGAATATAACTGTGGTTGACTCTTGAACCACAAAGGGTTAGGGGCACTGGCCCCTGTGAAGTTGAAAATCTGTGTATAACTTTATAGTCTGCCTTCCTTATCTGTGGTTCCACATACATGGATTCAGCCGACCATGGATCATGTAGTACTGTAGTACATATGCAGTGAGAAAAATCCATGTGTAAGTGAACCTGCACAGTTCAAACCTGTGTTGTTCAAGGGTCAGCTGTGTATTATATTTCATGTAAGAAGCAGTATAGATTTGTGTTGTTTTAAGATACCAAATTTGTGGTAATTTGTAATAGAAAACTAGTACACTCAGTATGTTTGGTTCCCACTCAGCATTCATTCCAGTGTTCACAGTAGGCCATACGTTTTTTCTAGAGGAAACTGTTCATAATTGCAAATGATTGCTGACTTAGACAATTTATAATCTAGCAGGCTCTTTGTATGAGGATGGCCTTTGAGTCAGACAGGCAGATTTGAGTCTTATCTCCACTTACTCACAGGAGACTTGGGAAGTTTCTCATATATTCTGAGACTCTCCCCTTATTCATACATCAGGAAGAGTGAAATCTATGCCCTTGGTAGTTAGGAGGAGTAATTGAGATAACATGATATCCCCCAAATTATAGTGATTATTATATTAAAGTGAATATGGAGAATTTAGTCTTTTTATTTATAGTACTTATGTATTGGGTGTTGTGGGGATTGAATAAATAGTCCATAGGCAAAAAAAAAAAATCCATTCATGTTTAATAATTTTATAATTCAAATCAGAATTGTTCCAAGATCTGTCTAAGGTGGTATTTTTGTCCAAAGAAAAATACTACTACGGTCACTTATAAGAAGTAAAAATCTAGAAGACAATAGAAAAGTGAATATAAGATGTATATGTAAGCATATAGAAATACAGGGAAAGATTGACTATATTCATGGTGAGGAAATATAAATTAAAAATTTTTTGCACTGGGCTTCATTTTGAGCTTATTGTTACGTCTAGCCATTCATGATATAAGTGCATGAAAGTATATTCGCTAATCCTGATTTTAGGATATGCAAATATATATTCATGTCCTAACAGTAGCAGTCTTTTTGGACAACAGTATAAGCATAACCACAGTTTGCTAACTGTTCTCTCCTCATGAATATTATACATACTGAACCAAATAAGCACAGAAATCTCCTGAGTGTGTTGGAGCTACTCATGTGCATGTACCTATTTCCACTTAATTTTTGGATGTGATTTTATCAAGCTGGAGACTGGAGGCAGATTACTTCATCATCTTAAACAGATGAAATAATGAACAAATATATCTTCCCATGGTTAGCTCATTGCAGCATTTTAACTCCAAACATTGATTGATGAATACGTTCCCTCCAGTTCTAACGAAAAATCAGATATGTGTATGGAAAAGAAGATGATGTTTACCCTGATAATGATTTCAGATGAGCATTATGTCTGACTTGATTCTTTGTTACTTCCAGCTGAGTTATGTTCATTGTCTGTGACTCATCTTTTTCTCTCATGCCTGTTGAATGGAAAGAAGAGGGGTCTGTGACATATAAACACACATGGGGCTGGTCTTGCAAAGGTCCAAGCTCTAAGCTTCTTCGGCCTGAACCAGTTCCTAGCACTGAGGGCCACAACACCTCCAAGAAGGGACCTCTGATCAACTGGTTTGTTGATTGGTTTATGTGTCTGAAAATCCATCTGTCAAAAATATTACTGGGCACTGCTTCTGTGCCAGACATTGTTTAGAACTGGAGAAAAAGAAGTGAGTAAAAAAGCGAGGTTTCTAAGCTTCTAGGACAGACCCATTATCTTCCCAGAACATATTGCAATACCCGCAAACAACAAATGAGGGCAGTCTTGAGTAAAATACAACTCACTGTCCAATATTAGTAAATTAGGTCAAATGTAAGAGCTTTAAGGTTTAACAGGCTTTCAAGGGTAGGTATGGTTTCTATCCAGATACTCAAATGCCCAAATGTTGTGTTTTTGCTATTGTGAAAACACAAGTTTATACTTCTGGCACTTAGGTGTCTTAATCAGCAAAACCCTTTAATACAATAGTGATATTTCTACATAATGTTTATACTATGAAGACCTGAAATATATAACTTCTGCTTCAATCCACCCTCCCCGCCTCAAACTCATTCCTCATTCTTTTCTAAATCAGAAACTCAGTGTTTTTCTTCCATAAAATATAGGAAGAAAACTTTCTGGGGTACATTTTGAAATATGTGCACAAGTTGTAAAAAAGGTAAATACATTTTGATGTACCAGTTTGACACTTCTATAATTTATTCCCAGGGGGGTATCAATCTAAGAGATTAAGAAAGATGTATGCTTTTTTTAATAAAAAAAAAATAGAGGAGGAGGAGCAGGAGAAAAGTTCCCCTTTAATTTGTTCATTTGTTAAATCTTCAGAAAAAAATTTAAAAACTAGTATTTTAAGAAAACTTCTGAAAAGTTTTAGTGTTTCATCAGCAGTGACTGAAATTACCACTTGGATTTTTATGACAAATGAAATTTCTCAATGTATACACAATGTAATTTTTTTTTTTTTTGGCAGCCGGCATTCAAATAGAATTTTGCCACGTAAGTTTTCTAATGTTACCTTCTAATTCCCTTTGCAATTCCCTTCAAAGGAAAAGGATGGTATTACCTTGTTAAAGGAAAAGGTTTAAGGTATTTCTACTTAATAGTATGTGTAAGGACAACTTTTAATTAATGAGTAATACAGTTGATTCTTTGCTGAACTTTTTTGTGGAAACAGATATGGCTAGGTAGGAATGACAGCACTATTTTTTTTTTAACATCTTTATTGGAGTATAATTGCTTTACCATGGTGTGTTAGTTTCTGCTTTATAACAAAGTGAATCAGCTATATGTATACATATATCCCCATATCCCCTCCCTCTTGCACCTCCCTCCCACCCTCCCTATCCCACCCCTCTAAGTGGTCACAAAGCACCGAGCTGATCTCCCCGTGCGATGCAGCTGCTTCCAACTAGCTATCTATTTTATATTTGGTAGTGTATATATGTCAATGCTACTCTCTCACTTTGTCCCAGCTTATCCTTTCCCCTCCCCATGTCCTCAAGTCCATTGTCTATGGGAATGATAGCACTGTTAACTGAAATTCAGATTTCATAAAGTGATAGGATGTCTAAGCACATTATTTAAAACTGTATCTCCTCATTTTTTTTTGGTTATTTTGAATTGTCTAATTTATTTCAATAGAAGATTTTTAAAAATCCCCAAATGGGGTGAAATATTTAGAAAGGCATTGTTAATAGTGTTAACTACCCTAATCTTACTAGACTATCATAAGCAGTACACAATTTAGAAGAACAGCATAAAAATGAAGGACTCACTAAGAAATAATCTTTATTTCCTGATTTAATGATGTAAAGTATTGCACTTTATTATTTCATGCAAAAAATGTAGCCAACAGTAACATACAGATATACAATTTAGTATTTACTATATGCATTTAATATACATCATTTTTCAACAGCTGTATGTTTGCTGTATGGTACATTCTTAAAAATATGCTGATCGTAATTTGTAAAACAAAAACCTTATAAAACTCAGCAAAATTTGCAAACTGATCAGAAAAGTGTTTTGGGAGACTAGAAAAAATACTTTTTTGTTTAATCGTGTTTCAGATCAGAGACTAGAGATGTGGCACCTAAATGTAATGCATGATCCTGGATTTCATCCTGGATAGATAATAGCTACAAAGGACATTACTCTGAGAATTGATGAAATTTTAATATGAACTATTCATAAAAAAAATTCATCAATATTAAGGTTCCCAACTTTGATCGTTGTAATGTGGATTTGTATGAGGATGCTCTTTTCTCAGGACATACAAGCTGAAGTGTTTATAGGTAGAGAGATACAATATCTCAAATGATTCAGAAAAAAATAGTATACATATACATTTTTAAACATCTGTTTTATGTTGAGAACATATGAATGATAAAGTAAATGCTGTAGAATGTAAATAATTGGTGAATCAGAGTAAGGAATATATAGGATTTCTTTTTTATATTTGATAAATTAGTTACATTTTGTAAATTTAAGGTGTACAGTGTGTTACTTTGATACATTTATATATTGTAACATGACTGCCATTGAAGCAATATTTATCACATTACATCATTATAGTACAATATTATTGTCTGTATTCATTGTACTGTGCATCAGATTTCTATGGCTTATTTACTACTCCTTACAAGTTTGTAGTTTTAAACACCATCGATTTTAACCCGCCACCTCCTATAGCTGGTAACTACCATTTTACTCTCTGTGTTTTACAGGTTTGACTTTTTTAGATTCCACATATGATTCTATATTAGTGATATCATATAGTACTTGCCTTTCTCTATCTGACTTATCTTGCTTAGCATAATGTACTCAAGGTCCATCCATGTTGAAACAAATGGCAGGATATCCTATTTTCTCGTGGCTGAATAATAGTCCACTGTGCATACATGCCACATCTTTTTAATCCATTTATACGGATTTCTTGCAGCTATTCTGTGCATTTCAAATTATATCAAATTAAAAGCTACAAAAATAGAATTTTCACAGTTTCAGAGGTCTAAAAGTTTTCAGTAATTGTAGCATTGGTGGGTTAATTAGGCCTTTGGGATTTGGAGCAAAAATTTACTTTGTTGCTCATTGCTATCTAGAGGGTCCTGGTTTTAAATATTTATGTTTTTATTATAAAAATATTACATACACATTAAAGAAACTTTGGAATGTATAGAAAAGTAGAATTTAAAAGGCATTTGAAAATCTATTGATCATTTAATTCTTTAAGTTTATAGTTTTTATACAAAAGTCTATATATATATAATCTTTCTAAAACTTGGTATAAATGTCCAGAGGTTATATGTTTTTCTGATGTCAATGTAAAAAAAATTAAGCAAATAGGTTAACATACTGTTTACGAATTGTCACAATTTATCTTGATGGGCTCCTATTGACAGGTGAATGTTTTAGATTCACCAGTGCTCCTGTAGCGCTACTGTAACCTTCTCCCTATGCCCTCTATAGTTTTGCTCAAGGCAGCATATTTGATCACCCATATAATGAACTGAAAACCTCCTGTTGCCAAAGTTAATAGCTCTTCATATTTGCCATTTGTCTCCAGGAAGTATTTGTTTCATCTGAAAGTTCCAAGTATCATCTTTGTTTTTAAGCTTTAGCAAAGCAGATTGGGATTCTGTGCATGGAGGGTGTTTCAAGTTGCTCAGAATCAAATCATCATCCAAGATGTTTTCTAAACAGTAATATTAAGTAATAGCTTATATTCTTAATGTATCTTTCTAGTTTATGTCTAGCATCTTGAAAAATATAATTTTTATGCATAACTGGTTTGAGAACACAAAGATTTGAGTTGAATGTTATTTTCAACTATACATTCGTATTACAGGTCAATTAATTTATTCTTTTGAGAGATCACTTTTATCATTATCAATTATTTCCTGACTATCCAGTATGTATAAATTACTGTGTTCAGTGCTGAGTATATAAAGAGGTATATAAATCACAGTCCTGTTCTCTAGGAACTTAAAATTTTAAACCATCATAAACTTAAAGTGCCATTCAGTAGATTAACAAAAAGCCCATTATTATTATCATCTAGTAGTAGTGTGATTTCTACTGACTGCATGTATTCTCTTGTTCTAGGTAGAGAACTTCAGCATAAATTAATAAAATATTTTTGAAACCAGAAGATTATTTAATCATGCTTTGCGTCCTACAGGAAACAGTTAAATGTAAAAAGCTCTATCCTTAATTTTAGCGTTTTTGAGCTTTAGAAATCAAGTCTCTGACTTTCAGCTTTGCTTTCTCTCCATTTTAACACTTTGTGTACCTTATAGAATTTCATGATTTTTCATAATCAAATAAAGTGAAGGCAGTTATTAAAGAGGAAGTTTCTCATGGCAGCACTTCACTGTTTGACATTTGTGAGTTGATCTTGTGATTATTTTGAGCACAAAGAATAAGGTGTTATCATAATTTATCTTCTAACAAATTGCTTTTTATCCATGAATATTGAAATACTCATTTAACCAGCATAACTTAGTATTACCTGTATCAGGAAATATAGAATTGTTTGGAATTATGTCAATTTACCACCCTGAATCTAGCTATTACTATTTCAGTAGACATAATACCCGTTAGCTATTATTTCAGTCCTACCTGAGGAAGATAATGGGCTTCTCTGTGGTATGTCCTGTACTCATGATCGTATTTTATAACCCAGTATACGTTGGGTCTTTTGCAATTTTAATCTAGGTTGGGAAATAAAAATATAAAACCATAGTCTTATTTTAGAGAGTTCACAGTTTATTTGGGTTTAGCATATGGATGTGTGGAATTCTAGCAGTAAGCACAGCAGAGGGACACAGGCAATTAAAGATAGTCATAACGGCTTGGAGCAGCAGGAAGGGAAGTGAACAGAGACAGAGTGGATCGGGCGTGAAAAGTTCTCTGTGTTGGTGTGGAGCTCGAGGTGATAGAGAATAATGGTGAAGAGAATAATGGGGCAGGGTAGCTGCATTTGGACAACAGGGATGAGCTCTTCAACAGACTGAGAGTCTTGTGTTCCTGAATTCCACCTCCCATTCTCTGCTTCAACAGGTTGAATCTAAACAAGTAACAGTCCCTCCAGTAAATCAGAATTGGGGGATATTGTGATCACTATGAAAGAACCCTGGTTTATGCGCAAGAAAATATGCCAATGTAGGGGGGCCATAATTAGGAAAAAGATAGATGTGCAATGAAATTGGGTTAGTGAAAGAAATAAGTAATATATATCTTCCTCTCGTATGCAGAAATGGTATATAAGTCTGATTTAGGAATAAGATTTTCTAGTAAAAGAAAGAAGGAAAGAAAAGAGAGCCTAGTTAAAAAAAATATATATATTGAATTTAATTATATACATTTAATATACACAAAATAAATTTCACAGAGAATGTACTCCATTTTTAATTGCAGGAGAAACTTTTTTCTTTTTCCCTTTTTTTTTAATCCTTGGATATGTCTTATGAAAAGGAAACAAATAACTAAACCCAAATGTTTAGAGTGTTGCAGAATGCCTATGGGTCTTTGATAATACTCTAAAAATACCAGTTGTTGAATTTGGCAAAGTCTGAGGAGAGAAACTGTTTTGCCTTTTGTTTTTTCCTAACATGAATTTAAGGATTTTCCTTTGGTGATGACTTAAAGCTCATTGAGCCTCCTATTTGGATAGTTTGATCAACCTAGTTTATTAGAGCATCTCGCCATACTGTGATTTGGTTACAATCTGTATAATAGGGATCTGGAGAGAGTTCTACTCGTTATTTTTTTTTATATAATTTAATTTATTTTTTATTTTTTATTTTGGCTGCGCCATGTGGCATGCGGGATCTTAGTTCCTTGAACAGGGGTGGAACCTGTGCCCCCTGCAGTGGAAACGCAGAGTCCTAACCACTGGACCACCAGGGAATTCCCCGGGTTCTACTCTTTAAGTGTGATAGTTTAAACTGGGAGTAATTCATTGCATTCTCTACTATCTTTAAGAAACGGATTGAGACATCGTATTGTAAAGGAAAGAAAAGGACCACAGGCAAGAATAAACTACTTCTGCAAAGTAATTTGCTTTGTAAACATGTAGGAAAGTGTTTAACAACGTAATTAGAGTTGTCTGTGAGATCTACTAGTCCTAGGCTTGCTGACCTCTCTAAGTCCAGCTTATGGTCAGCACGTTCTTCAAATCTAGGGGACACCATTCAAATTGTATTCTATACGACTTTGGCACTTAGAAGCCATCTTCTGTGTGTGTGTGTGTGTGTGTGTGTGTGTGTGTGTGTGTGTGTGTGTGCCCTGCATCACAGACTCTTGATGTACCTCAGATTTTAGCTACCTGTTGGGCTCAGAAGGACTATTTCATAAAACAAAGATTTTCTATACATACTTTTTCTTTACTACTTTAACTTTTGTTGTGGTTCTGTTTATGGTAGTTGGTTTATTTGCAGAGTGTTTGCACTTGTTAGGAATCACCGTCCTTTGTTACAAATGTCCAGTGTCTGTAAAACCATTACTTTTAAAATATTTTGCCCATTTTTTCATCATTTCTATTGAAAAAGTAAATTCAATCCCCATTCTTCCATCTTGGCCCAAAGGGGAAATCCTGACCTCTGTCTCCCACATCTGTTCTTGGAGCCCTTGACATTTTTGTCAGCCTCATCAGACCATCTGAATCCTTGACAATTTTCTTAATCTTTCTCAGTACAGTGACTCTTTCTGGCTTCACTTATACGACTCTCCAGTTTTTACTCAAGAGTTTATTAATTCATTGTTTTCTTAGTAACCTAGGTTTTCATACTTCATAGGTTTTGACTTGTGTGCCTACTATTCCTCAAGTTTGTATCCGTATTACATACCTGTTTTTCATCCTTTCACATGCCGCTTGGCCCTACCTCTTACTCTAGCCATTGCCATGACTATTTTCTGAAAGCTTTGAACAGCTTTGCATAAGTACATTTGTACTACTCTTTGCCTCAGACTGGCACCTCAGACCATACTTCTGACTTTCTGTTCTGCTGTGGGCACCACTGAAGTAATTTTTTAGGGTGCAGGAACCTGCTCTGGACTCATGAGTGCATAACCCAGAAATGTGTGGAAATTAATGACTCTGGTGGCCACCCTTGACCAATGAGTAAGGTTGATGATGCGGAAATGTTTTCCTGTTTATTCCCTTAGATTGACTCATACGCAGGAGGCCGCTGGAAGACTGAGCACCGGCTACCCCGAGGGAGTAAAGGCAGCAGCTCCGTTTCACAGCCTTGTATTGGGTTTCCTCCTCCCCAGCAATGCCATTGTCACAATCCTCTTTATTTTCTCCCCTCGACTGCTTTATCCTCCCCATTCGTTTCTATGCTACTGAAAATTGTAGAAAATAAAAAAACTCTCTTGACTAGATCTCCCAGTAAATCATACCATCTTATCCAGACTGGGTTCATTTTCTGCCAAGTGATCCAACTGGTCATCTTGTGTTTAACTGCTGCCTTAATCTTTCATGTCTTCATACTCAAAACTGGCCACCTCCACACATATTCTTACCTGAGCTGTTAAGAAGTATAAGACTTTACAAGATTAGCTTCCACATTTTCTTTCTTCAGTACATCAAAATGATTTAGAACTGATTCCTCCTCTCTATAAAAAATACTTAAAATATCTTTAATATACCTCTACTTTCTAGTGTTAAAAGAAGTGGCATCAATTATTAGAGTTAATTTCCCCAACTATGCTCTTGATTACCTCCAATCCTAACTTCTCAAGTCTTTACCAGTCTTCTCAATCTTTCTTTAATTTCCAGTGCCTCCTTTTGCTGACTATAGCTATGTTCAGATCTCACCTGTAATGGAAGAAAACAAAACACAAAACCAAAATCCTTTTTTTTTTTGACCCCATTATTATTATACCTATTAACCATGAGCTTTTCTTGCCTTTTTTATTCAATGGAACATTTACTGAAACAGTATTCTATTTTATTACATATTTATTCCTTAAGCCCTGACAACCTAATTTCAATCTCTACCACTCTGCAGAAACTACTGTCTTAAAGGTCAATGAAGGATGAAATAATCATTAAACCTCATAGTCTTTCCTCAGGCATCCTCTCTGATCACATTCCAGCATGTTCCAGTAAATTCCAGTTTTCTTCTATGACATTGTGAAAACTTCTACCTATTTAACTTCTTCCTCTTTGCAGTTCCTGATCAATACCTTATCTACTCCCAGAGTTCTCTGTAAGTTCTTTCGCTGACACTGATTCTTCTCCCACACTCCATTCTTGTATTATTTCTCATTTCTTATTGTATATTTCTCCTGGACAATGAGTTGGATGTCAAATTTAACTTGTCTGCAATGGAGCTTATCATTCCCACTGACTCCCTTCATATCTCAGCTGTTTCTTGTCACTTCCTTGTTTTTGAACAGTAGTGCCTTTCTTTAAAGACACCAGTGGATTCCTAATTCCTCTTTGTGTCTCCCATATTTGGAGAAGAGAAAGCAAGGCACTGTGATTTACATACATTATGTCATTTAATCCCCACAGCAATTCATATATCATATATAATTAAACTAAGACCCGAAGTGGTAGGGTGAGTTGCCTAATGTCTCAGAGCTGTCTAGGGGTGGGAACCATATCTGCTGGACACTGAAATTCATATGCTTTTCAGTGTGTAACAGAATGAAGACTCTTAAACAGCAGTGTATCCTGAATCAACAAAGAAATAATCAATTATGTTTGCTATTGTATTTATTAAGGAAGGAATGAAGACAAAAATACATCTTAGAAAGACTGTGAGCCTTCAACAGGAGATGAAATTAATAAAGATTTTCTGTTGAACTTTGTGTTATTAAAATGGTGTTAACCAGAACAACTCCTTTCCCAAATTCCTCAGTCAAAGTTGTGTTATACACTGAGCTGTATGGTTGTGTTATATACTAAACTGGGTATATATTTACTAATGTCTTTCATGTTGAGGTCAAGGTTAGGAATAGGTTTGGGTTTTTTTTTTAAGTATGTATTATTAATTAGATATTTATCAGTGCTAAACTCAACTCAACATTTAAAGAGAATTCTTACCTCTTGGGCTTCAGAGCTAAGTTAAGTTTGATAACTGAGACAGAAGAATCTAAAGTTAAAGGGAGATCAATAGCAGCAGTTAGTTAATAGTGTGGAAATGTCCTGTGGGTGTGCAGAGTGGGAAATTACATGAGAGCCTGTAAGTATGGATTGTACTCTGGGCAAATGATGCATCCTCATCAGGCAATTGTACACTGAACAACTGTCGATTAAGTACCATTTTATCCAATTTAGACCTAATGAACTTGGTAGACGAGATCCCTGCTGGATTAAGGAGCAATCAGAGTCTTATTTTGGGTTCTGTGCCATCTAGGTCAAGAAGCTCCCAAAGTGTTGTGTATATTTACTTGGTACAAGAATGACACAACTTTCTTATCCTTCCTTCTGTTAATTCCTTAACAAATATTTATGGAATATTATTTGTGCTATAGGGAGTTTCCATTGGTGAGTGGTAGATAGTGAAATAAAAGACTTCGAAAACTGTTCCTTGCCTCTGAGGAGTTTTAGTTCCATTTTTGCTAATTTTCCTGAATTAGTCTGAATGACAGTTTTTTTTCTAATCAAAAGGATAAAAAGAATTTTGTTTGAGTCTAAAGACAAAGTAACTCTCTCCTCTAGCAAGAATATTGATGAAAGGTCTTTAATAAGAGGGAAAAGGAATGAAGACGTGAGGATGTGTTTTGACTCTGTACTCAGTCTCACCTACCTCAGAGGTGCAATGACACTGGTTTTATTTGGAAATTTCAGGAAGGGGTCCGGATCACCATTTTGCAGGAAGTGCAAAGGATGTGTCAGAAGAAGCCCATGTCTGCCTACCCTGCAGGGAGGGCTGCCCCTACTGTGCTGATGACAGCCCCTGCTTTGTCCAGGAGGATAAGTATTTGCGACTTGCTATCATCTCCTTCCAAGCCCTGTGTATGCTGCTCGACTTCGTGAGCATGCTGGTGGTCTACCGCTTTCGCAAAGCAAAGGTAAACCCAGGTACCCTGGTTACCTTTCTTTTTATTATGAAAGGTACCTTTCTTTTTATTATGAACTGACCTCTTCTTTTCTTAAGCAAGTAGAATTGTTCCAAATCCCAGTTGCTTCTCTCTTAAGCAGATGTCTTTCTATAATATGATTGGACTAGAGTGTGAAAGCTATATTCTTCAGCTTCCCAGGAGAAATAGGAATTGAAAATGTGAAGCTTTATTATAACGTTTTCTTCTACAGAATGTTTCTCCCTGTTTACCCTGAAGCTCAAGTACCTCATTGCCTTAAAGGGCTCTTCTACATCATCTCTTCAGCCTCTAGAAGAACTTATTTTGCCAGTTCCCAATATATTGTTAATTTTTTCCTATGTAGAAAGCTTTGTGATATTTATTGTATTTCATTTTTATTTCTCTTAGCCATATTTGAAGAGGATAAATGGACTCAACTGTTTCTGAGCACATTATACTTAGAAGAATGAATTTATTCATGACCATACATATTGTCTTGCATTAGTATCCCAGAATGTGATCCTGCACAGAGCTTATATGGCTTTTGAGAGAGGCTGTCCTTTGGTTCTGTTCTGAGGAATCAGAGAGTAGTATAAGCATTTGTATTCTTCTGAGTTGGGGGTGGACGAAATGCCAAAATGTTCAGGGCAAAGCTTTCTGGGGAGCTGTCTTCAGTTGGTCACCCAATTAATTGTATGCAGCCAGTGTTGTGTCAGAATTTGTGGTTCTGTTGCTTTCAGAAACGTATTTGTGCCATTGAAAAGAAAAACAAAAAGTTTCCACCTTTTCTGAATTTATATGACCCCTTCATGTTAGCAAAGTTGTAGAGATTGGTTTAGATTACAGAACTCATTGAAAGTATAAAGTGTTCCCATTAGAAATTTTAAAAAGAAAACAACTCTCTGTGAATGGCATGTGTTACAAAGCCTCAAATTAACATTAAAAAAAATACCTCTTTTGAGATTCTAGGAGAATGTATCCATTATGTTAATGTTATAGACTTTACTAGTTATTTTAAATAGTTTCATTAACAGAAGCATACAACAAATTAGAATCAAACTTTATATCAGCAAGAAAGTGCAAACAGGCAAATTGCTCTTCATTTAACCAATACTTGTCATTCTTTTGCAACAAAATATGTATTATATATTAGATTGTATATATAATAAAGTAGCAGGCAAGTGGAATTGGGAAATATCTAACCACTGTTACCTAGATAAAATTAATTGCTTGTTAAAAAGCCTATCACTGGCAGAGCAGGTAGAATTGAAAGGTCTATTTAATAAACTGCTCTGAAGTATCTCTATATAATGTAATTCATTTACACAGTGGATATCACAAAATTCTTTATAAATTTTAATTGATTTTAATCATTAATGATTGTCGTGCTAAATTGAGTTAGTGATATATGATAGTAGAATATTACACTGGATATTAAAAAACTGAGATAGTGCTTGCTAGACCAATGTCTTAATCTATGGTAATGTTACTTAACATTTCCAAAGTTATTAACCTTTTGAATTTCCCTGCACCTTCATATGAAATGCTGCTTTACAGGGCTATCATGAGAATAGATATCTTTACATGTCATTTGGTGAAATTTCTATAGATACAAACTAGTTGGAATACATAAATTAGACATTATTAGTTTTAAGATGGTCACCTGTTGAAGAATCAGTTGGTTTTCACAGAATGTGACATAAGGGGGAGATATTTTTAGGAAAGAAGTTTAAAAAGTCAGTGAACATAGATCTTATACAGTGAGGAAAGGAAACATTTGGTGAAATTTTCTCTTCCGATTTCAATTACCAAAAGCAATGGATTAATTGTAAAAGCGATAAACCATTTCCAGGATAGAGATTGCATATTTAGGGCATGTAGACTTTGGCTTTGCTTTTTAAAGTTTTCACATGTCTTTGCAACATTTCTTTGGATTAAGCAAAAAACTGATGACCCCTCTTGGAGCAAAGTTGATGTTTTCCTTATGCGTTTCCCATTACATTCTTTACCCACGGATAATTAAAAGAACAAAAACCACATAATCTGTCAATGTACATCTATCCTGACAAAAGAGAAAAAAACCTTAGTTGCAATATAGAAGTAGTGTAACATTGTGGACAAGTGTGCAGACTCTGGAACTAGATAATTTAGTCTAATTATGAGTATTTTAAGTTAAATGAGGTTTGCTCACGCCTAAAATATCGACTCTGCAGTTGGTAGGTACCAACAATCATTGGTCGAAGGTTAGTTTAACATTTTATCATTTTAAACAACACAAACTAGATTCTGCTATATTTTGGAGTGAGGCTGGTGATACAGTGCCACAAAGAGTAAATTAAATTTTATTCTGCACAAACATTTAGGGAAATAGCTATATACATTTGTCTTTGGGCCCTGGGTTAAAGATTAAATCTGTCAATAAACTGTGAGTGATTTTAAACCCAGTAAGTTCTTCTAAAGCAACAGCAGTTTTTACAACAGTATTTTAAAGATTCTGAATATTAAATATTTGGAACTTATTTCTATTTTTATTTTTTTTACCAAATATTATGACAAGTCACATCTTTTTCTATTAGCTATTCTGAAGAGAGAGCATAGTTTCTTACAGCTTAATAATGTGAAGTGTTAGTACAGTTTATTTTCAAGTGAAAATTTGAAAGAAAAGAAGGTACACTGGAAGGAACAGCAGCTTATTCCACTTCTGAAAATAATCTTTTGCTTGATTTAGTCTTAGTAAATTTTAGCATGTTTTCTTTGAGCTTAGTGGTTTGGAAAAAATAGTGATAGTCATTTTTTAAAGTGAACATACTGCAGTTTGTATTTTCCCTTCCAGGCCTGTAATAGTTCTTTTTTTAAATTAGAAATTAATTGACAAGTGATTTTATAACTGCTCATTTTTGGTTTGGAAAATTAGATGTTTTAATGTAGAGTGTGGCTGAAATTCTACTAGGCTAATTATGATGTTTTAATGCTTATTTTGGTGAAAAAAAAGGGAGATATATTACTTTTTTATTGTGGTAAAATATACATAACATAAAATTTACCATTTTCTACCATCTTTAAGTGTACAGTTAAGTGGCATTAAGTACATTCACATCACTGTGCAACCATCACCACTATTCATTTCCAGAACTTTTGCATCATCCCAAACCAAACTCTGTAACCATTAAACAACTCCCTAGTCCCCTAACCCCTGGTAACCTTTATTCTACTTTCTGCCTCTATAAATTTGTCTTTTCAGAGTACCTCATATAAGCGGAATTATACACTATTTGTCCTTTTGTTTTTGGCTTATTTCACCTAGCATAATGTTTTAAAGGTTTACCTATGTTTTAGCATGTATCAGAACTTCATTTCTTTTAATTGATGAATAATATTCCATTGTGTGTATTTACCACATTTCATTTATCTGTTTATCTGTTGAAAGAGTTGTTTCTACCTTTTGGTTATTGTAAATAATGCTATTGTGAACATTGGTGTACAAGTATTTGGTTGAGTCCCTGATTTCAGTTATTTGTATATAACCTAGGAGTAGAATTGTTGAATCACACAGTCATTCTGTGTTTAACTTTTTGAGGAACTACCCAACTGTTTTCCACAGGGGCCAGACCATTTGATATTTTCACCAACAATTCATGAGGGTTCCAATTCCTTCAAATCCTCACTAACACTTGTTATTTTCTGTTTTTGTTTTTGTTTTATAATAGCCATCCTAATGAATCTGAAGTGAATTCTCATTGTGGTTTTGATTTGCATTTTCCTAGATATTAGTGGCAGTTGAGCATCTTTTCATGTGCTTATTGGTATATCTTCTTTGCAGAAATGTCTATTCAAGTCTTTTGTTTACTTTTGAATTGGTTGTTTGTTCATTGCTGAGTTGTAGGGGTTCTTTATGTATTCTGAATACTACACTTATCACATAAATGATTTGCAAATATTTTCTCCCATCCTGTGGGTTGTCTTTTCATTCTCTTGATAGTGTCCTTTGATGCCCAGAAGTTTTTAATTTTGATAAAGTCCAGTTTACCTACATTTTCTTTGGTTGCCTGTACTTTTGGTGTCATATCTGAGAAATCATTGCCAAAGCCAATGTCATGAAGCTTTCCTGCTGTGTTTTTTTTCCTAGGAGTTTAATAGTTTTAGGCCTTATATCGGACTTCAATCCATTTTTAGTTAATTTTTGTATATGTTGTAAGTTAAGGGCCCAACTTCATTCTTTTGCATTTGGATGCCTAGTTTTCTCAGCACTATTTGTTGAAGAGAATATCTTTTCCCCATTGTGTGGTCTTGGCACTCTTATCAAAGATCATTTGACCACACACGTGTGGGTTTATTTCTGGGCTCTCTATGCTGTTCCATTTGGTCTGTGCCTTTATGTCAGGATCACACTGTTTTGATTACTGTAGCTTTGTAGTAAGTTTTGAAATTAAGAAGTGTGAGGCCTCCAAATTTATTCTTCTTTTCAAGGTCGCTTTGGGTCCCTTAAGATTCATGGAATTTTCATGAATTTTAGGATGTGTTTTTCTATTTATGGGAGGGAGGTGCAGCATAATACATGAAAAGGAGTAGGATGGTTAGAAACCAAGAGCTAGTACCTTCAATGAAGCTAGCTATAGGGGTATTATGGAAGTTCCATAGTGGTTTACAAATTTTTTTCTTAAACCTTGTTCTAATACTGGCTAACTACTACACTCAACATAAGATGATGTTATATATTTCTGTCAATTTATGGTAGACAGTATTTCCCTCAAATTCCGTTTTCCTAAGGGCTACAATGTTGATCTTGACTCTTAACCAGATATTTTAACTCTACTGAACTAATAAAATATCACACAATATCACAACAATAATATTTTCACTCCCCTTTATTGAATATGAATGAGAAATTTGGTACTTTTATTTTTCCTCATTTCCCCCTTCCCATTTTATTAAAATTTAATCTATGATTAATTTGCATCAATTTTCAGTAAGAGCCATCATTAGTTTCAAAGGAAAAGCAGTTGTTTAATATATTTTGGCTCTCACTACATTTAAATTTATCATTTAGTCTTCATCCTAGATGTTTATTTGGTTTAGTTGCTCATCATAAGACCTTTCCAAATGTGGTTTTTTGCCTTTGAGTTCTGACTTTTAACTAATCTTTTATCATTATTAGATATCTATATCTTCAAATAGTTTGTTTGGAAAAGGGTAGTTTTGTACCTGTGTTACATCTGAACTCCCACCCACCGACTGTGGCTTTTACAGGACAGCCCCTTGGCTAGGGGGAGCACTTGGGGGTTACTGTCTTTTTCTTTTAAAGCTCTATTATTGCTGCTTCATTTATCTTTTAGAATTGAACATTTTGGACAATTTCCAGGATTGCCCACTTTTTGTCTCTTATGGAACAAAATCTCCCATCTGAATGCTTATTGACTTCTTTCTTTACTTTTACCATCATAATATGGTTCTTCTTCATTGCGTTTGCAAAAAATATGATCCATACTCTCAAATGTCAGACTGAGCTTTCTTCTGATACTGGGAAGTCTCTTGTGTGTTAGTTCTTACGTTATCTCTTCTGCTCTAGTTTTTCTAGGCTTCTCTTTTAGGACTTCCTGTTAAGTATAGGTTGGGTCTCCAGACTTTCTTTTTTAAAATGTTCTCACTGTATTGTATTTTAAGTGTTTCCTCTATGTTTTGAGAAGCTATTTAAATTTGTCTTCTATTTTACTCTTCCAGTTTTTAGTGCTGTCTAAGCTGCTGTACCCTACCTTCGTGATATTCTAAAATCCAACTGTTTTTAATCTCTGTACAATTGTTCCTTATGTTTTACCTCCGTTTTTGCAAAGGTTTGGGGTCAAAAAGCTTGAGGCAAATCCTAGTGATTTCATATTCTAGTTATGTGACCCTAAGGTTGCATAGTTATATACCTAATCAACAAGTCACTTAGTCTCTCTAAATGGCTTTTATCTTATGTAAAAATGGAGACATTCAAGAATTTGGAAAACAACAACAGCAATAGTGTATGTACTCTAAAATCAAGCCTGATTCATGTAGTAAGCAGTTCGGGGGGATTGAATCTACAAATAGGAACCTTATCATACTAGCTAATGTGAGATAAATTTTTTTATGTCTTATGTGTATGGAAGGACTCATTCATTGAAAGGATTTCTGGACCATTCCAAGAGTTACCAAAGGGGAAAGTATCACAACTTTTAATTCTACACTTTTGTTCTTATGGGGGGGGGTAAGAAGAATTAAGTAAAAAGTTTTATCATTTGTAATGAAATGGTTGATTTTGTAACATGATGCCTGATATTATTTACATAATTTTTTCTTTCCATGAAATATATTTAAACATATATATGAAGAAACTTGAAGTGCTAAGCTTGAAAGTTAGAGAAGTATAATCATGCTTTCTGAATTAACGTTCAAATGATCTTCTTTAGGACATAAGAAACCTGAAAAGGCCCAGCCGCAACATTACAATTAGGCGCAGGGCAGCATGTGATCAAGGAAGCATACGCTAAGCGTCTCTATTCCAAACATTAATGCCACTGTGCCCGAAGTGTTAGGGCTTCACACATTTTAGTCTTGAAAGATTTCCAGGCTTTAAAGCCTTCCTATTTAAAATACAGATACTGTTTAAGTAAGATTAGTCATCGTTCTAATGATGAGTGGGACTTGAGCTAAAACACGATTGCCACCTCCCATCAGTTTATTGGAGCACTGTGTTAAAAAGGGTTCCGATGCAGCAAATGGATTTATTCTGAAAAATGATTGTTTTATTGGCTAACTTTAGCAGCCGTAGGTATTATCAGGGAAACTAAGGACATATGTACCACATGTTTGTCACTCCTTGACTAGGATTTCAGGCTCAGGGGACAAGTGAAGGAATAAAACCTACCGATATAGGATGTTGGAGGGCCTTTGTGGTAAGCCCGGCCATAAAACCGTTTTGTCTAGGGATGACCCACTTCTTAAAGAATTATATGAAAATTCAGGGTTTCTACAGATGATGAACTGCTCTATCTATTCAAGATATAATGGATTTACTAGGAGTTATCCCATTGCATAATTTACTAGCCAGTTCTCAAGTAGTTTGAACTTGACACAGTCTGAAATGTATTTTGACAGGTGCTTTTCCCTAAATATTTAAAGGCAAGTGTATTTCAAATAGAATGTAATGCTTTTAACTCTTACTCATTTTTACTTTTCCTCTGAGAAATATGTGTGGTGTATATTAATACAAGTGCCCTAAGAAATTTGATCTTAAAAAATTACGGCCTTTATTCCAGCACACAACTTGTATTCCCCAATGTATTTTGTTAACACGAAAATATTTTATGAGCTCTGAGTAGAGCTTAGTCTCCCAGCTCAAGTTTAGAGTTTCAAATCTTTTCTTCCTCCTGTTACTGTGGAAATTATTTAACTCGTTTGTAGGTTACCTTTCCTTAAAGCTACTTTTATTAGCAGTAGGGAATGTCTACTTTTTCTGGTCACTAGGCTTTCGAATTGTAAAGGGTGAGCTTTAGGACTAAGTCTAGCATTTAAACAATTAAAACAAAATTAAAAAGCAAATTGGAGAAAAGTGTTTTGGTACGATATGATAGTGAAGGATTAACATTCTTACTCTAAAAACAGACAAAACCCTCTTAGGAATCAATATGAAATAGAAAAATATCCAATAGAAAAATAGGCAAAGAATATCCATCAGCAGTCTGTAAAACAACAACAACATAAAATATATATTCTCTATATCCATGAGTAATAACAAAATGCAAATGAAAACAATGACATGTACTTTTATAACAATAATAATTCTCTGTGTTGGTGAAGATGTTAGGAACTAGGTGTTCCCATACATTGCTGATGGTTGTGTAAATTAGTAGAAACTTTTGGATGAGGTTTGGGATTATGTGTAATAAACATAAAAATGCACAATCGTTTCAATCCTAGAAGTCCGTACTAAAGAAATCATATAGGTGCACAAGGACTTACAAATATAGTCACAGGGGTATGTATCTGCATCATAGTGCTATTTATAGTACAAACAAACTGGGAACAATTAAGTGTTCAAAATTGGGTTAGGTCATCCATGCATTTAAATATGGGGCCATAAAAGTGATCGTGTAGAATACTAAATGATGGGAGAAAATGTTTTAATATAGTTACTTAGTTCATCAGCACAGTTCCACCGTTTTTGAAGTTTTATTTTAGTACTCTCCATTTTTCATCTTTCCCTCTCTCCTTTTCTTCTCATTCCATCCCTTTCTGCCTGCCTCCCTCCATTCCCTCTTTCCATTCACCATCCATCTGCTGAGCATCTGTTGAGTGCTTGGAACTATTACCCATACTGGGAATGCAGTGATGAACAGGACAAATAACATCTGTGCTCTTAAGGAGTTGATATTCCAGTGTGGGGCTGGTAGTCATAGACAATAAAAGAAAAATAAAGAAGAATGTATCAGGTGGGTAGCAAGTGCTGTGATCAGAGGGAAGTATATAAAATGATAGGCTGTGACTTTGGAGTAGAATTATTATGGCCACCATGTAAGTTGGTATTATCCTCATTTTATATTTGAATAAACAAAAGCATAGAGAATTTAAGAAACCCATTCATTGTTACTTAGGGAATCTAGGATTACCAGTTCAGGTCTGTTTGACTTTATAACTCATTTTTGCTCTTAACTACTGTGCTATACTATCTGTCATATGTTTACAGTGCAATTTTTTCTTAAATTTTAATAAGTAGACCTCACCAACTCTGGCCCCAATGTAGTAATCCAAGTTCTGGGCCTGCATGCATTCTTCGTTTTTCCTCATACCCTTATGCCTTATCAAAACTTTACATGTCCAATGCGTCATTCTTGCTAGGTGCCTACTAGTTAACTGAATAAATTAAGTTCTTGCGTGGTACCATTTAAATGGATTTATATGCTCCTTGTCTCTGCTCATTTGTGTTACTACACAGTTTTGCAATTTTTTTTTTAAGTTGACTCACAGGACACTTCTTTTTTTTTTTGGCTGTGTGGGCTCTTCATTGTGGTGCATGGGCTTCTCTGTAGTGTGGCGTGTGGGCTCCAGAGCCCACAGGCTCAGTAGTTGCGGTGCACAGGCTTAGTTGCCCCTCGGCATGTGGGATCTTAGTTCCCCAACCAGGGATCAGACCCGTCTCCCCTGCATTGGAAGGTGGATTCTTAACCACTGAACCACCAGGGAAGTCCCCAGTTTTGCACTGTAATGGCATCCTTTAATGCTTTAACCCAAGGAGCAACTCATATGTAATGGTTTAGGGGTATGTGTGTATATGTGTGTGTGTGTATGAATGTATATGAATGTCAGGGTGGTGGTTGGGGTACATATGGGAAGAAAAATAGTTTAGCTGAAGAGATTTCTTTCTTTCTGTGCTTCTTAAGAAATATCATTTAAATAACTTCCTACTCCATCCGGTGGCAACGGTACTAATTATGAGTTATGAAAAACAGCTAGAGTGAATATAACATATTTGTGTATGCCTTAAGAGACATAAAATGCTTAATGATTACCAAAGCTCCATTCCTCTTTTGAGGCACTTACATTTACTTATGCTTATTTGAGTGGTAAAGCCAGTTACATATTAAGTATGCTAAAAATAACTTTAAAAATTAATGTACTAGTATACTGAATTGCTTGCCAGTTGAAAAATATTCTGAGAGACCAATCTGTCTTTTCTAAATTCCTTAGATCTTCATTTTTAAAGCCCATTCAAATATCATGTAGGCAAAGTACTTTGCACAATTATAAACTAAGGCCTTTAGTAACTATTCCATGAACATTTAGCTAGATTTTAAAAGATGATTTTGATACTGGCTTGCCCATGAGAGGCTCACAATCTAATGGGGAAATGAATATAAGGAAATATAAGGTATATGAAAACAAGTACTACAGTTTGTTGAGTGCTTGGCGGGGCAGTAGGGAATAGTCATTAAGATCATAGGCTCCAGAGTCCCTTTATGTAGGTGCCTCTCCTGGCCTCACACAAAGGAGCTCCTCAACCTTAGGTTAAGTTACCAGCCTCTCTTTGTCTCAGTCTCCTTTTCTGTAATACGGGGACAATAATAATAAATCTAATAATAATGAGTCTCATAATACTAAATCTCATAGGGTTATGGTAAAGATTAAAGTGTGTGGAATGCTTATAAACTTATTACAGCTAATGACCTGTGGAAAATGCTCAGTAAATGTTAGCCATTAATAGGGGTATGTACAGAATATGACAGCATAAAAGAAGAGTGGTTGAGGGTGGTGTGAGAAGACTTCCTAGAAGATGGGACACATGGGCAGAATCTTGAAAAGTACATTTCACTGGTCAGACGGATAGGAGGTAAGAGGGACAGGCTAGGCAGAGAGACAAACATGTATGCAAAGACATTACAGAGCCCAGGATACATTCAGGAAAGTTGAAGTATTTCAGTATGAATCCTGAAAAGCCTGATGAAGCATTGTGGACTTTATCCTATAGGCACTTGAGATAAATTGTTGAGCTGGCAAAGGATGTTAGACGTATGGGTCTGGCACCATAGAAGCAAACTTGGAAGTCACTCACTCATTTATTCAGTGTTTTTTGAGGGTGCACTAAGTTCCCAGGCATTGTTTTTGGATAGTGAACAAAACAGGATGGTCTGTGATCCTATGATCGGAGTTCAGAATCTTGTGGGGCAAAGATAAGTGAGTGAATAAATTAATAAGTGCTGGTAAGTGTTATGAAGGAAAGTAACAGAGTAAAATGAGGGAGGATAATGGGGTTGGGGAGACTGTATGTTTAGGAGGACTTCCCAGAGTCAGTGTCATTTAATCTGAGGTCTCAAGGATAACCAGGAGGCAGAGAACAGGGACAGGAGAGTATTCCAGGAAGAGAAAAACCACATCTTTAAGGTACCAATGTGTGAAGAAGCTTGGAGTGTTCTAGGAAGTGAAGGAGGCCAGCATGGCTAGCGAATCATAGCAGAGTGGAGAGAGATGAGCTCAGAGAGAGTCAGGTGCCAGGCATTCAGAGTTCTATAGGCCAGAGTGAAGTGTTATTTTATTTGAAGTGCAGTCAGAAGCCACTGAAGGATTTGAAGCAGAGGGATAAATGCTCTCATTTAGGTATTAAACTAATTTCTCTAGCTGCTCTGCAGAGAATAGATTAGTAAGGGGCGATGTAAAAGTGGGGGCAGTGATAAGAGTCCTATTGAATTAGTCTAGGTAAGAGACAGCAGTGGCCCTGGGATGGAGATGAGTGCCTAATTTGAGATACATTTGGAGATAGAATTGACGGGACCTACTGATGAACTTGATGTGAGAGGTGAAAAAAAAACAAAAATCAAATTTGATCCCTTCAGGTTTATAGCTTGAGGAACTGGGTAAAGAGTGGTGCTATAGGACTTCTCTGGTGGCGCAGTGGTTAAGAATCTGCCTCCCAATGCAGGGGACACGGGTTCGGGCCCTGGTCCAGGAAGATCCCACATGCCGCGAAGCAACTAACCCATGAGTCACAACTACTGAGCCTGCTCTCTAGAGCCTGTGAGCCACAACTACTGAGCCCGCATGCCTAGAGCCCGTGTCCAGCAACAAGAGAAGCCACTGCAATGAGAAGCCCGCGCACCACTATGAAGAGTAGCCCCCGCTCACCGCAACCAGAGAAAGCTCGCGCGCAGCAATGAAGACCCAACGCAGCCAAAAATAATTAAATAAATAAAATAAAATTTTTTTAAAAAAGTGGTGCTATCTACTAAAATTAAGAAAATGTGAAAACAAAAAAAAAAAAAAAGAAAATGTGGAGACTTCCCTGGCGGTCCAGCGGTTAAGACTATGAGCTTCCACCGCAGGGGGAGCAGGTTCGATCCCTGGATGGGGCACTAAGATCACGCATGCCATGCTGCATGGCCAAAAAAATTTAAAAAGAAAAAAAAAAAGTGAAACACTGGAAAGAGAGTGGTTTGAAGGGTAAGGGAAGGAAAAATCAAGAGTTCCATTTTGGACATAAGTTCAGCTATTGTTGCCAAGTTAGCACATAAAAACATGATGCCCAATTAAATTTGAATTTTAGATCAACCATGAATAATGTTTTAGTATACGTCTATGACAAATATTGCATACTAATACTAAAGCATCCTTTTTTATTTATATGAGTTATTTTTCTGGCAACCCTGATGGTTAAGCCACCTGTGAGAAGTCAAAGTGGAGATGTCAGGTGTACAGTTTAGATATATGAGTTCGAAGCTGAGTGCAGGAGTTTAAGCTAGAGTTTAGGAGTTATAAGCTGGGAGACATAGGAATCTAAAGCTGTGGCAATGAGATTACCCACTTAGGAAATGTACAAAGACGAAAAAGAAGAGAATGCTCAGGACTGAACTCTTCAACATTTTGAAGAAAAAGTAAAACACAGGAACTTTTTTTGAATAATTGAGGAGTGGCCAAAGAGATTAGAGGGACGCCAGATCGGAGTCATATTACAGAATCCAAAAGAGGGCAGTATGGTTTTTTTTTTCAGCTGCGCTGCACAGCAAGCAGTATCTTAGTTCCCTGACTGACCAGGGATCAAACCTGTGCCCCCTGCAGTGGAAGCATGGAGTCCTAACCACTGGACTGCCAGGGAATTCCCAGAGGACAGGATTTAAAAGAAGGAGAGAGTGACCAACTGTGGGGAAAACTACAGAGTGATAGAATAATATGAGTGGAAAAAGTATGCAACGAATTTGGCAGCACAGAGGTCATTGGCAACCTTAGCAGTGTACTTTTCTGTAATGATTGAGGAAGTAGAGAAAGCATGGTTATCTAAAACTTGAAACAATCTTACTTGGGAAGGGAGCAGAGAAATAGTGTTGGCTAGACAGTGATAGTTAAAACCATGACAAATTCTGAGCTTTCCCAGGGGAGTGTTTACAGTAAGAAAAGAAGACATTTGAACCAGTATCTTTGGAATAGATAGAAGTAAAAGGAAGGAGGAAAGGGGACAGAGGAGTGAGAGGTATGAGCCAACTCCAGTAGGGAAATTTTATAGGAACGAAGAGAGAGGGACTCAAAAGAGAGGGAGTTGTTAACAGTAGCAGATAATACAGAGCCACGAAGAAAATGAAGCCTAAAATAGTTTATTGCTGTACCCATGTCATGCTGTTTTAATTATGATAGTTTTACTGGGACTTAAGTGTTTGGTAGCTGGTCATCTTAATCTTTAAAATCTTTTGGATATTTTTAGTCTCTACTCTTCCATGTTTAACATTTAGGGAAAGCTTGTCAAACTCATTGCAAAAGCCTGTTGGGATTTTGATTGAGATTGCATTTAATAGTATAAGAATAATTGTCCAGTCATATAGAAAAATACATTATTAGGTCCTTCTCTAACAGCATTTGCAGTAAATTCCAGGTGAAAATAACTCTGTGGATTTGATGATTATGAAGTTACTGAAAACTTTTACCTGGGCAGTTGCTGAGAAGTCAGATTATAGTGGCCTCAGAGATGGATTGGACATAGAAAAGTAGAGAATATAAATATACAGCATTATTTCAAGAAGCTTGGCTCTAAGGTAAGTAGAAAGATGCTAAGACTAAACGGCCAAAGAGGAGACTCAGGGTTGAGGGAGTTTTATCTCAGAAGATGGGAACATATTTATAAACCATTAGAGAAATGAGAGAAGAGCAGTTTGAAAATACAGAGAAATGTGGAACGGGGTCCCATGAGAACAGAAGGGAAGAGGATCCTGAGTACAGGTGGAGATACTGACTTTGGACAGAAGATCTTAATTGTATCTGAGACTAGAGAAATGGTGATTCTGATGAAGTAGACATCAATAATTTGGGGTTGAGGCAACAAAGTTGAAGAAATTCTAGCTTGAACTTTCTGTCTGAGATTTGGAATAAGGTCATTTACTGAGCGTTCTTGAATAGAGTGGGGTAGAGAGTTGAGAATACTATGCAAGTTTGGCAGTAGCCACTGTAGGGGAAGGATGGGGGACGTTCAAGTGCACATAAAAGGACTGCTGAGAGCCCGGATCAAAGAGGACAGCACAGACGTTTCCCTAAAGTTCTTTTGAAAGGAAGAAAAGACAGAAAGTTGAAAAGATGGGAAGTATTAGCATAGGTAGTTACGTTAACTGAATGGTTATCATTCAAGGAACTACAAATATTTTGCACGTCGCATCTTGCTTCATGTCCATTTGTTTTTTCTTAAGTGGATTTACAAAATGATCACTCTCCAAGTTTCTTAGTACATTTACAGCATTAATATGTGGGACCATTAATTAATTTGAGAGAAATGCCCAGGAGGGAAAGAAATAACAGTAATTAGCATCTTCAGTCACAAATGGTGAAAATAATGCCTAAAGATACTCCTGAGGTCATAACGCAAGCCGTTCTTTATCCATAATTAAATGAACAACATCTTCCAAATTCAATGAAAAGGGCATATTTTATTAATAGAAGACTTTAGTGTGAATATTATAGTTGTGTGGCGTCTTGACCCATTTCTGTCTCGAGCTCAGTAGCTAGTTATAGTTGATATATCCCAGTTATAACTGAAGTCAGGGAGATTTATTTTGTGAGTTTTATTTCCTAATCCAGCAGGGATCAGCATACTATGACCTGCTGACTGGGGAAAAAAATCAGAAGAGGAAGAATGTGTCATGACACGTGGAAATTACATGGAATTCACATTTCAGTGTCCCTAAATTAAGTTTTATTGGAATACAGCCACACTTGCTTATCTGTATGTTGTTTCTGGCTGATTTCACACTGTAGTGGCAGAAGTGAGTAGTTGTGATGGACATGGAAAGCCTAAAATATTTACTATCTGGCCATTTGCTGAAAAAGTTGGCTGTCACTTAAAATACAGCACCTGCCTGGTCCAGTTTCCATCCCCACTTCTCCCATCTCTCAGTGCCTTGCTTATTGGTGCTATGTATTCCAGGGGTGTTTGTCTTTTCATAAGGAACTCTTTTTTTTTTTTTAATTTATTAATTTTTTTTGGCTGCGTTGGGTCTTCGTTGCTGCACGCGGGCTTTCTCTAGTTGCGGCGAGCTGGGGCTGCTCTTTGTTGTGGTGCGCGGGCTTCTCACTGCGGTGGCTTCTCTTGTTGCGGAACACGGGCTCTAGGCGCGCGGGCTTCAGTAGTTATGCGGGTTCTAGAGCACAGGCTCAGTAGTTGTGGTGCACGGGTTTAGTAGGGGTTGAATCCGTGTCCCCTGCATGGGCAGGCAGATTCTTAACCACCGTGCCACCAGAGAAGTCCTCATAAGGAACTCTTAAACACTAAAAAGGCTAGACCCAAATGAATGTACAGTGCTGGGATTGCAGGTACAGGTCAGGATGTCTGGATATATTTTGGCTAAAAGGTCACCTTGGCATCCTTTAATTCCACCATACAGTCACTTGTGTCAGCTACAAACATGATTCTAATTGGGAGCATTTGCTAGTTTCTTGACCTGCTGTTCTCTTTGTGATATACCAGGCCCTTCAGATCCTGAACTTAAAATTTCAAAACAACTTTCACAGGCAGAATGGTTGAGCAAGGTGGCAGGACAGCTAGGCCTCAATCTGCCTTTCAAACATAGCTACAAAGAGCCCAAGTCCTTTGCTTGGTTCTAGGTTCTGTGGGCCTGAGGAGCATGGCTTGGCTGCCTTGGATCATAATGTTCAATTTTATTAAAGTTTTTACTTTACCAAAACAAAATTTCATTTGGCCCATGAGCTCTTGGGCCACTGCTAATTCATATTCAGTTTAGCTTTGTTAGTACATTCGAGGGTGGATCTTGCTCAGCTGGAGTGCAGTGTGTGTCTCCTGTACGTTTGGAAGCCTCTTAGACTTTCCTGTATCCGTGTTCCTCAGACTAGAGGTCACGAGCCATCCTTTGAGGGGCCTGCAGAGCTCATTAGCCTCCCCTTCCTCGTATTTATGTCTATAGTACTTTCTGTCATTTGGCTTTCTCTGTCCACCCAGATAGAATCACAGGGCTCTAAGCCACAGGTCAGGCAACCACGACAGGGAATTTTCTTTCCTTTGGAGATTTTTAGAGATGAGTTTCCATGAGACCAAGGTTCTCTCCTGTCTTCCTCTTCCACATCTATAAAGATCATGCTCTTCTTCACACACCTGTAAATATGTAACCTGGCTTCCTTGGGGACAGAAGGTGAACCTGTTCTTGGTAGGTTTTCCTGTCTGCAATATTGCAAAGCGATGAATTTCTCTGGGGCTTCCCTTCAATGCTGGATCTGAACTCTTCCTCCAGATTTTCACTCTTGTCTCTCGGCACAGATCAGAGAAGAGAAACGGACTGAAAGTGAGCTGAGCATGTGCGCCTCGGCCACCATCTTCAGGCTGGGCCCAGCTCTGCGTAACCCTGAGAGACAGGGTTAGGCTGTCTTAAGAAAAGACACTCTTGGCTGTGCCTTGAGCTGGGTTCCTTTGCCATAACCAGTAAGAGAGAAAACAGAGCCTCTCACACAACAACTTCATTAATTGACTTGATAGTTGATGTTTGTAGAAGAAAAGCATGGGTTTCCATTTTCCCGTTTAATTATCCATAATAGCACCCTCCCAACCGTGCCTAGGAAATGCATCTGACAGGGAGACATTGGTTTCATTTGGAAGAAAGCTGAGTTGACATGAGAAAAAGTTTAAGTTGAGGAGAAGTAGGATTCTCATCGACCCTTTTTCTCTTCTCTTAAGTCTGTGAGACTTAAATTATCTTTATAATGCTATAATTAGCAAAGTGACAATTTCTTATTTATCACAGATCCTAGAAATATGCAGAATTTTTGAGAAATTGTAATGTCTTTAAAGCCTGTTTGCCGATTCTAATGACTTGCCAGTTTATTTTATTATTTCTCCATAAAATATTACTAAATTTAAATATAATGCTGTTTTATAATACTACTGAGGGCTCTTAAGGATATATGTTATTTTCTGTTTCAGAATGTAATATTCAGATAGGATCATTTTTGACATTTCAGTAATGCAGTCAATTTTTAGCTCTAGGATACAAATTTAAAATAGATTAGAGGTAGGACTCCTAGTCTCATTTCTAAAACATTTGGCCTCATTTTCCTTGTGAGGAAGGATAGGGAAGAAAGGTGAATAATAATAGCAGAGAAGCTTAAAACAAATAAAAAAGGCCATAACTTTTATTGGGCTATGGCAGTAGAAATTTAATTCATAATTATTATAGGAGCTCTTACCATCCATACTTACTGTTTACTCAACTTTCGTCTTTGAGCTTCTGCACTCTTTTATTTCTAGAACTTTTTCTTCTTACTCAACTCTACCCCCTCCACTTAGCGCACACAGACGCTTCACTGAAGCCGTGGTTCTGCTGCTCTGCTCTGGCTACTTGCTTCTATTTAAAGGTGTCTCTATACCTGATTCAGTTCGTGGTTAGAAAAGCATGTGCTGGCGATGCCCAGACAACCAGTTTCCCTGCTTCTGCCTCTTGTGACTTGGAGTTTGCCCTTTCTGCTTTGGAATTCATTCCACGTTTCTCCTCCTCATGACTGCTAGGCCCTGGCTAGCCTATTTAGACACTATTATTAGATACTGACTGCTGGTGGGTGACTACTTTTTCCAAAGAAGTCTCCTGTGCTTGGCTTGGGTGGGTGTCACTTAAATCTATTAGGCTATCAGTTTCAGAATCCCCTGTGCAGCCTTTTAAAATTTGGATGAACGTACCTCTTCTCAGATCTTAGGAATAAGTTCTTAGAATGGGGTCTCTATGCACGTATAATTTTTTAAATTATCATAGGTATTTCTAAGGTACCTCTAGGGTTGAGAACCATGGACGTAAAAACCTTGAAAATCATCCTTCATGCCCTGTTCTATGGCTGGAGGTAAACCCTAAAAACACTTCTCATCTGGGGGAGACATGAGACTTTTCTTTATTAATCTTGTGCTCTCACAATCACACAGACAACATAACCTTTACAAACCATAGTTAATCTGTCTTTTTGGCTTTCATGGACCAGGGAGAAATAAAACCAAGGGGAGATGTATTCTGGAGGGCAGTGACTTTCAGAGACAATGGAGCATGGTGGAGAGAGACAGGGCCATTTGAACTGTTCTAGATTCACTTGGTGAAATGAAATTCCTGAGCTGTTTACCCCAGACCATGAAATAGCCAAAAGGAAAATTTATTTTTAAATGTCTGTGAATGTAGAGAGGGCACAAATGTGAAAGCTGATTCTAAGAGAAATCAAATATGGAGGAAAGCCGTTGATTAATCTACTCTGCTTGTTAGCAGCATGAAGGGACTAAGAGAGACCATAAATGCTATACAAACTACAAAGGAGGTTGAGGTTTTTTTTTTGTTTTTTCTTTTGACACAAATAAGCAAACAGAGAAATGCTTGCCTGAAAGTAAATGAGCAGTTGGGCGCAACAACAAATGAACCAACAATGCAGAAGGCAAACACTAGTGGCTCACCAGTGAGATAAATACGGGCAATAAGCTGAAAGACATGACTGCTTGAGGCAGATGTGACAGAAACAGACAGCAGATGAGAATCAAATATAAATAACAGAGGCAGCTGGAGTTCACAATCCCCTGTCTTCCCTGTTATTAGTTCACCCTCTCTTTCCCTATTATCTCTTCCTAAACAACCTCACACATTTCCTCTGCACTCCGGACCCAGAGTCCCAGCTCCCTGACTGGTATTCCTGCTTGTGTCTCTATACATCAGTATGTTTAAAACCAGCTCCGGCTCTTCCTCTGCCAAACCTAATCCACTCCCTCTCCTGCCACCACCATCCATCAAAGATAGAGGCTGTGTTAGATCCACAGCATAATCCTTGACACTTCACTCTCCCTCACCCTCCAGAGCCAGCCCATCACAAATTCCTGTCAAGCTGCACCTCACATGGACTCTCTTGTCTCCGTCTCTACTGCCACCATCCTGGTCCAAGATACTATCATCTCTTCCCCGGATGGTTATACCGTCCTCCTGCACACATCCAACTTCTCCTTCAAGATCTTCTCTACCCTGCAGTCAGAGAGATCTTTTCTAAATTCAGTTTAATCTTTGTATAACCAGTCCCTTTCCTTAGAAACCCTTCGATGGCCTTTTACTGCTGTAGGATAGAGAACAAAATCCTAAACCATACTTATAAGTACTGGCATGATTGGCATTGGCTGTCTTTACAACTTCAACATTTACTTCTCTCTCCTTCTTTTGGCACTTCAGCCAAACCCTTCTGTCACGTGATGAGACACGCACGTCAGGGACTTAGCACCTGTGGGTCCTCTATTTGGAACACTATCACTTTTCTCCCTCCATCACCACCCACCTACTCAGCTCCTTTTTCTCCTCCCAGGCTTTCAGATCTCAAGCATCCATCACTCTCAAGAAAGCATCTCCCAAGCTCTCACTCTTGGTCAGATTTCTTTTCTATGTCCTTTTGCAGTTCGAGTAGTCTTCATGTGGAACAGTGTTTCCCAACCTTGGTGCTATTCACATTCTGGACTAGAGAATTCTGTTTTGTGGGGAGCTGTTGTGTGCATTGTAAGTAGCATTCCTGACCTCTACCCCTGGATGCAACTTGTAACAATTAAAAACATCTCCAGACATTGTCAGATACCTCCTGAGGAGCAAAGTTACCCCCTGTGAGAACCACAGCTTTAGAGCAACTACCTCTACTTCAGTCTGTGATGTATTGAATATGTTTTTCCTAAAAAAAAATTGAATACTCCATGACAGCATGAACTCTCTGTGTGTGTGTGTGTGTGTTTTGAATGAAAGAATGGGAAAAAACCCCAAAACACCATAGGGGAATAATGTCACTATTTGATTTTTATCTCCAGAGTTAATTCTTTCTTGTCTAGAAGGAAATTTGAGAACTACATCCATAATATTATTGAATTTCAAATCAGCATAATCTTGAGGTAGAGTTCACTAGAGAACAGTCACGGGGTACATGCTTCTGGTCCACTGCTGGAAACCTCCAGATCATTAGGCTTCTTGAGGAAGAGGCTCAACTTCTCTATATCTAAACAAGCATTCTAAAAATTATACACCTTCTTCGTGTAGCTATGTGGCAACTTGGTATTATTAACTATTTGGTGGAAAACTATACAATAGAGCTAGAATTTAAGCTTGAAATGGAGTACAAAGCCTTTCTTTCTAGAGGAACATACATAGAGGAATGTACTCTATACCTTCTGTGATATTTTCTAGCAGCTTCAGGTAGCTGATGAAAAAGGTAGATATAAACACAGTAATAATAAGCGGAAAAGTAAATAAGAGTGGGTATACAGAGGGAGTAACACTTGATTCTAAATGGAAAGAAACATTGGGAATGTCTTTCTAGAAAAGGCGATATTTGAACTGCTTTGAAAGATGAGTAGGAATTTTCTAGGTAAAAGGACAAAACCTGGAAAGTTCTTGGGATTAAAAAGAGCACAGAGGCTTCCCTGGTGGCGCAGTGGTTGAGAGTCTGCCTGCTAATGCAGGGGACATGGGTTTGAGCCCTGGTCTGGGAAGATCCCACATGCCGCGGAGCAACTAGGCCCGTGAGCCACAACTACTGAGCCTGTGCGTCTGGAGCCTGTGCTCCGCAACAAGAGAGGCCGCGATAGTGAGAGGCCCGCGCACCATGATGAGGAGTGGCCCCCGCTTGCCACAACTAGAGAAAGCCCTCGCACAGAAACGAAGACCCAACACAGCCAAAAATAAATAAATAAATAAATTTTAAAAAGAATCCTCAATGTCTGATCATTGTTAAAAAAAAAAAAAAAAAGTGGAACACAGCATGTGGTCTCTAGAATGTTTGAGATGAAGCTGGAAAGGTTGGAAGAGGCTAGAACATGAAGAGCTTTAAATGCTGAGATAAGGAATTTGGATTTATTTATAGCAAACTATCCCAAGGATTTAAAAAAGGAAATGGTATGGTTGCATTCATATTTTATTAGAAATCTCTGGCTGAATGTGGAAAATAACCTAGAATGTATGAGACTGCAAGTTTAGAGACCAGTCAGGGATCTGTTATACTAGTTTCCAGGAGAAATGAAGACAAACATGACTTAGGACAGTGACAGTAGGGGTGGGAGAATGGGAATGATTTCTAAGCACAATGAGGAAGTAGAAATGAAATGGTAGAGACCTTCAAGATGGCAGAGGAATAAGACGTGGAGATCACCTTCCTCCCCACAAATACATCAGAAATACATCTACATGTGGAACAACTCCTACAGATCACCTACTGAACGCTGGCAGAAGACCTCAGACTTCCCAAAAGGCAAGAAACTCCCCACGTACCTGGGTAGGGCAAAAGAAAAAAGAAAAAACAGAGACAAAAGAATAGGGATGGGTGGGAGCTGGGGGCTGAGGCTCGGGCTTCGGAGGTCAGATCCCAGGGAGAGGACGGGGGTTGGCTGCGTGAACACAGCCTGAAGGGGCTAGTGTGCCACGGCTAGCCGGGAGGGAGTCTGGGAAAAGGTCTGGACCTGCCAAAGAGGCAAGAGACCATTGTTTCGGGGTGCCCGAGGAGAGGGGATTCAGAGCACCACCTAAACGAGCTCCAGAGACGGCGTGAGCCGTGGCTGTCAGCGTGGACACCAGAGACGGGCATGAGACACTAAGGCTGCTGGTGCAGCCACCAAGAAGCCTGTGTGCGAGCACAGGTCACTATCCACACCTCCCCTCCCGGGAGCCTGTGCAGCGCGCCACTGCCAGGGTCCCGTGATCCAGGGACAACTTCCCCGGGAGAACACACAGCACATTCCGTACCCCTCCCTCCCCCTGGCCTGAGTGAGCCAGAGACCCCTAATCAGCTGCTCCTTTAACCCTGTCCTGTCTGGATGGGGAACAGATGCCCTCAGGGGACCTACACGCAGAGGTGGGTCCAAATCCAAAGCTGAACCCCAGGAGCTGTGCGAACAAAGAGGAGAAAGGGAAATCTCTCCCAGCAGCCTCAGGAGCAGCGGATTAAAGCTCCACAATCAACTTGACGTGCCTGCATCTGCTGAATACCTGAACAGACAACGAATCAGCCCAAATTGAGGCGGTGGACATTGGGAGTAACTGTAGACTTGGGGTTTGCCTTCTGCATCTAATTTGTTTCTGGTTTTATGTTTATCTTAGCTTAGTATTTAGAGTTAATTATCATTAATAGATTTGTTTATTGATTTGGTTGCTCTCTTCCTTTTTTTTTTGTATATATATATATATATATTTTTCCTTTTCCTCTTTTCGTGACTGTGTATGTGTATGCTTCTTTGTGTGATTCTTTCTGTATGGCTTTGCTTTTACCATTTGTCCTAGGGTTCTGTCTGTCCCTTTTTTTTTTCTTTTCTTTTTTATTTTTTTTAACATCTTTATTGGAGTATAATTGCTTTACAATGGTGTTAGTTTCTGCTTTATAACAAAGTGTATAGTTATACATATGTCCCCATATCTCTTCCCTCTTGCATCTCCCTCCCTCCCACCCTCCATATCCCACCCCTCTAGGTGGTCACAAAGCACCGAGCTGATCGCCCTGTGCTATGCAGCTGCTTCCCACTAGCTAGCTATTTTACGTTTGGTAGTGTATATATGTCCATGCCACTCTCTCACTTTGTCCCAGCTTACCCTTCCCCCTCTCCGTATCCTCAAGTCCATTCTCTAGTAGGTCTGCATCTTTATTCCTGTCTTGCCCCTAGGTTCTTCTGATCATTTTTTTTTCTTTTTCTTTTAAATTCCATATATATGTTAGCATACAGTATTTGTTTTTCTCTTTCTGACTTACTTCACTCTGTATGACAGTCTCTACATCCATCCACCTCACTACAAATAACTCAGTTTCGTTCCTTTTTATGGCTGAGTAATATTCCATTGTATATATGTGCCACATCTTCTTTATCCATTCATCTGTTGATGGACACTTAGGTTGCTTCCATGTCCTGGCTATTGTAAAAAGAGCTGCAATGAACATTGTGGTACATGACTCTTTTTGAATTATGGTTTTCTCAGGGTATATGCCCAGTAGTGGGATTGCTGGGTCGTATGGTAGTTCTATTTTTAGTTTTTTAAGGAACCTCCATACTGTTCTCCATAGTGGCTGTATGAATTTACATTCCCACCAGCAGTGCAAGAGGGTTCCCTTTTCTCCACACCCTCTCCAGCATTTATTGTTTGTAGATTTTTTGAAGATGGCCATTCTGACTGGTGTGAGGTGATACCTCATTGTAGTTTTGATTTGCATTTCTCTAATGATTAATGATGTTGAGCATCCTTTCATGTGTTTGTTGGCCATCTGTATATCTTCTTTGGAGAAATGTCTATTTAGGTCTTCTGCCCATTTTTGGATTGGGTTGTTTCTTTTTTTGATATTGAGCTGCATGAGTTCCTTATATGTTTTGGAGATGAATCCTTTGTCAGTTGCTTCATTTGCAAATGTTTTCTCCCATTCTGAAGGTTGTCTTTTCATCTTGTTTATGGTTTCCTTTGCTGTGCAAAAGCTTTTAAGTTTCATTAGGTCCCATTTGTTTATTTTTGTTTTTATTTCCATTTTTCTCGGAGGTGGGTCAAAAAGGATGTTGCTGTGATTTATGTCATAGAGTGTTCTGCCTATGTTTTCCTCTAAGAGTTTGATGGTGTCTGGCCTTACATTTAGGTCTTTAATCCATTTTGAGTTTATTTTTGAGTATTGTGTTAGGGAGTGTTCTAATTTCATTCTTTTACATGTAGCTGTCCAGTTTTCCCAGCACCACTTATTGAAGAGGCTGTCTTTTCTCCACCGTATATTCTTGCCTCCTTTATCAAAGATAAGGTGACCATATGTGTGTGAGTTTATCTCTGGGCTTTCTATCCTGTTCCATTGATCTATATTTCTGTTTTTCTGCTAGTACTATACTGTCTTGATTAGTGTATCTTTGTAGTATAGTCTGAAGTCAGGGAGCCTGATTCCTCCAGCTCTGTTTTTCTTTCTCAAGATTGCTTTGGCTATTCGGGGTCTTCTGTGTTTCCATACAAATTGTGAAATTTTTTGTTCTAGTTCTGTGAAAAATGCCAGTGGTAGTTTGATAGGGATTGCATTGAATCTGTGGATTGCTTTGGGTAGTAGAGTCATTTTCACAATGTTGATTCTTCCAATCCAAGAACATGGTATATCTCTCCATCTATTTGTATCATCTTTAATTTCTTTCATCAGTGTCTTATAATTTTCTGCATACAGGTCTTTTGTCTCCTTAGGTAGGTTTATTCCTAGATACTTTATTCTTTTGGTTGCAGTGGTAAATGGGAGTGTTTTCTTAATTTCACTTTCAGATGTTTGATCATTAGTGTATAGGAATGCAAGAGATTTCTGTGGATTAATTTTGTATCCTGCTACTTTACCAAGTTCATTGATTAGCTCTAGTAGTTTTCTGGTAGCATCTTTAGGATTCTGTATGTATAGTATCATGTCATCTGCAAACAGTGACAGCTTTACTTCTTCTTTTCTGATTTGGATTCCCTTTATTTCTTTTTCTTCTCTGATTGCTGTGGCTAAAACTTCCAAAGCTGTATTGAATAATAGTGGTGAGAGTGGGCAGCCTTGTCTTGTTCCTGATCTTAGTGGAAATGGTTTCAGTTTTTCACCATTGAGGACAATGTTAGCTGTGGGTTTGTCATATATGGCCTTTATTATGTTGAGGAAAGTTCCCTCTGTGCCTACTTTCTGGAGGATTTTTATCATAAATGGGTGTTGAATTTTATCGAAAGCTTTCTCTGCATCTATTGAGATGATCATATGGTTTTTCTCCTTCAATTTGTTAATATGGTGTATCACGTTGATTGATTTGCATATATTGAAGAATCCTTGCATTCCTGGAATAAACCCCACTTGATCATAGTGTATGATCCTTTTAATGTGCTGTGGATTTTGTTTGCTAGTATTTTGTTGAGGAGTTTTGCATCTATGTTCATCAGTGATATTGGCCTGTAGTTTTCTTTCTTTGTGACATCTTTGTCTGGTTTTGGTATCAGAGTGATGGTGGTCTCGTAGAATGAGTTTGGGAGTGTTCCTCCCTCTGGTATATTTTGGAAGAGTTTGAGAAGGATAGGTGTTAGCTCTTCTCTAAATGTTTGATAGAATTCGCCTGTGAAGCCATCTGGTCCTGGGCTTTTGTTTGTTGGAAGATTTTTAATCAGTTTCAATTTCATTACTTGTGATTGGTCTGTTCATATTTTCTGTTTCTTCCTGGTTCAGTCTTGGAAGGTTGTGCATTTCTAAGAATTTGTCCATTTCTTCCAGGTTGTCCATTTTATTGGCATATAGTTGCTTGTAGTAATCTCTCATGATCCTTTGTCTTTCTGCAGTGTCAGTTGTTACTTCTCCTTTTTCATTTCTAATTCTGTTGATTTGAGTCTTCTCCCTTTTTTTCTTGATAAGTCTGGCTAATGGTTTATCAATTTTGTTTATCTTCTCGAAGAACCAGCTTTTAGTTTTACTGATCTTTGCTATCATTTTCTTCATTTCTTTTTCATTTATTTCTGATCTGATCTTTATAATTTCTTTCCTTCTGCTAACTTTTGGGTTTTTTTGTTCTTCTTTCTCTAATTGCTTTAGGTGTAAGGTTAGGTTGTTTATTTGAGATGTTTCTTGTTTCTTAAGGTAGGCTTGTATAGCTATAAACTTCCCTCTTAGAACTGCTTTTGCTGCATCCCATAGGTTTTGGGTCATTGTGTTTTCATTGTCATTTGTTTCTAGGTATTTTTTGATTTCCTCTTTGATTTCTTCAGTGATCTCTTGGTTATTAAGTAGTGTGTTATTTAGCCTCCATGTGTTTGTATTTATTACAGATTTTTTCCTGTAATTGATATCTAGTCTCATAGCGTTGTGGTCAGAAAAGATACTTGATACGATTTCAATTTTCTTAAAATTTACCAAGGCTTGATTTGTGACCCAAGATATGATCTGTCCTGGAGAATGTTCCATGAGCACTTGAGAAGAATGTGTATTCTGTTGTTTTTGGATGGAATGTCCTATAAATATCAATTGAGTCCGTCTTGTTTAATGTATCATTTAAAGCTTGTGTTTTCTTATTTATTTTCATTTTTGATGATCTGTCCATTGGTGAAAGTGGGGTGTTAAATTCCCCTACTATGATTGTGTTACTGTCGATTTCCCCTTTTATGGCTGTTAGTATTTGCCTTATGTATTGAGGTGCTCCTATGTTGGGTGCATAAATATTTCCAATTGTTATATCTTCTTCTTGGATTGATCCCTTGATCATTATGTAGTGTCCTTCTCTGTCTCTTGTAATAATCTTTGTTTTAAAGTCTATTTTGTCTGATATGAGAATTGCTACTCCAGCTTTCTTTTGATTTCCATCTGCATGGAATATCTTTTTCCATCCCCTCACTTTCAGTCTGTATGTGTCCCTAGGTCTGAAGTGGGTCTCTTGTAGACAGCATATATACGGGTCTTGTTTTTGTATTCATTCAGCCAATCTATGTCTTTTGGTTGGAGCATTTAATCCATTTACATTTAAGGTAATTATCAATATGTACGTTCCTATTACCATTTTCTTAATTGGTTTGGGTTTATTATTGTAGGTCTTTTCCTTCTCTTGTGTTTTCTGCCTAGAGAAGTTCCTTTAGCATTTGTTGTAAAGCTGGTTTGGTGGTGCTGAATTCTCTTAGCTTTTGCTGGTCTGTAAAGCTTTTAATTTCTCCGTCAAATCTGAATGAGATCCTTGCTGGGTAGAGTAATCTTGGTTGTAGGTATTTCTCTTTCATCACTTTAAATATGTTCTGCCACTCCCTTCTGGCTTGCAGAGTTTCTGCTGAAATATCAGCTATTAACATTATGGGGATTCCCTTATGTGTTACTTGTTGTTTTTCCCTTGCTGCTTTTAATATTTGTTCTTTGTATTTAATTTTTGATAGTTTGATTAATATGTGTCTCGGCGTGTTTCTCCTTGGATTTATCCTGTATAGGACTCTATGCGCTTCTTGGATTTGATTAACTATAGAAAAAGCATATGATCATCTCAATAGATGCAGAAAAAGCTTTCGACAAAATTCAACACCAATTTATGATAAAAACCCTCTAGAAAGTAGGCATAGAGGGAACTTACCTCAACATAATAAAGGCCATATATGACATACCCACAGACAACATCGTTCTCAATGGTGAAAAACTGAAACCATTTCCTCTAATATCAGGAACACGCCAAGGTTGTCCACTCTCACCACTATTATTCAACATAGTTTTGGAAGTTTTAGCCACAGCAATCAGAGAAGAAAAAGAAATAAAAGGAATCCAAATCGGAAAAGAAGTAAAGCTGTCACTGTTTGCAGATGACATGATACTATATATAGAGAATCCTAAAGATGCCAGCAGAAAACTACTAGAGCTAATCAATGAATTTGGTTAAGTTACAACATTAATGCACAGAAATCTCTTGCATTGCTATACACTAATGATGAAAAATCTGAAAGAGAAATTAAGGAAACACTCCCATTTACCATTGCAACAAAAAGAATAAAATACCTAGGAATAAACCTACCTAAGGAGACAAAAGACCTGAATGCAGAAAAGTATAAGACTCTGATGAAAGAAATTAAAGATGATACAAACAGATGGAGAGATATACCATGTTCTTGGCTTGGAAGAATCAACATGATGAAAATGAGTATATTACCCAAAGCAATTTACAGATTCAATGCAATCCCTGTCAAACTACCAATGGCATTTTTTACCAACTAGAACAAAAAATTTCACAATTTGTATGGAAACACAAAAGACCCTGAATAGCCAAAGCAATCTTGAGAAAGAAAAACAGAGCTGGAGGAATCAGGCTCCCTGACTTCAGACTATACTACAAAGATACACTAATCCAAACAGTATGGTACTGACACAAAAACAGAAATATAGATCAATGGAACAGGATAGAAAGCCCAGAGATAAACCCACGCTCATATGGTCACCTTATTTTTGATAAAGGAGACAAGAATATACAGTGGAGAAAAGACAGCCTCTTCAATAAGTGGTGCTGGGAAAACTGGACAGCTACATATAAAAGAGTGAAATTAGAACACTCCCTAACATCATACACAAAAATTAACTCAAAACGGATTAAAGACCTAAATGTAAGGCCAGACACTATAATACTCTTAGATGAAAACATAGGCAGAACACTCTATGACATAAATCACAGCAAAATCCTTTTGACCCACCTTCTAGAGAAGTGGAAATAAAAACAAAAATAAAGAAATGGGACCTAGTGAAACTTAAAAGCTTTAGCACAGCAAAGGAAACCATAAACGAGACGAAAAGACAACACTGAGAATGGGAGAAAATATTTGCAAATGAAGCAACTGACAAAGGATTAATCTCCAAAATTTACAAACAATTCATGCAGTTCAATATCAAAAAAACAAATAACCCAATCCAAAAATGTGCAGAAGACCTAAATAGACATTTCTCCAAAGAATATATACAGATTGCCAACAAATGCATGAAAGGATGCTCAACATCTCTAATCATTAGAGAAATGCAAATCAAAACTACAATGAGGTATCACCTCACACCAGTCAGAATGGCCATCTTCAAAAAATCTACAAACAGTAAATGCTGGAGAGGGTGTGGAGAAAAGGGAACCCTCTTGCACTGTTGGTGGGAATGTAAACTGATACAGCCACTATGGAAAACAGTATGGAGGTTCCTTACAAAACTAAAAATAGAACTACCATATGACCCAGTAATTCCACTACTGGGCATATACCCAGAGAAAACCATAATTCAAAAAGAGTCATGTACCACAATGTTCATTGCAGCTCTATTTACAATAGCCAGGACATGGAAGCAACCTAAGTGTCCATTGACACTTAGGAAATCATCTCAGTGTTTTGTGACCACCTAGATGGGTGGAATAGGGAGGGTGGGACGAAGACACAAGAGGGAGGAGGTATGGGGATATATGTATATGTATAGCTGATTCACTTTGTTATAAAGCAGAAACTAACACACCATTATAAAGCAATTTTACTTCAGTTAAGATGTTAAAAAAAAAAAAGAAGTGAAATGGTTTTGGCAGTGGTGAAAGAGAGAAAGAAGAGTCTAAGATGACTCTCAAGATTCTAATGTGATTTTCTGCATGCTTTTTGAAGCCATTAACAAAGAGAGGGCATTTTGAAGGAATAGGTTTGGATGGACAAAGGTGAGTTTGGTGTTGGACATGCTGAGATTGAGTCATCCATGAACCCTAGTTGGAGGAGCCTGGAGTGGTGCTCAGAAGATAGGTCAGCGCTAGAGATAGGTTTGAGTTACCACGATGGGGTATTTACTGATGCTGTGGTAATGAAATAGGTATTCCAGAGAAAGGATGTGAAGAAGAGGGGCAGACTTACTGTGTACCACTGAGGAAGAGTTTAGATAAGAAAACCCTTTTTCTAAGTCTTTATCCAAAACTTGAATCACCTGAGGGATTTATATTTTAAGATTCAGGAAGGGAAAGTAATCAAATTATTTTCATCTCCATTTGCTCTGATTTATTTATTCTGCTGGTATCAGGAGAACTAATGTTGAAATGCCTTAAAATAAGTTCTATCTATTTACAGCTCTCTGTGAATCTGGAAGTCACAAAATCTTTGTACATTTTCCAAGTCTTTGAAAACAGCCTTCACGATATGTGCTTTCAGACCACAGGCATATGGTGAGAGTGTGCTTGCCTTCCAAAAGCAGACATTGAGAAACAGGAGAGTTTGGATATAGTTTAGACAGTTTTTGAACTGATTTAGCAGTAATGGGTCAACTCTGTTAATGACTATATTTTATTTTCTTGAGAGCATACATTGTGGATGTTCTCATGGATTTCCATATATGTATCTATTTCAGAATTTTTAATATTTTATCTGGCATGTAGTTCATTCGTATTAATGACTAGACGTGAGTATGGTCATTTTAATGATATAAACCAAAAACACTGTATGTAATTCTCTTGTAATTGACAAGCTCAAGTTCTAGCCTATTTTTTAATTGAAATACATTTGACATATAACATTGTATAAATTTAAGGTGTACATGTTTTTTGATACATTTGTATATTGTAGTATGATTGCTATTGTAGTGATAATTAGCACCTCTATCACATTACATGAATTGTCTTTTTTTAGTGGTTACAATCATTAAGTTCTAGTCTCTTAGCAAGTTTGATGGTTGTCATACAATGTTGTAATCGATATTCTAGCCTATTTTCTTCTTATGTTGGGTTACTATAAAAATGTGTCTGCCAAAACCACTTGTAAACAAGTAGGTAATATGAACAGATTCTCATGTGAACTGATCTGAATGTTTACCAGCAAATAGATACATTTTGTTCCTATAAGACAAATAAGCAACTTTTTTGTATTTGTAGTGATATTTTAAGTTGGTAGATAAAATAGGGATGATAATACAACAAAATCTTCTGTCAGTTTTAATAATAGCAAATGGGGTTTTTGTTGCTCTGTTTGTTTTTATGGTGCCCTTTTGTAAAAAGGCATTTTTTGAGGCCAGAAAACAAGTGATTTTTGAAAGGCCATACAAAATGTTATTTCAAATTTAAACATAATTGAAATATATTAGCAAAAACTTACTCATATCAGAATTGAATTCAGGAACTCATTGAATGACAAAATTGTTTATACCTAAGAAGAACAGAATCACAACTTAGCAGTAGATTTCTAGACACTATTTTCAAAATAATTTTTTGTGTGCACTGAGAAATGAGCAGGCATATATGCTTTATATAGTTATGGTACATTTTCCTGTAAATAGTGTATTCTTGAAGAATTGAATTTAACTTGAATTTTTAATAGATTTTATTGAATAGGATAAATAATAGAATATTATTTATTATAATAATAATAGAATAAATAGAATAAACTAATAATAATAAAGTTTACCCAAAGACACAGAGCCAGTAAGCAAAACACAGATCATAAAGACTTCAGAGCTTACCTATTTTTTAAATTTTTATTTTATATTGGAATATAGTTGATATACAATGTTGTGTTAGTTTCAGATGTACAGCAAGGTGATATAGTTATACATATATCTATTCTTTTTCAGATTCTTTTCCAATATAGGTTATTACAGAGTATTGCGTATAGTTCCCTGTGCTATTCAGTAGGTCCTTGTTGAGTATGTATTTTATATATAGTAGTGTGTATGTTAATCCCAACCTCCTAGTTTATCCCTCCCCCTGTCTTTCCCCTGTGGTAACCATAAGTTTGTTTTCTATGTTGTGAGTCTGTTTCTGTTTTGTAAATAAGTTCATTTGTATCATTTTTTAGATTCCACATATAAGTGATATGGCATTTGTCTTTCTCTGTCTGACTTACTTCACTTAGTATGATAATCTCTTGGTCCATCCATGTTGCTGCAAATGGCATCATTTCATTCTTTTTTTATGGCTGAGTAGTATTCCATTGCATATATGTACCACTTCTCCTTAACAGCTTACATATTTAATTACCATCCTATGTGTGATATTCCTGTTTCTTGGAGTGTGGGTAGAGAACTCTGAGCTTCCTGTCAATTTCTTGCTCCCTTTCTTGTAGGGCTCTCTTCCATCTTTGCAAAGTGATCAGATAGGAGTAAATGAATGGGAAGTATGGAAATGTCATTGGCTTAAATGTAAATTAATAGAATATACAAATTGAAGGTACAAATGGTAGAAGTACCAGAAAGTTATATACTATTGCTTTCTTCGTGAGTTTACCCTTTGTGTGATAGGTCTTGCAAATTGGTGGCACCAATTTCATGAGATTTGAGGGGTAATAAAAGGTCTGTTGATTTTTATCTTTATCCACCTTAGTGTGAGTTTCAAATCCTTTGTTATTTATTTATTTTTATGAAGGTACAATTTACATAGAGTGAAATGCATTAATATTAATTGTACAGTGCAATGTGTTTGACAAATGCATACACCCATGTAATCTATGCCTTTATCAAGATTTAGAAGTTTCCATTCTCCCCAGAGAGTTCTCTCTTGCCCTTTCCCAGTCAATCCCCACACCTCCCTCTCAGATTTCTATCACTGTAGATTAGTTATGTCTGTTCTAGAACTCCATATAAATGGAATCATGCAATGTGTTCTCTTTTTTATCTGGCTTCTTTAATATATACTGTATAATCTTTGAGATTCATATTGGCTGTGTGAATCAACACTTTTCCCTTTCTATTTCTGAGTGGTATTTCATTGTAAGAATATTATTATAATTTGTTTATTCATTTTCCTGTTGGATGGATATTTGTGTTGTTCTCTGTTTTGATTATTATAAATCAAGTTGCTGTGAACATTCTTTTTTGTTTTTTGACTTGAAAGCATTTTATTAAACATTTTTGGATGTTGCTTCCTACTTTTAAGTATAAAAAAAGCATTTCAATAAAAACAAATACATAATGAAGTCATCTTCCTTTATGTGAAGAAATATGAATGAACTGTGCATTAATATTTAAAGGCAAAGTAGTTCATTGCCAAAACTTTAAATATCTCAAGAGCACAACAAATTCTGAACACACTAAGATCATGTTGCTACTTCAGTATTCTTGGGAATGGTGAGTGATTAGTTGGTCTGTGGTTTAGGATTGGTTTCCATGCTTGTTTCTTGAGCTTCTTCTACCTCTGAGAGCTTTTCATCATTTTCCAGTGTTTGTTGAAGTTCATGGATGGTGCTGAGAAGAACGTGAAACTGTTTCCTTCTCAATTGCAGCTTATCTTCAATACTTCCTTTAATATGTGAAAGATGCTCTAATTCCTTTCCCAGAGCCTGCAGTTCCTTTAATGTCTCACGCCTGTCTGGACGACGCAGAATCACTTTTGCCAATGCATCATATTCTTGGCTATCTTTTCGTATTCGTTTTGCTTGAAGATTTTGCTTTTTGCACTCAGTGATTTTTTCATGTGCTCCAGCAATGCTACCTTCTATTTCTTTGTAAATTTTTTCATAATTTTCCATTTCTCTGAGGTTCATATCATATACCAGCAAACTTTTGCCCATTGAAAATTCACATTGGGACAGTGTGCTTAGCATACGTTGGTACTGGCTGTATCCCTCTTCCTGGGATCCAGAGTTGTGCCATTTAATGAAACTTTTCGCTAGCAGATTAATTTTCCCATCATCTCCAGTGCCATCTCTATCAATGAGGAGACGCTTCCGTATGACTTTGTTATCAGTCACAGCTCCCACGGCATGCGTGGTGGCGACGGCCGCTGCTAACATTCTTATACAAGTTTTTTTTGCGATCAGATGTTTTTCTTTTACCTACAGATAGAATTGCTTGGTCACAGGGCAGATGTATTTTTAACTTTCATAAGATGCTGCCAGGCCATTTTCCAAAGTGGTTGTACAGTTTGAAATTCCCACTTTATATTCCCATTAGCAATGTATGGGAATTCCCCTTGCTCTAAATTCGCTCCACATTTGGTATTGTCAGTCTCTTTAATTTTAACAGTTTTAGAAGGTATCTTTTTATAACTTTAATCTTCTCAATCTTTCTGTGAGATTAGAGTTTTAAACTGTTCTGTACTGTAAAAGCAATATATTTTACAGAGTTTGGAAAAGACTGAAGATTTTAAGTAATAATGTAAAAATTACCTATAAGTCCGTAATTTAGTTTTCTAAACATTTAGTATAAAATTATTTTCATATATATAAATTATAATCTTATACTCTTTTGTCATTAAATAAGCCCCCAAACCTTGAATTTTATGCCATAATATTATTACACTATAGAGTATATTATAATTCATTTTACCATTTGTCAACTTTTTGGGATGTGGATTGCCCCTAATTTTGTCCCGATATAAATAATACTGTGTGTGAAACATTGATTTTCTTTTTTTTTTTTTTTTTACATTTTTTAAAACATCTTTATTGGAGTATACTTGCTTTACAATGTTGTGTTAGTTTCCGCTGTATAACAAAGTGAATCAGCTATATGTATACATATAACCCCATATACCCTCCCTCTTGCGTCTCCCTATCCCACCCCTCTAGGTGGTCACAAAGCACCGAGCTGATCTCCCTGTGCTGTGTAGCTGCTTCCCACTAGCTATCTATTTTACATTTGGTAGTGTATGTATGTCAGTGCTACTCTCACTTCGTCTCAGCTTACCCTTCCCCCTCCCCGTGTCCTCAAGGCCATTCTCTATGTCTGCATCTTTATTCCTGTCCTGCCCCTAGGTTCATCAGAACCTTTTTTTTTTTTTTAGATTCCATATATATGTGTTAGCATATGGTATTTGTTTTTCTCTTTCTGACTTACTTCACTCTGTATGATAGACTCTAGTTCCATCCACCTCACTACAAATAACTCAGTTTCGTTTCTTTTTATGGCTAATATTCCATTGTATATATGTGCCACATCTTTATCCATTCATCTGTCAATAGACACTTAGGTTGCTTCCATGTCCTGGCTATTGTAAATAGAGCTGCAATGAACATTGTGGTACATGACTCTTTTTGAATTATGGTTTTCTCAGGGTATATGCCCAGTAATGGGATTGCTGGGTCATATGGTAGTTCTGTTTTTAGTTTTTTAAGGAACCTCCATACTGTTCTCCATAGTGGCTGTATCAATTTACATTCCCACCAACAGTGCAAGAGGGTTCCCTTTTCTCCACACCCTCTCCAGCATTTATTGTTTGTAGATTTTTTGAAGATGGCCATTCTGACTGGTGTGAGGTGATACCTCATTGTAGTTTTGATTTGTATTTCTCTAATGATTGGTGATGTTGAGCATCCTTTCATGTGTTTGTTGGCAATCTGTATATCTTCTTTGGAGAAATGTCTATTTAAGTCTTCTGCCCATTTTTGGATTTGAAACATTCTTTATAACTAAATCTTGCGTGTGATTCAGATTACTTCCTTGGAGCAACTTCCTGCCAGATCACAGTGTTGTCTCATTGTCTCATTTCCAGTCTTTATAGCTCATTGTATTTAACAGAAATTCCAGAATAATGTAAAATCCCACGGTTGCTATCAGGTGTCCTTATCGTTTGCCTGCTTAAGAAGAATTCCTTCCTCACCACTAAGACTTGGCAGCTTATTTATGGTAGATGTTCTTTCTGTTAGGAAGTGATGCTCGTGAATGTTGCTTTCCTCATTAATTTCAGTTGTGATAAATGTTCCACTCATGGAGGCACTCTGTGCCACGAGCACAGAACGTGGAAACTTACCCAGTTTGGGTAGTTCTGTGAAACTCCTGTGTCTACCGCCTGGTGTGTTACAGTGAAGGCACTTAAAAAACCCTATATTGTGTGAAAAGTCAGTGAAAGTAAGACCTGAGGAATGAGTTGATGTGAGCCAACTGAGGGTTAGGGAGGGCGGTGGAAACAGGCAAGGGTGAGAGAACAGGATGCACTCTGACAGCGCTAAGGTGGGGAGCAGATGCATCTTAGAGCTGAAAAGTGGCCGGGTTGGCTGAAGCATAGTGAGCGCAGGGGACAGGGGTGCTGGACGGGGCTGAAGGGGAAGCAGGGCCATGAGGTCCAGGCCTCTCACCTGGTTCAGGATTTTGACTGTTACAGCTTGCAAGAATGTGATAACAATGGCTGATATTAAGTGTCCTTTTTTTCGCTTTTTCACCTTAAATTTCACCCTGGCAGATACTGGCATTGTGAATTTTTTTTTTTTACATGATAAATTTTTGTTTATTCCCTTTTGCTCTGGACTTTTTCCATTTTTTTCTTCCTCTCTATCTTCACTATCTTGCTTTCTTCCCCCATAAATATAAATGCTTACTACATGCCAGACCCTGGAGATGATTTTTGAATACCTTTCCTTTTGAAGCTTGTGGTTAAGTCTCTTGTAGACAGACTCTAATTTGGTTGTGTTTCATCATTTTTTACCTATTCTGAGTATCTGCCTATCTCCTTCCATTCATCCCTTCTCTTCTTTCTTCTTCCCTTCCTTTTTTGGCATTTAGGATTTTTAGTTGGTTATTACTTAAATAATAAATGAATACATTGTTGTATAAAATTAACACATAAAGAAAAATATAAAAGCAGTAATGAAAGGTATGTTTCCTCTCAGTTCTACTTCTCTTCCCAGAAAATAGGTACCGTCCATCAAGGGTTTGATCCATGCATGTACACTCATACCATGCCTTTCACTAACATAGGTTTTTTATTTAAAAATTATTTCTAAGAAGTCCCTGGAACTCCTTCTCTGCCTGTACGTATGTATCTTTCTCATTTTTTAAATAGCTGCATAATAGCATGGCATGTGGATGAATCATAATTTGTATATTGTCTGTTACTGATGGATATTCAAATTGTTCCAACTTTTTCACTAGGTATTATACCAATAGTTCTTTGGTAAACATTCTTGTGCATATATTTTTGTGCAAACATGCAAGTAATCCTTAAGGATAAACCCCCTAGGTGTGGAGTTGTGGGTATAATCAAGTATAGACACTTAAAATTTTGATAGATACTTCAAAACTGCTTAATCAAAGGCTTCATCAATTTATATTTCTATCAGCATGAAAGTGCCCATTTTCTAGCATTCTAAACAGTAATTGATATTATCAATGTTTTTAACTTTTTGAATCTAATGGATTAAAAATGATATATTTTAAATTTACATTTCCCAGTTACTTGTGAGAGTGAGTGCTTTTTTCTCATTTTTATTTCAATTTGTATTTCTGCTTTGAATTTCCTGTTCACAGCAGGACTGATTTTCCATTTCACATGTGTCTTTATATTTCAGTGGAGGTTAGTAAAGGTTGCTTCAGGAGCTGCTATCCAATGCTATTTTAAATGACAGCTTTAAAAGTTGGATTTTGAAAGTGATAGGGGCAAGGTTGAGTGATAACCATTATGTAATGTCAGTTCTGTCGATTTCCCTGGGCAAGTTTTTTAGCCTCTTTAAACCTCAGCCTCCTCATTTATAAAGTGGGGATAATAATAGTACCTACTATTTGTCATGAGGGTTAAATGTTTTTGTGAGGATTAATTAATATAAAGTGCCTAGGATAATGGCTGGCACAAAAATTCGACTGTCTTCATTTGTTACGTAATGTTGTCACTGTTGTTACTTATTACTACTTTTATTATCAACATTTTGTTAAAGTCAGAGGTGTCTTTGGGAAAAATGCCACTGAATGAGCAAATTAGCAACACTAGGTATAATTTCAGGTCTCTGTTTTACCCAGTACAGTGGTTCTGGATTTACTCCCTTTCCCCTGAGTTGGCTTTTTCATTCCCAGAATTTATGCATTTATACTTCCTTCATGGTCTTAAAGATGTGGTCAAAAAAGAAACAAAGAGAAAACCATAGTAAGTGGAGTATATTCATGGGGGCGGAAGGAAGCTGCTCTTCTGGACCTTGAAATCATACCTACACAGCATGTCATGAAACCTGTCACATGATGAAAGCTGGATTTCAGAGGCACCTTCCTTATTATACAAACTTCTGCTTCAAAGACAGAAAGAATAAAGGGAAGCAAACCTACTCGCTTAGCTTGCCCTCAACAAAGGCTTAGAGGATTTTCTGAGGCACAGATGTGTGTAGTTATGGTTAGATAGACTGACTCTTAATGGAATTTAAATGCACAACTGGGAAGAAAAGACTTTTTTGAAATATGAGTTTCTTCTTTAAAAAATCTTCAACAGAAGATGACGGATGATGGGGTCCCTCTTATTCCTAAAAGGAACCTCTTGTTCCAGTTTCTGATTGAATGTAGATACCTTGGTTTGCTTCCATATAGGAACAGTCTCTGAGGAAACGGTCATAGACAGTGAGGTTTGGGGGCACCAGGAGGCCCACTGTGCTGATAGCCTTGCTCTTAACTTTCAGAGTTCAAGGTCTTTGCCTTTAGGTTTTAAGTGTTGGCCATCTACTTTGTCTTCCAAGTCCTACCTGGAGGAGCAACCGTTAAACTACTGTTAATCACTAACACCCTAACTGGCATTTATTATATCCCTTTTATTTAAAGAAGGTGGGTAAGATTAAGGCATGGAAGAAATTAGAAGTTGGGGATTAGGAGAAATAAGGGAATTCCTTTGAAATGTATGCCTAACTTGAAGAGGGCAGGCCTGGATGAGATGACAGAATTGATTGAAGTGATGGAGATGAAGACAAGAGTGAATACAGAGGCAGGTGTCTGTGAGGAAGCTGAGAGGACAGTGACCCCACCCATGCCTGAGTCCGCTCTGCCTCCCCCCATTTCACCCCCTGGACCAAGAATTGATCATAAGTTGACGGTTTCTTCTATTTCCCTCCTCTCTCCTTCTCCCTCCTACCTCCTCTTATTAAGATTTTGACCATTTAACTTATCCTCTAAGTTGAAGAGGAGCCCATGGATTAAAAGTGAAGGATTTTCTCTCCACTTGAATGTGCATCAGCATGCATTACCTTCTCACTCATTTACTCAGGGAAACAGTTGGTCAACAAAATTTGGAGGGGGTTCTGGAAAATACCAAAAGTAAAACCAGGAATATTTCATAAAATCCACTTTTATTTCTAGTCTATAGATGTAGATTTTAGATAGTTTGACTACAAAATAGGCAATTGATTACCATTAACCAGGATGGGAAACATGAAGAGAAAAGCAGATTGCAAAATGGAAAAATTTAGTTTTTGAAATCTTGAGTTTGAGGTGCCTATGGGTCATTCAGGTAGAACTGTTTTATAGCCAACTGAAAATATGGCTCTGGAGCTTAGGCTTAGGCTGAAGACACAGATTTGGAGTCATTACTTTAAAAAGCTTCAAATATTGATTATTTATAGAAAACTGCTTTAGTAATAGTTCATCTTTCAATGAGGTTAAACACAATTGCTTTTTTAAAAATCTACTACATTGTAAAACTTTTTTCTAAATTTTGGTTTTATAACATTGTTTTAACTTTTCAGTGATTCTCTACTGTCAAATTTCTGCTTGTACTTAATTATTTCTCTTGTATCTTTTTGATTTGATAGTCTAATTCTAATGCATTTGTATAATGTATTTTAGAGCAAAGAATAACTAAGTAGGATCCAACAAAGAGAAGAGAGAAGACTAATTAAAATAACCCTCAGTTAGTGTGACCTTTTTGTATTCTATATTAAAGGGTTAGCATCTATTTGTAATTAAAACATGAATTTATTATTTGAAAATCTTTCCTGAACCATGTTCATAATATAAAATATAAAACCGTAAAATATCAAGATAATTATTAATTGCAAATATGTTATGACTTGCTAATGAACATTAAGGCTAACTGAAGTAGCAGAATTTAGTGAAACAAATGGTTAGAATTGACAATCACAATGTAAACAGGATGTTAATTATATATGACTCCCATTTTTTCCACTTTGTCTTTTGCTAAACCAGTTTAAGAGTGATACACTCCATGTGGACTGAATTTCATCATACCCATTTAACAGCTCTTCTTAATGCACCCAAGTTTGACAAAAATCAGAATCCAATTTACTCCATGTAATCTAGAAATATTTATACTATTTTAGAGATTGAGTTTCGAATTCCTGTTTCCATCATCTTTGCATCTAAGTAGCAGTCATATTCCCACAACCCTTTATAATCTACCTTTGTTTTTGCCTGTCAGATATAATACTGCTCTTTTAAATTTCTGAACTGCTTACTCTTCTTGCAAGTAGGGAGCATCTCTTACACCGCATTAAATCATCTATTTGTTTATCCACCAAAATGCTCATCATATTTCTTTGTACATTTGTAAATGTCTTATCCGAATGGAACTTTTTGTTAGACTATCTCCAAATATCAGACACAGTATGAAATGTCTCTTCATTTTACACTCTGTCTAGTCATTCCATGCACTTCCAAACATGCTACAGAAGATAGACAATGTGTTAAAGACAAGCTTAACAGTTCTAAGCAATCTTGTTTCTGTTCTCATATTTTTCTCCCCCATTTAAGAAGCCTGGGGAGAGTTGATGTTGTCCAGCTAACATGTAATGGGCCCTATTGCCTATGTGTGAGCAGTAGTATTTTAAAGTAGTCACCTTACAGATCACAGTGTTCAACATACCAAATTAAAAAAAATTCTGAGATTAGAAGGTTCAAATGATGAAGAAAGATTGCTTAGATTTGTTGCTACTTAGCAATCAGGTGAAACTGAGCAAAAAATGTTGTCTCTTGAATTTCTCTGGGTATAAAATATACTACTTAGCAATCAGGTGAAACTGAGCAAAAAATGTCATCTCTTGAATTTCTCTGGGTATAAAATATACTTAAGTTTTTTGTTTTTGTTTTTGTTTTTTAATTTATTTATTATTTATTTATTATTTATTTTTGGCTGTGTTGGGTCTTCGTTTCTGTGCGAGGGCTTTCTCTAGGTGCGGCAAGCGGGGGCCACTCTTCATCACGATGCGCGGGCCTCTCACTATCGCGGCCTCTCTTGTTGCGGAGCACAGGCTCCAGACGCGCAGGCTCAGTAGTTGTGGCTCACGGGCCCAGTTGCTCCGCAGCATGTGGGATCTTCCCAGACCAGGGCTCAAACCCGTGTCCCCTGCATTGGCAGGCAGATTCTCAACCACTGCGCCACCAGGGAAGCCCCATACTTAAGTTTTAAAAAATGATTGGTGTCAGACTAGATGATATTTGAGTTTACCTCAGTGTAAAATTAATATCAAATTTTAAAGTACTTAATATTTTATGTTTTAATTATTATCATTCCATTCCATTTTCATGAGGGGGAATTTGTTTTTTTCAGTGATCTACTTTTTATTTGAAAATATATCCATTACTCTCAATAGCTTTTAATCAATAATAGAAGACTAAGCAAATGATGTATTTTGTTTTAATGATTTCATGCCACTTTACTTAAGTAATCCTTCTCAAGGCAAAATTCTTTTTGTAATATTTTAGTCTGTACCATTCACTTCTGTGTGCTTTTTTGACACTTAAGAGAATTCATCTCCATTTTGTGAAGTATGAATTACTCTATTTTTTAGTATTGAAAAAAAAGGGAATAGGAGGTTGCAAATAAATTATAGAGAAGTAGCAGCTATTTTTGCGAAGAGGCTGTGGGAAAAATGAGGACAAATCAGGACATGATCGTCTGCATTTTGGGAATGCATTCCAGTGGCATCTTGCTGGGGAGGCTGAGTGGGGGAATGACAAAGTCTAATAGGAAGTGCTTTGGCATTTAAGTTGCTTTGGTCATAAGCACAGACGGGTGACCCTGGCTGAGTAAAGATGATCCAAAATGTTCCTTGTCATGCATCCTAGTTATTCTGCATCTCTGCAACGGCAGTGAGAGTCAACCACTTTGAGTCATAAAATCAGGCACTGAACTCCTAAAAGATGAGACACTTCTAGGTGTCCACATCATCTGAAACAAAGCAAAGGGGGAACAAGGCAAGCATCTCACGAAATCCTGCAAAGCAACCAGGAGACGTTTCTGCCCAGCAATGCATGGTGAACCATAACTAACAATGAATGACTGGTTGCTTTTTATTTCACATATATAAAGTATCATTGACTTTTTTCTTTATTTAGTGTGCTGTACTGTTTTGAAGAATATGAAACTATGTATACGTTACTCTGAATTTTATTTTTGGATAAACTTATTTTTCTAAAAGGTCTTGAACAACACCATTGCAAATTACCATATCATAGAAAAATGAGCTTTCTTATGAAGTCTTAGAAATTTAAAAGAATTCCTAATTAAGGCCATGTGACAATTTGTTTCAATGTTTTACATAAAACTGTCAGGAATTTTAAATCGACTAGCAACTTTTTAAAAAAATAATTAATTAATTATTTTATTTTATTTGTTTTGGTTGAGTTGGGTCTTTGTTGCCGCACGCGGTCTTTCTCTAGTTACGGCTTGCGGAGGCTACTCTTTGTTGCGGTGCGCGGGCTTCTCATTGCGGTGGCGTCTCCTGTTGCAGAGCACGGGCTCTAGGCGCGCAGGCTTCAGTAGTTGTGGTGCACGGGCTTTGTTGCTCCGCGGCATGTGGGATTTTCCCGGACCAGGGCTTGAACCCATGTCCCTTGCATTGGCAGGCGGATTCTTAACCACTGCGCCACCAGGGAAGCCCTAAATTGACTAGTATCTTTAAAAACTAGTATCTGAACCAAATTCCTTAGTTGTAGTTTATTTTTAAATACTCTAATAATGCTACATATTTTTTTATTGTAGTATTACATTCAGTTCTGTTCCTTTGAGTAAGAAGGTGACTGAGGGACAGATTGGATGTACAGAGGAAATCGCCCTGACTTGGGACCAGCAGTGGTGGATGATGGGACCTTGTTCTGTTACTCGTTGGCTGAGTGAGCTTAGATATGTTGACACCACCTCATCTATCTGCCCATGAAAGATTGTCCATGTCCACTGACTGAGAGCCTGCTCTGTGCCGGGCAGCATGATTACTGATCTTTACAACAGTACTTCATGGTGGGCATTATTACACCCATTTTATAAATGAAGAAAGTGAAGCTCAGAAGGTCAAGCAACTTGCCCAGGGTCACACTGCTAGTGAGCCGCCAATGCTGAGATTCTGAACTGTCTGCATATAAAGCCCATGTTCATTCCACGAATTTATAATTCTCTGAGTTACTTATACTTCACTTTGGGAATCTCTATCCCGACCATATTCTACTTTTTTTACACCTTTTTTTACTGCTGAGAATTCTTCTGAAAACCTGTTACTGATTTTTAACTAACCACATTTTGAGCAATTGTTCCTTTACACATTTTTCTAAATCTGATTGGTTTTTCAGTGTTTCATCACAGATCTTCTCAAGACAAACTGATTTCATGTCGTCCGTCAAGCTGGATGAGTCTGTTCTCATCCCTTTATATGATTGTAAATAAAATTACTGAAAATGGTGTCCTCTTACCTCTCAGTGACAGGGTTCTTCTCAGGGCATCTTGCCGCCAATATATCGTTGTGTAATTATTTCATCAGGTGGTTGTTGGGTTTCATTTGTAATCTCCCTGTCCATGGTTTTCTCTACAGAAATAGAAGAATTAAAAGAAAAAGTGCAGCTCGTGAGAATGTTCTCCTGCCAGAACGGCAAATTCTTTTTGTAAATGATGTAGAGTTACAGAGTCCTGGTTTTTCATCCAAACCTCTGCTAGTTCGTTCTTTTCAGAATCTAATTCTCTTGCTTTCTTATATTTTCATCGTACATGCTGAGATCCAGCTGTATAAAAATGTCTTCAGGCTCAAAGGTTCCTTTTGTAATAGAAAGAAACTTTAATTGCTGCAAGGCTGAAGATACCAGCTGTGTTCAAAAATAGCTACACTGTTTTAGCAAGATATACATTACTTTCCCCAGTGGTGAAAAATGTTTAAAAAATATAAATGAAGAAGTTAGTCCCTATAGGATCAAGGAAATAATGACAAACTATTTTAATTATTTTTAGAAGTTCAGACTTTAGCATTCTTATCATCTTATTACTTCCAGTAAGTTAGCTTCCTTTGGGTGCTTACATCCTAGGCAAATCCTAGGCAAATTCTGTGACAAGCTGTGCTTCATCTTATGCCTCTGTACTTTACATCGGGAGCTTATGGAATTTAGATATTGACTTTGACATAATTTTATAAAATTGGTGTAGTAAGATTAGCCCTTCTCTTTTGTCTACAGGTTTGATATCTGGCTGCTGTAAACCCTCGTAAGTGAGTTCTGAAGGTTTAAGAACTGGGGAAAGCGGGATGGAGTGGAGTGAGGTAGAATCTGCTCTCCTCTTTTGTAAACTCTGGAATGATATTTATTAGGCTGTATGGAGTCTAAGCCAGAGAATTAGGGTCAGTAGCTCCCCCAGGTTTATATTCACCTATAAGTGTCATACATACATTGTTTGATCATTTTATGCATGTTGTCAGTACTGAATAAAATTTATTAAGTAGATATTAGTTAGGAAGGGCTTTGTTTAGAATTCTTTGTGTATTGTGATACCTAATGGTGGAATTTTCTAATAGTTGAGTTGACACATCTTAGATGATCTTTCTTTAATTTTATTTATTTAATCATTAAAATGTATGTTACACAGCAGTATATGACTACATCTCCAAAGAAATTAAAGTATTTCCAGATAAGTTGATCTATCCTCAAATCTACTTCTCCAGGAAATAAAATACATTGTTATCAGTTTGGTATATATCCTCCAGACCTGGATTTGATATATTTTATATATATATATATACACACACACACACACACACACACACACACACACACATACACACACACACATACACACACACATAGAAAACGTACAGTGTTGCTTTGTATGTATGTGTTTTATATAAATAGTACCATACTTTGTTGTATTGTTGATCATTTTTCAAGAAAGTTTTTCAAGGGTTTTCCAGTTAGCAGCTCTGGTTAAAAAGAGTTCCATACCACCATTTCTATCTCAGGCAAAACTGTGAAGGAGATGAAATTTTTTTCTTGGCCTCTATTATTTTGTGCATTATCTTTTTTGTCCATCTTTGTTTTTCAATCCCTCCTCTCTCCTTTCTCATCCTATCACTTAGACCTTAAGGAAAGGATTCCTATCCTTCACTTTGAACGTAAGTCAGTGTAATACTTACAACACGTATATTAATTGTTAGCACCAAGTACAAAATAGAATGCTTTGTTCCAGTTAGAAGAACTTCCAGTACCAATAAGACAATGTGGACCTGTTTTAGGGAGCATGAGATTTCTTCTTTGTCCCTGAAGTCCCACCTATTAGGTACCTGCTCATTCTGTGAGGCCATGAAGCCAACTCAGCCCAAGCATATTTTGAAAGAAAAAGCACAAATTTTGAACAGGGCTTACATTTGATTATGGAACCATTTGTCGGAGTTCCAGTTTATAATTTGAAATCACGGGGCTCCTCTACTCAACCAGGAGGAAGGCAATGAAGTATTAAGAGTTCAGCATGTCCAGACGAAAAGGAGACAGATTATTTGCTCTGAGAGTATGTAACAGCATGCACCACTACAACTGTTTTTATGTGGTAGTGATGGTTGTAACACAGCTAAGAGCCCAGTGGCCCTAAACAAAGAACTTCTGTGTTCCCTACCACCAGGCTGTTGCTCCTCTGGGGTCATTTTGGATCCCAAACTTTAAAAAAATGTTCACTGCTACTTACATATACCTCTGTGGTTTTCAAATTCATGATCCTGCTGCTGTTTTCTACCTTAAGGAATGCATACCTACTTATTACGTATCAGGCAAGATGCCAGCCATTTTTATATACTTTATATTTTATCAAAGATGTCAGATTTAATAAGGCAAAGATGAGGATACCCATTTTACAGGTGAGGCCATTGAAGTTCAAGGTCACCTAACTAAAGTGGTTGTTTCATAATTCAAACTGAGATGGCGTTAACTGCAAAGTCTGTCTTTTCCATTAAGCCTTGCAGCTTCTTTTTATATCCCTTGTTTTCAAACAATATTGCATAGACTTTTTTTATAGGCAGTCTTGCATTATATTTTAGACTCACTCTAAATTAGTGTCATTTTGGAGAAAGTTTAAAAACTAAACTATGGAGTATTCATAATTAGGTATGAATGTAATTTGCCGTGTTGGAAATTCTGCCAGCCAAAACCCATTTAAAGTCTTGCTGATAGAAGTTTTCTTTTCACTAAGAGCATCTGCTAGCTAAAATAATGACCAAAAGGGAGAAGCCACTCGAATAATCAAGTCTGTTCACTGACTAAACTTGTTTCTCTGTTCCCAAATTCTTAGATTAATGAAGATCCTGAGTTGTTTTGAGGGATTCCACAAAGTATTCCTCTGTGTCTAGCAATGTCCTCCCAGTGTTTTCAAGAGGAATTAGAATTTTCTTTCCTTGGCTGTCCAGTTATCTGACACTTTTTTTCTTTTTAATGTAATGGACTTGTGGTTTAGCATTTCACTGTCTTTTTGTGGTTGCAAAATTAATTGAACTACTTAAAAGTATTTCCCTGTTAAGATACCATATTTACACCAGGTATAATTTGTGTATACATTTTATGTTGCATTGGGTGAAAACACGGGTGTTCTAGAACGACCTGTTTTTGTGTTTGTATTCTTAACCAATATGTTTACTCTATATTGATATTTGAACTCATCAAAGCAAAATTTATTATTCTAAATAAGATTGATAGTTTGGTCTTTCATTTCTTGTCACAGCTCTAAGCATTTTGCTTTGGGAAGAGAATGCTATTTTGAGTCTAACAAAATATCTTAAGATTATTGAATATATTTATGCTTAGCAAACTTTAATCAGGAAGCTTATTTGAAAATCAACTTATTCTTTTGAATTTTGAGTTAATAATTTAGGCATTTCATAAAGTGAGATACCTCTGTTTTTAAATGTGATTTATGTTATTTAAATAGTAAAGCTCTGTTACTGAGTTCTGGGAACGATGTTTTGACATGGTGCAAGATGTACCACTGAGATGCTAAGACCTTGTACGTATTTTTGTTTTATCCACTGAAACCATTGCTCAGGTATTTGTGAAATGGCTTAGGGATAGCATTCAGAAATGCATTTGTGGAAGTCTCACCTCACACTAGTCAGAATGGCCATCATCAGAAAGTCTACAAGGAACAAATGCTGGAGAGGGTGTGGGGAAAAGGGAATCTTCCTACACTGTTGGTGGGAGTATAAATTGATGCAGCCACTATGGAAAACAGTATCGAGGTTCCTTAAACTAAAAAAACTACCACGTGATCCAGCAATCCCACTCCTGGGCGTGTATCCAGAAAAGAAACTAATTCAAAAAGATATATGCACCCCAATGTTTATAGGAGCGCTATTTACAATAGCCAAGACATGGAAACAACCCAAGTGCCCATCAACAGACAATTGGTTTAAGAAGATGTAGTATATATACAATGGAATATTACTTGACCATAAAAAAGAATGAAATGTTGCCATTTGCAGCAACATGGATGGACCTAGAGAATATCATACTAAGTGGCGTTAAGTCATAGAAAGACAAATATATGATATTACTTATATGTGGAATCTAAAAAATAATACAAATGAATCTATATACAAAACAGACTCACAGATAGAAAACAAACTTATGGTTACCAAAGGGAGAAAGGGAGGAGGGGGAGAGATAAATTAGGAGTATGGAGTTAACAGGTACATACTACTATACATAAAATAGATAAGCAACAAGGATTTACTATGTAACAGGGAACTATAGTTACTATCTTGTAATAACCTGTAATGGAAAACCTGAAAATATATGTAACTGAATCACCTTGCTGTACACCTGAAACTAACAATATTGTAAATCACCTATACTTCAATTAAAAAATCAAATTAAAAGAATATCCTTTTGGAAAAAAAAGGAAATGCATTTGTGGCTGCTGTTTCAGCAATACAGGCAAGACTTTCTGTGTCTGTGAATTTCTTAGATTGGAAGGATCTTCTAAGTAGTGTTCTCAGTTCAGTGATTCAAATTTTAGACAACAAAATTCCATGAAGCCACTGGCAGTATCATTAAGTCTACCACCACCTTTATAGTCGGTCTTATTGCGTGTTGCAGTTAAGTCCACCGGTCTGAAATACGAGCCAATTTCTGGTTATTTCCCCCCACCAAAGAATGTTGTTCTGGGAGATTAACCAAGATGGCGGAGTAGAAGGACGTGCACTCACTCCCTCTTGCGAGAGCTCCAGAATCACAACTGGCTGCTGGACAATCATTGACAGGAAGACCCTGGACTTCACCAAGGAGGATACCCCACGTCCAAGGACAGAGGAGAAGCCACAGTGAGACGGTAGGAGGGGCGCAATCAGAATAAAATCAAATCCCATAACTGTTGGGTGGGTGACTCACAGACTGGCGAACACTTATACCACAGAAGTCCACCCACTGGAGTGAAGGTTCTGAGCCCCACGTCAGGCTTCCCAACCTGGGGGTCCGGCAACGGGAGGAGGAATTCCTAGAGAATCAGACTTTGAAGTCTAGTGGGAATTGATTGCAGGACTGTGACAGGACTGGGGGAAACAGAGACCCCACTCTTGGAGGGCACACACAAAGTACTGTGTGCATCGGGACCCAGGGGAAGGAGCAGTGACCCTGGGGGAGACTGAACCAGACGTACATGCTGGTGTTGGGGGGTCTCCTGCCGAGGCAAGTGGTGGCTCTGTTTCACCGTGGGGATAAGGACACTGGCAGCAGAGGTCCTGGGAAGTTCTCCTTGGCGTGAGCCCTCCCAGAGTCTGCCATTAACCCCACCAAAGAGCACGGGTAGGCTCCAGTGTTGGGTTGCCTCAGGCAAAACAACCAACAGGGAGGGAACCCAGCCCCACCCATCAACAGTCAAGTGGATTAAGGTTTTACTGAGCTCTGACCGCCACAGCAACAGTCAGCTCTACCCACCACCAGAGCCTCCCATCAAGCCTCTTAGATAGCCTCAACCACCAGAGGGCAGACAACAGAAGCAAGAAAAACTACAATCCTGCAGCCTGTGGTCCAAAAACCACAGTTACAGAAAGACAGAGAAGATGAAAAGGCAGAGGGCTATGTACCAGATGAAGGAACAAGAAAAAACCCCAGAAAAACAACTAAATGAAGTGGAGATAGGCAACCTTCCAGAAAAAGAATTCAGAATAATGATAGTGAAGATGATCCAGGACCTCGGAATAAGAATGGAGGCAAAGATTGAGAAGATGCAAGAAATGATTAACAAAGACCTAGAAGAATTAAAGAACAAACAAACAGAGATGACCAATACAATAACTGAAATGAAAACTACACTAGAAGGAATCAATAGCAGAATAACTGAGGCAGAAGAACGGATAAGTGACCTGGAAGACAGAATGGTGGAATTCACTGCTGCAGAACAGACTAGAGAAAAAAGAATGAAAAGAAATGAAGACAGCCTAAGAGACCTCTGGGACAACATTAAACGCAACAACATTCGCATTATAGGGGTCCCAGAAGGAGAAGAGAGAGAGAAAGGACCAGAGAAAATATTTGAAGAGATTATAGTCGAAAACTTCCCAAACATGGGAAAGGAAATAGCCACCCAAGTCCAGGAAGCGCAGAGAGTCCCATACAGAATAAACCCAAGGAGAAACACGCCGAGACACATAGTAATCAAAGTGGCAAAAATTAAAGACAAAGAAAAATTACTGAAAGCAGCAAGGGAAAAACGACAAATAACATACAAGGGAACTCCCATCAGGTTAACAGCTGATTTCTCAGCAGAAACTCTGCAAGCCAGAAGGGAGTGGCATGATATACTTAAAGTGATGAAAGGGAAGAACCTACAACCAAGATTACTCTACCCGGCAAGGATCTCATTCAGATTCGATGGAGAAATCAAAAGCTTTACAGACAAGCAAAAGCTAAGAGAATTCAGCACCACCAAACCAGCTCTACAACAAATGCTAAAGGAACTTCTCTAAGTGGGAAACACAAGAGAAGAAAAGGACCTACAAAAACAAACCCAAAACAATTAAGAAAATGGTCATAGGAACATACATATCGATAATTACCTTAAATGTGAATGGATTAAATGCCCCAACCAAAAGACATAGACTGGCTGAATGGATACAAAAACAAGACCCATATATATGCTGTCTACAAGAGACCCACTTCAGACCTAGGGACACATACAGACTGAAAGTGAGGGGATGGAAAAAGATATTCCATGCAAATGGAAATCAAAAGAAAGCTGGAGTAGCTATACTCGTATCGGATAAAATAGACTTTAAAATAAAGAATGTTACAAGAGACAAGGAAGGACACTACATAATGATCCAGGGATCAATCCAAGAAGAAGATATAACAATTATAAATATATATGCACCCAACATAGGAGCACCTCAATACATAAGGCAACTGCTAACAGCTATAAAAGAGGAAATCGACAGTAACACAATAATAGTGGGGGACTTTAACACCTCACTTACACCAATGGACAGATCATCCAAAATGAAAATAAATAAGGAAACAGAAGCTTTAAATGACACAATAGACCAGATAGATTTAATTGATATATATAGGACATTCCATCCAAAAACGGCAGATTACACGTTCTTCTCAAGTGCGCACGGAACATTCTCCAGGATAGATCACATCTTGGGTCACAAATCAAGCCTCAGTAAATTTAAGAAAATTGAAATCATATCAAGCATCTTTTCTGACCACAACGCTATGAGATTAGAAATGAATTACAGGGAAAAAAACGTAAAAAAGACAAACACATGGAGGCTAAACAATACGTTACTAAATAACCAAGAGATCACTGAAGAAATCAAAGAGGAAATAAAAAAATACCTAGAGACAAAAGAAAATGAAAACACGACGACCCAAAACCTATGGGATGCAGCAAAAGCGGTTCTAAGAGGGAAGTTTATAGCTATACAAGCCTACCTAAAGAAACAAGAAAAATCTCAAGTAAACAATCTAACCTTACACCTAAAGAAACTAGAGAAAGAAGAACAAACAAAACCCAAAGTTAGCAGAAGGAAAGAAATCATAAAGATCAGAGCAGAAATAAATGAAATAGAAACAAAGAAAACAATAGCAAAGATCAATAAAACTAAAAGTTGGTTCTTTGAGAAGATAAACAAAATTGATAAGCCATTAGCCAGACTCATCAAGAAAAAGAGGGAGAGGACTCAAATCAATAAAATCAGAAACGAAAAAGGAGAAGTTACAACAGACACCGCAGAAATACAAAACATCCTAAGAGACTTCTACAAGCAACTTTATGCCAATAAAATGGACAACCTGGAAGAAATGGACAAATTCTTAGAAAGGTATAACCTTCCAAGACTGAACCAGGAAGAAACAGAAAATATGAACAGACCAATCACAAGTAATGAAATTGAAACTGTGATTAAAAATCTTCCAACAAACAAAAGTCCAGGACCAGATGGCTTCACAGGTGAATTCTATCAAACATTTAGAGAAGAGCTAACACCCATCCTTCTCAAACTCTTCCAAAAAATTGCAGAAGAAGGAACACTCCCAAACTCATTCTATGAGGCCACCATCACCCTGATACCAAAACCAGACAAAGACACTACAAAAAAAGAAAATTACAGACCAATATCACTGATGAATATAGATGCAAAAATCCTCAACAAAATACTAGCAAACAGAATCCAACAACACATTAAAAGGATCATACACCACGATCAAGTGGGATTTATCCCAGGGATGCAAGGATTCTTCAATATATGCAAATCAATCAATGTGATATACCATATTAACAAATTGAAGAATAAAAACCATATGATCATCTCAATAGATGCAGAAAAAGCTTTTGACAAAATTCAACACCCATTTCTGATTAAAACTCTCCAGAAAGTGGGCATAGAGGGAACCTACCTCAACATAATAAAGGCTATATATGACAAACCCACAGCAAACATCATTCTCAATGGTGAAAAACTGAAAGCATTTCCTCTAAGATCAGGAACGAGACAAGGATGTCCACTCTCACCGCTATTATTCAACATAGTTCTGGAAGTCCTAGCCACGGCAATCAGAGAAGAAAAAGAAATAAAAGGAATACAAATTGGAAAAGAAGAAGTAAAACTGTCACTGTTTGCGGATGACATGATACTATACATAGAGAATCCTAAAACTGCCACCAGAAAACTGCTAGAGCTAATTAATGAATATGGTAAAGTTGCAGGTTACAAAATTAATGCACAGAAATCTCTTGCATTCCTATACACTAATGATGAAAAATCTGAAAGAGAAATTATGGAAACACTCCCATTTACCATTGCAACAAAAAGAATAAAATACCTAGGAATAAACCTACCTAGGGAGACAAAAGACCTGTATGCAGAAAACTATAAGACACTGATGAAAGAAATTAAAGATGATACAAATAGATGGAGAGATATACCATGTTCTTGGATTGGAAGAATCAACATTGTGAAAATGAGTATACTACCCAAAGCAATCTACAGATTCAATGCAATCCCTATCAAATTACCAATGGCATTTTTTACGGAGCTAGAACAAATCATCTTAAAATTTGTATGGAGACACAATAGACCCCGAATAGCCAAAGCAGTCTTGAGGCAAAAAAATGGAGCTGGAGGAATCAGACTCCCTGACTTCAGACTATACTACAAAGCTACAGTAATCAAGACAATATGGTACTGGCACAAAAACAGAAACATAGATCAATGGAACAAGATAGAAAGCCCAGAGATTAACCCACGCACCTATGGTCAACTAATCTATGACAAAGGAGGCAAAGATATACAATGGAGAAAAGACAGTCTCTTCAATAAGTGGTGCTGGGAAAACTGGACAGCTACATGTAAAAGAATGAAATTAGAATACTCCCTAACACCATACACAAAAATAAACTCAAAATGGATTAGAGACCTAAATATAAGACTGGACACTATAAAACTCTTAGAGGAAAACATAGGAAGAACACTCTTTGACATAAATCACAGCAAGATCTTTTTGGATCCACCTCCTAGAGTAATGGAAATAAAAACAAAAATAAACAAGTGGGACCTAATGAAACTTCAAAGCTTTTGCACAGCAAAGGAAACCATAAACAAGACAAAAAGACAACCCTCAGAATGGGAGAAAATATTTGCAAATGAATCAACTGACAAAGGATTAATCTCCAAAATATATAAACAGCTCATTCAGCTCAATATCAAAGAAACAAACACCCCAATCCAAAAATGGGCAGAAGACCTAAATAGACATTTCTCCAAAGAAGACATACAGACGGCCACGAAGCACATGAAAAGATGCTCAACATCACTAATTATTAGAGAAATGCAAATCAAAACTACAATGAGGTATCACCTCACTCCTGTTAGAATGGGCATCATCAGAAAATCTACAAACAACAAATGCTGGAGAGGGTGTGGAGAAAAGGGAACCCTCTTGCACTGTTGGTGGGAATGTAAATTGATACAGCCACTATGGAGAACAATATGGAGGTTCCTTAAAAAACTAAAAATAGAATTACCATATGACCCAGCAATCCCACTACTGGGCATATACCCAGAGAAAACCGTAATTCAAAAGGACACATGCACCCGAATGTTCATTGCAGCACTATTTACAATAGCCAGGTCATGGAAGCAACCTAAATGCCCATCAACAGACGAATGGATAAAGAAGGTGTGGTACATATATACAATGGAATATTACTCAGCCATAAAAAGGAATGAAATTGAGTCATTTGTTGAGACGTGGATGGATCTAGAGACTGTCATACAGAGTGAAGTAAGTCAGAAAGAGAAAAACAAATATCGTATATTAATGCATGTATGTGGAACCTAGAAAAATGGTACAGATGAGCCAGTTTGCAGGGCAGAAGTTGAGACACAGATGTAGAGAATGGACATATGGACACCAAGGGGGGAAAACTGCGGTGAGGTGGGGATGGTGGTGTGCTGAATTGGGCGATTGGGATTGACATGTATACACTGATGTGTATAAAACTGATGCCTAATAAGAACCTGCAGTATAAAAAAACAAACAAAACAACTAATACTAAACTTTCATTGGGTTATTTGTATGGAAATATGTTAATATAAATGTTTCAGACATTACATGAAATTTCTAAAAATCTTATATTTGTATTTGTATGGAAATATGTATGGAAATATGTTAATATAAATGTTTCAGACATTACATGAAATTTCTAAAAATCTTATATTTGTATTTGTATGGAAATATGTATGGAAATATGTTAATATAAATGTTTCAGACATTACAGGAAACTTCTAAAAATCTTATATGTTCTGGTATAAGGTTATAAGTAATAATCCTAGTTATTACTTTAAAATGTATATCTCAGAAATAACTAATTTTCTTGTCAACTGCATTATTATGAACTTTCATCAAATCTTTAACCATGGTCATTTTTAAGTCTTCTGTCATTTACAGACAGTTCTGGGTGTACTCTGATGATTTTGCAAATATGTTCCTATAAAAGGGTTTCATCTTCAAGAAATTCATGGAAAAGACTCTGACAAGTACAGGTTTCTGGTAACTGACTGTACTGCTGAACTGAATGAATAAGCATTTTCAGAACTCTAATGAAAAACTGATGAACTCATAAAAGTGCTAACAAAAGATCAAGATGAAAAAAAAATTAATTACATGGGACTGAGTGAACTAATGAGGATGAGTATAATTTTTGTGACTTTCTGTCTGAATTAAAAAAAAAAAATCCCACAAGGACTCAGAGGCAAAGAATATACAAATCAATTTTCACTGCAAAGTAAAGGAGCTGTTACAGTGGAGGATTACTGGACTGAATGTCAATATTATGACGTAGTATGAGTGTGTTTCATGTTTGGTAATTGCAATCATTGTTGCTTTTGTTGTGGTCATCCATGTACAATGCTTGGTGTCAGTCTATTTATCTCTTGTAAAAATAAAAAAAAAAAAAAAAAAAAAAAGAATGTTGTTCTGCTTGAGGCATTGTCACAAGAGCTTAAATTCTTCCATGCCTAGAAATGTCAATTAACATTGACATTTTTATTTTTGTTGTTGTTTTTAGAGCATCAGGGCATCGGGCCTTATCCTGTTGGAAACAATCCTTTTTGGGTCTCTGCTTCTCTACTTTCCGGTAAGTAACATATTTTTATAATTGCATTTTAAAAATAGCCATTTTATTTTGCTATATACATATACTATATACTATATGTATATATGCTTATATATATTTCTATATCTGTATGCAAGTTTGTATACTTATATCTATATTGTATACAGTGTAGATGTAGATATATGGTAGATATATAAACAAGGGCTTTACTGATATTTAAATCCTGGCTCTTACCTATTGGGTGACCTTAGACAAGTTGATTAGCATTTCTAAACTAACCTTGGTTTCCTCTCGTAAAATGGAGCTAATTATTCTTTTCTTCCCAAATTTGTGAGAAGTGTTAACTGCTTAAGTGAGCTCACATATGAAAGGCATGCCTGGTATATACATATCAACACTGCTTTCCTTCTTCTTCCCCCTCTACCTGAATCAGAACCATGAGACACACCAAGTAGTTAATGCTGAAAATTTCCAAATGGTTACGTAGACAAATAAGCAGAATAAGTGTGTGTGTGGTACTAGTGGCGTGGATAATCATAACAGACCTTCCTATCACTCTAGTTACATATCTGTAACCAGAAGATAAGTATTGATTCTACTAATTCAATTCAACCACTTGTATTCAGCAGTTCTTGTGTGTTAAGCACTTTGCTAATCTGAGAGTACTCTGTAAGTGAGAGAAACTTGCTTTCTCTTCTCAAGAAGGTTACAGCTTAGACGAGGAGATGAGGAAGTACAGGTAATTATAATATAATGTGACAAAAGTTGGGAAGAGTAGAAGAGCAGGATGCTGGGAGGCATTTAGGAGAGACACCTGACCAAGTCTGGGGAATAAAATATCACTTGACCAAGATCTGAAAGATGAATAGATGTTAGAGAAGGAAAAGGTAGGCCTTCCAGGGCACCAAATTGTTTTTGGTTTTCCCCTTACCTCACTAACTGCTCCGTTTCAGCCTTCTTTGCTCATTCTTAATCTTCTTTCCCACTTTTTACTACTTGAGTGTCTCAGGACTAGTCCTTGTAGCTTTTCTTAGTCTACATTCTCCCTTGGGATCTCGTCTAGCCTCAGAAGCTTTAAATGTTGTTGAATTGACAATGACTCCTAAGTTTATATCTCCAGCCTAGACCTTTCCCCCAAGCTCCAAACTCACTTTCAACTGCTTACCTGACAACTCCATTGGAAGGTCCAGTAGAACTCCCTGTCGTGTTCCTAACTGAGATACTGACCTCCCAAAGTCAGCCCGTCTCTCTATCTCCATTGATGGCAACTGCATCCTTCTGGTTCCTCAGGCCCAACGCCTGGGAGTCATCCTTGACAACTCTCTTTCTCTCACATCCATCAGAAAACCATTCAAAACATAGCAAAGATCCAGCCACTCCCTACCAGTTCACTGTTACTGCCCTAGCCTAAACCACAGTCACTGTCTTCTGAGTTATTGCCACATTCTCTTCCTGGCCTCTGTTCCTCCATGCTTACCCGCTACGATCTGTCTGTCTTCAAAATATCAGCCAGTTTGAATGCCAAAGTTAGACCATGGCATTCCTCTCCTGAAAACTCAGAAAAGGTTTCTCATTTTACTTACAGTAAAAGCCAAAATCCTTAGGATGGCCTTCAAGGCCTGACATGATTTGGATCCTGCCTCTGCATTACCTCATTTTCTGATCATCTTTCCTGACTCACTGTTTACAAGCGTTCTTAATCTATCCAGGTTTTCTACTTCTTGAATTACATTTTATATTTCTCCTTAAGATAGAAATGTATTTAGGTATAGTAGTCACTTTTATTTTTCCATACAATTATCCATATTACTTAAGTTTTCTAATTTACTAGCATAGAGTTATACACAGTAATTAATAATAGAAGCAATATAATAATACAAAGACTGTTTATCATGCCTGGTACTGTTCCTGTATAAATGGCATGTTGTACATTGTAACATTTAATCTTCCTGGTTGAACTACCAGGCAGGTATTTAACCCAAGTCATAGGATCACCGAGTTACAAAGTGAAAGCCTGAAATGACTTCAGTAATCTGAGTACTAGTCTTAATCATCTGAATGTCTGTTCTTGCTGTGCCATCGTCTTTTTCCTGAGCCTCTGCTATTTTAAAATATGTTTTCTACCCAGTAGCCAGAGGGGCATTTTAAAATATCAAACATACCCTCTCACCACTTCTATAGCTTCTCCGTGTTCTTCGAATAAAGATCAAAACCCTTGACATGGTTTATGATGTTACGTAAGTGTGGTCCTTACCCCACCCCTTCCCCCCAGCCTCATCCAATACTACTTTTCTCCTCACTTTCTGCATCTACCTGCCCTGACCCTCTTTCAGTTTTTAAATGAAACAGGATCTCTCTCATGGTAGGTATAATAATGGCTCCCCAGAGATGTCCACAGTCCTAATTCCTGGAACCTGTGAATACGTTACCTTATATGGAAAAGGGAACTTGGCAGATGTGATTAAGTTAAGGACTTCAAAATAAGGAGATTATTCTGGATTATCTGAATGGCCCAAGTTTCCTAAGTGAAAAAGAGAAACAGAAAAGGGAGTCTCAGAGAGACAGCATCATGAAAAATATTGGACTGGCTACTGCTGGCTTTGAAGATGGAGGAAGGGGCCACAAGCCAAGGAATGCAGGCGCCTCTAGGAGCTGGAAATGGCGAGGGAACAGACTCTCCCCTTGATTTTAGTTCCATAAGACCCATCTTGGACTTCTTACTTCCAGAACTGTAAGATAATAAATCTGTGCTATTTTAAGCCACTAAATTTGTGCTATATTAGAGCAGCAACAGGAAACTAATGTGCCTCTTCTCATAGGACCTTTTTGCATGCTTTTCCTTCAGTTTTGAAGAATCCTCCTCTCTTCTTTCCCCCCATTCCCATCTCACCAATTCTTCTGCCTATTAACAACTAGTCATCCTTTAGATTTCTACTTAAATATCACTTTTTCAGGAAAGCTTTCCTTGACCGCAAACTGAGTCAAATTCCTTATAATAACTTCTCATGGAATCCCTTTCTTAACCACGCCTATCTCTAAGTATACATTCAAAAGTGCAATTATTTGGTTAGTGTCACTCTCTCACACAGACTCTAGTTCAGTGAGAGCAATGGCCTGTTTCTGTGTGGCTCTCTATTGTACCTGCAGCACTTAGCCCAGTACCTGTCACCATAGTTGAAGCACAGTAAATATGCAGTGAATGAATGAATGAGGTTATATTTGGATGCATTTAGAACTGTACCCTAAACTAGTGGCTGTTGTCCTATTGAAATAGCCTCCAAAGAATCTGCTTGATTGTGGAAGACCAAGAATGATAGTCCTATTCATACTACTTTATTTAGTGCCTACAGCTAGGCATTAAAACACTTTTTTTTTTTTTTTAAAGGATTTTCTTATTTATTTATTTATTTATTTATTTATTTTTGGCTGTGTTGGGTCTTCGGTTCGTGCGAGGGCTTTCTCCAGTTGCGGCAAGCGGGGGCCACTCTTCATCGCGGTGCGGGGACCGCTCTTCATCGCGGTGCGCGGGCCTTTCTCTATCGCGGCCCCTCCCGTCGCGGGGCACAGGCTCCAGACGCGCAGGCTCAGCAATTGTGGCTCACGGGCCCAGCTGCTCCGTGGCATGTGGGATCTTCCCAGACCAGGGCTCGAACCCGTGTCCCCTGCATTAGCAGGCAGATTCTCAACCACTGCGCCACCAGGGAAGCCCCTAAAACACTTTTTAATGTTATTTTTAGGTGTTAGCAAATTTGGGTTTATTTTTTACTTATTCAAATCAAGTGGCCATAATAAGGAGCATGGCCTAAAAGCTATAGAATTTTAAAGCCTCTTAAACAGAAGAAGTATTCTAGAAAAGAAGGACGTTTGAAAGAATAGTAAATGTTAGGCTGCTAAATGTTCAAAGCAGTTATTAGAGACCCTTTCATTGACTGGGATCCAATCTTGAAAGCCACCTAATGGACCTATACTTGTGATGATATCAAGTACAAAGAAAAAGAGGAGAGAGAAATGGAAATTTAAAAAGAATAAAAGACAACACTTTTGCTTGACAATCCTATTGTGCCCGGGAGGAAAAAACCAGAACAGAAGACTTACCAAACCAATCCTGTCCAACAGGAACATTAGGATGCCTCATCATGTTGACTTCATGTTTAACTAGCTGTCTAGTTCATCTTGCATAGCACAAATTCTTTCTGCAACTGTTGAAATATTAACGTGTAGCTCTCAATTTCATGCCGCATACCTTGGTTTTTAAATAAGTTAGTGTTCATGCTCTGATGGCAGAAAGGGCCAAATTATTTAATGAAGATTTGGATGTAACATAAGATACAGGAGGAGAAAAGACATTAAAATATACTATTGATTGAGTATGGAAAGGGAAGTAATTTTATTTTAGGTGAGAGAATGGAAGATGATATCTCAGAAATTGATAATAAAATCTTTGGCTGCATAGGGAATGTTTATGCACATGGGTGTATGTGCATAGAGCATTCTTGACAAGAAGAATAACTTGGTCATTAGACCAGAGCTTATTGGCTTCCTTGGGTGTTGCAGAGTGAAGTTTATGACTTTGGGCTAGAGTTTTTGCTATAAGGAGGACCTCTATAATAAGTGATAAAGGTGATTAAGTAAACCTAATATAGCCAAGTAATCTAATTATTTGATGGTGTAAATGTGACCTATATTTATCTGTTAAATATTAATATCTTACTACTTTCTGTGTTCCTTGGGTGGTCTGTACCAGAATTGCTCATAAAATTTTTACTTGGGGTTGCAGTTTTTTTTTTTTTTTTTTTTTTTTTTCAAACATCTTTATTGAAGTATAATCGCCTTACAATAGTGTGTTAGCATCTGCTTTATAACAAAGTGAATCAGTTATACATATACAATATGTTCCCATTTCTCTTCCCTCTTGCATCTCCCTCCCTCCCACCCTCCCCATCCCACCCCTCTAGGTTGTCACAAAGCACCGAGCTGATCTCCCTGCAGTTTTTTTAAACAGTGTTCTTGAGTAAAGTAGAATTGTTTTTCGGGCTGGGTAACTCCATGGAAGGACGCTTTGAGGAGATTCACTGTTCTACTGAGTTGTTATGCAGTGAGCCTTTTCTTCTTTTTATGCCACATATTGTTGTACAGATTTGCAAGAATTAAGGTTATTTTTGCCTTTTCCAAGCAATCTTAGACTACAGACGATTTCATAACAATGCTTATATTGGAAAGTCCAAATTAGAGATTATCATCATTGTCTAGATAAGGACAAACCAAAATCTGACTAAATTTAGCATTGTTATAATTGGGTAGCAGAGAACTGAAGCTTTTAAAAATTTTCTTACAGATTCTCAAAAGATACTCATGATATGAAGTCCACACATTTGTGAACAAACGATTAGTCCTCATAATCACCTAAAAAAACTTTCATACAATTTATAAAAGAAAGAAAAAAAGAGCTTTAAAAAAATCGACTAAAGTATAGTTTTCTTGTAAATCACATAAAATGACATATTATGGATTAGTAAAACATATTAAGTAATATGGAGTCTAGAAGTTTATTTCTGGCTTGACCAAACCACCTGTTTCAGCTACTAAAGTAAATTTTTTCCCTTTAATCTTCGTTATCTATTTGATTGATGGATGTGCCTTTCTATACAGCACACCAATACGTGTATAAATATGGTACTTATTTTCAGCTTGTTCCCCCCACCCCAGCCCACCCCAAGTCTTATTAAAAAAAGAGCTGCAAGGGACAAGCTGGAAGGGACATCAGACATAACTTAGTCTTGATTCAACCTCTGTTTTGCAAATGAAGGAAGAGAGGCTGAGAGAAATTGCAGCTCCTCCAACTTTCCTCAGCGAGGTGATGAGAAAGTCAGTACTAGACTCAAGTCTGTGGTTTCCTGGTCCAGCACTCTCTTCACCCTAGGACAGTACTTCTGATGGAGGGGATGGATGTGAGATGCAGATGGCATTAAACTGCGTCATCAGGGAGGCTCGTGTTCTACCCCTTCATCAGTCACCTTTCCTCATTAGGCCTCCAAGGAAATAAAAGGCACAGAGGATAAAACAGGGAACCAATCTGAAATAGCTTGAGGTTTGGCACTAAGGAGTTTGATGTAAAACTCCTGTGAGCTCGGATGGACCATGCTGTTGAGCCACGTGAAGTTTCTGATATTCAGTTGTTTTACCTACAAAAATAGAAATTTTGTCTCTCAAACTTAATAAACAGTCCCATTAGACCATGTCAGGTTAGTTTCAGTGCCACAGAACCTCACTCAGTTAAGAGACTGCTTTTTCTATGGTCACCCCAAAGCCTAAAACTAAAACTTGGACGTTTTTACTCCAGTGTAGAGCATATGCAGCCTCCAGAAGCAGAGAAAAAACGGGAACATGTTGCTTCCACGCATAGAGCTTAAAGGGCAGGAAATAAAGGAGAGAGAGTTGAAAGTGGGGAGGGAGGGTGAGAATCAGACCATGAGAATATAGTTGAAGCAGCCAAGTTTTTAATCTGTTACTCTTATTTTTTATTTTGATGCTCAGATTAACCCAGAATTGGCCAGTGAGAGTTCCTTCAAGCTGGCTCCTGCCTTCTTTGGATATGATTTTGCCGTTCTTTGAGCATTTCCCTCCTTTCTAGTGCAACAGAAAGTACTTTCCCTACCCCAGCCCTGGAATCAGCCTTTTTTTTTTTTTTTTTAAATTTTATAGCTACTTTATTTATTTATTTATTTATTTTTGGCTGTGTTGGGTCTTCGGTTCGTGCGAGGGCTTTCTCTAGTTGCGGCAAGTGGGGGCCACTCTTCATCGCGGTGTGGGGACCGCTCTTCATCGTGGTGCGCGGGCCTTTCACTATTGCGGCCCCTCCCGTTGCGGGGCACAGGCTCCAGACGCGCAGGCTCAGTAGTTGTGGCTCACGGGCCCAGCTGCTCCGTGGCATGTGGGATCTTCCCAGACCAGGGCTCGAACCCGTGTCCCCTGCATTAGCAGGCAGATTCTCAACCACTGCGCCACCAGGGAAGCCCTGGAATCAGCCTTTTCTCCAAGGAGCTCTGGTGCTTTTTAGGGGGAAATGGTAGCAATTCAGTTCTGAGACAGATTCACTTCCACTGTGACAAACATAGGGCAGAAAGTTCCCAGTTTTACAACTAGGCCAGTGTTACAACTAGGCCAATGTTTCTCAAACCTCAGTTACCTAGGAGATTTTGTAAGGAGATTTCTCCTCAACTCTAAGATTCTATCCTTAAGACTTAAGATTCTGTCCTTTAAACTGATCTAGACTACATCTTACTCCGTGCCATTTAGATCCATTTGGCTTGGTACCAGAGCAAAAGAGAAAAAGGAAATCGGAAGGAAAGTTACGACTCATGAGCACAGCCACACTGTCAGAGAAAACAATAACATGGGGATGGCTGTTTCATGCCAAGATAGCTCAAAGAGTGTGGAGATAGAAGACTCTTAATCCACAAACAGCTAGAGGATTTCAGGAATATTGGCTAAAATATTGCAATCTAAAGATGTCAGAGAACTAGACCACCTCTTCAGGGGAGTTGGAAGCATGTGACGCCAAGTCACTTTGTTCTCTTCTCTAGTGTAGTTTAGAGGAATAGAAGGAATGGATGTAAATGCCCTGGGGTTCTGTGCAGTTCCACTTCTCCCCTCGTTCCTGTGCTCCTCTCCCCTACCAGCCTCCAGACAGGAAGTCTGATCTAATGGGTAGGGGGAATGGTTGTCTACAGGCAAAGGCACGGAGGCTATCCAGTGTGAGTATTCTAGGGTATTTGGTGAAGAGTCTTGGGTCAGCGATGTGTCAGGAAGTAACTAATAATCTTCTTTTAGCTGAAAGAGTTTTAATAAACCGAGCCTTAAAGAGTTGAGAACTGGACCCTTAGTTTGTCAGTGAAAAACAGCAGTTTTCATCTTTACTAAAATAAGTACCAATTCGACTATATGCCTCTTAAAAATACTTTGTTGTTTTTGTGAAATATAATGATTTGTTGTTTACAAACTAGTACAAAATGGAAAAATACAAGGAAAAGGTAAAAGATCAACAAAAAGTTATTATCCAGAAATAATCATTGTATGCATTTGATCATTTTAGACATCTGTATATGCACGTATATAAACTGAAATAGAAAATGGATGGAGGGTGGAAATTGAGATACAGATAAGATTACTCTGAGGTTTTTTTAACAAAAATTTTAATTGTAATCTTTATTATTTTAATTAAAAAAAACTGAGGTGAAACGAGTTACTACCAATGTTTAGATAAATGAATCTTCACAAGGATTATTAATTCTAAAAGATCTTTCTAAAGTTAAAAAATATTATGAAATGTTTTAAAAGTTGGGTTAGTTTTTTTTTTCTTAGCTGTATGTTTCAACTTTAGATAGTATCACTTGAATTCAGCTGACAGCTAAGAAATTGAACTGTTTTGCCCCATCCTCCCACTCTTTGAGTTTTGTTAGTTAATAATTTTTGAATTGTTAATGTTTATAATTTGCAATTTTGAAACTATATTTCACATAGTTGTTCAACCTTAGGTCTATATTTAATGTCTTCCACTAATATTTGTAACCTGACTTCTTCAATCCTCAGTTCTTTATTTTGATTTGTCCCTTGGTTTTCATGCAGGAGTAATGAGTTCTGTAGTTCTTGAGTTCTTACATGCTTGAGAATCTCCACCCATTGTCCTTAAACATGAAGAATAAATTCCCTGGTTATAAAAAATTCAAGACACACTTCCTATTGCTCAGAATTTGTGTCTTTTTTTCTGACTATTTCCAGATCTTGGAATAGCCTGATTTCTCCCTCCAATGGATGACTTGATATTTCTGCCTTGATGCCAATAAGTCGTTCTTTAGTCTTGCAATTAAATGATCAAACTAGGAGTTACCTTGAAATTTATCATCCTGTTATTTTTTTTTCTTGGATCATGGTGTTTCTTTTCAATATATAGATGTAAGGCCACTTTAATTCTTGGAATGGTTTTAAATTATATCTTTAACTTTTTGTTTCTTCTTCAGGAACTTAAATTATGTATACATTGGACTTTCTTTTCCTTCTGTATCTGTGTTTCTAGTCATTAGTTTATCTTTGTCCTTTTCTGTTTTGTTTTGTGTGTTTCCCACGAGATTCCATGATCTTCACACTATTCTCAATTGTGTTCGTTATGCTTGAGTTGATTCCAGTATTCCTTTAACCTCTTTTAAGTTTTTAATTTAATTTAATTTTAATTTTTATATTTCCCCCTTCCCTGGCATTTTTTGGAGTGATTTTATCTCTTTCTGTTTTTCTTTTCTCTTCTTTGATCTCTAGTCTCTTTTTCTTTGAGCTTCTTTATCAGAGAAAATGTTTCCTGTAATTTTTTTGAGGCTATGAGAATTATTTATTTGAACTTTCATCAGTTTTCTTGTGTAATGTCACTTCTGTTATCCATTCTTCATCTGCCTTTTCCATCCAGTATTTAAACAGAGTCTATGCTGTTTCCTTTCTGATTTTTATTTCTTTTTCATTGGGATAATTCTTTTTTATTGTGGTAAAATATACATAAACTTAACCATTTTAATAATTTTTAAGTGTACATTTCAGTAACATTAAGTTCATTCACAATGTTGTACAATCATCACTATCTATTTCTATAACTTTTTCATCATCCCAAATTAAAACTGTATCCATTAAATAATAACTTCTCATTCCTCCTTCACCCACAGCCCTTGGTAAACTCTTTTCTACTTTCTGTCTCTATGAATTTGCCTATTCTTGGTGCTTCACATGAGTAGCATCATAGCACTATTTGTCTTTTTGTGCCTGGCTTATTTCACTAAGCATAATGTGTTCAGGGTTCATCCAGGTTATGGCATGTGTCATAATTTCATTTCTTTTTATAGCTGAATAATATTCCACTGTATGTATATACCACATTTTGTTTACCATTTGTCAGTTGGTGGACATTTGGGTTGTTTCCACTGTTTTGCCATTACACATAAGCTGCTATGAATATTGGTGTACAAGTATCTGAGTCCCTGCTTTCAGTTTTTTGGGTATAGGAGCAAAATTGCTGGATCCTGTGCTCATTTTCTGTTTACTTTTGAGGAACTGCCAAACCATTTTCCAAAGTGGCTATAGCAATTTACATTCCCACCAGCAATGCACAAATGTTCCAGTTTCTCCACATCACACTTTTTATTTTCTCTTGTTTATTTTTAATAGTCATTTTAATGGGTATGAAGTGGTAGCTCATTGCAGTTTTGATTTGCTGCTTTTCATTTTTGAAGGAAGTAGTTTTTTTCCAGCTATTTTATAAAGAATTAGGTGGAGAGCAGCAGGAGGAATAGGTTGAGTGAAGCTGCCTCTTCATTTTGAGACCACATAAAGCCCCATGGTTAGTCTGTGTTATAATCTGGGGCTGCACCTTCTTCTTTCACCCCACTTTGGCTCTGGCTCTTTTCCTTGGCTAGTGTGCTGCTTAGGTCCATCAGTGGGGATGGCTTGTCTCCAAATCTCTCTCCAATCTGTGATGATGTGGTGTTTCTACAGGAAAATTCCCCAGTTCTCCTTTGGCCCCCTATGCCCTAAGATTCATTCTCCAGTGAACAGATTGCTTCCTGACTGAGTTCAGTGCTTCCTGACTGAGCTCTGGATTAGGAATGTAACAACTCTACGTGTATTTCTTCATTTTGGTGTAACTTTAACTCTTGGGGCTTCTCTTTTCTCTTTTCTCCCTTAGTGATTCTCATCTATCCTCATAGCTTAATATACTCTCCGCATGCCAAAAACAAATAAATTTATATCTCCAGCCTAAATCTCTTTCCTGAATTCCAGATGTGTATGTGCACCTACCTATTCAACATCTCTACTTGGATGTCTGGTAGACATCTCAAACTTAATACATCCAACACTTAATTCCTCATTTCATCGCCACCACCAGACCTGTTCTACCAGCATAATGCCCCTTCCAGTTGGTAGCAACTCCATCCTTCCAGTTGCTCAAGACAAAAACCTTGGGTTTATCCTTGACTTCCCTTTATTTCTTACATCCTGTATCAAGTTCATCATGAAATAATCCTGTTGGTTCTACCCTAAAAGCATATCCAGACCCAACCATTTCATACTGCTTCCACTGTTAGCACCCTGGTCTGAGGCACCATCGTTGAGCATTAAATTATTGCAATGACCTTCTAACTAGCCTCCCAGCTCTCCACTCTTGTCCTCCTGTAGTCTGTTCTCAACACAGCAGCCAGAAATTTCTTTTTAAACCTAAGTCAGCTACTCCTGCTCAGAACCCCGCAATGGCTCCCCGTTTCATTCAGCATGAAACTTAAAAACTTAAAAGCCTACATAATCTGCCCACCTATCTCTTCCTCTTCCTCTGGAAGCAGAGTAAGCACTGGGCTCTTCCTTGTTCTCAGACAGGCCAGGCACACTCCCATCTTACTGACCTACACCAGCTATTCCCTTTGCCTGGAACACACTTCTTCCTCGTATCTATGTGACAACTTCCTCACTTCCTTCACAGCTTTGCTGAAATGTCTTCTCAGTGAAGTTCACCCTGTTGAGACCCTGCTTTAAACTGCAGACTGCCTTGTGCCTCATAGTACTTCTGGTCACTCTCACACTGGTAATGTTTTTTGCATAGAATTTATCACTTTATATGTAAGTTTTATTATCTTTATTTCTTACATATATATATATTTTTAAATTTTCTGTCTCCCTCCACTAGAATTTAAGTCCACTCCTGTATTTCAGCACCTGGAATAATGCCTGGAGCATAGTGGGTAGTCAACAAATATTTTTTGAATGAATGAATATTTTTCAGACATTCTTTATTGATTAACATATGGAGTACAGCTCTTTCCGTGTATTATTAATGATGGATTTTCATACCTTTTAAAAGTTATTTTTTACATTTTTAGTCATAATCATATTTTTAATTATAAATCTTTCAAGAGCAGAACCATGTCTGTTGCATCTATTTCCATCACAGCACATTAAAAATGTGTTGAATTTCAATATAATTCTAACTAAAGCCATTACACATATGCACATACATGTATATGAACGTATAGCTGTTTACCTCTGTCTTTATCTTTGTGTCTCTCTGCTCCTAGATCGCTGTCTTTATCTCTGATTTCCCTATGGGGAGGTGGAAAGGAATGTAGACCAATAATAAAGAGTCTTTACTTCTTGCCCACAAAGTCTTTCATGACCCGGCTCCTCTTTACCTCTTGGACCTCGTACTGTAGTGCACTCCACGTCTTTCACTCTGCCGCAACAATACTGGCCTCACTGCTCTTCCATGAGCAGGCCTGGCATGCACCCACCCTACAGCCTTGGCATTGGCTGTCTCCTCTTCCTGGAGCACTCTTAACCCACATATCTCTGTGGCGAACTCCTGCATCTTCTTTAAATCTTTGCTTAGATGTCAACTCTTCCATGAAAGGAAGTTAAGAAACTTATTATTTTGGAATAAACGAGAAGAAGTTAAATAAAAAATTATGACATTAAAGTGAGAATAAACCACCCCAGTTGCAGAGAATTTCTAATGGGACCAAATGGAGACAGATTCAGCGATGATGTGGAGGCAGGGATGTCACAATTTGGCAGTAGACTAGGGACATAATAAATTATCGTGAGAATGCCTTCAGAGGAACAGATGAGAGGTGCCAGCTCTGGCAGTGACAGAGAATTTGACAGTCAGATGGTTTGAGTTGAAAGATAAGAAATTGTACCTCTGTAGCAATGTCATAGCTAGCCTGTTTTAGCTCTTTAGTAAAAAATTATGGAAGGGGTAAAGTATCAGTTCATTTCTAATTCCCTTGCCAGAGTTTGTGGATTAATGTCTTTACCCATGGGAAAAACATGGCAGAAACTCTGTCTCTTTTTCAGTGGTTACTATTTCTCGTGTGCTTACAGAAATACACTTGAATTTTCCCGTGCAGGCCCAAGACACATAAGTAATTAGCTATTTCTGAAGTTTGGTAAGTTATTTTCAGTGAATAAATGGCTGACAAATTTATACTTTAGGTTTTAGGTGTTATATGTGAACATGTGGTTTTAGAGAACTTTAATCTGTGGGAAACATTCTCAGAATTGTCAGACAATTGTATTAGCTGACTGCCACTACTGTGATGTCCAAGTTTATCTCTGGGGTCTCAGTTGTGAACAGTTGACATAAGAAGCTATGAAGACACTTAGGTCTGAGAGATAATTAGGAAAATAGCTACAAGCAGAATAAAAGTTGTTAGAGTCAGAATTAGCAAAGTGTCCTGAAAAATAGTTTCCTCTTCCAAGTTAGTTTCCAGGGAAAAAATTGTAGAAGACTTAAAAACACTACTTAAAATGGTAGTAAGTATTCTTTTAAAAATGACAAGAAGATGACATTTTGACAAAGCAAATCACACCTTGAATGTCAGGGACTACAGAATGTCACTAAAGAGTCAGAATTCAATAAAGTAGATATGTCACTTAAACAAAATAGCAAAAGAGGGAAAATATAAAGAAGTAATACTAACATGGAATCATAGTAATAAAAACCCCATCTCCCAATATACAGATCCTAGTATAAGTGTGACTGAAGGAAGAATTTGGACTTACCATTTAAATGAGGTCAATATGAACTTTTTTTTTTTTTAAATATTATTTATTTATTTATTTATTTATTTATTTATGGCTATGTTGGGTCTTCGTTTCTGTGCGAGGGCTTTCTCTAGCTGTGGCGAGTGGGGGCCACTCTTCATCGCGGTGCGCGGACCTCTCACTATCGCGGCCTCTCTTGTTGCGGAGCACAGGCTCCAGACGCGCAGGCTCAGTAATTGTGGCTCACGGGCCCAGTCGCTCCGCGGCATGTGGGATCTTCCCAGACCAGGGCTTGAACCCGTGTCCCCTGCATTGGCAGGCAGATTCTCAACCACTGCGCCACCAGGGAAGCCCTGAACTTTTAGGAGAAAGAACAGATTACTTTCCTAGAATATATCAGACAAGTGTGTCACCTTACACATTTATTTTAATTATACATTTATCTAAAAGCTGTGAATATGGTATATGAATATCGCTTCGTGTTATACTTTCTATAATATGAGGAAAATTTAATCACTATTGGTGGACCTTCATAAATACTTAAATTATCTAAGGGAGATGTCATTTATGATTAGATGTCTGTAGTCTCCATGATTTGTTTATCCTTGAGTTTTCCAAATTGAGATTTATTTTGAATGTCTCCTCTAAGCTTTGGAGATAATATGATTAATTCAAGTATAGACATGTTCAGATGACATCCTAATCCAAACATTACTTTCAATTCCACTTCGACTTTCTATATTCTTCACACGTTCATTTCTGCAACCAGCATCTACTTTTCATCATGCTTACAGAAATGGGAAAAAATACTCGTCTGCTCCATGGTCTTGTCCACTTCACACAGTCAGTTGTGCTATTGGGGTCTGGATGTGACCTCACCGCAGCCCCCATACAAGTGCTCTTGTTCTCTGTCAGGAGGGATGAGAGGCTTTGCTGCTTATACGGGATTCTCTCCAAACAACTGCCCATTTCACCTTTTGATGTAAATCATAGCATCTCATCAGATGTTCTGAAGTAAAAGATGCTCTAAAAAAGAAGAGGTCAAGTACACATGACCAATGCTCCTATCTGAGAAGTCATAGTGAACATTATTTATTAAAGGCTTTGAGATCTGCAGTAAAAGAATGCATTTAAAACCGAGTGTTTCCCCATCTTCCTTGATTTTATTATACCCTTTTATACATTATGCCTATTAAAATATTTGTAATTAATAATGTAAGTCCCGTAATACTTGTCTTAAGTATACATAATAAAAATCCTGTAACATTGCAGAAGTATTATTCCATTTATATAGAGTGAAGTCACGCGCGTGCATGTGTGTGTGTGACATGAGCATATGAGGTAAACCATAAGAAAGCAGGAGAATGACAAATGCAAAATCCAGGATGATGGTTACCTGAGAGAGGTAAGTGAAGAGGTTGAGATCACAGAGGAAGAGGGGAATAAAGGGAACTTCAAGGTAATAGTAATATTAAACTGAGTGGGTGGGTAAATGGGTATGGGTATTTATTGTATTTATATATATAATTATATGTATAATTACATATATATCCTGAGATGCTCTATTGGTTAGAGGTCTGGAGATGAAGAAGATTCAGCAAAAGAGACTGGGAATGACCTAGCAGGGAAGTAGGAGAAGGATCAATTGAATGTACACATTTCATTTCAAGAAAAAGAAGAGAGAGTGGTCAGTTCCTTCAGATGCTGCTGATTGGTCTTGTAAGATCGGGAACGAGAATCCCTACTGAATTTGGTAATGTTGAGGTGGTGTTGACAAGACCAGTTTTGGTGTGGTGGTGGATGATAAAAGCCTAATATGATTCCAAAGAGGGAAGGGATGAGGTGACATAGAGACAGCAAGTAGAAGCTATTTTTTCTGCAGGTTGTGCAGTGTAAGGAAGTAGAGTATCTGGGTACTAGAGGAAGTTGTAGAGCAACTGAGACTATTTTTAATGAGAAATAGTACAACATGTTGTCATGGCTATAGATGGCCCCATAGAGATGGAAAATAATGGTGCAGAAGAGAAGTAAATATTGTCGTTAGGGAAGCCCTTAACCAAAGCATATGGGATCCAGTGAGTAAGTGGAGGGGTTGAACTTAGGTCAGAACAAATCCATTTCACTCATTGTGATTGGAAAGAAGGAGGTACCAGGCCTTCTCTTCCATAAATATCACATGGAAGTCAGTGGTCAGGGCAAAAATGAGAACTTGGGACATCTCTGAGAATGTGACCATTTTGGCTATTTCTCTCATTTTCCTATTGTTCAGGACTTCACTAGAGTCAGGTAGTATCTCAGTGCAGTTGAAGTTGGGAGCCCTGATAAGTAAACTACAACATTCTAAATAATTGGTAGTGACTTCCCAGACTTTGTGATAACTATTCCACAGTATACAGCGATCTGGCTTCATGTCTGCCCTCCAGACAGCGTACATTCCATGGCAAAATGACTGTCTCTGATAGAACAGTGACTCCAGATGATAGTACTGCCTGTCAAGTCCTATTCATTTCAGATTCCGATGTGTTTGGATCCGTGTACTCTTCAGGGCTGTCATTGTATCAGCTATTCAGTTACTTAAGCTATTTCTGCTATCATAAAGCAAATTGAAAATTTGACAATTGTCTAGTTCTTGTAATCTATGTGGACAGATAGTACAGATCTTCAGGACTAAAACTGAATTATCTGTCACATGAACTCAGATAGAATTTTAATTAAAAAATTTAAGCTGCAAAAATGGATTAAGCACTTAATAACCCAGGCTTTTCGGCAGCTCTTGAAAAAATTGAGTAGTGCTAGAATCTTTTTCCCTTCACTTGGTCAACCTTTTGCCATTTTATTTCACCTTCCTCTGTCCTACTCTATTTATTGATAAATAGAACATTGAAGGTGAAAGTTGGATGCTGAACATTGGCAAACTGTGCAGTTTTTAGGTAATGTTTAAATGGCATTATATTCATCCTGGAAATCTTAGCTTCTAGCAAGTGGCATATTTATTTATCACTAGGCATATTTTCAGTTCTTCCTTAGGAAAGTATATTTTATTTCTGTCCCTTTGTATTTGAGAAAAATGAATTCATGATGCAGTTCTAGAAAGAGCCTTATGATGACATCGCGCAAACATTAAGAAATGGAGTCCTGCATTCAGAGTGCTGAACTTCAGGGAGGAGGACGAAAGAGAAAAGAAAGGGAGGAAGGAGATTCTCTCTCTTATTAATACTGTTAATGCATTTAGCATGAAAGTATGAGTATCATAGAACAACAAAGTATCATGACTCTCATTTCTTTGCCACAATATTACTGTATTCTATTTGGGTTTATAGTTGAGTTCCTGTGTTTCACTATTTTAAGCAACAGCAGAAGGATCAGCTTGATGATAATGAGCGCTGACATTTATTGTGTGGTTTTCCATCCTCTATACCACATTACACATCCTAGGTGCTTTATGTGTGTTATCTTATGTCTAATACATCTTTGCACCCCCCCCCCAGTGTGTAGCATAGTGCCTGGCATATAGTATGAATCCAATAAATATTTTTCTAATTGCCTGTAAACAAGAAATTAAATGAGCCAACAGTGCAGAGCTTTGACATGACAAAAATGTTACTGCCCTATAATATGATATGAAAGGCTCTGACAGACCATATTACCAAGTATGTGTCCGTGGTTGACATGCTAATAAAATTGTTCCTTAACTTTCTAGAGACACATGATTAAATTGTGTTAAAGCAGTTGTTTCCTGAAAAGCTTAATACACTAGCTAGTGAACACCTTATTTCTTGGTATTTACTTATGTGATCAGTCTTAGGCTTTACTGGGTAATGGTTAAGAGCATGGAGTGAGGAGCCACTGTAACTGACACACTAGCTGTGTGACCTTAGGATAGCCATTCAATCTCTCTGGACCTCCATTGCCTCATCTGTAAAACAGGGATAATAAAAGTATCTTTGGATGATTCTGTGCATGCAGAATGCTTAGAATAGTGCCTGACACATATTATGAAATGTGTAAGTGTTAGTTAACAAAGTAACATATCCTAAAGCAGTGGTTCTCCAACTTCACAAGCATAAGAATCACCTGAGACCTGTTAAATCCCCATTGGTGGGCCCCGCCCCTGAGTTTCTGATTCAGTAAATCTGGGGTCAAGTCAGAGAATTTGCATTGCAAATCAGTTCCAAAGGGATGCTGATTCTGCGGGTCCTGCTCCTTGAACCACACTTTGAAAACCTTCGGCCTACAGTAGTGCTTTTCAAGCTGTGTGCGGTGAAGGAATTGTTGGTTTTTACTTGCTTGTTTTGTTTTGTTTATTCCAATCTGTCATAGTCAAATTCTTTGGTAAAATACAATAAATATGAATTTCTAGGAAAGTAAAATGAAAAAAAAGATATTCTTTTAGTTTTCCAGTTGATTTTGTCTTCAGATAAATGTGAATTTTTTATTCATACCTACCTTCAAAAGGGGAGAAATTTCATATAGCAAATGAAGTGAATGTTTCATTAATGTTTCATGTTAGGCTAATACCTTCTGGTGTTTTAGCAATCCCTTGTTTTATGCTCTTTTAAATGGAGACAAAGACATACCATATTCACAAATTCCTGGGATTAAGGTATAGATATATTTGGGTGCTGTTCTACCTACCACAACAATTATCAAAAATCCAAATTCCAACTCAATTCAACCAGAGCTACCCCAAGTCTTTGAGACACTAATATCCAAAGCCTGATTTTATTTATTATTTATAGTTTTTCCAAAGCCTGGTTTTAATTGTAATCAGCGTCCCAGACAATAAATTTGTTTTATAGTGCCTTTACTATGAATTTGCCCTTCACATAAGTTTGCTTTCCTGCATAGGGATTAATTTATTTTTCCATAATTCCCTTCCAACATCATTTGAAAATTAGCGAAGTTCATATTAAAAGGCCGTTTTCCTCCTTGATTGTAAATACTGGGCCGATACTCCCTCATTGCCAACCATCTGTTGGACTCGCACAGGGATCCTGATTAGGAAACTGCCTGTGTTTTCTCATTTTTCACAGTCTCACCCGGCCCGTTTTATTCATACAGAGTAAGTTACCGCCTGGCTTTCAGTACAGTGTTTGATTTTGCTGAAAGTTTTGACAATAAAAAGGAAAAACATCCTTCTTCTGACACCTAGTTAAAACTCCAACTCAAAAGAATAAAACTGTATTTCAATTAATTAAAATTTGGAAGCCTCCCATACGCTACATGAGTTCCCAATGTGAAATAAACAAGCCAAATTGAAAATAAAAATTTAAAGAGATAGTGCATACTTGTGAATATATAAAAACTCAAAAGGTAGGTAGCAAAAAATATAGTGCTGTTAGGATTAGATGGGTGTCAGGGTCAGGTTTAGCTGCAAGTACCACGGAACATAAGAATAGAAGCTTTAGAAAGCTAAAGTTTCTTTCTGCCATAAAGAGAAGTATGGAAGTGACTAGTTCAAAGCTAAATTGCATTTCACAGTTACAGGGATCTTGGGTGATTTATTCCCTCTGTCCCTTCCAACCATTACATCTTTTCCAAGGAAGCAGGCAGGAAGAATGGGGACTGGAGAGGGAATACTGTACCTCTCTTCCGTTTAATGTAATTAGTCAGAATTTAAGGACATGGTCACCCTTAGCTTCAAAGAAGTCTGGGAAATGGGCTTCTATCTAGGTAGCCATGTGCTCAACTGAGAAACTGGGAGAAGGAAATTATGCCCATTGTGAGATCTCATCTCTGCTGTGCATGTGGTTTTTATCTTCTTTTAGTTGCTGATTTATATTTTCTGCATTTCTTTAATGCATATGTATATATTATCTTTATTAAAAAAAATTAAGTAAGAGAAGTCCTGTCTCTGACTCTGCCTAGCCATGACTTTTGGCAAGAGAACTAAGGTTGCTGAGGTACTGATTATGTAACTCACAATGCAGACTTCATTGTGCATTGTGGAAAGCTGGTGGGAGACTGCCTATCATTACTAATTGTAATCTTTATATAGCTCTTCTTGTTTCTTTCACATGCCTGGAAAGAAGGTAATTGTATAATAGATGTGATTCAGACAGGAAAGAAAGTCCTTATTTAATCTGTGGGGCTGTTAGATAACTACTAAAGAGGGACTCACCTAAGATGGGTTTTCTCATACGGGTTTTTCTTTTGACAGCTCACTTCCTTTTAGGGTGCACTGATTTCAATGGCTTAAAAACCTTTGGAAGTTATTTTAAGCTATAGTGTAGGCACAGTAAGTATAGTGAGCTAAATCTGAGGGGAAAAACAGTAGTTTTACTCTAAGCTTTATTCCCTTTGCTATGAGGTTTTCTTGTTTTTTGGTTTTTTTTAAGAAAGATAATATTGCCACAAATTGCTAACTTCAGTGTATAACAGAATGCTTAGAGTTTCTTTGAAGTCAAAGGAGAAAAGAAGACAGGAACTTTTGTTGGCCTGATATCCTAGTTATAAGGAAAAATAGTGAAACGAAACAAAATTTTTCTTCCAAGTGATTTTTCTAAAATAAAGCAAGATAAATACCTACTGAAATTTCTGCCTATCTAGGAATTAGAGATACCTCACATTGGAAGAGCTGCTAAAGAAGTTTGTTTAAGGAAGCTTCTCATTTAAAACTCTGGAAATTTTATCTGGATTAGGGTTGGGACCAACTTTTAGCAAGTGGTGGTTATCATAGTATATATTTAGCCTTTGCCTGTATTTCTGTTAACATTCCACACTTCGAAATTTTCTTCAGTCACTAAGTAGATGGCAGTGATAAGGTTCATTACTGTATAGAGTGATGGTAGGAATTTTAAAAATATTAAATATTAATATTAATATTTTGAGAAGCCATTTACAAAGTGAATTCATAGACATTATGGAGCACTGATGAGGTACAGCATTTTCAAAGAATACAAGGGTTTCAGGCTGGAATGCCTCTTTGAATAATGATCCATCTTCGGTCACTCCCTACTCCTCACCTCCACCTGCGCCCTGCCCTCTTCACCTGTATAACTTTTCATTATCCTTCAGGCCTCAACTTAAACTTCACGTTCCCAGGGGGAGACCTCCTTAAACTGCTCCCTTCAATCGCCTTCTTTCGTCACCTGCCCCTACCTCACTTCTATATGCAAAGAAGGCGACACTTAAAAGTAGTGGAGAAAGGAAAGAATCTTCAGTGAATGCTGTTGAGACAAGGACTTCTATGCGGAGAAAATAAAATCAGATCTTTACCTCACACAACACACACACACACACACAGAATATCCAGATAAATTGGAGATATAAATATGAAAAAATTTAAAAAATTAGGCTGTTAGGAGAAAATATAAAAGACTATCTTGGTGACCTTGAAAAGATTTCTTGACTAGTACACAGAAAGCAAAAACCATAAAGGCAGATTTTTATCATCAAAATTCAGAACTTCTGTGTGAAGAAATACATAGAGACAAGGTAAAGTAAATCAAAAGAAAATTTATAGAAGAGGGAACCCAATTGGGCAATATATATGTAAAGCGATGCCCAACCTCAAGGGCAGTTAAGGACATGCAAATGGAAATGGAGATACCAATGTCACATCCATCCGCTGTGGGGATATGTGGAAACCACAGCCAAAATTCTCACTTGCTGTACTTCTATGCACAGGCACTTTAGAATGCAAATTGTCAGCATTTATACAAATTTTAAAAATATATACATTTTTGCATATGTATACATAAAATTATATATGATGTACAACCCCAAAATACTATTTATAAACATATGCTTTAGATAAAGACTCACACTTGTTTATAAGTAGACATGTTTAAGGATGTTCCTAGTGAAAATTTGTGGTGGGTGCCCTAAATGTTCACCAATTTGGAAAAGAAAATAGATATCTGTTCATTTTAGAGACTTTGGAAACCGAAGGAAAGCATGAAGAATTGAGCTTTGTGAGATTCAGGGTATATTTTCAATATGGATATGTATGATGTATGCCGTGTGTGTGTCAAAAATTATCATGACTCAATTATTTGTAATTAGTGTCTCTATAAACCCCTGTAGCAGAGACTTTATCGTACACCAAATATCCGTGTGTTTCTTTACGTTTCCCATTCTCCTTTGCAGTAAGTGTGAGAGCCACATGAGTAGATTGGACAGTGAAATTGTAAAATTTCGTAATGATTTGTAAAATGGATTGAGCCGGTGTGTCTCCTCTGTCTTTCTCTCTGCTGTGACACTTTTGAGGACTTGTTTCCTACACGGGGTGGCTGTAAGATGGAGGAGGACTGCCTGAGACAAATTGGACTTTGTAAGAGTGAGATATAGCCTTTTTTAAGTCATTGGGATTTCCGAGTTTGTTTCTGCAGCTTAGCCTCATTGAACATTGACTAATAACTATCTCCAAATAAATAATATACTTCTCAAAATTGTTGAGATAAATTGTCATTTATCACTCACTATAACCCACCTAGATACTCCTTACATCCCTAAAAGTACTCAGATTTATTCTCTGAATTTTAAATGTAATTTGAAAGTTTTTATTGCAAAAATGTTTATTTTTAGAAAAGTTAGGAATTGAAGATAAGTATAAAGATGATGAAAATTACGCATAATTCTACAACAAGGATAATGTGTTGACAATTTCATTATTACCTTGTCTTCCTAAATGTATATTTTTTCTTCCTATCACTGAAAAACATTCTGTTTAATAACTATTTAGCTTACCATTATGTGAATGGACCAAAATGCATTTAACAGATCCCCACACTTTAGACATTCATGTGGTTTCCTGTATTTATCATTACATTTAATGCTATGAAGCACATCCTTGAATCAAAAACACTTCAAACAGAAGAGATGGTGGTGAATTTCTTCTATAAAACACTGTCCCTTGCTTACAGACTTCAGTCCACCACCTCTAGCTTCTTCAGTGGCACTGTTTATTCTGTCACATGTGGTTTAGGACATATGACTGTTAAAACGTGTTGCTCATTGTCTCCTGTGAGTGTGTTGTAGGTAATGAAAGAGTTATTCTTTCTAGTCCTCTCCTTTTTCATCCTTTACTCTTAGATTAAATATTACCTTGAAAAGAAAAATGGTTTCGTATTTGGACTCTTAAGCTCTTTCCTAATGCTCTAATCCAAAACATTACAGACTTTTGGATTAGGCTTTATCTGCACATGGCCAAGGCTCTTTGAACATTCAGTGCAAAGAAGAGATGAGAACAATAAACTGAGACATTTCACATGAAAGAGTGAAAATGAAATTAATCATACTGCACTTCTCTTACTGGCCTTGTAATGAATGATACAGACAATTCAACCTGTCCAGTCAGTCAAAAATGAGCTTTTTCTATTTTGATACTAACAATACTCGTTATCCAATATGGTAAATTTGTGTTTAGAAGACTTGTTTTCCTAGATTTCCCTTTCTGTTTTTATTTTTAACATTTGAAAATGATTTATCGTTTTGAGCAAAATGAGCACTTAAAAAGAGTGAGATGACAGTGAGTACAAAAACCTGCACGTACAGAATTGCAACTTAAGAGAAAACCGTATTTCCTAGTATATTTTTTAAAGAGTATTGACATGCAGCTCTTTTACAAAGAGAGAAGTTTGGGGTGTGTTCATTGTTGAATCACAGATGCCTTTGCTGAGGCCTCACTGAAGAGCTGGACTTTGAGAGGCCCCCTAGAGTGGGGCCTCCTTAAATACAGTTGCAGCGAGAGCCCTGTGCTCTGCCTTTGTCCCCTCTGGTCTGACCTCAGTGTTACTCACTCAGTCCCTCTTCCTTTTATATAACCCAGCGCCATTCTATTCTAGCCAAGTTCACCTCTCTGCCACTCAGATAAGCCCCTTGCTGCTCTTTGTAAATGTCACTCCTACAAGAATATAGTCTTAGGGTATTTTCTGAAAGAATTGTTTTTTTTTTAAAGGGTTCACTGACTGAATGCACTCTGAAGGGTAGTTTGGGTAGGGGGCTATTTTTTTTAACCTCTCAGGGGAACATCTGGAGACAGAGCAGGTAGCCCATCATTGACTCAGGAAACTCACTAGACTTGTTAGGTGGATAAACACAGAGTGGAAGAGCAGGTCTGATAGATGCTCCTGCAGTGTCTAATGCAGGCAGCTGGATTTCTTAGGGACCTCATCTGTCACAGGTTTTCAGCATCTATACTGGGAAATTATTCAAGCAACGTTAACTATTTAGACTAGTGAATTAATCGTCTATAACATAACTAATAATTTGAGTCTCACAGCTGTGAAAACATATTTTTTGTGACAGTTTGGGCAGCTTTAGATTGTTTAGTCAGAGTTGATAATATAGATGACTTTTGAGGGCTTTCTTTATTTATAAGAAGGTATATGGGATGATTTTGTAGTTACTTGTGTATTGTGTATTCAAAGGGAATGCCTTTGGAATAAAGTGTTATATGGTTAAATAAACTTGGGAAGTGTTGCATGCTAAGTGTATATGCCCTCCTAGTGACTTAAAATGCATATTGGTATTTAGAGGCTTAAGCCAGCATTTACAAATGCATTTGATCACAAGGTAGGTATGGGGGGAGGGTTATGGGAAGAAAAACATGAAGTTTTTATTAACGTAAGCCTAACATAAACTATTAACAGTCAGTAGAACATCTTAGAACTTGCAGTTTTATGAAAGGGAAGTTTTAACCATGTTTTTGCAACAAGAGGTGGTATTATCAGAGAGATATTTTAGTATCAGCTTGTAGACAGATTAGAAAAAATACACAGTTGACCCTTGAACAGTGCCGGAGTTTAGGGGCACCCGACTGTCAGTGCAGTTGAAAAATCCCCATGTGATTCCCCTCTGTACCAGGGTCCTCCGTATTCAAGGTTGCATATCTGTGGATTCAACCAATCGTGGATCCTGTAGTACTGTAGTATTTACTACTGAAAAAAATCCAAGTATAAATGGATCCATGCAGTTCAAACCCGTGTTGTTCAAGGGTCAACTATACATAAAATATTCAAAATACAGGGCCCTTAAGGAGCAAGCTTCTGTTCCAGGTATTCATTAATTTTTTTCATTCTTTCACCCCTCCGCAAATATTTATTAAGCAAATACTCTATGCTGTGTGCTAATAAGCAAGGTAAATAACATGGTAAAGAAGGGAGAAATGGTCCCTGCCGTCATGGAGTTTAGGTTCCGTAAGAAGGAGACAAATATAGGTTTAATGTTTTATCAGCACCGTTTTAAAAAAAAAAAGAAACAGAATACCCTTCTGCTTTTTGTTGAACAACAATGCTGAAAGAGACCTTTTAATTTCCACTTAAATATGTCAGGAAGCATCTATTTTAATATTTGCAATATCACTAAACCTTGTTAAAAGAATTTAACTTTACTGGTTTCAATGTTGAAGTATAACTTTATTGAATCTTGGACTAGTTTAGCATTTTGGAAACAACATTTCAAGATACCAATTTGGAGAAAGGAAAGAAAGTATAAGGAGAGAGAGAAGTAGTTTTTATTTGCTTTGTTTTTACTTTTGTTTGACATTTTATATGTGCAGAAAAGTACACGTATTATAAATGTGCACCTTGATTAATTTTCACAAACTGAACACAGCAAAATTTTACCAGCCCCCCGCACAAAATACCCCTCAGTTTCCTTCCAGTTGCAGCCTTCCCTGCCCACCAGTGTAACAACCATCCCAGCTTCTTTCAGCATAGATTCAGTTTGCCCACGTGTGCGTGCGAGCATGCGTGCGTGTGTGTGTGTGTTGTGTATAAATACAGTCATTCATTACATAGAGAGTTTTAAAGGAAACCAAGAAGGCACATTTGGTTCTAAATACAGATCTTTCTGTAAATCAGTGGTTCTTAAACTTGGTCACACATTCATTGGAAACAACTAGGAGCTTCGAAAATTACTCACGTCTAAATTCCACCCAAAGAGATACTTAATGTAATTGGCAAAAGGTGGGGCCTGGGCAATAGCATTTTACAAGCTCTCCAGATGATTCTACTATGCACCAAAGGTTAGAATCACTACTGTAATGTGTTGAAAGTAAAACCGTAGATGTTTACATAATATTGGCGCTAGCTTTAAGCCCAATGGTCTAATATTTGTAAACCTGGGCTTTCTATGTCTAGATTTTAGGTTGTAGTTTAGCAGAAGAAGTAGACATTATATGTGACTAATCACCCTCCTGTGATCTGTCACCTGGGCAGCAAACTGTTTTTGAATTTGGAACGGTGTTGGAGTTAAATAGGGTCGCCTTGCTTTAGAACAGCCTCTGCTTATAAGATGCTGCAGTGTCATCAGGCACCGGATTGCAGAACTGTCGGATTTGTGTCAAAAGGCATTACATCCTGGCATTGAGACTGGAGAGCAGTGAATCATTTGCTTGAGAGCTTTAGGGACCCCTGGAAGCCTACAGGGCCTGGGGCTGGCCCTGGGGGGCTGGAGATGAATTTTTTCTCAGGGCCTAAGGAACCCTCAGGGGTGACTAAGACATTTCAGACTTGGAGGAACACAGAGTTGAGCTCTCAGGAATTTGGATCAGTGGAAAGTGCAGAAGCAACTGAATTCTGTGAAATTATTTTCATTTTAGCCTGAAAACTGACTCAGCAGCAAGCTGATAAAACTGAGTATGTTTCATTTCTTTTCCTTCATCTTTTCCTGCAAGTTTTTTGATGTTAGTAAAATTTTGGAAGAATTTTATTTTACAAATGATAACTTGCAATTTCAAGAGTCTGGAAGAGGTTCATTATGATTCAGTGAAAGGACAGTTTACCTTCCCTGGAATACAGTGGATCTGCGGGTCTGCACCCAGAGGCTCCATTTTGCACGGTCTCCTTACTGAATGCTCCCCCCCCACACCCTTTAGAACGTGATAGGTCAGACCTCAGCCGTTCAGGAGCCTGGGGTGTTCCTGCCTGTTCTCTGAAGAGCACGTGTTGTTTGTTTCTTCCCTTTGTATATTTCCTACGGTCTGAACTAGTTATCTGTATGCTTTTTGAGGATATAGCAGTTAATGAGAGACAGAACCCCTGCTTTCAAGGAGCTTATAGTCTAGTACAGGAGACAGAAAATAAAGTTGGCTGATAAACAAATAAGGATTTCAGAAAATGGTGGGTGCGGTGGAGAATACAAAAGAGGAGAGAGCGTGAGAAGACCACTCTGGGAAGTGGCATGTGAGGTGAGACTCGGATGAAGAGAAGGAGCCTTTTCAGAGAACACACACAGCCGCAGCATTCCAGGCAAATGAAAGGACCTTGAGGTGGGAATGGGCTTGACAAGTTTGAGGATCAAAAACAGCGCAGAGTGGCTGGAGCACAGTGAGTGAGGGGAAGAGCTCGGGAGGCAGCCGGGGCTGAGTTACAGAGGCCTTGCTGGCAGAAGGCGTTGGATCGTATTCTCCGTTCAGTGGGACGTCTTTGAATCCAGTAGGTTTGTTGCCTTCACTTGATTTGATTTGAGCATACAATTACCCAGATTTTTAAAATCGGAATGAATCCATTTTTCTCAGATCAGACATTTGTGACTTTTCTTTTATTTCCATATTAACCTCAGGAGTATTAGTGCCCTTATCTCAAAAGAAGATATGAGAGAGACATGTGGCTGGATTCTTGCCCTTTACCTTGGGAATGACTGAGCTCATGGTCTGAGACAATCATTACTTTAATTGAGTCTGATTTGCTGAGAGCTAGAGATTTCTTTGAAAACCTATATTTTATAAAATTATATTCTCTATGTACAGCAGATAAACATGGAAGGAAGCACTGGTATGAGACCTTCGTTGGATTCTAGGATGATATTTGCTTTTAATTTGATGGTCTACTTTGACTTTTTCAAAACACCTGGGAATCACTCCATGCCTTTTGACAGGGAAAAAAAGGAAGAAATGAAAGCATAGATTGGCTTCCTATCACTTTTAAATCCTAAAAGAAAGTCAGACAGCACCCTTATTAAGTTACTGTAGAATGCAACACATATAACCTTTACACAGTGATTTATCTGAGGTGATCAACTTAACTAAATGACCAAGTGTTTATTTGTTTGGTATTAAAGCATAAATGCTGGTGGATTTTTTCTGGATGTTTCCTTTGTTGACACATAGAACTGGCTGGGCTCACACTGAAGCAGATGCATGCATTTAAATCTTGGAGAGGTATACACAGTGTGAAGTGACTGATAAATGAACAGGGCTTACAATTGCAAAGTTATTGCACATGGCAGCTTATTGGCATATAAATTAAACTGCTGCAAGGTAGAAGAATGGAAGAAAAAACGAGGTTGCTGTGTGAGAGCAAACTGATTTGGGAATCATTTGGACATTTTATTCCTCTGAAAACAGTTTGCTTGGAGATCTCCAGCTGTGTCTGGCATCAGGCCACATTCACTTTGAAGGAAACGTGCTTTAAGACTTGAAGTTGTCCAGCACGCAGGGGTTTCAGTCTATCATGCACATAAATAGATGGCTGCTTTATGGAAACCATTTCTGGTAGGAAGCAGAAGCCAGAAAGGGGCAGAGGGAAGAGCGGGGACCCAGACCTGCCTTGGGCAAACTGGGCAGGAGAAATCCCCCTCGTCACAGCTCAGAACAGAGAAAGTCAGGGCTGCTTTGGGGAGAGGATTGCTGGGGGGAGAGGGGAGGTTCGCCCCAGGCAATAAGGGGATTCCTCACAGCGAGGCTGCGTGGCCGCACAATCCCACGAGGGGGCACAGCATCCTTCCTGCTCATCCTCCAAGTCTCTGCTCAGATGCCACTCTTCGGAGGGACCTTTCCTGGCCATCTCACCAAAAACCTCTCCTTCCGTTATTTTCTGTCACTGAACCTAGTTATGTTTTCCTTCATGATAATTTGAAATTATTCATTTGTTTACCTACGTGTTTATGTATTTATAGTCTCTCTCCCTTACTAAATTAACCACAGTTTGCCGGAGGGCAGCATCCTGGTTTCTTTGTCATTGTACCCCCAGCAGTGCATTCAGCACTTAACTCTGCCTGGCAGACTGTAGGCAGGTAAGAAATGTTTGTTGAATGAATATACAGACCCTGGAGGAAAACAGTCCAAAAATGGCTATGAACTGGGTTGTAGCCCTCGTTTTGGAGATGCAGCTCTGGTCTGGGCGCACTCAGAGAAACGCACAAAAATTGCACACTCAAGCAGACTTGAACCTGCAGGAGATCATGTTGGCGAGGGTGCCTGGCACTACCTCATCGATCCTCCTAATATCCCGTGACTTAGACTGAGGAAACCATAGTTCCCGTTTTAGTGTTGAGAGAACAGGACCCACCGTAAAAGAAGCTGCCCAACTTGCCTGATATATTGAGCCCCCTACTTAACTTTCTTTGATCCTCATTAGATCCAAGAAGTTTCCTGCTTTGGTCCTGAGCCCAAGAAGAGACCCCGATCTCAGCCTTGCCTGGTTCCTTTCTTCCTAACCCCTGGCCAGCTTCCATGTGGTGATCACTGCCTTATACAGTCCATCACCTGGGAGATGCCTTTAAACCCTTGTCACCTTCAGAGGCAGGACCAAAAACAGCAGATCTCAACTCTGTGGCTACCTAGGCCGTTCCTACTGAGTTCTGCTTTGTGTGGGAGAGGTGGTCTTCCCAGTGATGGACATTATTGAGGACCTAGCTCTTTAGATGAGGCGTCACCTCCTACATGGAGGAATGTGGCTTTTCTCTACTGATCCAACCCCTTTTTATCATGGCTGGATAGTCTAATGCTAAATTCATGTAAAAATGTTTTTATCTTTTAATAGGAAAGTTTTCATTCTATCACATGTTGTAATGTGCACCGGATTAGAAATCTGAATATTAGTTTTGGATAAACCATTAGCTTTGTGGCTTAGATGAAGTTAAATGTAGAATTGAAAGCACACGCTCTAAAGTAATACTACCTGAAATTGAATCCCACTTCCATCACTTAACTAGCTGTTCAGTCTTAGGAAAATTATTTCGGCTGTATATGCCACAGTTTCTTCATCTGTAAAATGTGAACAATAATGGTACTTACCTCACAGGGTTGTTATCAGATTAAATGAGATAAGATGTATAAAGTTTAGAACAGTGTTTCGTCCATAAGAGACAGTATAGAACCATTAGCTTTTGTTTGATGGTGATGATAAGAACTAAAGCCTATCTGTATATCTTCCGCCCTCTGCTTTTCATTTTTAATGTAAAGGGTCTATATGAGGTCAGCTCTAAGGTCTTTTCCAGATCCAGCCAAAATTCAAGAGTCTGCTCTGCTCTGTTCTAAGCACAGAATTCTAAATTGTAGGATAATTCCTTAACATGAACCGAAGACAAATCCAGAACAGTCTCTTTCAGGTAAACAAGCTGTTTTTACACTTGTCTCATGCTTTAAATAAGACCGTTTTCCCTGAATAGAAGTTCTCTGCCCTCCTTTCTGCCTTCCAGCGTTCTGTGGGCCATCTTCTGATTCTCCAAGTCCCTTTGGTTTCTCTCATCTCTGGATTTCTTTTGCACCTTTTACCTCAGTTCCATCCACCTTACACACAACGGCCAGGATGAATTTTCAAAAACATAAATTCAACTCTGGTGCTCCACTGTGTAAAACTCCTCCGAGAGTTAGGATTTCAGTTCCTTGGGATGGTGTACAAGACCCTCAAAGGCTTGGCTCTGTCTTCAGATCCAGCCTGTCTCACCAGTCTCCACCTCACACTTCGTGCATCAGCAAATAAGAGCATGTTGTCCTTGCCTACGATCATAATGCCGCCTCATGCCTTCGTGCCTTTGTACCTGCCTCATGCAAACACCCCTTTCCTTTTCTTCACCTGGATAATTCCTGCTTATCCTTTAAGACTCATCAGAGTTTTTCTCATCAAGGAAGTTCTCTCACTGTTAGGCTCTCTTCTCAGTGCCTGCCCCTCAATCAAAACCCCTTTGTCTACTGATGTGATTTGAGCACAAATCTATTCCCTCCTTTAGACTCTGCTTTCCTCCATGGTAAATGCAGATCTTAGTTTTCGTTGTGTTCTAAACACAGTGTCTGAAACATTTTAAGCAATCAATCAAGTTGGATTGAACTATTTTGTATCTCTTTGAAAACTTGATGCCAGGTTCTATATGTGTCACAAAATTGTGATTTGTCTTTAAATGCTACAGTTCCACCATAGGCAGTCACAGGAAACTTTTTATGTGGCTTATATACTCCTAAAAGTTACCATCGAAGAGGAATTGCAGAAAATGTTTAAGGCAATGATAACATTAAGAGAATAAGATATGCCTTCCATAAATATTACTTTTAAGGGTACATTCTATGAAACCTTATTAAGTTATAGGCATACAGAGGTCATTTAAAAACTGTCTTCCAGAAAGTGGACCTCAACTCATGTTGAAGGAGTGAGTATCCACTGGTTTACTCCTAATTTCACCCAACAGCAGGATAACAAAATAAACATGAGAATGTAAATGAAGAAGAAGGTAATTTTTGAAGCATTCAACAATATTTTTTTGAAGCAAGAAATATCTACAGAACAACAAAATAATAAAAATTGTTCGCAAATTAAAACAGCAATTTAGTACAGAAATCAAGAGGAAAAGAAAAGTTTGGTAGGAAAAAAATTATAACAACTTGTTAGTCCCCTAGATATATCCCATATGGTTTTGTGGTTTTATAACTTGACTGGAAATGGACCAAAAATTTGACTTGGAACTTGCTAACAGCTAGCACAAAGTGGGAAACATATCAATAGTTATACAGTTGAGAGTTTCCCTGAGATAAGAAAGCTAACCAATTTTATCATACTGAGTCCCAGAGATTCTCATAAAGAGCCAGCTCTGTTGTTCTTTTATGCTCCTCTGACAAGTGCAATTACGAGTTTCTCAGGGGTATTTCCGAATAGTCATCAATTGAGGCAGATAGCATGACATTAAAATGCAGTTCAGCAAATCTGTAAGGCCCCAACCCGTGGAGCATGAGTATGTAGGGCTCTGATCATACGCCTTAATTCAGATACTTAAGAGTATTTGGAAGAGTAATTATTATTATTATTATTATTATTATTATTATTATCCTTTCTTGCAACTTAGCTTTTGCTACATATTGGTGAGCCTAGAATTTGAGAGTTTATTTATTTATTTATTTATGGCTGTGTTGGGTCTTTGTTTCTGTGCGAGAGCTTTCTTTAATTGCAGCGAGCGGGGGCCACTCTTCATCGCGGTGCGCGGGCCTCTCACTATCGCGGCCTCTCTTGTTGCGGAGCACAGGCTCCAGACGCGCAGGCTCAGCAGTTGTGGCTCACGGGCCTAGTTGCTCCGCGGCATGTGGGATCTTCCCAGACCAGGGCTCGAACCCGTGTCCCCTGCATTGGCAGGCAGACCCCCAACCACTGCGCCACCAGGGAAGCCAGAATTTGAGAGTTTATACTGTGACACTCGAAGTACAGGTGTTTTGTTTTATTATTTGAGGATCTAATTATCACAAAGGATGTTTGCCTAGTATTCATTTTATCAAAGTGTAGCACATAAGAGACTAGGCTGTGCTGTGCTAATGAGCAACCCCAAACTCTCAGTAATTTAAAACAAAAAGATCTAGTTTTGATTCATGCTGCACATCTATCATGGATCATCCGGGGGCTCTTGTCTATGTGCTTGTTTGTTGTCCTCGCTCTGGGACCCAGGCAACTATGTGGGACATTGCTGGCCATAAGGACGCATGGAAAAGAGAATGTGGCAAAAGCACGCACTGGCTCTTACAACTCCTGACCAGAGGTGAATACCATTCCTAATCTTAAGAGTGGAAGGAGAGAGAGGAAGATCTGTGCTCAGCACTAATGACTACTGCACAAAGCTGAGGAACCCGGTTAAAAAGTCACCACCCTTCAGAATGAAGATGGAAACAGGAAGTACACACTCAGAGCTAATAGTTCTCTCTGAGACAGTGTGGCGTCTAATACTATGTAGAGAATATGGGTGATTGAGAGCCCAAGTGTATATACTACAAAGCAGTCATTTTCATGTTGCGTTTTATACAGTTTAAAAAATTCATGCCATGCTTCACAGATTCTCCCCAAAAAACCATCAATCTGACTATATAAATATTTTTTGTTGAAGTATAGTTGATTTACAGTATTACCTTAGTTTCAGGTGTACAGCAAAATGATTCAGTTATATTTATATATATATGATATGTACATACATGTGCATATATGTATATATTTCAGATTCTTTTCCATTACAAGTTATTACAGGATATTGAATATAGATCCCTGTGCTATACAGTAAATCCTTGTTGTCTATCTTAAATATATATATATATATATTTTATAGCTACCTTATTTATCTATTTATTTTATTTTTGGCTGTGTTGGGTCTTCGTTCCTGTGCGAGGGCTTTCTCCAGTTGCGGCAAGTGGGGGCTGCTCTTCATCGCGGTGCGCGGGCCTCTTCACCATCGCGGCCTTTGCCGCTGCGGGGCACAGGCTCCAGACGCGCAGGCTCAGTAGTTGTGGCTCACGGGCCCAGTTGCTCCGCGGCATGTGGGATCTTCCCAGACCAGGGCTCGAACCCGTGTTCCCTGCATAAGCAGGCGGATTCTCAACCACTGCGCCACCAGGGAAGCCCTTAAAAATATTTTTATAGCATTCTTCAAGGCAAGTTATGTATCACAAATGAGGAAAAGATACATTCTACCGCGAAGATCTTTTAAAACTCCATTTAATGACATTGCAAAAATTATCTTACATGACATTAGCACTCAAACACATTTTTTAAGATGAAGCTACTAGAGTCATCAGTTAATTTGTCTTTATGCCAAAGAGGGAAATTCCAATTTTTTTGACTAATAAAAACATGCAAATATTTGTACTTTCAGAAATCCAGGATTCCAATCTGAATATTATTACCCAGGTAATCAATTTAAATACTCAGAAAAAATTCCCTAATATACTAAAGTTATGTCCATAGAATGTGGCCATAATTTCTGATGTATAAGTTTCTTTAACTTAGTATTCTTCATTACAGAAACTTTATAAGGTGTTTTCTTGCTTCTTTCTTTCTTTCTTTAGGGAATAGAAAACAGAAAGGATGATCCCAGCTATAAATTTTCACCTGAACTCCCATATCAGACAAGGGAGTATAAGTATAATTGGTATTTTTGTGAACATTTTTGGTCCCCAGCTTCATATTAATGTTTAGATTTAGAAACTTGGAGTTTGATCTCCTTTTGATAGGATGCCTTAGCATCTTTTTTCTTCCACCTATCTGTTAAGAATCTCTTTCACAAGCAACTGCTAATTGATCAGTCCGATACACACAAGGCTATTGGTTGGCTTAGTCAGGGATTCTCAACGTTGGCAATATTGACATCCTGAGCTACATACTTCTTTGCTGGGGTAGGAGGGCCTGTCCTGTGCATTGACTGATGTTTGGCAGCACCCCTGGCCTGCACTCACTGGATGACAGAAGCACCGCCTTCCCAGTTGTGATGACCAAAAACGTCTCCAGACATTTCCGAATGTCACATGGAGGCATGACTGTCCCTGACTGAGAACCCCTTGCTTAGTTCAGTTAGAGGCCACTCCTCGGGGTGGATACAGAGTTAGTGCCCCCTGAATATCGGGCTTTATTGTGCAGTGTTGTTCCAGTTAGTATGGCTGCATAACAAACTACCTCAAAACTTAGTGGCAAAAAACAACCACTTATTATGCTTATAGAATCTGTGGGTCAAGAATTCTGACAGGGTACAGCAGGAATGGTTTCTCTCTATTCCACCATATCTGAAGCCTCAGCTGGAGGACTTAAAAGTTCAGGGTGAAATTTTTGAAGGCTTCTCACTCATCCATCTAGCACTGATGCTTGCTGTTGGCTGGAAGACTAACAGCTGGACGTATGGCTGGAACATTTACACCTGGCCTTTCCTTGCGGATGCCTGGCTTCCTTACAAAGTGTTCCAAGGGCAAACATCCCAAGAAAAAGAGAGCCAGGTGTAAGCTGTATTGCTTTTTTATGACCTAACCTCCAAAGTCCCTTAACACACCTCCAGCATACTCTATTGGACAGAGCAGTTACAAGGTTCAAGGAAACATGTAAACATCACATTGTAAGAAGAGCATGTGGGCTGGGACAGAGATAAATGTACTCACCTTTGGAAAATACAGGATGCCACAGAGGGAGGCCCTTGAATGACATCTGAATTCTGTTAGTAATGAAGCAGGGAATTTTGTTTGGGTAGACAACCAACAGTGTTTGCTGGTATACCATTATTTGATAAAACAGTCCAAAGGAGAATAAAAAATGTATATCCTATATGTATAGTAAATAAATCACTTCCAAAGATGATATTATGTAAAGCTTTACATTTTAACTAGACTAAAATAACCATGCTGTAAATCCCTCCATTTTACTTATTTTAGCATGATATGTAAATGATACAAAGGTGATAATAATATTACTTGGTAATGCAACCCAGTAAAATCTAAGTGTTTAGGTGAATTTTTGAGACACCATCAAATTAATTTAGCAAGAATAATGGGATCTTGCTTATGGTGTGAAAGCAGTGACAGGAAACTTCATACATTCATAGCTCAGTTGAAAATGGTTGACAACATGCATTTAAGGAGTCGTTGCAGCCTATTAACTGTGAGAAGATAACAGTTCCTGAAAGTTGAGGCATGCTGGGTGAAAGGAAATGGGGCCTAGCAACCAACTTGCTTGACCTTCTTTGACCCTGAGGATGCCTCCACAGAGCCCAGTTGAGTAATCAGTAATTAGCGTAAAGAGCAGTGAACTAGGAATCGGGAGACCTGAGCTACAGTCCTGGTTTGGCTAACCTGTGACTTTGCACAAGTCACTTGATCTTTTTGGGTCTCAGTTTCATACTTTGTAAGTTAAGACAGTTACCATGAGTGATCTCAGAAGCCCTTCTCACTTCTGTAGTTCATTGTCAGTTTTAGGGAAATGTCCAAAAAATACTCAAATGAGCATTTTCAACTAGTTTCTCTTAATCCGGTTACTCCCCAACTGGGAGGCCAGAGCTTGGCATGGTTAGGGTATGTAACAGATCCCCTGCTTTTAAAGAGCTCTGAAAACCTATATGGGTCCTGTTTTCAAGGAAATTATATGCTCACTTTCTCATAAAGAGAGATCTCCCAACAGAGATATAACCTCCTTATTTCTGTAACCCTGTGAGGATAAAGCCAACTCTCATCTAATTCTCCTTGGCTTTAGTAATGAGATATGGGAGTTGGGGGAAAATAAACAATTAGAAAAGAGATCTGGATTTAACTTTGTCTTGATGGAAATTGGATCGTTTAATTCACCATAAAGACAGACCTATAAATTTCAAAAGGCTAATATACAATTTACCACTTATATACAAATTTTAAAACTCACAAAATAAGGTTATATATTATTTATGGATACATATAAATGGAACAAAAGTAGAAAAACATGTCCTGGGTACATATACATCAAATTCATTTTAGTGCTTGCCTCTGGAGAAGGTAGGAGACAGTGGGACTATGGAGGGAAATTAAGAAGCTTCTACTTGATATGGGTGAAGTTTTAAGTTATTTAAAATCCCAAAGCAATTAATAACAAAACTATACACGTTTATTGTTAATTTGTGTGGTATGCAAATGTCAAGGTTATATTATTCTCAGTCAACTTCTGTATTTTAATTTTTATTTATTTATTTATTTTTTTATGGCTGTGTTGGGTCTTTGTTTCTGTGCGAGGGCTTTCTCTAGTTGTGGCAAGCGGGGGCCACTCTTCATCGCGGTGCGCGGGCCTCTCACTATCGTGGCCTCTCTTGTTGCGGAGCACAGGCTCCAGATGCGCAAGCTCAGTAATTGTGGCTCACGGGCCCAGCTGCTCTGCGGCATGTGGGATCTTCCCAGACCAGGGCTCGAACCCGTGTCCCCTGCATTGGCAGGCGGATTCTCAACCGCTGTGCCACCAGGGAAGCCCCCAACTTCTGTATTTTAAAAACTGTTCACGGGCTTCCCTGGTGGTGCAGTGGTTGAGAATCTGCCTGCCAATGCAGGGGACACGGGTTCGAGCCCTGGTCTGGGAAGATCCCACATGCCACGGAGCAACTGGGCCCGTGAGCCACAAATTACTGAGCCTGCGTGTCTAGAGCCTGTGCTCTGCAGCAAGAGAGGCCGCAATAGTGAGAGGCCCGCGCACCGTGATGAAGAGTGGTCCCCACTTGCCACAACTAGAGAAAGCCCTCACACAGAAATGAAGACCCAACACAGCAATCAATCAATCAATCAATCAATAAGAACGTGAATTTCTTAAAAAATAAAAATAAAAAACTGTTCACAAAATAAAAAGATAAAATTGTATTAAAGAGTCCTGTCAAGAGCTGAGCTGAGCTGGAGAGAACTGAGCTGCCAGGTGTCAGAATAGCTGATTAAGGCAACAAGCCAAAAATGAAAGTAACAGTCAAGCCCTTTAATCACTTAACTGCAATAGTATTAGCAAGAGGCTAACCCAGAGAAACTGCTGGCTTCTTCTCTGGTACATTTTCTTCCATGGAATGGCACCAGGTGAGGGTCAGACAGACCAGCACAGGTGTGGGGAATCCTTTCACTGCTGAAGGAGCCCCGTACAAAAGGCTCCTGCAGTTTTGTGGCTGCAGAGGCTGGGGAGAAGGGCTAGGAATGGAAAAGTGCTCAGTAGTGATTCAAGAGTAGAGAAAAATGACTTCAAGGTCTTCCAATTAGGAGACCTCAGGATGGAGATTCCTATGCTAAGAGTGCATATATGAGTCAGAACATGGCCAGCCAGAGGGCCACAGCCCTTGCCTGTAAATCCCTTGAGACTGTGGTACATCAAAATTGTGCATCAGGTCTGCTGAGGGGAGAGCTTTTTCCCATGAGGCCACCAGGTGAAGCCCTTATAATTGTCTGTAGTTGCCTTAAAAGCACACAGAGGTTTTTGTCTAGGAACTTCTAATAAGTTTCCCCACTTTGAAGAAGTCACACAAGTGAGAAATAGACAATTTTTAAGAATAACATTTGGTGACTCCGATATCCTACTTTCAGTAAACAATAGAACACCTAAACAGAAGATCAATAAGGAAATAGTATAAACCAACAGTACATAGCAGACATCTGTAGAATAATCCCTTAAGATCAGGAACAAGACAACAACGTCTACTGTTACCGCTTCTATTCAACATTGTATTAGAGGCACTAGCCAGAGCAGTTAGGCAAGAAAATGAAATAAAAGGCATCCAGTTTGGAAAGGAAGAAGTAAAAATATCTCTATTTCCATATGACATGATCCTGGATAGAGAAAATCCTAAGCAATCCACAATAAAACTATTAGAACTAATAAACAAGTTCAGCAAAGATGCAGGATAAAAATCAATATATAGAATCAACTTAATTTCCCTATTAGCAATGAACAATCCCAAAATGAAATTAATAAAACAATTCCATTAAAAGAGCATCAAAAAAGAATAAAGTATTTATGAATAAATTTAACAAAAATGTGTAAGACATATACAGTGAAAACTATAAAAGAGATTTAAAGAGATTTTAAAGAGACCTTCATAAATGGAATTCATGGATTGGAAAACAATATTATTAAGATGTCAAACTGATCTACAGATTCAATGCAATCTCTGTAAAAACCCTATCTATCTTTTTGCTGAATTTCCCAAACTGATCCTGAAATTTGTATGACAGTACAGGAGGCCCAGAATATTCAAAACAATGTTAAAAAGAAAAACAAAGTTTGAGGATTCACACTTCCTAGTTTCCAGACTTACTACAAAGCTGCCGGAATTAAGATATACTGCAAAAAGTACTGGCATAAGGATCAATCAATGGACAGATCAATGGAATAAAATTTAAAGTCCAAATGTAAATCCTTATATTTATGGTCAGCTTATTTTTTTATAAGCATATGAAGACAATTCAGTGAGGGAAAGAATAGTTTTTTCAACAAATGGTGTTAGAAAAGCTGGATATCCACATGCAGAGTAATGGAGTCGGATTCTTATCTCACTCCATATACAAAAATTAACTCAAAATGGATCAAACACCTAAATGGAAGAGTTAAAACTGTAAAACTCTTAAAAGGAAACGTAGATATAAATCTTCATGACTTTGGATTAGGCAATAGTTTCTTGTATATGATACCAAACCACAAGATAAAATAGATAAGCTGGACTGCATCAAAATAAAAAACTTTGTGCTACAAATGATACCATCAAGAAAGTAAAAAGAAAAAAACAGAATGGGAGAAAATATTTGCAAATTATAAATCTAATAAGGGACTTGTATCTGGAATATTTAATGAACTCTTACAATTCAATGATAAAAAGACAGATAACCCAATTTTAAAATGGGCAAAAGATCTGAGTAGACATTTTTCCAGAGAAGATACACAAATGACCAATAAGAACATGAAAAGAGGCTCAACATCATGAATCATTAGGGAAGTGCAAACCAAAAATTATAAAATACCACTTCACAACCACTAGGATAACTATATGAAAAAGATAGGCAATAACAAGTATTGGCAAGGATATGGAGAAATTGGAAGCCTCACATATTGTTGGTGGAACCTAAAATAATGCAGCCATGTTCTAAAACAGTTTGGAATTTCCTCAAAGTGTTAAACATAAGTTTACCATTCACAAAAAAACTTGTTTGTGAATGTTCACAGCATTATTTATAATAGCCAAAAAGTGGAAACAACCCAAATGTCTATTAGCTGATGAATGTATAAACAATGTGGTATATCCATTCAATGGAATATTATCAATAAAAAGGGATGAAATATGACGTATGCTACAATGTGAGTGAACCTTGAAAACGTGCTAAATCAAAGAAGGCAGTTACAAAAGACCACATGTTGCATGATACCATTATGAATTGTCCAGAATGGGCAAATATATAGAGACAAAAAATAGATTAGTGGTTGCCTATGACTAGGGACAGAGGAGGAATGGGGAATGACTGCTAATTGGTATGAGGTTTCTTTCTCGGGTGGTGAAAATGTTCAAAAATTGATTGTGGTAATGGTTGTACAACTCTGTGAATAGAATGAAGAACCATCGAATTGGACACTTTAAATGAATGTATGTTACGATGTGTGAATTATATTGTACTAAAGTTGTTTACAAAAGTTACACAGCATTTCTGGTTCCAATAATAACAGAGTAGCTTATGTTGAACTAACCTTCCAACAGATAATAATTAGAAATTCTGGGCAACATACAAAAACAAAACTGTTTGAAGGTAATGGAAAATTACCCAAAGGAGGCAGAAACTAGAAGGAATTTAACCTTTGGATAACAGAACTGCACTGGCTGGGTTCCATATTATTTGACTTTCCCCCTGAGGGTGCTCTGCTGTTTATGTAGTGTGTGGAGCTGCAGCTCAAGCAAGAAGCTGCAGTCTAAGTGTCTGGAAGTGTTGGGGAGGATGGAGTTCAATTCTGCTAGAGAAGTTGGAAATTGAGGGGATAAATTGTGAAAAGGAGGGATCCTTTCATGAACCAGTCTGAGTCTAATCCGGAGAGAAACTATACAGTAATTTGAACGGTGGAAGTTCAATACAAAGAGTTATTAAACCATGACAGTGAGTAGCTATAAAGATATAAAGAGAACGCTAAATGGCCTCCTAGGGCTGAGGGAAAGTACCCAAGGAAGGACAAACTTGGAAAAGGGCTCTGTCCCCGAGGCAGGAATTCAGACCTTGTTGTAGAAGGTGTGGCTACGGCCCACTGAATGGTAGAGAAATGCACCGGGTTAGCCAGGAAGAGTTGGACAGGTGCCAAGCAAAACAAGAAACTACTTTCTCAGAACCAGGTGAGATAAGGCTGATGCGGAGGCATGCAGAGAGAGTAAAGGCTGTGGCAGCTTACGCACAGACTGGGCAGCACCTGGGTAAAAATTGCCGCACTTATAAAAAAGCAAGGCCCAACTATATGCTGTCTCCAAAAGATGTACTTTAAGTAGATAGGATAAAACTTAAATGCTTGAAAAGGATATACTAAGCCTAAGAAAACTGGAGTGGTACATTTTACCATAATGATAAAGCTGTTAATTCATCAGGAAGGCATGACAATCCTAAATATGTATGCATGTAATACCAACTTCAAAATAAATAAAGCAAAAAAATAGAAAGCTAAAAGGATAGTGAAATGAATTCACAATTAAATCGAAGATTTTTACACCCTGTCTTGATAAAATTATACAACCATACCAAAAAAATCAGTTATACTGTAAAAGATTTGAAAACACTTGACATTGCTATTTATATACACTACACCCAACAATGGAAGAATACACATTCTTTCAAAGTACATATGCAGTGTTCCTCAAGATAGCCAGAAAAACTCAATACATTTTTTTAAATGGAGATATCTGAAGTACATTCTGTGACTTCAATTGAGTTAAGTTAGTAATAAATAATATGTTAACTCTAAAGGCCCCAAATAATTGGAAATTAAACAATATCTAAACAACCAGTTTGTAAAATAAGAAAATCACAATGGAAATGAGAAAATATTTCAAAGTGAATGATAATAAAAATACAAGATATCAAAATTACTGAGATGCAGCCAAAGCAGTGCTTTAAGGACATTTATATAATTAAATGCTAATGTTAGAAAAAAATATGGCTTGTGCTTCCACTTTACAAATCTACAGAAAGAATAAATTAAGCCCAAAATAAGTAGGAGAAAGGGAATAATAAAAATAAGAATCTAGTAAATAGAAAACAGACAAACAATAGAGAAATCTAACAAAACGAAAGGCTAGAATTTTATTTTTAAAAGTACTAAATTTTTTTTTTAATTTTTTTAAAAATTTATTTATGGCTGTGTTGGGTCTTCGTTTCTGTGCGAGGGCTTTCTCTAGTTGCGGCGAGCGGGGGCCACTCTTCATCGCGGTGCGCGGGCCTCTCACCGTCGCGGCCCCTCCCGCTGCGGAGCACAGGCTCCAGACGCGCAGGCTCAGCAATTGTGGCTCACAGGCCCAGCCGCCCCGCGGCACGTGGGATCCTCCCAGACCAGGGCTCGAACCCGTGTCACCTGCATTGGCAGGCGGACTCTCAACCACTGCGCCACCAGGGAAGCCCTAAAAGTACTAAATTTGACAAGCCCCTAGCAAAACCAATCAAGAACAAAAAGAAAAGAACGCACAAATTTAAGATTTTAGGAATAAAAAAGAAAATATCACCAAAGATTCTGCAGGCGTTAAAAGGATAACAACAAGAATATAATAAAACTTTCTGCCAACTAATTCTAAAACTTAGATGAAACAGAGAAATACTTTGAAAAATATGACTTACCGAAATTGACAGAAGACGAAATAGAAAATCTGAATAGGCATATTCATATTAAATATATTAAATTTGTAATAATAAAAACCTCTCAGAAAGAAAATGATAGGCCAAAATGTCTTTACTAGCCATTTCTATCACGCATTTAAGGAGGAAAGAATGTCAGTCTTAAGCAACTGTTTCAGATAATGAAGAGAGGATACTTCCCAACTCATAGTATGAGGCTAACATACCCTGATACCAAAACCTGACAAGGATATTATAAATACATAAAAAATAACCCTCATGAATGTATATTCAAAATTCCCTAACAAAATATTAGCAAATTGGATCTAGAAATAGGTAAAAGTGATAATACATTGTGGCCAAGTGGTGTTTATCTCACAAATTCAAAATTAGGTTAATACGTTTTTAAAATATCAAATAATATAATTCACCACATTAACAGGGTAAAGGAGAAAATTCATATGACCATCCCAAATGATGTAGAAAAAGCATCTGACAAAATTCAACACGTATGTATAATAAAAGCTCTCAGAAAAAAAAAAATAGAAGAGCTCTTTCTCAGTATGATAAAGGACATCTATCTAAAACCATACTTAATAGTGAAATATACACTTTTTCCTTAAGATCAGGAACAAGGCATGGATATCCGTTCAAGCCAATACCATTCAACATCATACTGGAAGTCCTGGCTAGTTTTAACAAGGCAAGAAAAAGAAAGGAAAGGGTACAAAATGAAAAGGAAGTAGCAATATGGTTTTTATTCATAGACAACATACTTATTTACAATAGACAATCTGAAGAAATGTACAAAACTATAATGAATAAGTGAATTTGGCAAACTTGTAGGATACAAAGTCTATACAAAAATCAATTGTTTTATAGATAGTAGGAAACAACTGAAAAATGAAAAAAATTTAATTATATTTGCTGTGGCATCTAAAACCGCTAATCACCTAGAAATAAATGTGTCAAAAAGTGTGCAGGACATCTACACTGAAAAACTACAAAGTATCACTAAAAGAAAATAAATTAATAAACGGAGGCATGTACCATGTTCGTGAATTAAATAGTGTCGATTTTCTTCCATTTGTTCTGTAGAACCATTGCAATTGTAATCAAAACTCCAACAGGCATTTCTTGTAGAAATTAACAAGTTGATTCTAAAATTTATATGGATAAGCAAAGGATCTAGACTAGCCAAATTAATATGTAGGAAGAACAAAGCTGGAGGTCTTATACTATCAGATTTCAAGAGTTACTCTAAAGCTACAGGACACAATGCAGTGTTAATTGGACAAAGGATAGATAAATAGATCAGTCAGACAAAATAAAGTAGCCAAAAATAGATCCACACACAGAAGGTCAATTGATTTTTTTTACAAAGGCTTCGAGGTAATTCAACATGAAAAGTAAAGTCTTTTCAACAGATGCTGCTAAAGCAACTGGATAAATATGCCAGGAGGGTGGGGAAGGGGCAGGGGAGGACACACAAATCAGTGAACATGAAAGAAAAAGTGAATAATTTGGAATTCATGAAAGTAAAAACCTTTGCTCATCAAAAGATGTCTTTGGGAAGCCTTGGGTTACTGGGAGGGGTGGGTGGGGGGCTGTCCTGGAGGTTGCCATGGCTACTCAGGCATTGCCTTCACTTATAATGTGTTATTATACTGGTTCGCACAAGTAGAAAGTAAAAGCGTAAAGGAAGGGTAACTAACACAAAACGATGCCAAGAAATTGTGGTGAAACACATGAACACCTCAGCAGCTATGTTGTGAAGGTTGAGATAAGGTTAAAGGGAACACAGGAACCTTACCTGTTGGCCTGGCGACTGCTCCAGTGAATAGCCACTGTTAAAACAACCTGCGTTCCTGCCAGTGGAGGTGCCGGGAGGGGGGAGGTTGATCTTTTTCTTTCCTTGACTTCCCTCTGTTTTGTATGAGACCTTGGTCCTACATCCCGGATCTGCCCTGTTCTTCCTGTTGTGTGTTTTTTTTTTTCTCGCTCCTCTCTTTCCAATAACTGGCAAGTGAGCAACAGTAGTTTGCATATATTTTTTGTCTTACTTTCCCATCAGTTTGAGCTAAACAAACAAAAAACCCTACTGGCCCTTCTTACCGAACTGCTTTAGTGTGACACCACAAAAAAATTCTAGTTTCATCCTACTCACACAGGATCAGTGTCTTTTGCTCCTCAACCCTTAATATGTTTAGGTTGCAGGGGGAGAGTCAGGAGACCGGATGGCAGCTAGAGGTCTGGGTACACATCCTCTCCTCATGCCTCTGAGGGGTTCTCCCTCTCCTGAGCCAAAGTGGATCTGTAACTGTGTAGCTTCTAAAATGAGATAATGTGAAGATGTTTTGAAAATTCAAAAGGCTTTCCCAATACATGGGCAATTTCTATATTTTATATTTGGTATAAAAATACATTTTATATTTCTAATTTAATCTATATTATTTTTTCAAAGAGCAAACAGATGTCTTTTCCTTTTATTTTTTAGTTCCTAGAAATAAAAGTAGAGGTGCTTAAGTTAAGGGAAAAAAATCAGTTCATTCCAGTGCAGCAGTCCCCACCCTGGGGCTGGAGGGGTTAGCGATGGTGAGTCCACGGTGTAACGGGTTGAATTGTGGCTTCCAAAAAAGACAAAAGGTAAGCTCAAAACAGGGCAGAAGCATGCCTGAGACAAATTTTAAAAGCCATAAACAACAAGCATAACACACACAAGAGAAAGGGCCTCTCCTTTATTTCTTTCACAAATTAAGTCAGAGGCTAAAAGCACTCTCATGCCAACGTGAAACTGGCTCTGCACCGAGAATGTGATAGTCATTCAGTCTCACAGGAGAATATACACTCAATGATTCCATTTCTGTGAAGTTCAAGAACAGCCCAAACTGACCTATAGTCATGAAATATTGTTGCAGATGAGAATCCACAGAACTTAGAACCTGTCTAGACACTGCGGACATGTAGGAGGCCTATCTGACAGCCCTCTGAGGCCTTTGCAGCTACATGCCCTCACCCCTCCTCTCTGCAGACACGAGGGTGCAGCGAGAGCTGCTACTGCTAGTGAGTCAGCACCAGGCAGGAAAGGTTAAAAATATATCCAATAAACAGTGCTCCTCAGTTATCCAGATAAATTAGCACATATGTGAGAAAATAAATGCAGACTAAAGGCCTGTTTAAGGTCTTGCATAAATTAAGGAATTCTGATGTGACAACACTCCTGGAGAGAGAAAACATCTTTACAAGAAGCAGCAGGAAACAGGCCCCAGGTCTGCGCCTCTCCTTTTCAGCACCTCTTCTAGCATCAGTGCCAAAGCCTTTCCAACCTCGGCACCAGCTCTCTCTGGTATCCTGGAGGCTGCCTCACTGAACTCTCCCAATCTGAGCAGTAGACCATGTCCTGAATAGTTTCTTTCCTTCTCCTTTCCATCAAAACTTCCCTGTCCTGCACCTATGCTTTCTAGAACTTATTCTATCCTAAGTGGCTTTCAGTTAGTTGTCATCACTCTAATCCTTTCAGATAAATTTCACTAGGGATTTTTTGAAGATATAAAAAGTGATTCTAATGGTAGCTATTTTAGGCACTGTGACAAGCAGTAAGAAAAATGTTTTTAAATTACCTTTTTATTAGTGCCTTTAAAATTAAACTATTTAAGACACATCCTAGTTAAACTTGCCTTATGAGAACTTAGTGGTACATCTTATTCAGTGACTCTTATCAGAGGTTATTCCAAGAGCTCCTCCTTTTCTTTGTGACTTGTTATCATGCTTCTGAGTTTATCTTAATGCATTTAGTTTGTTAAACTTAAGAAGGTAGCTGAATTTGTAGCTAATGATTCCTAAATGAAAACCACTTTCATTCATTCATTCAATTAGCATAAATGGAACATAATGCCCAGTGGAGGAGATATAGTGTACAAATGGTATTGCAATGCAATGTAATATGTTCTGTAATAAAGGAAAAAAGGCTCTGTGAGCACAGAGAAGGGGACTGCTACCTATGGAATACAGAAGAGGCTACAGAAAGAAGTAAATATTTGCTCTCTGGAGTAACAATTAGGGAGGTTGCTGGGAAAGGAATATTCTAAGATTAATGGCACAAATACAGGCATGGAGTTATGAAAGTCTGTGCTTGTTTAGGTCTGCAAAATCTATGTGGCTAGAATATGGATAGATGTAGATGGCATTGGAAGAGAGGACACATAAAGGATGGTGGGGACATAGAAGAAGGGATTTTGTATGCCATTGTAAGCAATGTAATCTTTATTTAATGAAAAACAGGAAACCAAGAGTGGTTTCTAGGCAGGGGTAAGATATTACCAGATTTATATTTTGGATGGAAAACCTGTAGCAGAATATGGAGTATAACTTCTATTCACCAAGATAAAGACGTTCTCAAGGTAGCAAGCAAGTAGTATTCCTCGAAACACCTTTATTTCCGTGGCCTTGAGCCTGTGGCATATGGTTCAAAAGACAGCTTTTCCAGGTGATACCCACTTTCCACGTGATCCAGGACACGGCCATGTAGATTTCCTCTAGTCTGAGGAAGGCAAAGGAGTAGAGGAAGTCGAGGAATTGTGAAGTTAGGGTGCATGGAACTGCAGAGGACAATGAATGGCAGGAGTGGACGGAAGAAGGTTCTGTGCGTGGGAAAGACCTTAGAGTTCAGTTCTCATAGAGACAAGGGTGGAGCAGGGGGCAGAACACGGCAGGAATTTCAAAGAGAGAAGGCCTGTGTCTACACGTAGAAGCAGAATTACCCAAAGAACACTGACTTCAAACTACTTAGGTTGTGAGGCAGTTAGTAACTTGACTTTTACCAATAAGGAAATGCAACTTTGGATACCAGACAGCTTTCCATTAAAAAGAAGAGGGAATAGAAAGCCCAGAGATAAACCCATGCACATCTGGTCACCTTATTTTTGATAAAGGAGGCAAGAATATACAATGGAGAAAAGACAGCCTCTTCAATAAGTGGTGCTGGGAAAACTGGACAGCTACACGTAAAAGAATGAAATTAGAACACTCCCTGACACCATACACAAAAATAAACTCAAAATGGATTAAAGACCTAAATGTAAGGCCAGACACTATAAAACTCTTAGAGGAAAACATAGGCAGAAAACTCTGTGACATAAATCACAGCAAGATCCTTTTTGAACCACCTCCTAGAATAATGGAAATAAAAACAAAAATAAACAAATGGGACCTAATGAAACTTAAAAGCTTTTGCACAGCAAAGGAAACCATGAACAAGATGAAAAGACAACCCTCAGAATGGGAGAAAATATTTGCAAATGAAGCAACTGACAATTAATCTCCAAAATTTACAAGCAGCTCATGCAGTTCAATATCAAAAAAACAGCCCAATCCAAAAATGGGCAGAAGACCTAAACAGATGTTTCTCCAAAGAAGATATACAGATTGCCAACAGACACATGAAAGAATGCTCAACATCACTAATCATTAGAGAAGTGCAAATCAAAACTACAATGAGGTATCACCTCACACCTGTCAGAATGGCCATCATCAAAAAATCTACAAACAATAAATGCTGGAGAGGGTGTGGAGAAAAGGGAACCCTCTTGCACTGTTGGTGGGAATGTAAATTGATACAGCCACTATGGAGAACAGTATGGAGGTTCTTTAAAAAACTAAAAATAGAACTACCATACGACCCAGCAGTCCCACTACTGGGCATATACCCTGAGAAAACCATAATTCAAAAAGAGTCATGTACCATAATGTTCATTGCAGCAGTATTTACAATAGCCAGGACATGGAAGCAACCTAAGTGTCCATCAACAGATGAATGGATAAAGAAGATGGGGCACAAATATACAATGGAATATTACTCAGCCATAAAAAGAAATGAAACTGAGTTATTTGTAGTGAGGTGGATGGATGTAGAGACTGTCATACAGAGTGAAGTAAGTCAGAAAGAGAAAAATAAATACCGTATGCTAACACATATATATGGAATCTAAAAAAAAAAAAGTCGTTCTGATGAACCTAGGCGCAGGACAGGAACAAAGATGCAGATGTAGAGAATGGACTTGAGGACACAGGGAGGGGGAAGGGTAAGCTGGGACGAAGTGAGAGAGTGGCATGGACTTACATATACTACCAAATGTAAAATAGATAGCTAGTGGGAAGCAGCCGCATAGCACAGGGAGAGTAGCTCGGTGCTTTGTGACCACCTAGAGGGGTGGGATAGGGAGGGTGGGAGGGAGACACAAGAGGGAGGAGATATGGGGATATAGTTATATGTATAGCTGATTCACTTTGTTATAAAGCAGAAACTAACACACCATTGTAAAGCAATTATACTCCAATAAAGATGTTTAAAAAAAAAGGACATTCTTTGAAAATGTTGACAATTTAGAGTAATTCCACCTTTGATGTGTTTAAACTATGTCATCTTGGCCAAATCACTGAACCTTCTAAGCATCTGCATTCAGGAAAATAGATAATCGAGTATGCAATAAACAGTGACAATTACACGTACAGATTCATTTTTTATTATCGGTGATGGTTATATGTTAAACAGACCACTGCAGAACAGGAAAGTGAATAGGAGGAGGATTAAAAATATATTGAGAAATCCATTGGGTAATGCTTACTGACAAATTCTTGAAGAGCTTTTATGGTAACCTACAGTTAAACTTAGATTTTTATTTTCAGCCCTTTATTTGGAACTGAGTAATACGAATGTCTCTTCTCCCAGAGGAGCGAGGCAGTGGATGACTCAGACTGAATCGGGCTGGTAAAGCAGTTCCCTTATCATAGCAATTTGATGTTTATGTTGATTTGCCATCTAGAGAGAATTTATAAAGATCAGGTGTAATCACCTGATGCTCACTTTAAACAGAAAGAAAAAGGATTTTGCATCAATCCTGAAGGAGTAAGTGTAGGAGAAATAATTATACCACTCTAGTTGATATAGTGCTTTCACATACATTTTTCCCATCCTGGGAGGGAGAGAAGAGGTTATTAACTCAGCGTTCCAGATGAGGAAGGAGATGGTCAGAATGAGCTGCTCAAGGTCATGCAGTTAGTAAGTAGCAGAGCATTCCCTTTATGTATACAAATGCTAAAATCTTTCCCCTATATTCCTCTGCCTCTCAAGAAATCCATGCTTCTTTCTGCCCAGGGCATTGAGAATTAGTACCGGCACTGGTGACTTCCCCACAGAGGGAGATGTGACTGACCAATCCCAAGCGTGGCTTGTGACTGTAGCTTGAATAATTACTTTTTTAGACTTTAAGTGTGGTTTATAGGACCTGTTGTTTTATATGTTCTGCACACTTTCTTCAACAAATTGGAAAGAATCTTCAGACTCTGAACAGAGAGACAGTTTTTTCCAGTGAATGGTGGATGCAAAAGTCTCAAGGGAAAGGATGACCAACAAAGCTCAGGTAGACAGATGGGCCTTGGCCAAGGGCTAGGGGGCCGCCTTAGGACCAGGAAATAACACACCGAACAAGCATTTTGTGTATTTTCTTCTCGGCTTTAAAAAAGCTTTTGTTTTTAATCATCTTATTATATATTGTGTCTTTTCACCATTTTTTCTCCTTTCTTCTCAAAATACTGTACTTCAACTCTTTTTCTGTGCACTCTGTTGCATCTTTGTTTCTTTATTGAGGTCTGGGGTTCTTAAGATCCTCCGGTTTCTCTGAGGTCATTTTTCTGTATCTTGCCACCTCCACATAATGCCAATTCATAGATATCACATATGGTACCTTCTCCATTTTGCTCTCAGATCCCCAGTACTTAGAAACAAACCTCCAGACCCCATTAAGAGCCAGGCATTTATAGTGATTACAATGAATGAGTTAAGAATCTTTTCCTGCATTTTTTTATTCCTTTATTACAAAAGTAATATATTCTCATTATTTAAAAAAAAATCAACTAGTACCAAAAGATATAAGTTAAAAAGTAAAAATCCCCCTCTCCTTCCCTACCTCCTCAGCCGCCAAGCTGGCTAGGCTACCCAACGGTAAGTAGTCTTAATAGGCCATTGAGTGTGCAGCCAGACGTTCCTTTTTTATGTATATACAAACAGAATCATATTTTAATACTGTTTATGCAACTTTTTTCATTTATAGTTTCTCTTAAAGATATTTTTACAGCAACAGAATCAGATCCATTTATTATTTTAAAGTTTACTGTTGTGCATTTTGTATGGATGTAACATGAATTACAGACTTAAACCGTTCCCTCTGGGTGGAGAATGTTTTCGTTGTTTTTCTGTTACACACAATGCTTTAGTGAATATTCCTGGACATACATCTTTGCATATTTTGTATGCATGTATATGTAGAGCATTTTTCTAGAAATAGAATTCTTACTGCATTTTATTAGGTATTGGACGCTTTCCTCACCCTTCCCGGTCTTGGTCTGAGCTGTGGTTATCCCAGGTCCATGTGTGGCTTGCTGCTGGGCTGTAAATGGTTATCAGCAGCTCTTAACCCTTGCTAAGTTAAAACCACCTGCAGAGCATTTTAAAAAAGCAAATTATTCAGGCTGTGCCCTGGAACTACTGAATCAAAGTTTTCAGAAGGGAAACCTGGGCTTTCATATGTTTTAACACCACCATAGGTGATTCTAATGTTGAAGGCTGCTGATTTGGTTTTTGGTTTCCATTTTTTCCCATGATTATGGCTGTACTTTCTCTCTGACTCAGTGGTTCAAACTCTGGGATGTCACTCTTTCCTTTCACAATTTCTCTTCATGAATTACCCCAGTTTAGTTTTTTAGCATTCATTTCCCCATTTGTTAACTACATTCTTTTATCTTTAGTTATAACTTTCATTTCTTTTTATTTGAAGATTATTTTTACCCTATAAACAACATTATTCAATTTAAGCCCTCCTTGTTTACCACCATGAATAAGCTGGTCAGAGTCCTAGGGCACCAGGCATTCGACGACATTCAGCCTCCGTCAAAGACCACTGTCCTTACCTGATTACTCTATCTTTCCTACGTAATGGCAGGGCAGACAGTAACACATAGTGATAACTTGGGCTCCAGACTCAGGCTCAGTTTGAACCCCAGCTCTGCCACTTATTGGCTGTGTGACCTTGTACAAATTCCTTAACTTTTCTGTGCCTCAGGTTTCCCACAGGTAAAGTGGGGATACTAATGCCTGCCTGAAAGGATTGTGGTAAGGAACAAGTAAGTTGTTCAGTGTAAGACACTTTAAAAGTAATTGGAGTATCGCAGGCACTCATTAGATGCTGTTATTTTTATTATTGTCCAGCTCCCTCCTAAAAGATGACAGACAGACCTCTGAGTGGCTTCCCTCTCGGGTGCAGGTTTCCTCTTTCTTTGACTTCTTCATCTGGTTATACATTGCCATCTGCTTTCCATCTTCCAGAATTTTGTTGATAGCTATCGTCTGTTGTCATTTTTACTCATACTCTCTTTGGCCTTCAGAGTTTTACAGTCATTAACTAGAGTTTCCAGAAGTAACAGACATAAACATGTTCAATCTGCCAGGTTGAACATGAAAGTCTTCATTCTTTGTTAGTCACAATTTAAACATAGATATAAATACTTGAAAAGATCCAAATTATTTCTCCCAGTGCACTGTGACCATATCATGTTTTTCTTATTGTTTAAAAATATTACAACCAAAAAAGTCTTTTCTCAGCAGCATCTAGTCATGAGCCATGTGCAGTAATCTCAGAATTATGAACTTGATGATGAGTTAGACTCCACTGGAGAAGGCAGCCTCGGTAGATTTCTTTTCATCTTTTAAAAATGTCTTCTTTAAAATTATTTTTCACATTATTCTTTCTCTAAATGCATGCCCTGGGTATTTAATGGCTTTTTGTTCTATACTCTTCTTATATCATTTGCTTTGAACACAGGTAGATAATAGTATTTTTGATGATTTCAAAGTAGGGTCTCCTTTGGTGGTAGATAGCTTCTAAGGTGGCCCCAACGATCCCTGCCTCCTGATATTCACAGCCTGTTCAATCCCCTCCCTTTGACCACCCTGTTTCTAATTAATAAAACACATCAACATTGAGAGCATGTCACTTCCGCAGTGAGGTTACAGAAGATTATGACTTCCATCTTGCTAGCAGACTCTCTTTTGGGCTTTGATGAAGAAAGTTGCTGTGTTGAGAGGTCCCCATGGCAAGGAACTGAGAGTGGCCTTCAACCAACAACCCGCAAAGACTCAGGGCCTCGGTTTCCTCATCCTTCAAGGAACCAAATCCTGTCAACAACCACATGAGCTTGGAAGTGTATCCTTTCCCAGCTGAGCCTTCAGATGAGACCCCAGCCCTGAGCAGTACTTTTGTTGCAATCTCAGGAGAGACTCTGAGACTGGCAAAGCCTAGATTGCTGACCCACAGATACCATGAGATAATAGATGTGTTTTTTAAGCCACTAAGTTTGTAGTAATTAGTGATGTAGGAATAGGTGATTAATACACCTGGCTTCCCCTGCTTTTACCATCATACTAATAGCTCTGTCACTGCACTAAGGACACTCAGTTTGCCTTCTCTGTTTCTTTCCTTTCCCTATATATTCCATTCTGATGTGACAATATTCAGAAGCTTCTTTTCATTTGAAGATAAATGTATAAGAGGACTAAACAGATTGTTGATTCAAATGTGAAAAATATAAAAAGTAATTTGCCTGTGTTAAGAATAAAACTGACATTTCTCCATTTATCTGTGGTTTATTAAGTGCTTCCATAAATACTGTAGGAGTTTGCATTATTTTCATTAAACTGCTGAGGAAACTGAGGCCCACTGAACTTAAGGTATTGATACTTGTCCCAGGTCATGTGTGTAATTAGTGGTAGAGCCCAGACTTGCCCTTAAGACAGCTAACTCCAAATCTCTCTTTTGATCCTTTGCACCAGGCTGCCATCTCCCTCCACCTGACTTGTAGGCAACTCATATATTTGCACTGTTTGACAAATGAAATTTTTAAATTTCCTTTTAGATTTTTTTATCTTATCAAATCTCTTCTCCTGCCATATACATATGGCATATATATTTTGAAGCAGGTGTATCATTCTGACAGCAGTCACAGCAAAAATTTCTAAGATACATGTTACAAATATTTTTATTCTGAATTAAGTAAACTCTCCCAGTTTCTAATGGCCTTTCGTTACTATTCTATTTACCGACTCTTGTACTATTTTTGTCCATTATACAAAAAAGAAAAAAAACCCCAGAATCATTAAATCACTGATCATATTCAGAGCTCATTTGTTTCTGAACTTGTCCATTTCTCAAGAGATATATTTTTTACCTCTCTGCCAATTTATTAGCTCATAGATAAACTGCATCTTTCTTATAGTCACATTTTAGGAGAGGACCCAGAAGGTTTAATTTTATGCTCCTGCTATCTGCATGGATTAAACAAAAAGATTCAGTTATCCCATGCTGTCTTACTATTTACTGAGCCCCTGTAGCAGATATTAGGATGGTTTCTTATTTAAACTAACCTTTTTTCTAATTATAGAAATAATTTAAATACTAGGAAGTACATGCATACCTAATACTGAAAGCAGAGAATCACTGTCAAGACCATTAACTTTGTGAGATATGTATATATATAAATATATATATATTGAAATATACACACATGTATATACATTTATATTTATTCAAAATCATCTTTGCTTAATACATATTTACAGTAAGGTTTTGAACTGAAGCCTAACAAGAATTTATGCCCATTTTAGAAATATTAATTTTTCATAGTAACAAAACAAAACCAAAAAAAAGTTAGCTATGATGCTCTGGTCATAATCTCAGCACTGTGCTCACTAATGTGTTTTTCTCTCAGAGGAACATGCAGTTTGCTCATGAGAGCATTGCAAGAGAAAATAGGAAGCAAAACCATAGCTTCAGATTTTTTGTTTCTTTTTTTGTTTCTTTTGCTTTTTTGATGATTATAGAAAGTATAATTTTTAGCTAGACTTCTTAATAGGAACAAACAGAACAATACATTTTCCTGTTGGCTTTTATGTGTATCCCCTTTATGCCCTGTTTTCTGGAATAAATTAAGGATGTTAAATTAAGAATAATAAGCAGGTAATAGGTATACTTTTACTTATGTGTGTACATATATGTGAACATATATATATTCATGTATACAAATACATTTTAAGCATAATCAGTATCATACTGTGAGCGTATTTTATGCACTCCTTGTTTTTTCACTTAACATAAATCCTGAGAGAATTCCTGTATTCATTAATATTTTTCAGAGCACGATTATTAAGGATGGTATAATCTTCTATCATAAGTCATGTACCATAATTTATTCTTGACCAAAACATTATTTCTTTTGAACACATAAACTGAGGTTATAAAAGTTTAAAACAAACAGAGTCATTTGTTTCTACATGTATTGTTTGTTAGGGTATTTCCACCAAGTGCTTTTTCTTGTGGAGCAATGGGAAGACAGACTAGGGAAGCTCCCTGTACTTTCTAGCTGCATCTTCTTTGTGCCCTTCTCTCCACCTTGCCGCGTCTTTCCGCTTTTCCGTGGGGAGCTGAGCATCACATTTCTGAGTGCTGCATCCTGGGAATTCTAACCTGTGAATGGACGGAGAAGAGAGGAGCTGATGGGGGAGGGGTGGTGATGAACTGGAAGGCCCCAGGACTGGCTGATGGAGAAAGAGTTCCTGCATGGTTAGGGCGCGACCCAAAGTTTTCAAATGTGTTTGTTTTGTTTAGTAAAAGCCTGTGGGTCTCAGAGCTAGAGCCTGACAAGGAGTGTGAATGAAAATCTTTCTCTGTTATCTTTGGGCCTTCAGATCTTACTCTGGTTCAGGGAATGAGGCATGTGGTGTTTTATTTAAAAAGTGCTTCTTAGCTCTATGCTGTCTATACCAAGCAGTGAGTAGACTCACTCCTGAGACTGTGGGATCTTGTCATCTTTGCCTTTAGTTTTTAGATCTGTCACCCTTTAATTTCTTTTTTTTTTTTTTTTTTAGGAGTATTACATTGGGAATTTTAGAGGGGCTGTGGCATATCTCATCTGCTGTCACAATAACCCCAAAATGTTCTTTGTATGTATTAATAAAATTTTTATGTATTTTATATTTTTAGTCTATTAATTTATCCCTTTTTTGTTGCTTTGGAATAATAGGAGTCAAGTGCAAAGTAATAAGTTTTAGACCATGGTTGTGTAAAGTCTTAATCACACCCATAGACCCCTTCATGTGTGTAGTAATTTGTATTAAGTATTTTTCTATTTTTTGTAGTTTGAATCCAACTTTAGATATTTAGTTAAACATTTACAGGACATGCATTTTCACCCTAAATAAATTTCCTGTGGATGGAACCATATGTCTTGCCAAATATAGAAAAAATAATTTAGAATACATTCAAGGACTTTGAATCTACTTATTTTTAAAGCAAGTCACGTATAAAAGTGCTTTAATATACTTAGTCCTGCCTAAATGATTCATTTCCAGCCTCCTAGTTCAAAAGATAGCAAACCTGGGTAGATTAAGTACTAGGTTTTAACACTAGATATTTCCAAGTATTACTTTTGTGGACCGTCCTCCATCAAGATGAGATATAAGCGTCATTCTCCCTTGTTCAATAAGGAGTGTTGGGAGCACAGTAAACTTAAGAGGGATGAGTGGGCCCGGAAAATATTTGACTAGCAAGACTTTTCCTTGTATGGAATAGAAGGAAATTGTAGATGCAGTAGAGAAAGTCCTTAAAGCCCCAGGGGTCCCTCAAATCCTTATCAAAGGGCAACTTCATCAACAAAAGTCTCACCACCGGCATCTGTCCCCGTGCTTCCATTACCCAGGAATCTTTTTTTATAAATAAAACTGTTCACACACACCAACAGAAACCCCAACGCATGTAACACCTTCTTCACCTATAAAAGTGGTTTAATTCACAGCCAGTTTCACTGAACTGAAGCAAGTAACACTTGACGAGTCAATTAGGAAAGTAGAACTGCTGTGTCCAACACTATTAGGAAACTTGCTCAGATCCTTAAAATATCAGGCCTAAAACAGGTGCTTCACATCTTTCAGTGTCAGAGCTTTGGGTAAAGCACCAGACTGTTCTGACTGCCGACGGTTCCACCTTCTAAACATTATTCTTCCAGAAGCACCAGGCCTTGTACCTTCTGAGCAAACATAGCAGAGGTCAATTTTCTACCTCTGGTGTTGTGTCTATATTTGCAAAGGAAAATTATTTTAAAACATTCTTCTATTTTGTACATATTTGAAAAGACTAATAGTCTTTTCTCTATGATTCTCTTTTCTTCCTCATTCATTGTGTTCAGTATCCAAAAGGTATAAGCAATCAAGCTGACTTCAAAACTAGCTTAAAAAATCACATTTGATGAAATGGGTGGATAATCTGTGCAGATTTGTTTGGAATGAGGGGAATGCTCGGAAGGCTATTTCCAAAACAGCAATACTTTTAAAAATCACAATGCCTAGAGCATCCCACCACTAAGATCAGCTGGTTGAATTTTGTAAGCAACTGAAGAAACTTCCAGTGTTGAAGAGCCAAGTTGTTAAAATGCCCATAGGGGTACATCCACCTTAGACCTTCACACTGAAGGCTTCCTCTCAACGAGATTGGGGGAAACAAACCTCTAGGCAGAGTATAGTGAGTTCCCAAGAGGCAATATTAAAGGTAAAAGAAAACCGGTGGTTTTGCTGTGACCCGTTTTCTCTTGCTAGCCCTGAATGTCTCTTTTTCTCTCACCCCACCCTCCTAACCCTAACAGTTTATACACTGTGCTTATTCGCCCAGCAGTTGTGCATGTTCTTTGGTCCGTAGATGGTTCGCTTATATCCTGCTTCTCACACATTAAATAAAATATCTTTATATCTGTCATTAGCCTCTCGTATTGGAAAGAAAACGGGAAAAGTTTTCCCTTGAAATATGTACTTTTGAAAATACACCTTAGGCAGCTCTTCCAGTAAAGGAATTTTTTTTATGGGTTTCCTATTTTGATAACCATAGGCAAATCAGTGAACCCCATTAAAATTAAGTCTCTATCTTTAAAATGGGGATAATAAAGTATATCTTGGACCTTAAATATAAGTAACGTGTCTAGCACAGTGATCAGCGGGTGGGCCTGAGCAGCTATTGTTGTCATTTGTACAGAAAAATGACAGCTATTAGTATTAGCAGCATCATTCATAAATCTTCAGCTCAGTGGCTTAGTTTTTCTTCATTTCTTCTCCTACCAAGGTCTGTGATGAAATTTGCTATTAACTTGGGATTTGGGAGGAGGTATTTATTTTACAATAATTTGTTATACATTTATATACATTATATTTAACAAGAAAAGGTTAAATATAGGGATGTGAAAAACATTGAAACAACTTAGCCTTGTTTTTGCTTTTTTCTCATTACAGATTATATTAACTAATACAAAGCTAGATCTGAATGGGATGTCTTACAGGAAACTTACACTCCATATATCCAAAAATGAACTTACTATCCTTTCTCCTTCTTCACTTCCTCTCTCCTCTCTCCCTCCCTTCCTTTTTTAATCTCATTCCTCCCACATTGGGTTACCTCCTATTACAACGTACAGTACTAGAGAATAGGCATGCAGTCATGAATAAGGCAGTTACAATCCCTGCCCTCGTGTCTTACATGCTAGTAAGACACATTCAACAAGAGAATTACAGAAATAATTATATCAAAATAGATTTGACGAGTGTGATGAAGGAAAGCTCAGAATTCAGTACAGTACCGTGCAAGCGAGATGGAAACCTGACTTGGTCTGGGGGTGCTGGGGCGCATCGTGGATGCCAGCCCTGACCTGAGACGTGAAGGACACGGTGGGAGTGGGGAGAGTTTTAAGCAGAGGTAACATAATTTTTTCAAATTATGCATCTTTTTCTTTTATCTGTTTCTTTTCAAACACAATCATCGAGGGCTTCCCTGGTGGCGCAGTGGTTAAGAATCTGCCTGCCAATGCAGGGGACACGGGTTCGTGCCCTAGTCTGGGAAGATCCCACATGCCGCGGAGCAACTAGGCCCGTGAGCCACAATTACTGAGCCTGCGCGTCTGGAGCCTGTGCTCCGCAACGGGAGAGGCCGCGATAACGAGAGGCCCCGCGCACCGCGATGAAGAGTGGCCCCCGCTTGCCGCCACTAGAGAAAGCCCTCGCACAGAAACGAAGACCCAACACAGCCATAAAATAAATAAAAATAAATAAATTTTAAAAAAACACAATCATCCTCCCAGTCATCCAGGCTTAAAATCTTTACATTATCTTTGACACTTTATTCTCTTTTGCCTCAACAAATAATCAGTTGCTCAGTTTTCTTGATTCAGCAGCATCTTTTCCTCTATTCCCATGCGTGACTGAATTCCCATTCTCACTGCATTTGTTACATCTTTCTTTACCTTTTTCCTGTAGCTTTATTTTTTCGTTCATTCAACAAATATATCTGAACATTTCCTGTGCGCCAGGCCTCTGCTAGTGCCAGTGTTACAGAAGTGAACACGATAAGCATGGCTGTCACAGCGCCTACAATCCGAGCTGGTGCCACGGGTCCAGTGCTGCCATAAAGCAGGGACAGTGTCCTAAACCACCGGCAAGGCTTCGTCCCCCTAGAGGAAGGGGTATTCAGGCCGAGGCCTGCGGGTGAACAGGAGTAAGCCAGGTACAGGGGAGACTGGGGGGCTGTGTAAGGAACGTCCAGTGAGAAGGGACAGCACATGCAAGGATTGGAGGGCTTGGGTGGAGGAAAAGCAATGATGTAGTAAAGGCAGGCTGCTGACAACCAGCTCGAGTAATTTTGACTTTTTCGTGGGAGCCAGTGAAAGGTTCTAGGCAGGAGAGTGAGGTGTCAGAAACATCACCCTAGCTGCCGTTCGGGAGCTGGAGGAAAGAGGAATGGTGGAATAAGCTATAAGAAGAGGGAAAAGGCTGGTGGGAAAGATGATGGATTGGGATTGTTTTTCTTTTTTCCAACTGGTCTTCTCACCTTCACTGTCTTCTCCTTCCATGGGCAGCCAGTCTTCTTGCATGCTCCTACCAGAGTAACTTTCTGGAACACACTTCTGATCTCAACTCAAAGTTTAATGGCATGTCTGCTCTTGGAATAAAATCTGAATTCCTCACCCTGTTATTCACAGTTTACAGTGAACTAGCCGCGTCTCTGCTTTGAAGCTTGATATTCTACACTCCCCTGGATGTCTTCCCGCTGTGTCTGTCTGTACACTCCACACTCTGAAGCATCCCCACAACCATGGCTCTGTCTCAGGCCCCCGTCCTCTTTCCTCTTTGCTTCCATACTTAAACCCACTCCTCCTTCATGCGCTCTCAGTTGTCCAGCCTCCCGGGATAACTTTGCTTGTTTCCACTGAGAGAAATTTCCCTTTTCTCTGAATCCTCAATATGGTGCAATTCATGGTATTATGGCATTTGTCATCTCCCCACATGGTAGAACTATTTGGAGAGGCAAGCCAGTGCAGCTCTTATGAGCATGAACTCTGGAACCAAACCACCTGGATTCAGATCCCAGATCTGACACTTCCTAGCTGTGTGGCCCTGAGCATATCACTTAAATTCTCTGTGCCTCATTTCTCTTCTATAAAATAAAAGTCCCTACTTCATAAGGTATTGTGAGGATTAAATGTGCAAGTAATGCAAAAATGTATAATTTAGTATCTAGCAATAATGCTGGATAAATATGTGGTATGATCGTACCAGTATTTTTATCATTTACTTGTAACATCCACTCTTCTAAATGATAACTTGAGGACCTAATCTGCATCGGATTTACTTTTATGGCTTCTAAATCCCTTACTGCCTCACGCAAAGTAAATAAATAGCGAACGTGTAAGTTAGAGTCACAAAGACCAGTGAACCCTAATGGGACTTTTCAAATAGTTTATTTTGAAGATAATATTGTATTTATTAAATTAACTAAAATGGATCACTGAGCAAATATTTTACATATAAATGTAAAGCACACCGGATTTTACATTTGATTCAGGGAGAGACCCCTACAGATAACTATAATATAAGGTAGAAAAAATATACAGTCCAAAAGTGATTATAGGAATTCAAAAGGAGTGGCTAGAAGCATTAGTAAAGAATTCATTGAATTCATGAGGTGCAATTATACTGCATTGCAGGGGTAACTTTTAGAACAAAGCATTCATAAATCAACTCTCATAATAATATTAGCCAATACTTACTGAATACTCACTGTAGCAGACACTATGTGTATCGCACTGAAACTTCAGAACAGTCCCATCTGCAAGTATTATTGTTGTGTTCATTTTACAAATGGGAAAACTGAGGCATAGCAAGGCAGTGTCTGTCAAAGTCATACAACTAATAAAGAATAGAGCCAGGTTTGGACCAGGGAGACTGGATTCAGAGCCTGTATTCTCCACCACCACACTGCAAAATTGAGAGTTCTACTTCACTATTTGCTGAACTGTTTCTAATATGTTTTATTAAGTTCACTGGAGTTTCATTTTCTATTACTTTTTAAACTTACACCTCATCCAGGGAAGTTGAAAAAAATTGTTATTCTTTCATTTATTTCTGACCGACTCAATCTTTCACTTACAGTAACAAGTTCTCAGATTCTTTATCTGTGAAATAAAAGTTTGAAGCTATATCAGTAGTTCCCAAACAGTTCAAGAGCAATTCTTTCTTTCAAAATAAAAAAAATCATGCAGACGTCTGTAGTGTAGTTGTTCGCCTTTGCTTATTCATTCTCTTAGTTGTTGCTTGTTGTGAAATAGAAAAGTTTGCAATGAGTCTCAGGCTTTTGCAGCCCCCAGGAATCCACTGTGCTGGAATAATCTCTAAAGCCATTTCTAGTGGAAATATTTGAGATTTTATATATTCTAGACTTTAGGGTCCTATCTCTCTAGTTTCTAATCTATCATTTCTCTCTGCCATGAGAAGGAACACTTATGCTTCCCTAATCCCTTAATCTTATATCAAGTTTTCTCTATTTTTCTTTCCCATAAGTTTTCCCTTCTTCCTTGAGCTCCGATTCCTTAGTAAACAGTACAGCTTACTTTGCAGAGCTCATAATAACCACTGGACCCTTGTGCATAGGAACTATGTCTAAAACTTATGAGCTAAAACTTAGAATACAAAGTTACAGAATTGTAACTTGTTTTGTGAAAATAGAAAATAAAAGAAAGATTTTATATCAAGTTTTGGATGCAGTTTCCTGGTAGATTAAATTCTGAAATCAAATCTTTATCTCTATCTTCAGCATAGACTTAGTGAATTAGAAAATTAAGGACAAGTACTATATACACACAAAGGAACATTATCTCCTGTCCACGTCTATTTTTTACCTTCTTCTCATTTCTTCTTGACACTTTTGGCCAGTCTTTTCCCCAGTCCTTGAGAATTTAATCATAATGGTCTTGTCAATGCTTAATTTAATACTTTTATATAGTAGAAATATTAGAGAGATGCCAGCGTAGAGTTACAGGTAGTGTCATGCTTGGTACGGCTGGAGAGAGGGGCTCCATTTGTCAGATACCAGGAAGAAAATGTCAGCACCCACCCCACCTCCCCCAGCTATGCTTTCTGTTTTCCAGTATTCACATCTCTGGGATGAAAAACCAAAATGACACTTTAGATTTTAGGAGTGGGCATACTCTTCTGTTACAGTGACCGTGTGCTCAGCAGAGTCAGTTCAGGCCAGCTGCTCCAGCAGGAGAGGGCAAGGCCACGTTTTTCAACGGCATTAATCCTTTAGCAGGTCCAAACCATTTCCTATTCAATGAGGGCTTGCTCAAAACCACGCGGTAGCAGACGAAAGGTCGTGCGTACTGTGCTTTCACAGGACTTTTGACCATCCCCCGGACTTGGCCACTTGTTCCTTTGTGTCCATGGAACCTGCACAGATGTTTATCACAGCACCTATACTGCTTTGATGCAATTTCTTCTTTATTTATTTATATTTTAAAAATTTATTTATTTTATTTTATTTTTGGCTGCGTTGGGTCTTCACTGCTGCATGCGGGCTTTCTCTAGTTGTGGTGAGCGGGGGCTGCTCTTCATTGCGGTACGTGGGCTTCTCATTGCGGTGGCTTCTCTTGTGGAGCACGGGTTCTAGGTGCACGGACTTCAGTAGTTGTGGCTCGCGGGCTCTAGAGTGCAGACTCAGTCGCTGTGGTGCACGGGCTTAGTTGCTCCGCGGCATGTGGGATCTTCCCGGACCAGGGCTTGAACCCGTGTCCCCTGAATTGGCAGGCGGATTCTTAACCACTGCGCCACCAGGGAAGCCTTCAATTTCTTCTTTATATGGCTTTCTTCCCTTTCTTATTGGCCTTTGTACCCATAGCATCTAGTATATTGCCTGGCTCATGATAAATGCTTAATTAATATTCGTTGAATGAAAACTCTGGAGTGAGAAGAGAGGAGCTAGTGAAGTAATGGAGCCAAGTACTAAGTGAGGTAATAAACACAGAGTGATAGATGATGGGAGGATGGGGTTCAGTACAGGATACTCCTCTTAGGATATTTCAGACAGGGGAGAGGTATTGCCGGAAGTGTGGTGCAGGAATAGGCACGGCTCCAGCTGAGAAAGGCAGTGGAAGCTCGCCTGGCTGGCCCATCTGGGGAAGTAAAGGAGAGTGAAGCTTGGACATACCAAAAATTTAGAGGCAATTGCTAGGAACTCCTGAAAGCTAGAATTAAAGACTTTAGATCTGATATGAAAACAATAAGGAGACTCTATAATTCTTTGTTTTGGACAAAGAATGATCAAAATAATATTTTAGAGTTTTATTCAAATAAATACGTTCTCATATCAAAATTCATAGTATGAAACATCAGACTGTGAAATACTGATTTTAATCTGTGGGTCATCAGCTGATCCTGAAGGTCTCTTTCTTTCTCTTCTCATCCCACAGGTTGTTATTTTGTACTTTGAGCCAAGCACATTTCGCTGTATTCTCCTAAGATGGGTCCGTCTTCTCGGTTTTGCTACTGTTTATGGAACTGTCACTCTCAAGCTTCACAGGTATATTATGTTTTATTAGTTTTCATTCCCATGGGAGGATCAAAGTGTTTGGCTTAGCATGTAATTGCCAGCTCAGTCAGCCACTTAAATGGTTAAATTTCAGAAATTTAGATAGGAAGATGATATATATTTTTCCTTTTTAAGACAATATCTTTAGGATACTCTAGGAAAGTCTTTAATACAATTGAATTTGAACAACATGCTTTAATAGACTGTGCCATTGGTTATGGAAAGGTTAATTCTGAATAAAAAGTAAATTTAGAATGAATGTGAAACAGTATTTACTAGCTAAGAACAGGAAGAAATACGAAGACAATACAGCTGAAATAATAATCCAAGTCCAGAGCTACCAAAGAATCCTGTATAGTAGAATTCAGCAATATGCTTAGCTGACAAAAGCTATTGTCCTCCATTCCTGAGTTCCACGCCCCAGGGTAATCCCACTGATATTCTTTGGATGAATTTCCAAAAAATAGTATTCTTGGTTTCCCTCCTTACAGTAGGCTCCAGTGATTATCAACCTTATAAATTGGAGAACACTGTAAATTCCCTTATACTTTAGTTTCAAAATCACCTACTTTTAAGAAGTATATGATAAATACTAGGAAGAAAGAGGCAATAAAATAAATTACCTATCCAGAAAGGCTGGGGATAGCTGGAAATGATTCCAGGGCTTTCCCTTGCCTCCTCTTTCCAAGTTTTCTCAGCGTAGTGGTGCCAAAGAGCATAGGAGATAAAATATAAATTTCTCCTGCAGGATAACACTGTAGTTCTATAGAAGAAACCTTTTACGCTGATCAGCTGTAAAGCTGTTTTAATAGTCACAGTAAGCCATTCATATTTTCATGCTAATTTGACCATAAGTATTTCTCAATAAATGTATCTTGATATGACTCATAAAACAGTTTATCTTAGATGCCATAGTATGTGTTATATTTGTCTTTAAATGCCACCCCTTCACCCTTTCTTGAAATGTGATCATTATACTCTCCATTACACAAGCATCTCCATTTCTTTTACTATTTTTTTGTACTTATTTTAATAACTGGGAATGCTCCAGATTATCTTTTTGGAACAAATGTAAATGTCTTTAACTCTCAAGATCCTTTCTTATATATGTCATATAGTACAAAGTTTATTGGACTGGACTTCAGGAGGTCCAGTTTAAATCTCAGTTTAGCCTAGGAAATCATTTAGCCCTCTATTTACTACAAAAAGAAATGATTAGACTAATCTCTAATGGTCTTTCTGATGCTCACTTTATTCTTTCCACATCACAGCACACTTTGCTCTTGTGTCCTGTTCTTTAAGTACTTTCCGGTTTCCATTCCTTATATGATAACTATTTTTCGGCTGGTGCTTGCTAAAGGAAATGAGAAATCATTGACAGCCTATAATGGACAGTAAGACTTCTGGAATTTCCAAAAGAATGGGTGGCCTCTTGAGACTTGAGAATGATCTCTCTCCCTATGAGTCTAGCCCTTAGCATCTATTGGGTCCTCTATTATATGATACAGTTTGCTTATGTAATTATCTTCTTCATTTTTACCTAATTTACCTTCTCCTTGAAGTGAGGTCATTCGCAAGTGAATCCCATTCACAAGTGAATCCTTAGCACAATGAATGACACATGGCAGGTGCTTAATGCATAATAGTTGATAAGTGAATGAATGAAAATGTCAGATGTAGACTTGGAAGCTGCTTCCCACAGTTCCCTCCACACATAAAGCATTCCTATTTCCCTGACTCACTGTGTACTCTCAAGTGCCTGAAATACATGACACTGTGGTCTGTGAGAGGCTGTTTGTGGGACAAGAACACAGTATTAAATAACACTGAATCACAGAGTAAGAAAATTCCTTCCATTCAGGTTTTCTTTCCATCCCTCTGATTATTTCCAGGAGAAAAAATAGTTTGGAAATAGTAGGTCTTTAACACCTGCCGAACAGTTGCTAATTTTCCTTTACCACGAAGAGTGGATCAAGCTTCAGGCTCAGAGCTTCCCACTGCAATACTATCTAGATGAAATTTATTATCTTTATTTCACTGTATTTATTTTCATAGTTACATTCTATTTATGGATTACCTACCAGTTTTTCATTGAAAGTAGCAATATAAAGTTTTCTTTAAAATATTTTAAAGATTATTTTTTTGATGAGGACCATTTTTAAAGTTTTATCGAATCTGTTACAACACTACTTCTGCTCTACGTTTTGGTTTTTTGGCTGCAAGGCATGTGGGATTTTAGCTCCCCGACCAGGGATCGAACCTGCACCCCCTGCATTGGAAGGCGAAGTCCCAACCACTGGACCACCAGGGGAAGTCCCTTTAAAATATTTTAAAGCAATAAATAGAAGTTGATTTAAAGAAAATATTAGTTGGTACACAGATACAGGCAGAAATCTTGAGGGTGGCATACAAATGATTGGGACTTGGGAAACTAGATTACTTCATCATTCTTTTCTTTATTTTAAAGACTGTAATTAAAACGATTTTCTCTCTGACTGTGTGTCTCTAGAAGTCATTGCAGTGAAGAATTACCTACTGAAGGCTTAAATCGAGTGGAAACTATTTCTAGTTTAATGAGCTGAATTATTCTTATCCTGTCTGAACCATATGGCTGTGTATTATATTGTTTTTCCATATTGTTTAAATTTAACTGATTCCAATATTGTTTACGTCTATAAACTGAAGAATCAGCATCTCAGAGGAATGTGAGCAACCCGATGGAAGTGACTGGATGAACCAGCTTTGTATTCCCCATCCTTAGTGCTGCGTCCTGCCCATTTAATGTATTCACATATTTGTCAAGTGAATGAATGGGTGGATGGTTATAGTGAATGGAGCTGCAGGGATGTCTTTGGTTGATATCTCTTATAGTCAAGCAACGTGTTGTCCTCAAGAAGGGACTTTGAAGATTTTGTAGTAACATGATAGAGAGGAAAGACATAAATCTTTACAAATCCAAATTTGAATTTCAGTTCTGCCACTAATAACTTATACAACCAAGAAGAAATTATTTTAGCTTCTGAGAATCACTTCTCACCTCACCTGTGGAGTTGCTGTAAATCTTAAACATGATTGAAATATTTGTAAAATATGTCAAGTAGGGGGTTTTGGTTACAAACCACAGACATTGAGGATGGCTAAATTAAGCAAAAAAGAAATTCATTGGAAGGATATGGCGAAGGTCACAGAGTTGAAGAGAAAGCTAAAGAACCAGGCTTTGGGGCTTCCCTGGTGGCGCAGTGGTTGAGAATCTGCCTGCTAATGCAGGGGACACGGGTTCGAGCCCTGGTCTGGGAAGATCCCACATGCCACGGAGCAGCTGGGCCCGTGAGCCACAATTGCTGAGCCTGCGCGTCTGGAGCCTGTGCCCCGCGACGGGAGGGGCCGCGATAGAGAAAGGCCCGCGCACCGCGATGAAGAGCGGTCCCCGCACCGCGATGAAGAGTGGCCCCCGCTTGCCGCAACTGGAGAAAGCCCTCGCACAAACCGAAGACCCAACACAGCCAAAAATAAATAAATAAATAAATAAATAAATAAGAAAAATCCTTTAAAAAAAAAAAAAAAAAGCTATATAAAAGAACCAGGCTTTGTCAGACCTGACCCAAGGTAGCTTGAGGGATCAAGGTAGCCTGAGCTAAGGGATAAAGTCCCTTGAATGCTATATTCTCATTTTTATAAGAACTTCATTTTTTATTTCAAATTTTTAAAAAAAAGTAATACCTCTCTAGGCAGAAAATTCTAAGGCAGTTATCAGTACTGATAAATAAAGTGACTGTTCTAGTCCCTTGAGAATAGGATAAGCAGGAAACACCTGAGTTCTTGTTTTATTTCAGCCATTTCCCTCAAAGCTTAGTAAAATTGTTCAACATTTCTTCTTCTCTTTCCTGATCTCTCACTGATCAATTTTAGTGTTTACAGAATTCAGTAGCTCTGAAAACGTGAAGAAAATATGAAAGAGGAATAGGTTCTCAGTCTGTCACTAGAAATGATACTGTTAGCCTAGGACGGGAACTTAAGGGTTTCATTCACTTTTATCAAATCTCCCACCTTTTTCTTTAGTGGTCTCTCCCCACATTTGAGAGTCATACAGCCAAAGACTACCATACCAATCCAAAGGAAAATTGCAAGTCTTTTGTTTTTTAACAGTGCAATACAGAGGTGTAACAAGTTAGGGGAAGGTGGTGAAAGTGGTCCAGTCCTTCAGGGAGGAGTATTTTATCACTGACATTGTTTAGAATCACCAGCACATGGTGATGATAAAAAGCAGAACAGCTTTGAGTTGTCATTATTATTGCCTTAAATTCTCCACGGACATTATTACCTGCACCCAGGGCAGACAAGTCCCACCGCCCCACCTCACTGGCAGGCCATTCATGCAATGCAATTTATTTGAACCTAAAACTGTTTGTTTCTCTTTGGAGAAAGAAGGAAGGGAGAATGGGACAGGTTTTAGCTGGCTCAGTATGGATCATAAGGAAAAATAGAGCTGAAACAGGCAAAAATGAAGCAGGTTCATTTATAAAAAGAGTTTCCTTCAGTAACCATAGATCTGTTTGACTTAGCAGGTTAATGATGTAGGACAGATCTAAAAGAACATCTGGTACATCCATGCATGTGTGGGTTCGCAGAATACTTGCTAAGCTAGGTTGGTTGGTTGGTCGGTTGGTTGGTTTTAAGCAACCTGGAAAGGCAATATCTCTAGTCTCAGAAAATCTGAGTATATTTTCAGGAGGAAAAATGAGGAACTGTTTTAAATGAAAGGGGGTAGAGAGAGATTAAGAAACTTAATGCTAGAAGAACATTTTCCTATTCCCTGTAATATGATTTCTGAAAACAAATTGCCTTTTCCTTTTTCTAAGGCTAATCAAGAAAAAACAAAAGACTTTTCTGTACTATATTTAAAACAAATATTTAAGCAGGCTGCAAAAAAATCCTTCTTCTGGCTCTGGCCTAGGGATTTTCATTTCATGCATTATTCAGTACTGCTTGCTCTGGATGCAGCACAATTTGTAGCAGTTTTCTCTACTGCACTCATTAGCACCAAATATTTACACTTTGTGGGAACGGATAGATAGATAGATAGATAGATAGTTTTGTTTCCTAGTAAATTTTTTTATCGAAGTGTGGTTGATTTACAGTGTTGTATTAATTTCTGCTGTACAGCAAAGTGATTCATTTATACATATATACATTCTTTTTTATACTCTTTTCCATTATGGTTTATCATAGGATATTGAATATAGTTCCCTGTGCTATCCAGCAGGACCTGGCTGTTTATCCATTCTGTATATAATAGCTCACATCTGCTGACCCCAGCCTCCCACTTCACCCCTCCCCCTAGTAAATTTTGAAAGTGACTGAAAGATATTTATATTTATTTATTTTATGTATTCTTTTAAAGATACATAAAATACAGTAAGATACTTTAAATTTTTTAAAGGGCAAAAGGAGGACAATCTTTTTATCCATTTTCCCAATGACTAATGATGTTGAGATTATTTTCAGGTGTTTATTGGTCATTTATACATCACTTTAGAGAAATGTCGATTCAGGTCCTTTGGCCATTTTTTAATTGGGTTTTTTGTCTTTTGTGTTGCATTGTATGAGTTCTTATATATTCTGGATCTGAGACCCTTATCAGATAAATTATTTGAAAATATTTTCTCCAGTTCTGTGGGTTTTCTTTTTTACTTTCTTGATAGTGTGCTTTGATGCCAAATTTTTTATTTTTATGCAGTTCAATTTATCTATTTTTTCTCTTGTTACATATGCCTTGGTATGATATTTAAGAAACCATTGCCTAATTTCAGATCAGGAAGATTTATACCTCTGTTTTGTTCTAAGCATTTTACAGTTTTAGTTCTTACATTGGGGTCTTTGATTCATTTGGAATTAATTTTTGTATATTATGTGAGGTAGAGGTCTAAATTCATTCTTCTGCATTTGGATATACACTTGTCCTTAGGACCATTTGTTTAAAAGATTTTTTTTTGGCCGCACCATGCGACTTGTGGCATCTTAGTTCCCTGACCAGGGATTGAGCCCGGGGCCACGGCAGTGAAAGCACCGAGTCCTAACCACTGGACTGCCAGGGAACTCCCTTTTTTATTGAATAGATTTTTTTTTTTAAGATAATTTTTTCTTTATTTAATGGTTTTGGCACTGTTGTCAAAAATCAGTTGACTGGAGATGTAGATGTTTATTTCTGGATGATCAGTCTTATTCTGTTGTTCTATATGTCTACCATTATGCTAGTACCACACTGTTTTGTTAAATTGGCTTGAACCTGTAGATCAGTTTAGGGAATAATGCCGTCTTAGCAATATTAAGTCTTTCAATCCATGAACACAGAATGTCTTTCCATTTCTTTAGATCTTTTAAAATTTCTTTCAGTGATGTTGTAGAGATTTCAGCATACACATCTTTTACCTCCTTGGTTAAATTTACCCCTAGGTATTTTTTTGATGCTATAGTAAATGGAGCTGTTTAGTCAATTTCATTTTCAGATAGCTCATCACGAGTATATAAAAATAAAGCTGATTTTTTAATGTTGAACTTGTATCTTACAACTTCACTGAATGTGGTTTTTAGCTCAGATTGTGTGTGTGTGTGTGTGTGTGTTCTTTAGGGTTTTCCATATATAAGATCATGTCATCTACTAACAGACAGTTTTACTTCTCCCATTCCAATATGGATGCATTTTATTTCTTTTTCTTGACCAATTGCTCTGGCTAGAACTTTTGGTACAATGATGGATAGAAGTGGTGAGAGCAGACATTCTTTCCTTGTTTCTGATATCAGAAGAGATAATACCCAAGTTCCTTCTAGCTCTATATTTGACTTGCAATAGTCCTGTAACCCTTCCTTCTTCCTGTATTTTTTCATCATTATGCCTTATTCTGTCTACTTACAATCAGGTCAAAAGAAAGGAAGATTAGTATGAGATATGAGAGCACAAGCAGGTCACTGCAATGGACAAAAATACCTATATTTGGAAGGCTGAGTTGTGAGTTTTCCTTCTTATAATAGCAATAACTTAAAATAGTCACAACAGTTTACTGAACTTCACGTCTGATAAATGTTAACAATCTATTTCTGCCTAGGTGATGCTGATCCTTTTTAATATATACCCAACATCTACCCAGTGACCAAGAAGCAGCTTTAGGTTACTTCTGAAAATGAAATTTTGAGAAATTGTTGAAAAACTCAATAAACATGAGGGCTTGTGACCATTTAAAGCAAACTGAGAGGGAGTGACTTCAGCCCTTTTTGTGTTGTTCACTCTTAAGGCTCTTTTGTCAAGACTTGAGTGGCTTTATATTTATAAAAGAAAATAATCACCTCCTACTTTTCATCAGAAGCATTTATTCTCTGGAGTTTCTAAGAAAGTAGTAAAATGGATAGAAATTCAAGTCTAATGGAGAACTTCAAGACTTTAGGATTATTCCGATTAAATTAATCGAACAGAAGACTAGATGGCTTGAGGATATATATGTTCATTCCCGTTTAGTACACAAAAAAGATGCTGCTAAATCACAAACAGATGCAGATGTTCTGAAAATGGAAAACTTTCTGTTACTAGAGGCTTTAAATTTTGGTGTCAGCATAACAAAAACTCAAAAATTTATCTGACAGTTTAGAGCAGTCAGCCCATTAGAAGGACACCTACACCAGTCTTAAGCCTTTTGGGGAAAAAAGCTCTCAAACTATAGCCTTCGTCCGAATTTACCTAACGGATTTGTTAAAATACAGATTTCTGGGCCCTAATCCCCAGAATTTCTGACATAGTAGTAGGTATGGATGGGACCCAAGAATTTGCATTTCTAACAAGTTTCCAGATGGTGTTGATGCTAGTGGTTTGGGAACCACTAGCCCAGAGCAAGTGGCATCTCAAATGAGCCATGAAGAAATATGCAGAAGTAGCTAAATTAGGTGTTTGTATTGATGGAGGGAGGGGCAGTGCAGGAAGCTGAGGGCAAAGGTTCAGATAGAGGACTCTTGCATATAGTCCACAGGGACCCGCAGCACCCTAGGAAGGGAAGAATAGTGAGAGATGAGCATGCTGAAGCAAGGAGGAACCAATTTTTCAAGGCGTTTTACCATCGTAAGGTAGCTAGGATTTGGGTGGAGAGCCGCAGAAGGACTCTAAACAGGAGAGAAATGTGATTAGAGTGCAGTTTAAGAAGATCATTGTGGCTTCAGCGTACAGTGTGGACTGAAGGTCGGCAAGACCAATAAAGAGACTGGTTAGGAAATTACTGAAGACAGAGGTTGATGACCAGGAGCTGTATAGTGGCAGTGAAAATGGAGAAAAATAGAAGGACTTGAAAGATATTTAAGAGGTAGAAATTAAGTTCTTAATCATGCATTTGGTGTCCGGAATGTAAATGAGAGAGAAGTATCAAAGTTCATTCCTAGGTTTCTGCTTTGAGCAATTAACTGGTACTGGTCATTGAGACAGGTAACACAGTGGGTTAGAGGAGAGAGGAGTGGAGAGAGTGATGATTTTATTTGGGGAACCTGTTGATGTCCAGTAGGTCACTGAGTATACAGATCTTGAGCTCAGGAGAGTGATCTAAACCAAAGTTACAGATTTGGGACTCACCAGCATGTACATAATTGAAGCAGGATTGTGGATGGAATTTCCCAGTATAATCTGTAGAGCAAGAAGAGAAGGTGACTAAGTTTAGGAGATCCTTGAGGAACACTGTTATTTAAGGGGAAGACTGAGGCAGAGAACTCTGTGACAGAGACTGAAAAGCTGCTGACAGAGGAGTAGGCAGAGAATCAAGAGAACGTGACATAATGGAAGCCAAGTGCCTCCGCCACGCCAAAAGCTGGAGAGAGATCAAGTTAAATAAGGAGTAACAGTATCAATTAGATATTTGAAGCAGATAATCGATAACCTAAGTACAAGTCCTTACAGTGGAGTTTTATGAGCTCAAACTAGAAATGTGGAACGTGGAAAAGTAGAGGCAGACATATAGTGACAGTTAATTCCTGGGTTTCCCCCTTTTTTTTTTTATCATTTCAACATGATTTCTATGAATTTATCTACTATTAATAATGAGAACTGAATATATGCTTTAAATATACCTTTTTATATTAAATTCTGGAAATTTTTTGCAGTCCTCTTGTATACATTACTGCTTTCCTTTAGAATAGTGAAACCTTCTGAACAGATGGTAGCTTAAAAATTTATCTGTGGAAAAAATAGTAGGAAAAGTAATCGATATAAGTTTAATTATTGCATTTTTTCTACAGCTGTATTTCATATAAATGTGTGGCTAAGGATTTCATTTTTAGAACTTGGTTTCTAGGCAGTGAACCCTAGACTAACAAGAGCTCATTTTTTAAAGATATAGCAGAATTTTCTCATTTTATTTTAAGGCAATCCTAGAAAAATGCATCTTATTCCATTTTACAAAAACCAATATCCTGAAATGGTTAGATTGCTGTGCAGAGTTGTGTTATTGTATTTTCTAGTGTTTGAAAGCCAGTAAAAGCAGTAACAGGAGACTCATGGGAGCTCTGCTTTGGCTTTTCCTCTCTGGAAATGAGATTTGGGGATCTGTGACAATCTTGAGTTCTCAGATTTTACAATAAATACCCATGGGGTCATCTGGAAAGCATGAAAATTTCTGATAATTTAGAAGTTGGATTTCTTGATTAAAAGATTACCATACTGGGATCATATAGATTTCCTCTGCAAATGACAAACTCATCTGGTTAAGAAGTATTTTAAAAATTCAATATTTCCTCTCATTGAGGTTTAGAGTTTCTATGTGAAAATCTTCCAGTATCAGAAAAATAAATGATTTCCCACATATTGGCCGGAAAGAAAATATAAATCATAACTATTTTTCTCTGAAGCAATGGTTCTCAACCCAATGAAACCCTTCGCAGTAACTTGAAAAATCCCTGGGAGTCCCTGTGGGTTGAAAAAAAACTTCCCCTCTTGCCAAACATTTCCACCCACTGTCCCTCAAAGACAACTTACATTTCCCTGCTTTGTACTTTATGTGATTCCCTTCAGCTAGAATGTCTCCTTATATCTTCTCCACTTTCCTCCATTTCTACCTACTGATATCCATCAAGACCCAGACCAAGTAGCACCTATTCTATTAGGTTCCTAGACTTACTAACTACACACAACAACATATAATTATATGCTGTTTTATATGGTAGCTATTTACATACTTATTTCTAGTTAGATTGTAGGCTTCTGGAAGACAGGAATCATATCTTATGCCTTCCATGATGCCTAGTATGATACCTCGCATATGGTTGTCACTACATAAACCTTTGTTCATTATAATTACATTTCAGATATTCAAATATAGTCAAGCTAGAATTTGGAACAATTCTCTCTTTTTCTTTTGGCCCTAGCCAAAATATTGAAGACCAGAAAAATGGTTCAGAGTCCCTCTTTTGAGATCCTAATCATTCAGAATTTAGAATTCATCCAGGTACAACCAGAAACAATTATGTGCACATAGTGGCTGCAGGTTTCTCCTACAAAAAATAAGATTGGCACTGGCAAGAATATTAGTTTTCCAAGAAATTTCTCTCATTCCTAGGATAGAGTTTTTGAATCTTGATCTGCTGATTATAATAGAAGCCTTCTTAATGGATTAGTGATTGGTCAATTAATGAATAAAGTTTTTTAAAGTAGAAAGGGGTTAAAGAAGTGTATAGATACTGTAATTTAAGATACAAATAATCACTCACCAATATTTTTGAAGTAAGTCCTCTTCTTTGACTGTGGATCTAATTGTTCTCTTTGTAGCATAAATCACTGCAATGTATTATCTATTGTTCATAGTTTTGGTTCTTTAAGTAGGAGTGAGAATCTAAAGAGTTTTTGTTTGTTATTTTGAGGTAATCTGAGTGTAGACTCCTTCTGGATTTTGGTTTGTTGACCACCGCAATATATTAAAATTTTTCTTACTTTCCCCTAAGTTAACAGTTTCTTTTAGTGACTCACCTTTATGGAGTCCTTCCAAAGCATTCAAAATAGAATTTTGTACAAATGTCTCCTTTGCTTACACAGTCAATTTAGTTAAATTATATAAAATGATAACAAATACTCTTTTATCACTTATATGTGGAATCTAAAAAAATAAAACAAACGAATGTATATAACAAAACAGAAACAGACTCACAGATACAGAGAACAAACTAGTGGTTACCAGTGGAGAAAAGGAAGGGGGGAGGGTTAAGTTAGGGGCATGGGATAAGTGATACAAACTACTATGTATAAAATGGATAAGCAACAAGGATATATTGTGCAGCACAGGGAAATATAGCCATTATTTTATAATAACTTTAAATGGAGTACGATCTATAAAATATTGTATCACTATGTTGTATGCCTGAAACTAATATAATATTACAAATCAACTATCAAGAAACAAAGATGATAACAGTGGACATAATCTGGGGACAAGTACAACTGATTCTTAACAAGTAGCAATTCAGCTAGTTGGAGCAAAAGTGTTTGAGGCATACTGGAGAGAGACATTGCGTTCGCTGCCAGTACTAGCATTCAGCATGACACGGGCCATACTCAGTATGTTTCACCCAGGGAATGGAAAGTAACTGCTAATCTGGTGAACTACAGATCTTCCTTGACTTTCAGTGGAATTATGTCCAGGTAAACCCATTGTAGATTGAGAATATCGTAAAGTCGAGGATGCATTCAGTACATCTAACATCATAGCTTAGGCCAGCCTACCTTATCCGTGCTCAGAACACTTACCTTGGCCTCCACTTGGGCAAAATCATCTAACACAAAGTCTATTTTGTAATAGAGTGTTGAATATCTCATGTAATTTATTGAATACTGTACTGAAAGTGAAAAACAGAATGGTTGAATGAGTACAGCATGGTTGTAAGTGGGTCAGTTGTTTACCCTTGTGATCGTGTGGCTGCCTGGGAGCTGCAGCGTCAGGAGAGAATATCGTACCACGTATCACTAGCCCCGTAAAAGACCAAAATTCAAACTCGAGGTACAGTTTCTACTGAATGCTTATCACTTTATGCCATCATAAAATCAAAAAATCGTAAGTCGAACCATCTTAAGTTGGGGACTGTCTGTAGTTAAATGGTGAGTAAAGTGATCTTCTTTTGTACTCTTGTTTTATACTAATACCTTACTGACATTGTTCCACATAAAAATTGAGGATAAGTATTTTATTCAGAATTAAATAACTTCATGCTGTGTGTTAGGTGAAGGACAGTGGGGTTAAAGATATGCAGGGGGGAAGGATAAATAAGAATCTGCTAGGAAATAACTTTCTTTACTGGATGTGTTGTGTTAATTTGGAAGAGCTATCAAAGCCCAGCATTGAGAGAAAAAATAGTAAAATACGTCTAGGTTATTTCAGGTGTGTATGTTTCATTTCCATATTTATAATGATTTTTATGAATATTTCATTTAAAATGTTGAAAGAATCAGACAGAGGAGGAAATAGAAAAGTTGGGAAGATGAATTCATTTTTGCCTTTTGGGAATTGATTATGGATACCCTTATAGTATCATAAACCACTCATGGTAGATTATGTCAAGCCACAATATTGTGACCTAAAATATCAGAATGAGAATGGGGAGTTAAAATCAGCTAAGAATATTCTGGAGATGAAATTAAAGAAAGGATGGCTGGAAAGATCCCTATAGTAAGGTTGGATTTTGTCTTCACACCATTTTTAGAGATGGAACAGTTCTTAGATATCATGTAATCCAGTAGGTCTCAACTCTGGCTGTGCATTTGAGTCATATATACAGAAAAAAAACCCCAAATTTTAAAAATCACTGCATTTCTTATAGGTCATATCCTCTTCCTTAATGCAATAATCTTATTCAGGGGTATTTAAATACCCATCTTATTGTTTTCATACTTATTTTTGGTAATGTGACAAAATGACTATAAAGGGAGGCTATATAAAATGATTTTCAGAAAATACCTTTTATAACATTCTACTGTAAAAAAAAAATAACTGGTTTAAGGAAGTCTTTGACTTAGTATAATATTGTAAAACCCAACTACTCACTTTTAGGACTATTTTTTGATCCCTCAGAAACCCTGTTTGAGCAATGTTTGCCTATGGATCTTTCTAAGGTCCTGAGAGTTTTCCTTGAAATATTAAAACATACTCAAAAGAATTCCATCCTACACAAATCTGTTGACTCACTGACCCCTAATGCAGGATATTTGTTCTGCTATTGGAAGGTAAAGTAGAATGAAATTCAGTAAAAGTATAGGCAACACTGTTGTTTGTTTTTTATGTTAAAACTCTGCCTAAGTAGGTTTGGGTGGGTTTAAATATCACCTAGAAAAATGAGATATTTTAGAATTTTACTTTCTGGTTGTTAGGTTGCCTTCACATTTTGATGTCTTGTTTTTCCAGGGTTTTGAAGGTGTTTCTTTCACGAACAGCCCAACGGATTCCATACATGACCGGTGGACGGGTCATGAGGATGCTGGCAGTAATACTCCTGGTAGTGTTTTGGTTTCTCATTGGCTGGACTTCATCTGTTTGCCAGAATTTGGAAAGGCAGATTTCACTCATTGGCCAAGGGCAAACATCAGATCACCTCATCTTCAATATGTGCCTCGTTGAGCGCTGGGATTACATGACAGCAGTTGGTATGTGATCACTTGCTTTGTGCGATTTTGTTCTTTGCCCACTAGCATTAAAATGGACTTCGTTAGAAGCCTTGCCAAGCCCTTTCACAAACCCTAAAGGAATTTTACCTAATATGGTTTTGGTGAAACAATATTATGAAAAGATAATAATGACATGCGGAATGCAAACTTTTTCTGAGAGTTTCCATCTTTTTCAAAGGTGTGTAGCTTTGTTCAGAAAATGTAATCAAGAAGGAGAAATGCAGTCAGTAAAGGCAACTTCTTTGTACAGAGAGACTTTCTGCTTTCCGTCCTGTCAGTGTGTCCCTATTTGGCTAACAGTAGCTGTTCTCTTGACTTATTTCTTTAGCTGGGAGGAAAAAGGAAACGTACTGGTATTTTTTATATAGTTTTGGTCCTATGATATATCAGACTTGGTATCTAGAGCACTCTAGGCAAAATTTCTAATTTATCTTTCCTCTAAAGATAATTTATTGGGAATTCTCTGGAGGCCCAGTATTATACAAACACAAAGCTATGCTCCTTGGAGGTAGTAAGTTATGTGACTGAGAAACTGGAGAACTTGGAAGAATCCCATGATGTGTTGGGCCAAAAACAGATTATTTTTCTGGTAGCTCAGTTTTTTGAAAAATGAGGAAGAGAAAAATCCACAGGAATTTTTCTGTTGTTACTATTGGGCTATTTTAAACTAAGCCTCCAAAAGTACAAAAACCCTTTATTATTTTGTTGTCATTCCCCTCAGTCAACCAGGGACAAATCTTAATTTTATTTGGCAAAAATAAACCCATGAATTTATTCCCATTTTCTGTTTCCCCCATATTTGGCAATTGTTCGTTGAATGTTCACATTTACTATTTTGCTAGAAGCTAATGTGTATTTAGTTTACAATTTAAATGGAATAATATTTTTCTGGACAAGATATTTTAGGAATCTTATAGGCCTGATATCTGTAATAATAAAGCAATGTGGGTACATAAAAATCAATCATCGTTGTTTTGATCAGTATCAAAGTAGATATCAGTAGTTTCGTATCAGGAGATATCAATATCAGTATCAGAAGATAAAGCATAGAACTAAGGTAAGAAGCAATTCCGATTCTGACTTTAGTCTGGATATGAAAATTAAACAAATTGTACAGATATAAAATTTCTACTTAATAGAAACCTATAACATTATTTTACGTTCTTCAATCCAAGTCAACCAAACTAGGGAAAATCATTTTCCAATATTACTATGAAGAAAAGCCCATTAAATTTCTTTTATGTTTTACAAAGAATATAATACTGAAATTCATAATGAGGCATCATTGGGTAGGCAATGAACAAGCGGAAATGAGCCCAAGAATTTGCATTTGTAGCAGGTTCCCAGGCAATGCTGCGGCTTCTGGTCCTGAAACCGCACTTTGAGAAGCACTGCTCTGAGTCTTTCTCCATTCTAATGATTCCAACTCCAAAATCCCTGAATTTGGGGGGTGTGTGTGTGGGTATGTGTGTGTGTGTATCTCCTAAAAACAATCTATTAATAGATTGAATTTATTGATTTATCACATCACTTTCTGGTTCTCCAGATTCCTTTAACAGGTTTTTAAGACTCACAATAAATGTAACCATCCAGCATTATTTACAATGTATTTCAGCATTACCCTCTTTTCCAGTTAGGCATTTCCTTCATGCTTCACACAATTCCCAGCCACCTCCACCACTGTTCCTGTCAAAGGAAATGTTCTCTATACCTCTTTACAATATTCTAAACTTCACCATGCCTCAAAGAACTTCCCTTTTATACAGATTCCTGGGTTCAGGTCCGAGTGGTTGTCTTCCTTTATTGAACTACCATTGTACCAAGAGTCTTTACCACCTAATTTTGCTTTTTAATAATTTTTAACAATTCTCACTTATCTATGTAAACCAATAGTAAACTACCTGATGAGAGGAATAAGGCCTTTATATATTTTATATCTCCCGTAAAGTGTTCAACACCTTACTAAAGACATTATAGGTATTCAGTGGATCTTGTTTATCATATAAAATTCTTACTTATTTATAAAGAAAGTTTATGTAAAATAAATTGCAGGTTACTGTCAGGTATGTATCCCTACTTATTTCTATATAGAAATCACAGATGTGACCTTCTTTAGAGTGTAAAATACTGGAAAATAAAAGACTAATGATAGGGTGCAGAGATCAAGAGGTAAGAAGTTAAATGTTTGGTGGTGGTGTTTTTACTATCTTCCAGTCATTGTTTTTGTCCTATAAACTTCTGCAACACCTTAGTTTCAAAAATTACACTTTTCTTGCAGTAACACAATTGTCTAAACAAAAGTCAAGACACGTGATTTAACAACAGGAACAAATATTTGAAATTAGGACCATCCTGAAAACTCAGAGACATGTGGTTGCTATGAACTTTTTTTCACACTGCCCTACAGCGATTTCATTTCTTTCTCTTTCTGCATGTGGTATTAGATATTCCATATTTAACCTCTCTTAATTTAATGTTTGCTAATGTGTAACATATACCTCTTTTCAGTCCTCTTTATATATTTCTATAAGTAGCATGTTTACCATTAGATTTTTTTTATATCCAGGCTGTTATTCAAGAATAAATCCATGTATCTTCAGTCAGCCAGAAAGAAACATGTACTGAAAGCTAAATTATTCCCCGTTTCCTAAACAGAAATGTTTCTGTGCAGGGGGAAGGATGTGGAGAGGCTGGAGATAGGTTTTACCTTAAAGTTGTTGTGAAAAATCTTTGTCAAGAAGCTTAGTGTCAGAAGTCAATTTAGAAAAAAAAGGAAAAGTGATGGTTAATTTATTGATAAACATGTGTTCTGGATCACCTTTACTCGTCAGAAACAATCTGTTTTTTTAAAAAATGCAAAATAAAGAACCATTTGAAAGAGTGTGATACTAGTTTTCCCACTGAAGTAGAACTCCAGTTAGAAATATGGGTCATAAATTTAAAGAATGGGTCCTTTCTATTTTTGCTTACTGCACGGGTCTGCTCAGACCTGCCCAGGTAGGTGATTTTCCTACCACAGGTGTTTCAGAAGGAGGAATCAGGTATAGAAAACTACTTGGAAAAACCTCTCAACCTCTATGAGCCTCAGTTTCTTCTTTGAGGAAATATCTGAAAACATAGGAAATATTTCAAAACATAGAAATGGAAGAAAAATGACTTTCAGAATCCCATTATTATTTATGTCTGTTTATAATTCTCAATAATCATTGCTTGTCCTATATTAAAAAATGTGAAGTAAACTTTAATGGAAAGCAAATAATTTCTAAACATTGTGACTAGGAAAGACAGGTGAACATTGGCCAGAGTGAGAAACACTTTACAGGCCCAGTAGTCTGTTTTTTAAAAAAAAGATTTTATTTTATCTCTTGGAAAGAGAACCTCAAAATTTGGATGTTCCAGAATATTTCTAGATCAGACTAGAATTCCTGGAAAAACTTAAGCTGCCATACTTCTTTGAAAATCATCTACATCTATAATAAAGATAATACCGCAGTACTTATCCTAGTCATCTTTATATGACTCAGCACTTCTCTAAGCGTGTTTCAGTATCTTATCTGTAGCTCACTGAAGGCAAAAGGAAGGATTCTCACATCTGTTCACTCTCTTTCCTCTCCCAACCTAATAGCTAGCTATCTGTTTTTCACAACATCACCTGGATGGTTCACCCTATATCCGTAGCACCTAACAAAGTATCTGTCAGTTGTAGGCTCTCGAGAAATATTTGCTGAATGAACAAAGAAGGAGCTCAGTTTCCTTTATTGTGTAATGTTTTCTATGGTCAGGGTTAGACCAGTGTGAGGAGACACATTAAAGCTAAAAATCCAGGAGTTACACAATTGTCCCCAAATCAATTTTAACGGTAAAGTGTATGTTCAGATTGGGGAAGGTGTTTTTGAGCAAATTATGTAAACTAAAATGACAGTCCCCAGCCCTTTTATGAAATTTGACCTCTGACTTATCCAAACTATCCAGTCAAAATAAGAGCTTGGTACAAATTTGGCATGGCAAATCAGAATTATAATTTTTAAAATACTGCATAGTGCATTTACAAATATTGAAGTAGAATAAAACTGATTTGCTTTTGATAAAAAGTTTTATTATTTCACCATTCTCCTAGAGCTGTGTAAAGAATAAAGGAGTTGGGATGGGCAAACATTCCCCTAAATTAATGGAGAAAGCAAATAACTATCCCAAGTCATACTCAGTTTGAAAAAAGTTGGTAGTAGGATTATGAGATTTTTTTTCTGAATCTGTGTATGCCAGTTAGTCAATTGGTAGTCAGTTGTTCATGTTCAGGATTTTTCACAATAGCAATAAAATTTATCATGGTTAAAAAGTTAAAACTTCATTACCCCGTGAGTTTCCTAGTTGGTTGGTACAAACTGACAAATGATTGGAACTGACTTCTCATGTCTGAATTACCTTCCTAATGTCAGAAGACCACATCTTTACACCTAGATTTAGAGCTTGCGGCCAAGGTCCTCCGATGTATAGCTTCCAAGTGTGGAATACATAAATTCGATAGCAGAGGTGGTAACACAGTGGGGTTCATTCTTCTGTATACTTAGTTGTTTAGCAGTCAATTTCTGACTACATGTTCAGAACATAGACAACATATTGAACCAGCACCGGTGACCAAGGTAAGTTAGAGTAAGTGGGCAGATTCTTACCTTGCCTACGAGAAAAAGCAACAGCGCTGCAAAAAGTTGACTGCTGAGGGATGGCAACCTCAAAGACATTTAGAATTTCTGTTCCATGGCTGAATCTCTGGGTCAAACTTTAGTTCAGATCTAGGCAAGCACTGAAATGTTTTCTTGATTTCTTCCAGAAGTTAGGTGGTGATAATCTAATGTGATTAAAAATGGACATAATTCAGAATAAAGCTATTTTGCTGCCTCCCTTAGCCAGCACAAGAAGATATACAAAAAGCTCGATCCAGGCTTCTCTTTATCTTCTATTATTATCTGTATCTCTGATATGGCCTAACTCTTCTCAACTGCATTTACATGATCTAATAACTATCCCCCGACAAGGACTGTTTTATAAATTAGGATCTTCCCCCATCTCTTCCTGGTTGTGAAAAGTCCACCAGTATATGAGGTACCTCATGGTTCTGAAAACCCCTTAGAACTTGACATCCCTTGCTTTATGTTTTATTTACCAAGTTTACAAAAAGACATAGAGAGAAATCTAAGCAGTGATTAAACAGGTATGATAAGCTTGGGTTCACATATTCCATTTGGGAATTTTAAAAGATTTGGTTGCTTTCAGAGAATTCCAACATTGATTTCCTTACTGTTCAAAAGTACTCATTTATTTCCATGAAATTTCACATGGAATGTTTTCACCACAGAAAATATAATCTTTTCTCTTCTTCATTAACATGCTCTTTGTTCTCCTCTTTCCTGGTATAATATTTTAAACACAAAAAACAAGCAATGTGTTCAGTAATTTAATTAGTTGTACACCAGTGTTTAGAAGGAACTGAGAAGAATACAGTAACTCTTACTGAGTTATATAGGGAAATTCTAAAATAGCAATTGTTTCTAAGGATTAAGATACTTAATCACCCCAGAAGATTAGGCTATGTTGTGACAGGTGAAATGTGACATAAGCACCCTTTAATGAGTATTGGGGAAAATAGATTAGACTTCCTCTCCATCTGACTTAGATTAATGTTCATGATTTAGGATCATTTACATACATCTTTTTTTATTCTAATGTACCATATGCCTTAATCCGCACTGCATCATTGGTTACCATTTTTAAAATGTATTTTTAATTTTCAATCAAAGGATAAAAGCTTGACTGCATTGACAGGCTTGGGCTATGTCATGAGAAACTCACACATACTTTCTGAAGGTCTTGCTTGAGTGCTTTTAGAATGAGTCAAGTGGAGGTTATTTTCCTTTTTTGTCTATGTACTACATCTTCTGAAAAATATTTTACTTCTTTGAGGAGTATTTATTTGATGCTAAAGGGCTGAGAAAAAGGATAAATTAATGAATTTTTGTTCCTTAATTTTATCCTTACAGTGCCATTTTTCTTTCTGGAAGTGAAAGGAATTTTGTGATGGGGTCAGGACTGTCTTGGGATGGTAACCCCCACTACAGTCATTCTAAAACCACTCAAGCTAGCCCTTCAAAAGTACATGTGAGTTTCTAGTGATGTCGCCCAAGCAAAGGCAATTCTCAATGCCGTCAGTCTTCCATAAAGGATTGAAACTTTAAAATACATATTTAAAGTGGTAACAAATAACCCCAATTCCAACTCCCACCTCAAACAACACACAGGCAAGTGGCAGGGAGAGAGAAATGGAAGGGACATTCCTGGGAGACCCAGCCTGCTGCCCTGACCTTGACCTTGTGCCCTCCGAGGCCCTGATCTCATCCTGTCCCTCTCTTCTGTCTCTTCTCGCATTCATGACCTTTAATGTGTGTGCATAAGCTTGGAAGAACCTTGGGTTCACTACATTTCTGTCACCCCACCTCAAACTTTAAAGATCTTAAACACATATGCCAGAGAGAAGGGAAAGTACACTTCCTGTCCCTTCCCCAGTCCAGTGGAGCTTGTGAAAAACTTGACCCCAGGTCTAGAGCTCTGTGAAAGGGAGCAGTAAAGAAAACCCAACCTGCAGATGTACTCAGGGCAGTTCTGCCTAGAGCTCCCGGCAGCGAGTGGGTAAGAGGATAGGACAGTTAGGTCGCTGTATGAACTGTAAAGTTTGTTTGATTAACAACAGTGTTCCTTAGTATCGCCACACAGTGTCTCTGACCCAAACTTGAAATTTCAGCATTCAGAATTCTGCCCCAGTCATTTTTAAAGGAATCAAATGTAGATAATGTACAAAATGCATTCAGGACAGCACCTGGCACATTCAACAGATGTTAGCTATGAAGTCAGACGAAATAAGGGACAAAAAGTACTTTTGAGTACAACTCTTTTAACTACCACTGGCTAATTCTAATTAGTATATTAGTTGTTTAAAACACAAACAATTGTTGCTTGAAAAAATGTTTATTTTCTTCAGTAGTATAAAAATACTTCCAAGGATTTTGTCCACCTCTGCTAGTAATAAAGCAAAAGAAAGTCTCAGTCGAAGGATGTATTTTAGGGAACCCTGGTCAGGAACCGGGAGACCTGGGATCCAGGCCCTGTTCTGCTGTCTTCACGATGAGTCAGCAGGGATGGAGCTAGCTTCTCCATGGGCGTATCCTACGGCCCAGCTCTGCCCACCCCTGTGACTTGCTGCTCCCAGGAGCTGAGAAGGGAACAGACATTCTGGCCCCCGGTGTCCTAGTGGTGAAATACATTGCAACATCCATCTTCTCCATGCTTCTCAGGTGAATAAACTGACTTCACCACAACCAGGATAACTGCAACTCACCAAGCAACACTTTCACGGCCACATCCACACACTGAAAAATGTACCCGCAGACCACGTGGTCTCACAAAGTCACTTCACCCTTTAAAATTCTACCAGGACTATCATTCTCATGGTTTTCATCATTGTACGTCTCATAACTGTCTTTATTTTAACCAAAGAAAAGGCAGAAAGCCTCCAGAATATCAAGGCTTCTGTTTGCAGTCAGACCCTGGAATGATAGAATTTGAGCTGTTCTCAAGCATTATTGAAGTTGTTTGACTTAATACTTAACCATAACTTCTATGCAGCCCACCATACTATTAGAATAAAAACAGAGTAAGTTTACTTTGACCATAAATTTTCTAAGTGGATAGGATTTAGAGAAAAAGAGAAGACATTAAAAGACACACTTGGAAAATGAAACCTAAATGCTTCCTGTATGTATTTATTTGTGCCATGTAAACTAATTTTTAAACGAGCTAAGAGGCATAAAATGTTATTAAATACAAAATGCCTTTGCAACATGGCAAAGCAGGGGACCACAGCTTGAGGGACATTTGTACTTTGATGTTGTTTTTCTCTCAGCCCTTGTGGGTGCTCTAAGATCACAGATCTGGGACATCTTCAGTGGCAAAGAACTGATATTAATTCTCACTTCTTTGCTTGACCCAGGCCTTTGGAAAGATAACTTGAAATTACTTTCATTATGGCATATTAATTTTTTAAAAGCTATGGTAGTTAGCTTTTAAACTGAGTGTTATTCCTTATAGGTTAAAAATAGAATACCTCAGTTTTCTGAAAGCCCTATTTGAATCTTTAAATATGAATGCAATTCCCTTTTTAACTATACCCATGCCTCCCATCAAAATCATTTACCACCAGAAATTATTTTTTAAAGCAGAAGCACAACACATATTTCAGCTCCCATGCAATAACACTGCAAAATTTGGTAACATCTGCATATTTTCTTTACTAATTGCAGTGTTAGTCTGAAGTTAACTATATTTTTTTTCAGCCAGAGCATATTGTTTGATATTGCTAATGAAATGATTTTAATGTTCAGCTTAGCTATTAGGAGGAATCTTATTTTGTCTTATATTTTTAAATGTAATTCTCCATTGTAGCACACTAATTAACCTGATAACTACTTCTCTTTAAAAAAAAAATCTTCAGTGTAACGTTATACGAAAACACTGCAATAGGTGGCAGGGGATAGTGTTTTCATAATTCAGCTACATGTGACTCCTTCAATTACAGTATATTTTTGTACTAGCATTGTTTAATAATATTTTTTGGTTCTGAAGAACCTAAGGGCAGGGCAGGAATAAAGACGCAGATGTAGAGAATGGACTTGAGGACACGGGGAGGGGGAAGGGTAAGCTGGGACAAAGTGAGAGAGTGGCATGGACATATATACACTACCAAATGTAAAACAGATAGCTAGTGGGAAGCAGCCGCATAGCACAGGGAGATCAGCTCGGTGCTTTGTGTCCACCTAGAGGGGTGGGATAGGGAGGGTGGGAGGGAGACGCAAGAGGGAGGAGATATAGAGATATATGTATATGTAGCTAATTCACTTTGTTATAAAGCAGAAACTAACACACCATGGTAAAGCAATTATACTCCAATAAAGATGTTAAAAAAATAATAATAATATTTTTGCATTCATCATTCTTGTGTGCCAAGCACAGTACCACACACCTAGCAGTCTATCAGTAAGTAGCAATTGCCACTATTAATAATAATGCCAGTATGATCTTTAGATCGTGTATATAGATGGATCATGTATATAGATGTTAGATTGGTCTAGACATCCATCAGTGTTAGATGGAGTGGTAAGGTAACAGAAAGCCTACATCTCTAATGACGTGAAACTGATATCATTTATATTCATTCAATTCAACAGATATTTATTAAATCTTATCCATGTGTGATCAGTACTGTTGCTATCATCTATGTGGGCAAAGACAGAAAAAATAAATGAAAGACTCAATTCTTGCCCTGAAGAAGGTCATCACAGTCTGGGCTCCAGACTCCATGAACAATTTTCTCCCAATTATATATTGTGTGGCATTATTAGTCTCTGCATTGTGTAGTATAGACAGTTAAAAATTGTAAGAGATTAGAGGAAGGAAACTTCAGTGTAAGTTAGAATCATTTCAGGTGGCCTTGTGATGGAAGTGGGACCTGAATCAGACATTGAAAAATTGGTTAATGTTTAGAAATGTGGGTGAGAGGAGATTTCGTATGTGAGCAATAGCATGAACAAAGACTAAGAAGCAAGAAGAATCTTTGGAGTGTTCAGAGGACAGTGAGTCTTCCTGCGTCAGCTCAGAGTTCATGATGGGGAGCTTTGGGAGATTGTGTTGGTTGCATAACATGAGGTAATAGAGGGCAAGGAGTAAAATAATAGTGAGCTACTAAAGATTGCTAAATGAAGATGCATGCAGCTCCTCACAGAAGGCTAACCTGAGGGCCAGAGACTAGACAAGAAGTCAGAGTCTAAGAAATATACAAGCACAAAAGAATAAGGCCAAGCAATGGGACAGCTAACAGGAAGCCTGGGTGGCAAGAAAGTCTTGAAATTTTCTTGCAAGAAAGTCATCAAAGTCATGAAACTTGAAACATGTCTGCCCTAGCAGGAACCCCTGTAGTCTTCCTTTGGGAGCAGGAATTATTCCAGGGTCCTAAGTGGGTATGAGTGAATCTTCTAATGGAAATACGAATCAGTTAACCCAAATGGAGTGGCAGAGATTTGGACAAATCCTGATACGATCAAAGTGGAGCTTCAGAAAAATGAACTTGTCACTGTTACGAAGAATGAATTAATAAAGGGTGAATCCAGGTTTAGATGGGGCAGTTGATAAATAATTGTAACAAATAAGGAGTAAACTGGTAGGAGCTTAGGCAAGGATTATAATTGTGGACATTGAGAGAAGTGATACATACGAAAAGTAACTCAGGGTAGAAATGTGTCAGTGAAAGGTGGCACTGAGATTTCAAACCTGACTGAAGAGGCAATAGTAGTAGCATGGACCAAAGTATAAGCCTTAGGAAAGAAAGTTATACACGAACATGTCAGTATTTCCTGATTTTCCTTTTCCTGATCCAGTAGAGCTAGGCTGGAAAGAACATTCACAGACATGGCCAGTGGCCAACGTACAGAATAATTGGGACCTCCACTCTAATCTCATGGAGACCTTTGAGTAAGGTTTATTTCCCTTTAACTTCTGACCACATTAGGGTTTTAGAGTAACTCTTGACAGATGTGTTTACTTAAGGGATTTTCAATGAGTAGGGCACTGCTTATTGTTTAAATATGGTAGAAATATGCTGAAACTTTGGCAGGTAGAACACCTGGGCATATGGGACTGGAAATCAGTGTTTCAGTATATAAGTAGGTTACCCCTAGGTAATGCATTTGGTGAAATGTTTTCTCCAGATTAGAGCTTTCTTTTTGTTAATTAGATGTCATGTTCCCATGAGGTCATGTCACTAAGACAGATAAAATGGATGGTAACAGTTACTGCTCAGAATGAATTAAAATAACAATCAGTTTAAAAAAAAAAAGTCTAAGGAGATGTTTAACAATAAGAACCAATTATTTAACATCTGTTTTATTTATTTATCTGACATCTACTCTGTCAGAAACTCTTAAGTGCTTTATAGCCATTATTCGATTTCATTAGCAAATAATTCCATGAAATATGTACTTTTATTATCCTCATTTTCCAGGTAAGGAAACTGTGACCAGAGAGGTTAAATTGCCTCAGATTATGCAAAGTTAATTAGGGATCCAGCTAGAATTCCCCATCAGGTCTAGTGTGACTCTGAAGCCCTGTCCTTAACTGCTACACTATGCTTGTCTCTTCTGGCTTGAGCAAGCAAACAAGGTGATTGTGAATTTCACTAAGCCTTTAGCATATACCCTCCAAAGATAGGATGTCTGTCATGTGTGAAGAAATAATGGTTCAATTATAAACTATGCCACTGAATGTTTAGCAGCCGATTTTCTCACATCTCTGGCAATGGGTCTTTATGTATTGAACCAGACTCAATGCAGTAAGAACTTAAATTTCTAGGAGCTGCATATAAACACATTATAAACTTTTGTTGCCCTGAGGACTTTATTGTGACCCAGATGCTCTATGAACAGCTTAAACTTAGGTTGGCAATGTGGAAAATTATTTTACAGTTGTTTTAGGAAAAAACCAGGTATTAGCGCACACACACACACACACACACACACACAAAATCTGAGATGCCAAACACTATTTAAAATTTTTTTTTAATTAAAAAAAACCACAAAGTGTACCTGTGAAAAAATCCTCTATACACTGAATAAAAATGTAAAATAAATATATGGCATAGGTATTCATATATGAACATTTTGTAGGCATCTATTTCTATGTGTTTCTATCCTAGACACAAAATGCATGCTAAAGAGCTTAAATTTTACTTCTTTCTTCACCTATAAAACTAACAGAGAATTGTTTGTTTGTTCTTCTCACAGCTGAATTTTTATTCCTCCTATGGGGTGTTTATCTCTGCTATGCGGTGCGAACGGTCCCATCAGCTTTTCACGAGCCGCGCTATATGGCTGTTGCAGTTCACAATGAGCTCATTATCTCCGCTATATTCCATACAATTAGGCAAGTGATCTGCAGAGCCACTCAATAACTGTTTTATTTTTCTGATGTGTTGCAGTTTAATTTAAATAGCAAAATTGGATAAGATGCATAATGGAAAGATGTAGGAAGGATAGTGTTTTATAAGTTGACTAATTTCTTTGTCACAGAAATGGCAAATGAATCGTTCTGGTTTTTTTTTAAACTCTGCTGTTCTTAGTTCCTTCTGATGAGTTGTTTATTGCCTTCATTTATCTGGAAGGGTAACTCAATGTTATTGTATTTTGTTAAACCACTTATGGGGATGTCATTGGGTAAACTGTTTATGATACATAATACTGTTTGTTCTGAAGATATAAAGCAATACATGCATACATTAGAAAATAGATACAGGTAAATTGTCTATGTTTTCATTCATGTTTATTATTCTGGTTTAAATTTTCAAAATTTTAACACTCAGATAACTTATGTATGTGAAATCTGTTGAATTCAAAACCAAAAAACCACTCCAAGTTGATGACTGGATTTTTGTGTGCAGTGGGGTTCTTTCATCATTACACTGTAGCGATGACTTTCTGTGGTAAGAAAATATGGCCTGGCCCTCCGTTTCTTATTATTCCATGTATCTCCATAACCAATGAGTACAAAGGAGGAAGAGAGTGGCTTATGATAAGTGAACAAAATGAAATATGTATGACTTATCTTCTGAGAATTTTCACCTGATTCATATTTGAAGATGAAATAAAAACCTCAACAAGAACAACAACCAAAAAGGAATCCTATGGTCAGAAAAGCAACAAAAAGATGCCATTTAATTGCTCGACATATGTTAAAAGTTAGGACACACTTAAGAATGTAATTAGAAATTTTGAATATTAGTCTTGGCCCGCAATGGAAAGATAGAGATTAATAATAGGGTGAAAAGGTGTGGATCTGCGGAAGTTTTGCAGGATGTTTATCACCTCTCACTTTAGTCAGTAATCATAAAATGACATCTTGCACTTCTAGGAATAGATGATGCCAAAGAACAGTTGGGCCTCAGACATAATCTACACTTTTTAAACTCTTAAAGTAAGAGAAAGAGGTATTTATGATCTGACAACCCTGGAAACTCCATCAGAGACGGCCAGGAATCAAGGCAATTTGCCCCTTGCTTTGTCTTGCCCTCTCTCAAGAGAGAGAAAAGAGAGAAAGAGTAGAAGAGGGAGGAAAGATGAGACGCAGAATATGAAATCATAAATAAGCAAAGAAAAGGATGCTTTCTCTAGTTCCACTCAGACTAGAGCTCAAGGATATGAGCGAGGATGCCCTGGTCTGAAATGCCGTGAGCACCAGAGGGCACTTTGTCATGGTGCCAGAGCTCCAGAGCCTTCACGTTTCTCCCAACCCTTCTCCCCAAAAAAGCTGCATCATTTTTGTTGTTTGTTTTCAGAATATCAAACACACATGTTTCAAGATCTAACAAACATGCTTATCTAGAACCATTGATAAGTTAAATGTTATATTAACAAACCAACTAGAGAGTTATAAGCATGTAAGAAGGCTTATCACACATACTTCCCTGGTTGTGCAGTGGTTAAGACTCCACGCTCCCAATGTAGGGGGCCCGGGATTCGACCCCTGGTCAAGGAACTAAGATCCCGCATGCTGCACAGCGCAGCCAATAAATAAATAAATAAAACAGTGGCTATGTAAATCAGCCATACTTCAGTAAAAGATAAAAATTGAAAAAAAAGGCTTATCACAGATGAGTTTAAATGTCTTCTACTGTCAGAATGTAACTGTCATGCAGAGTTTCCCACTTGTGCCCTAAAATTAACTGTTATGTTTCTTAGAACCAAATTAATTGCCCAAGAAATTAAATCTGTTCAATACAGTTGCCAAAATTGATCTATATCTTTTCAACCTGTTCAATTTTACTCTGTTCAATTTCCATCATTTAATGTGTTTTTTCAATAGATTTTCAACTCTCAACTGGCCCAAGTCCTTTCAGAAGTAGGCAAGGTAAATGATTTTTAAATGAACTTTAAAAAAATTCTTAATAATAAGGCAACAGATGGTTATTTAAAAAAAAATCATAAAATGATAAAGAGAAAATAAACTCCCTAATCCAACCACCCAAAGATAAGCACTGTTAACATATTAGTAAATCACTGTTAGATGTTTTTATATGCGTGTATATTTGTGACACATCACATTTGATAGCTCCCTTCTAGGAATGTCACAATGAAGCTAGCATACCGAGAAGTCCTGCTGTACAGATACCTGTTTAACTTTGTTTAACCAGCATTTTCCAAATGTAATCGACCATGGAATCCCCCCAACCCTTACATCTGATAGCAGCAGCCACGCTTCAGAAAATACTGTTTTAACAGTGAACCAGGGTGATAGGAAATATGTTAAATACTTGTTGAAAATAGCTTTCTTACTTTGCTTAGGTCTTTCCTACAGAGTCCCAAACAACCCAGCCAGAAGAATCATAGAAACCATGAGCTGGGTTCACGTAGACACGAGCTCTGATTGAATGGTTCATGGTGAACCTAGTAGGTTTGGTGTTGAGCAGACATCGCATACTCTTCTTCCAGACAACTCTTTAATCCCCTATCGGTTTTGAACAGGGAGGACTTCAAATGGTAGCAGAGGGACCAGCCTTGGTATCTTTTGGTATCTTCTTAGGCAAGGCTAAGCAAACCTGAATGGGAAGCTCTACATCTCAAGTTCCAAATCTGACTTACCTTTCTGCATAGACCAGACTCGATTAAATGGTGGCACATTGGCCTCAAAGAATCATAGCCACTCTCTTTAAAGTTTAATTTGTATGGCCATAAGGGACCAGTGATGGAATTATAGTTTAACACAATAAATCTACAGAACACTGATTTTAGGGGGATGAGCCAGGAGCAAGGAAAAGGCAGTGATAATTAAAGAAACCAAGTGTGCACAATTTCTTATTTACATGTGGGCTGAATTCATATAGGCCGTGGTTCCAGCATTAATAAATTAATAAATTTAGTCAATTAATAAATAAGGATAAGAAGCAATAACATAAAAATTTAAATCAGCTGGATCCATCTTGGCAATTTTTTCCTAGAATGGAATAATATTAAATAAGGCATCCAACATCAGCAAAGATATTCTCTATCAATAGGATATATATGTTCTTCTTGTCTGCTTAAAATATAAAATTATGTATACATATACGTATGTATTCATATTTATACATGCACATATATAAATTAAAAACTATGACTACATATTATGTACAGATTTACTTTCTTTCTTACCAAATTGTCAGACTGAGCAAAAATAACCTAAAAGGGTTAAGTCTAGAAGGATAAATAATGAGAAGGCATTTCGCTCAGTCTGTTCTAACCCTTTACTTATTTTTAGTACTAAGCATAAAGCAAACCTTTGGGAAAGTGCAAGGCTTTTAAAAAGTTTGCCTTTATTCTTAACCTCAATTTTCAAATATTTCGATGCGCCTGATTTTTGGACCTATTTCTTAAGTTGAAATACTATTTTTTAAAATGAAGCTTTAATACTATTTCAAAACCCAATTGTTCTTAAGGTATTTCTAATCAAAACTGCAACCTAAAAAAATCTGGCAGTCTTAAAAGCTGATTAAGGACAATTGATGTTAGCATATCTCAAAATTATTTTTTGGAAGATTCACTGTTTTAATTCAAAATATGTGTACCCGTTCTTTTTTCCAGGTATTGTCAGGCTGGTTTGAAGTTTACTTTTACCTGTGTTGGCATTTGAGATAGGAATTCCCAGTACATAAGGATGCTTTTTGACTGTAAATCCATCTCCTTTGATGTAACTGTCTGCTCCAGTACTGGCAGGGGCCCCAGCAGATTGGGATTGTATTATTTTCAGGGGTACATTTTCTACTGCTTCTGTGCCTCAATACTCTGTCTCAGAGACTATAACTTTTTATTGAGTAAGATGATCCTATTTTAGTGCTTAAAAAAAAAAAATCTTACTTGACCCAGCACAGATTGTATGGTCAAAAGTATCCCATCCCCGAACAAAGTGAATATTCAGTCACATTCAAAGCAGGTATGAAGCCACTTTTCTCACAAAGGAGCTAGAAAAGATGTTAATCCAGAAAATCCCTATTGGTTGTCTGTGAAGTATCATGGCCATTCTGCACTTCTGTGTATAAGTCTATGTTTTTGATATCTCCAGACACAGGGGAAAAAACTCTATCTCCATTTCGATGACTCCTGAGCTTCCATTTGAGCTTGATTTTTTGGGGGGGGGGGATGGAAGTGAAAATGAGGAAGAAATATCCTTGATGGAAATTTTGTTTTAAATATTAATAATATTAATTTACTTAGTAAATTTGTCATGAATATGGTATAATGCAGAAATAAAATTAGTCTCTTCTCTTTTTAGATTCATATATGTTTATTTCATGATTACATCATAAGCATTTTCTTAGGATATGAGCTTTTCAAATTTGATGATGTATATCATTGAAACAAAATGCTAATTCTCTAATTCCAAAAGCACTAAAATCTCATATTTAGCTTTCATGGATAAACAATAGATGGGAAAACATTAAAAGAAGAATATGAGTGCAAAATGACCTTAATAAAAGCAATATCTGGTTTCTGCATAAAGATGAGTCCTTAAAACATGAGTTTTAGTTTGTACATGTACCTACTGATTTGTGAAAACATTCCAGAATTACCAGATCAGATATAAATAATGAATTTTTCCTACACATGTTACTTGAAGGGCCATCCTGGAACACAAGTTTATAAATTCCTCAATAAGATAAGATTTTAAATATTATATTTTAAATTATTTTAAAATAATTTGATGGTCTTTAAAAACTAAGATGTATTTTAAAAGATGCACTTTGTATGTCAACTATGTTTCAATTTTTAAAAACAATTTTAAAAAGATGCACGTTACAAACCATTAGTACATTCATTTTATCCATTACATTGCTTATCATTTAAACTTCTGGGATCATTCACTAAAACAGATATTTACCCATTTTTTTTTCCTTAGTTCTAATTAATATTTTTAAGAGAAGAATATTATAATCAAGAGTTATTTGGGTGTGTCTTATAACCTAAATTTGCCTGAAACAATCATTTTTTAAGCTACTCTTCTTTTGAATTCACGTGTGTTCACTGCTTTTGCTTTGCACATTCAACTTACCTACAAAATAATAATCCAAGGAAATGTTTAGCACATTATATATGTATGTGTTATCTTTCTTACTATTGATAATTTTAAGAACTAAAGAGTTCATATCTTATGCATCTAATTAGAGTTACTTAGACCCTTTTTCTTCTGTGATGAAAATATATGTCATAGAAATAACAGTATGACTTCTTTCTTGCTTGCTTTCTTTTACTAATACATTGAGGAAAAGAGTTTCCAAGTATCCTAGTGTTTTAAGTAGAGATTTTGTTGGGTTGCTAATGTGGTGAATTCTCCTTTCAGATTTGTTCTAGCCTCAAGACTTCAGTCTGATTGGATGTTGATGCTGTATTTTGCACATACTCATTTGACTGTGACAGTCACCATTGGGTTGCTTTTGATTCCAAAGGTATTCCTCCAACATTACTTTTCTCTTGCAAGATAGTTGTTTTAAATGAGCGTGGAATTGTTTCTCCTTTAAAAAATATCTGGCAATATAGGCAAAGGGAGGTGTGAAGATTTGCTTGACACACTACAATGTTTTTAAAACTCCCTCCTCAGGAATCTAGGTGTCTCTTTTCTTTGGGGATTTATTAAACATCTCACATAATTTTTAACTGCCTTAGTTTGTACAAAACCCATCATCTGTCTTAGTCCTTTTCCAAATACTTTGATATCTATTTATGTTTTAATTATTAGGGGTTCAAGGTGGCCTTTCATTGTAGCTGTAACCTCAAGCTCGTTTTTAAAGAGAATTATCCTAGTCTAAGAATCCTCTTGTTTGGATTCATATTCAGGGAAGTATTGTGTTTTAAACATTCAGAGAATTTTTATGTAAATAGAAATAATTATAATGTTGTATAAAAAGAGTCTTGCTTTACAATGATGGATTCTGACAAAGACTTATCTACACAGCATTCTGATGTGGAGGGAAACGGGCCAGGACTCAGAATACAGGGATTCTGAACTCATACCCCACCCCAAGTTAGCTGTGTAATGTAACGTTAGGCAAGACTTTTCATCTCTCTGAGTCTCAGTTTCCTCATCTATGACATGATAGCAGTGAGGCTGCTTGGAATAAAACAAAATGATATCTGAGTTTTGGAAAAAAGATACTATACAAATTATCATTATTTTCCTCTTTTACATGTAGAAAAACAAAATATTAGAACAAAATATTATGTGTAGAAAAACAAAAATTATCATTGTTTTCCCCTTTTACATGTAGGAAAACAAAATACATCTTTATCAGTGTCGTACAATGTAACGTTAGCACAGCTGAAGCCAGAACTGTGATTTCTTTCTTTCACTCTAGGCTTTCTTTACCTCACCTCTCACAATTAACCAAAACATTGAACTTCAGCCTGATTGAAAAGGCCAAACAATTGTAAACAGAGCAAAATGCCTATTTTCTTCCTTACTTGAATTATACCAAATAGCCATAATTTTCATGGATGTGTCTGTTCCTGCAATCTATCGTAACCATCTTTATACTGTACATAATATGATTACATTTTTATTAGATGGGTATATACTCAGACTATTTATTTATTCATTCAAAAAATTGCTATTGAGCTCCAGACAGAATTGAAAACATATGTTTACACAAAAATTTGTTCTTGATGTCTATTACCTTGGTAGTGATGGCATCACGGGTGTTTGCATATGTCCAAACTCATCAAATTGTACACATTTAACATGCGCAGCTCTCTGCATATCAATTATACCTCAGTAGAGCTGGCTTAAAATTTTTTTTTTTAATTTGTACATGAATGTTCATAGCAGCATTATCCATAATAGCCAAAAAGTGGAAACAACCCAAATGTCCATCAATTGATAATGTATAAACAAAATGTGGTATGCCCACAAAATGAAATATTATTCATCAATAAAAAGGAAGAAAACGCTAATACATGCTACAACTTGTACAAACCTTGAAAACCTTATGCCAAGGAAGCCAGATAAAAAAGGCCACATATTATATGATTCTATTTATGTGAAAGGTCCGGAATAGACAGCTCTAAAGAGACGGAAAGTGGGTTAGTGGTGCCATGGGCTGGGGAAAGAGGGGAATGGAAGTGACTGCTTCCTGCGTTCACGGTTTCTGTTGGGGGTGATGAAAATATTCTGGAATTAGATGGTGGTGATGATTGTGGAACCTCATGAATATACTAAAAAACACTGATTTGTATAGTTAAAAATTGAGAATTTTATGGTACGTAAATTATATTTCAATAAATAATTTACAACATTATTGAGGAGCTTTACTAAGCACTATATCCTAGAATAAGAGTAGTGAACAGATATAAATCTGTGCTCTCTTGGTACTTATATTCTGGTGGAAGAGAGGAGGAAACCGAAAAGGTAAACAAAATAAATATTTAAAATAGTATTTGAGATAGAGATAAGCATTAAGGAAAAATCATAAAGCAGGAAATGGACAATATCTGACAAACAACTGTCCCTTAAACTCATGATAATCTCTAAGACTTTGCTCAAGAAAAATAATTTCATGCTTATAAATAACCTCCAGTAGCATGTGAGATTTTGGAGGACCAGGACTCTATTTTCTTCACCTTTATGTCCTGAAGCTTATGGCACATGTGGCTCCCACAAACATAAGTAGAAGAGTGAGGGGAAGATTCATCAGTTCCTGTGCTTTCTCAGCTGGTCCCAAATACAAAAGATTCATTATTGCTTAAATACAGAACTACCATCTCACATGTTGTCTCCAATTTGTGTTCACCTGCCTAGCTGAATATTTTAACAGTAGTTGACATTAAAATATCTCTGTGTCTCTGTATCAAAGGGCAACCTGTTCTGTTTTTTTTCTTTAATTGTATTTTGTTTTTTTAAGTATCAATGTCTTTATAGACAGTGCATAATAGTATAGAGGGTAAAAGATTTGACAAGAATCACACAAATTAAGTGGAAGGACCCCTGTCACATGTATATTTTGGAAGTCTAATCTATTCCATTTGGATTACTGCTACATTTCTTATCATGAGATTAGCTACTTTTTTTTTTTTTTAACGCTAGGTCCTTGTTGGTTATCTGTTTTAAATATAGCAGTGTGTACCTGTGAATCCCAAACTCCCAATCTATCCCTCCCTCCCACCCTTCCCTCGGTAACCATAAGTTCATTCTCTAAGTCTGTGAGTCTGTTTCTGTTTTGTAAATAAGTTCATTTGTGTCATTTTTTTTAATTCCACATATAAGCGATATCATATGATATTGGTCTTTCTCTGTCTGACTTGCTTCACTTAGTGTGATAATCTCTGCATCCATCCATGTTGCTGCAAATGGCATTATTTCATTCTCTTTAATGGCTGAGTAATGTTCCATTGTATACATGTACTACATCTTCTTTATCCATTCGTCTGTCAATGGACATTTAGTTTGTTTCCATGTCTTGGCAATTGTAAACAGTGCTGCAGTGAACATGGGGGTGTATGTATCCTTTCGAACCATGTTTTTCTCTGGATATATGCCCAGGAGTGGGATTGCTATTTTTAGTTTTTTAAAACCTGTGCATTATTTGAAGAAATATTTTACCCGATGACAAGGTTGGAGAAGAGAACCCAAGTTCTCTCAATTTTCATAGGACAAACACTTGGTTTATATGCTGTGTAAAATGTGGCTGGATGCTTTTGATTCTTCCTGCTTTCCATCATTTACCCAATTCATTCTTCCTCACTTTTCCACTTGAAGAAGAGTAGAGATAGCAAGAGTACATGAAACTGAAAAATATCAAAAGACTACATGAAGATAATTAAAATATATCAAAATGCAATGAAGGAGGAACTTGAGAATAATGATGAGCTTAAGAAAAACAATCTATAATTTCAGTGAATCTTTGCATTTTAAACTTAGATACCATCCAGCGCAAGCCCTTTAGGCTAAGAGGGCACTGTGCTCCTGAGAGGTTCCATGGCCTGGTTAAGATCTCACTGACAACAGAGTTGAGGCTGGAATTCAGATCTCCTGTCCCCTGAGTTTTGAAAGTAGTGTTTTTGAAGCTCTGTGTGACAGACTGAAAGTCATATTCCTGTGATCAGTCCAATTGTGCCCATAGATGAAATACAGCCTCCTCTGTGTAAAGTGAAATGACCTGATACACACCACCTCTCAAAAAAATATCTCCCGTTCAGCTGCCAGTGGGTCTAAATTGCTACTCTTAGAGTACAGTGTACTAAGGGTGCCCTAAGAGAACATTTCTTTGGATTCTTCTACTTATTTTCATTTTCAAAATGCAAATATCATTGAAGAGGAATAATGTGAGTTAACCCTTGGAACCTGGAAAAAAGACAAGAATGGAAATAGGAGTCAAAGAGGGAACCAAGTGTTAATATTGCCTCACTAAGTGCTCTAGCATGTAAGGTGGGAAACAAAACACAAATATGACAGCAAATCTTTTGTAAAGAGTTCAGTGAATGAATTCATCTAAGCTGAAGAAATGATGTAACATTAGAACCTTTAGAAAATTATTATGCTGTGTCCTACAGTGGATTAATGTCTACAACTCATATTGAATTTCTATTGCAGTTTTCACATTCAAGCAATAACCCACGAGATGACATTGCTACAGAAGCATACGAAGATGAGTTAGACATGGGCCGATCTGGATCCTACCTGAACAGCAGTATCAATTCAGCCTGGAGTGAGCACAGCTTGGATCCAGAAGACATTCGGGTAATGCCAGTATTTCTTCTTTTCTGTTTTAGATTACACCCATTCCTACAGGCTCGCACGTGTGGGTTGATGTTCATGTGTGCTTCTTTGTGTTAGAGAGCATGTGTGTTTGTGTAAGAACTGAAGGCATCACATGCAGTTAATCCAGTTCTAAAACATAGAATCACAGTATAAGTTAGGCCACACAGGCCAGTCTTGATAGTCTTAACTGACTTATTGGACACCATGATGATGAACTGGTTGTACATGTCCCATGATGACGGTTTATGAGATCTTGCTGATGGGAAACTAGGATAGATCTGTGAGCAGAGAGTGTGAATTATTTAAAATAATCTGTGACAATATATCAGCATTTGGAGGAAGAAGACGCTTTTAGTATTCGATGGTCTGTTGGACACTAATTTAACATTAGGTGTAATTGCATCAGTGGCTACATGACGCTTCCCATATTGTTGAGGGGTATGGTTTATCAGTAGACACAGGCTGTGTTTTGTCATATGGTCCAGGCCCAGCCTGGTCCACGCAATTCACAAGTTCAAAGTGCCTGTTGCATGAAGCAAGTGCAGAATGCAGGAGTTCACGTCTTAAAGTTCAAACGCTGCGTGAAACAAGATACAGAGCAGTCAGAAGGTGAGAGTGAGGGGAAAGTTGATGAGCAGAGATGTTAGGAAGAGCTCCGTTTATTGACTTCACATTACAGTTAGTGATATTAGCCGGCCGAAACGCTAAATTCCGCACCTCTTTGAATCTGCTCTTGTTACGGCAGGACGAGCTGAAGAAACTCTACGCCCAGTTGGAAATCTATAAGAGGAAGAAGATGATCACAAATAATCCCCACCTCCAGAAAAAGCGGTGCTCGAAGAAGGGCTTAGGCCGTTCCATCATGAGGCGGATCACCGAGATCCCGGAGACGGTCAGCCGGCAGTGCTCCAAGGAGGACAAGGACGCGTTGGACCACGGCGCGGCCAAGGGCGCCGTCCCGGGCAGGAGGAACCCGCAGGAGGCTGCGGGCGGCGCCGGGAAGCCCAAGGAGGAGTCACTGCGGAACCGAGTCTTCTCGCTCAAGAAGTCGCACAGCACGTACGAGCACGTGCGGGAGCAGCCGGGCAGCCCGGGCAGCCCGCCTGCCCCGAGCCGGGAGGACGAGGAGGCGGTGGCCACGGACGACTCTGCGCTGGGGTCCCCGGCGGGAACGAACCGGCCGCGAGCCCTGCAGGACGACAGCCAGGCCGTGTCCACCGAGTCCGTGCCTCTGGTGTGTAAGTCGGCCAGCGCCCACAACCTCAGCTCGGAGAAGAAGCCCGGGCCGCCCCGCACGTCCGTGTTACAGAAGTCCCTCAGCGTCATCGCCAGTGCCAAAGAGAAGACGCTCGGATTGGCCGGGAAAACCCAGGCATCCGGCGTGGAGGAACGGGCCAAAGCCCAGAAAGCTCTGCCGAGAGAGAAAGAGACAAACAGAAAATACTCAAATTCAGATAACGCAGAGACTCAAGACTCTGCCCCCCCAAACTCCAATCATTCAGAGGAGCCAAGAAAACCTCCGAAATCTGGGATTATGAGGCAACAAAGGGCCAACCCCCCCGCTGCCAATTCCGACCTGAGCCCAGGCGCCACCCAGATGAAGGACAGCTTTGACATAGGGGAAGTGTGCCCCTGGGAGATCTACGACCTGACCCCCGGTCCTGTGCCTTCAGAATCAAAAGTTCAAAAGCACGTATCGATTGCGGCCTCTGAAATGGAGAAAACCCCAATTTTTTCCTTAAAGGAGAAATCTCATCCCAAGCCTAAGGCAGCTGAACTATGTCAGCAGTCCAATCCGAAGAGCATAGACAAAGCTGAGGTGTGCCCTTGGGAGATCCAAGGTCAGTCCCTCTTTGAAGATGAGAAGTATGTGATTTCCAAGACTCAGGTTCCCCCAGGAAGAGCTCAAGGGGAGAATGGAGGCCAGCACTCTGCAGCCAGTGTGTGTGCTGGGCAGTGTGAAGAACTGCCTCCCAAAGCTGTAGCATCAAAAGTGGAGAATGAAAACCTCAACCAACTAGGAGACCAGGAGAAAAAGACATCTTCCTCTGAGCAAAACGTGCCTGACTCATATAACTCAAGTAATAACTTTCAGCAATCCTTAACATCACGAGCTGAGGTGTGTCCCTGGGAGTTTGAGACCCCAGATCAACCAAATGCTGAAAGAAGTGTAGCTTTCCCTGCCTCTTCTGCTTTAAGTGCAAATAAGATAGCAGGGCCTCGGAAATAAGAGGTCTGGGATACTTTTAAAGTGTAGCATCCCCAGAAAGAAAAGGAGAAGGAAGAAACGCTGAATTCGCTATAAGACGGAAGATACAGGATCACAAATTCCCAAGGAGTGTTGGTCAATCAAGGGAAATGTGAAAGGCAGGGGTGGAAGAAAACGTAGGAGGCCAGGGCGACGACGTAATGGAGAAGTTAGACTGGCCAGGAAAGTCTTGCCCCAGGGAACACTGGGAAAATCCTTACACTTTAGCATATGTTTGGGAGAAGTAGCCCTCAATGTCTGCCCCTGATCAATACTTATCCTTGGGACTTTGAAGATCCCAAGCAAGGCAAACCAGAAGACACAGAAGAGGGACGAGATTTTGCAAAGGAGAGGAAGGTATTGACGTATGTGACCGAAATTCTAAGTAGCTGACTAAAAAGAACTTACTTTACCTATTTAACCTTGATAGCACTGCTAACTTAATGCATCCAAAAATACCTTTTATATTAATGATTGCTTTCATTTTCTTATAAATGTCTGTTTCAGTACATTGTTGTGTCTCATTCCAGCATTCCAGATTGTATAATTTTTGCAAATAACTTTGATATTATGTGACACAACACATTTATGCAATCTGCAGCTACTCAATTGTTATTGCAACTTCCAGAATACCTGCTATCTATCAACTTTAGTTGATTCTTGAAGTACAGTACGCTTTCTCTGGCTTGGGAAGCCATAACTGTTATGATAAAACCTTTTAGTTTTGGCTGTGGTTTATATATTGTGAATTTGGATTTGACTCTATTATTTCACATCATGGTTTGTTATACTGTCTTAATCAGGGTTTTTTATACAAGTTGAGTTTCTTGTTTTGCACTTCCTGTTAGGACTCAGAAGCTTTATTAATATTGGAGATCAAGTGGTCCTACTTAGTCATACATCTCATTAAGGACAACTTATCTATTGTTTGTTCAAAGTCAGGGATAGATAATGCCTTCATTCCAATTAATTGTCCCTTTTAACTCTTTCAGTATTTCATACTTAGCAGCATTTCATAAGGAAGGAAGAAGCTAAGAGTGAGAAAAAAATACTGTGCGTTATTATTACCATTGGCAAGGGAAGACTCTGGGAATGACAAGAGAATTAGAGTACTGCAGAGCCAGGGGATTTGCCTTTAAAACAAAGACAGAAAGGGAGCTCCCAATAGCACTTTCAAGGGATTATATTTTTAAAGAGAAAAGTTATTATAGCATCAAGATCATTATATGGATATATTTTTATTATGTATACTAAATATATAATATTTTACATTACCTTAAACTACTTATTCTCATAAACTCTTATTCATTGCTTCAGGCAAGGGTAGAACTTGCTGGGCTTGAATCCCAAAGAGGTTTATAACCAGAGTTACTCAAAGCCTATGAGGCAGTGTGGGCTCTTCATTCTTCCAAGCCCTGGAAAACTTCCAAGTCCTGCAAATGGCCTAGGTGAGCTACCAGGCTCAAAATTCCAAATATAGGGGTTATTTGCAAGGCACAGCAGCCCCCAAAGCATGTTTTATAAAACGTATCGCATTCCACACTGATCACCTGGCATGGCAATCCGAAGCTGCTGATTTAGCCCTACTGATGTGATCATGCAAAGAGATTCCATTGCAAAACTCAGTCTCATTTTATTTTAAGATGAATCACTTAAAAATAGAACCAAGACTTCCTTTCTCTCACGCTAAACGCTGAAGTATCATGGCTTGTTCGGCCAGGACATTAATAGCCTAAATAACTGTTTCTCATTTTCTGAGCAGCAAGGAGAACATGCTAGGAGGGTAGAAGTTGAGAAAAGGGAATCAGAAGGTGGATACGGGGCTGTTCTTAGGAATATTACTCTCAATGGAAGATAAAAACTGGGAATTCTCCTATTCATCATCAAAATTTTCCCAGTGATTTGTATTCAGGAGTAACATGCATTTCACCATTTTGCAAAGCTGTGCATAAATCTCCTCACCCACTTGCTTGCTTCGTGCATTACTCAGGATGGTGGGGTAGGTTTGAAGAGATGTAGAAATTCTATTTGTTTTTGCTTTCTTCATTTACTTCCTTCTCCGCTTCCTTTTCAGTCAAAGCCTATCTATCTACTTAGTGACCTTGGACTACAACTTTAAGGTATAAAGTTGTGAATTTGGTTTGGAGTGTCCAGACCCACCTACTTGTTTCATTTACATCCGAGACCTGTTAGTTAGTACTTTACTGACTTTTTCAGAAATAAGCAGTCAGGCATCAGCGACTTTTTATCGCACTTCAGGATGACCCTGCTAGAGATGGGGCCTAAAGAAGACTTGCCTGTTTCTACCTTAGTACAGCCCATAGATTCTCTTCCACCAGCATATATCAGCAAGAGCGCCTGGGGTCTTTCCTAGACTTTCATCGCCATTATTTATCACCAAGAGAAGTTTAAATCTGCAATCCTTGAGGTTGTTTTCCCAGACTGGTAACAATAAGCAAGTGAGGAAACACTATGAAGTTCACAGACATTCGCTAGGTTGTCCTTCTCAGTGCATGTGCAGGCTGCATTCTGTCCTTGTTTTTAAGCCAGGGTTTATAAATAAGTAGATTTATACCAATCTTAATAGAACTGTATATTTTATGCAAGAGTTAAACGCTTTACGACATGAATTATAACCCAACCCATTGTAAACTTTGGTGGCCATATGGATTTGAAACTCGACAGTTCTCTTGTATTTGCTTCCTAGGTTTCTGCATGCAAGTGATGACAGGTAGGACTGAAAAAAACACTGCCTTTTGACTTCTAGCATTTAGCAACCGAGAGATGTAGAGTCAATAAAGCTGTCAGTCTCTTCACTTAATCTGTGGTTCTTCTGAAACTATTATCTGAAACCTACAGCATCCCACCATAAACTATTTGGTAAATTTATGTCGTGACGTGTTGCAGCATGTAAATACTTATAACTTCTCTGCAATAAAACATATTTATATGAAAGTAATTTGGGGCGATTTGTGTGTTCATCTATCAAAAGTTGAATTCATTTCACCTAACCAACTTTAGGAGGAATCCCATATATCTTTGGTTTTGGTACACTTATGCGCACACATCCCCACGTTGACTATATACAGGAATGTGTGAGTAGTCAAATGTGGCCTCAAACATGCAGGTGATCATTCGGAGCCAGTGAAACCTGTTAGGACTAGTGGTTTTGATTTAAGGATGCTCTAGCCAAATGGGAACTAGTTCAGCTACCTTTTAAATTTTTATTTATTTATTTATTTACTTATTTATTGGCTGCGCCACGTGGCTTGTAGGTTCTTAGTTCCCCGACCAGGGATCATACAAGTGCCCCCTGCAGTGAGTTCCTCAGCTACCTTTTTTAAAATTGAAGGTAGTTGACTTACAATGTTGTGTTAGTTTCTGGTGTACAGCAAAGTGATTCAGATATATATATATATATTCTTTTCCATTATCATTTATTAAAGGATATTGAATATAGTTCCCTGTTCAGCTACCGTTTTAAATTTACTCAACAAACATACCAGGCAATCTGCTAAGCAATGATGATGATTTTCAGATGAAGAAGGTGCTCCAGTAGCACTCAGACCCATAAGAGTATCCGGTCCCTGCTATGGTATTACACAGGAGAGCGTGACTAAGTCTCAGAGCCAGGACTGGCTTAATAGGGAGGGCACATTCACCAGGCTGAAATTCTGCAAAGCCATCAGGTATGAAAGGGAAAGAATGTAAGACCAGAAAGGTAATTGTGCACAGCATTGCATGTCTTGCTTCAGATAACTACAGTGTATCCTTTAGTACTGGGAGCTATCAAAAAGCTTTAAATAGGGGCATAATCAAGTCACATTTTAGAAGGAAATGATTTGTTCCCCGAATGATGGAGAGCAGCCCAGAAATGGCCTGAAGTGGGAGGAGACTAGAGGCAGCTAGATCAGTTAGAAGACTAGTATGAGAGTCGGGGTAAGGGAAAGTGAGGGCCTAAGGAGGAGAGGAAAAAAACATTGGTTGTTTTTTATCAAAATAGCATCTTCCAATGGGTTTCCTGTTATGTTATACTCCTAGGAAGCCAGAAAAATCAGAGTAATTAGGTAACTATGTCAAATATAAATGTTCCTTCTAAGTTTGTTAACATTTTGGATAATTTCAAAAGTTTTCAAAGCTCTCTCTGAAGGTCAGTGGACCTCAATATCCTCTACCCACCTTGATACTGAACTGGGCTGGGAAAGGAGCAAAGGGCTTGCCTGGATGGGGACCTAAATTCCTGGCTGGAAGTGGCAGCTCTGAAGCAGTTCCGGAAAGAAGCAGGTGTGGCAGGAGGTCAGAGGAGGGAGCTGGATCTACCCTCTTCCTGCATCACCTTTCCTTTAAATGGTTCCTGCAATGGCCCTTTCCCAACTCTTCACACCGTTGTGTATTGCATATTTGCATATTCTGTATTCTCTCGGTACTTACACGTGGAATCAGTGGTTTCAGGTCTTTGAATGATCCTAAAGAGCTGAGACAAAAGCCTTTGGGGATTAACAAGCCATGGAAATCAAGTCTACTTATGTGATAAGGAACATAGAGCCTTTTCAGTGTTTGTTGGAATTGCTTGGTTGATGGCTGTATTATTTTTCATATATTTATGCACAGTGATAGTCTTGTTTCTTTGTTCTACATTTAGAACCTTTCTGTTAAAAAAAAATACCTAAGAGGACTATTCCTATCAGAGATTGACTTTATCACTCCAAAAAGTAATCATGTCAATCTCTTGTTCTAAAGCAATGCAAGTTAGTTAAGATTTTCATTATTATTTCAGCATATTCTGTCCTTTTCCCCCTGAATAGTTATGAGGACAGAAATAATGTCTTTCTAATTTTGGTTATTTTCTCTTTAAACATTTGTTTCTGGGAAAGTACAAGGGCAAACTCGGAGCACATTGTATGCTTTAATTCAGTGTTAACTGGTCAGAAGGCAGACAATGGAAAGTCTGAATTGGTTTTTAATTTCCCTTTCTCTGCGATGTGAATGTAATACTTTGCCAGAAATAAAACTGTCTGATCAAATGAAAATGGAAAATGAGAGATAAATATGGGAAAAGTCTTTGTTGCACAACAGTCACATTCCTAGAAAGAAAAATAAGTATGCAAATAGCAGGTCATGACAATTCTTATAGAACATACTTCCATTTCAGTTCAAACAGCAATAGAAAAGACGGCAAATGCCCTCTTCAAGATTTTAAGCCCAGTTTTTCCCCTAGCATACCATGGGATCTTATTCCTCCGTGCCCTTTGTGTTGCTGTTTGGTCCATCTGAAATTCTCACCCTCCTTCTTCTCTGTGTCAGCATCTTATGTGTGCTCCAATACTAGTATGATCATATAATTTATTGTCCAAAGAAAACCTTTGAGAGTGAAAGTGCAGTGCTAATGATGAATAATTATGCTTGGAAAACAGGGTAAACTGGGACTATCCCAAGCAACCTGGGATGTTTGTTTGTTTAGCCTATTCAAGGAGCAGCACAAATGCCCTGCTCCTTCCATGAAGCATTTCCTAATGCCACAAATCAGAATGACTTTCTCCTTCCTCTGTGCTTGCCTTAGGAATTTGCTTAAGTCTATGACTGCACTGACTCACAATTTAGTTAGTTACATAGTCCTCTGTATCATCTGCTAAAATAAGAGTTCCTGGGGGCAAGAAATTTATTTTGTTCACCTCTATATCCCCAATTTCTAGCCGTGTGCTTTGCTCCGAGTTCAATAAATATTTGCCGAATTGAAATGTTTGATTACTAATCATTGTCTAAAATACACTTGAAGAGAAAGAGAAACTCAGGAGTTGGATGAAGACTTGCTGGAGAATTTCTAAAATGTTCAGTACTAACCGGTCTTCCATCCACATCCTGGCAGTGTCTGGAAACTTCAGATTATGACTGAACCGCAGTAACTCTCCAGCATTACAAGGTAAGAATTGATTTGTCACCCTAAGGAGGGAGAAGCTGAAGGTTTGGGACATGGCCCAGTTTGTTAGAGCTCTAAAAAATATTTCCATATGTCATAAAAAGTAAGAAATGTTTAATTTGACTGTAGGAACTTACTTTTAGTTATTTGAACTCTTTGGAAAATAAAGCTTGGTGGGATCTAAATAAAATATCCACATAAAAATAAATACTGATGCTAGACTTTCAGATGTTTCTGAGAAATGAGGGTGTTTGAACAAACTGAATGTTTTACTGGCTTTAGAATTTCTTATCCATATATTTCATGTTATGTAGAAGTAGTCATGATACGCATGCATATAACTATAAAGTTTCCATATGTGAACAGAAATATAAAAGTTGTTTGTGGATTGGTTCAAATCCTCTTGAGATGAATTTGTAAGTGTTAAAACCTACTCAAGGTATTAATATTTTGGTAGAAATTTGCAGCCTTGTTTATCCACCTTGTGTGTGAGACTCCTTTTAAACTTCCTCCAAATGAATGGGTCTGGTCCATTAAAAGCTGAAAACATTCTGTTCCCTTTGGCTAATGCTTGACCTTTTTGGAGCATCTTAAGTATCAATGATATGAAAATAACCTGACATTTACATAGCACCTCTCTCCTCAGCTTAGAGAGCTCATTGTTATGGGAATTCTCTCTGGCATCTTACTCATCAGTGTGTCCTCCTAAAGGCGCATCCCCGTCTAAGACCTAATCTGATTTATTCCCATTTTTTTAGTTTATTAAGAGAGTATATGCTTGTTTCCAGATTCACTTAACATAACACAATTCTAGTAATCCAGTTGTTTCATTTGTATCCCAAACATAAATAGAAGTAAATTATTCCATATCTATTACCATTTAGCAGCTACATTTTTCCTCAGGAACAGCCCCAAAGCTGGAAGTGAATCAGTGCTTGACGGTGACTGGTGGCCAAAATGGCCAGGAAATGCTGAAAACACTAAAAGTACAGGAGACCCAGTGCGGAAGAAGAGGCTTGATGTACCTAGAAGAGGGTGTTGAAAACCAGTGCCAGTAGTATTAAACTGAGAAGTATCAGAAAAGGGACAAAAAAGGGGGAAATAGGAGGCATCCAGGAAGAAATGAAAACAATTAATAGAAACAGCTGAAACTGTGGATGGTGCAGATCACAGCAGAGGGGAATAGTTACGGGGTCAGGAAAATGCAAACCGTCTGACTGTAGCACCAAGTGTCCTCAACAAACACTTTGTAGATGCCATCACTCTCTACAGTCTGTTGACTTTAAATAATGGAGATTACCCTTGATGATGTGGGTGGGCCTCATTCAATCAGTTTAAGGTCTTTTTTTTTTTTTAATTTATTTATGTTTGGCTGCATTGGGTCTTCGTTGCTGCGCGCAGGCTTTCTCTAGTTGCGTCAAGCGGGGGCTACTCTTTGTTGCGGTGCGCTGGCTTCTCTTATTGCGGACCACGGGCTATAGGTGCACGGGCTTCAGTAGTTGTGGCACACAGGCTCAGTAGTTGTGGCTCGTGGGCTGTAGAGCGCAGGCTCAGTAGTTGTGGCGCACGGGCTGAGTTGCTCCGCGGCATGTGGGATCTTCCCGGACCAGGGCTCGAACCCGTGTCCCCTGCATTGGTAGGTGGATTCTTAACCACTGCGCCACCAGGGAAGTCCCCAGTTCAAGGTCTTGAAAACAAAAACTGAGAAAGAATTCTGCTTCAATACTATGGCATAAAAATCCTGCCTGAGTTTCCAGCCTTCCAGCCAGCCCTATAGATTTCAGACTTGCCAGCCTCCACAGTTGTGTGAGCCAATTCCTCAAAATAAATCTCTCTCCCTCTCTATCCATCCATCCATCCATCCTATTGATTCTGTTTCTCTGGAGTACTCTGACTGATACTGATTTTGGTATTGAGAGTAGTTCTAGAGGAACAGAATCTTAAGAGTGAATTTTCTGAATTGGTTCTGAGGTTCCTGGAATTGGTTCTCTAATTTAATTAGATTTAAATGCACTAATGACTCTGGTGGGAGAGAGGGTACTGATAATCCATTGTGTAATGTGGCAATAGAAATGTACAAAATCTCACCACTGAATATTCCTAATCCAATACCTACAGGAGGCAAGGTTCTGGGTGACCATCTGTTTGGTACCTTAGAACATTTTGTCAAACTAGCGAGTATAAGGAGATTGGCTTCTTGCTCCTAACTGCTATGGACAGTGTGGGAAAGAAAAGTATTAGTTCAGGGATTCAAATTCCCACCTCTAGCACCACATGAATCATCTGAAAGTTTCTATGTCTGTCTTGAAAGAAATCCTTACCTCCTGTAGCCCTGGAGCTGAGCTTTATAAAAACAGACACAGAATCTCTGCAGTTAGCAGCTGAATTACAATGCAAATTAAATTTTCAGCTTTACAAGGTGTTGCAGTAAAGGCGTCGATTGGGAAGGAATGGAGTCCTGAAAACTGGAATGGGGCAGACGGCTAGATCCTGATGAAGCTGGCGGCAGTGAGTCTTCTTCACCCTACAAACAGCCCTTAAGCCACTCCCACCTGAGGAGATTAACCCTGCTTTGCCTGATGAAATTGTAATGGCCTCCCCTGAAGGAACTGCCTTGAAAAACATGGCTGATTCTCCTAGGACATGCCCCCACCACTGCTCTTTGCTTCTAGACCCATAGCTAGACTCAAGTTCCAGCGAGCCCCAGGTGAGGTGCAAAGCGTGACCCACAAGATGTGTCACACCACAAAAGACCACATAATTTTTCCAATGTATCCAGGCAGGAATATGGGGAATATTTATGGGAGTTGAAGTTGTGCGTGATGATGGTGGAAGGAATGTAAAGTTGGATCAGGCTGAATTTATTGAGCCCACTAAACAAAAATTCTGGTTTCAATAAAGAGTTAGAAAAAGCTCTGTTTTTTTTGCAGGGCGGGGGTGGGCAGGGTTGGTGTTGGCTGAAACATAGACTGAAATGTCTCCTACACTAAATGAAGTTGAAATGCCAGAACTTCTTTGGTATACTGTAGAAGAGTATATCCAAAGGCTTAGGGAGATTGGGATGTTAAAGTTGATTTGTCATGTAAGATCTGCTCGCCCCCATGACCAAGGGGCCAGAGGACACACCTTTCACTGCGACTACAGAAAAACAAATTTGTGACGGGAGCCTCAGCATCCTTGAAGAACTCCGTGGTCACTCTTCTCTGTAGGTCAGAAATCATAGGGAGAATGGCTACCACTGACTGGGATCCTTAAATGTCATGGCGGTAATTGGATCCCAGGGTGACAAGGGCCACTGGTGGCACTTAATCACCAATACAAGGCAAGAGTTGTTACCATAATGGACAGCAGAGTCAAGGCAGCAATCAAAATAGTCTGACTTGCATAGACCTATGTCATTGGCCAGTTGAACAGTTTCCCTAAGAGAGAAATAGACAGTCTCCTAAATTCTGGCTTGATTTGCATATGTGGAAAAGCTCTAAGTCAAATGACAGAAGTCTAACTTGAATCACCAAAACTGAAGAGTCATGGCCCTTGAGTCAATTCCCAGCCCTGAGCCAGTTTATAGACCCAGAACCCATTGAATAAAGAGGAGACTGTGTCCCCTGGAGAAGGACCTCATCACACTGCCAAAAATTTATACTATTAATCTTTCTCCCAGCCCTCTCCAAAGATACCTACTGCCTTTTACAAGGGTGACTCTGCACTGGGGAAAAGGAAAAAATCAGACTTCTCAGGGGTGATTGAACCCTAGTTCTGAACTGACACTGTGGGTCAACAGAGTAGGGGCTTATGGAGGTCAGGTGATCAATGGAATCTTAGCTCAACTTTATCTCACACTGGGTCGCCAAACCCATCCTGTGGTTATTTCCCCAGTTCCAAAATGCATAATTAGAATAGAAATACTCAGCAACCAGCAGAAGCTCCACATTGTTTCCCTGCTCTGTGGAGCGTGGTAGGAAAGGCCAAGTGGAAGCCACTAGAACTGCCTCTGCATAGGATTAAAGTAAACCGAAATCAGTGTGAATTCCTGGAAGTATTGCAGTGATTAGCAGCAGCATCAAGGACTTGAAGGATGCAGGGGGGTTGGTTTCCACCACATCCCCGCTCAACACACTTATTTGGCTTCTGGAGAAAACAGGTAGTTCTTGGAGAATGGCAGTGGATTATCATAAACGTAACCAGGTGGTGACTCCAGTCACATCTGCTGTTCCAAATGTGGTTTTGTTGCTTGAGTAAATTAACATATCCCCTGGTACCTGGTGTGTCGCTGAGCTGTTGATCTGGAAAAAGCTTTTTTTCTCCATACCTGTTAGTAAAGACCACTGGAAGCAGTTTGCTTTTAGCTGGAGAGGCTAGAAATACACCATCACTGTCCTACTTCAGGGGTACATCAATTCTCCAGCCCGATGTCATAATTTAGTCTGCAAGAACCTTGACTACACGAGACCTCTTTTCCACAAGACATCACACTGATCCTTCACCTTGATTATATGCTGATTGGAATGACTGAGCAAGAAGTAGCAACTACTCTGGACCATTGGCAGCAGATGATGACATGCCACAGGGTGGGAAGTAAATCTGAACAAAAATTCAGGGGTCTTCCACCTTCGTGAAGTTTCTGGGGGTCCACTGGTGTGAAGCATGTTGAGATATCCCTTCTCAGGCGAAGCACAAGTTGTTACATCTGGTCCCTACTGTAAGCATAAAACAAGCACAGTGCCTAGTGGGTCTCTGGATTTGGGAGCAACATACTACTCATCGGAGTGCACTCCTCTGATCCATGTATTGAGTGACTAGAAAAGCTGCTAGCGTTGAATGGAGCCCAGAACAAGAGAAGCTTCTCTAACAGGTCTATCCTGCTTGCCAGCTGCTCTGCCCCTTGAACCAATAGGTCCAGCAGATCCAGTGGTGCTTGAATTGTCAGTGACAGATAGAGATGCTGTTTGGAGCAGACAGGCCCAACAGATCAATCGCAGCTCAGACCCTTGGGATTTTGGAGCAAAGCCTGCCATCCTCTGCAGACAACTACTTTCCTTTTGAGAAAGAGCTTTTGGCTTGCTACTGGGCCTTAGTAGAGACTGAATACTCAACTGTGGTCCACCAAGCTACCATATGACCTAAGCAGCCCATCATGAACTGGGTGTTGTTTAGCTGGATGGTCAAGGGCTTGGAAGTAACATGATTGGAATATTGGTGACAACAGAGTCTGGGGAAGAGGTATGTGGAGAGACCTCCCTGAATGGACAAAGAAAAATGAACCTGTTTGTATCCCAGTGCTTACCAAAGGGTGACCTCAGCAGAGAAGGATTTTAGTAAGCAAGTGGATAAGATGATCTGCTCTGGATACCTCAGTCTCTTTCCCATTCACCCCTGTTATTGCCCACTGGGTTTATGAACACACTGGCTGTCGTGGCAGGGATGGAGGTCAGGCCTGGGCTCGACAACATGGACTTCTCCTCTCCAAGGCCAAGGTGGCTACAGCCACTGCTGCGTGCCCACTTTGAGGCCAACACCGAGTCTTCAATATTCCATCATTCCCCAGAGCGTTCAGTCAGCTACCTGGTGGCAGGTTGATTACACTGGCGATGGTGACAAATTATTTGATCAAACACTAATCTAGGTGTTGCTGTTGAAGGTAGTTTGTAGATGTGATTAACATTTACAGTCAGTTGACTTTAAGTAAAGGAGATTATTCTCATTAATATGGCTTGGGCTTATCCAATCAGTTGAAGGCCTTAAGAGCAAAAACTAAGGTTTCCCACTCTCAAGACAGTAGCATAGATCTTGCCTGAGTTTCCAGCCTGCTGGCCTGCCCTACATTTCAGACTTGCCAGCCTCCACAATTATGTGAGCCAATTCCTTAAAATAAAGCGTCCTCTCTCTATATATATGTATATATATGCATATATATATGTATGTATATATATTATTAGTTCTGTTTTTCTAGAGAGCCCTGACTGATACAAATGAGGAACTAATAGCTCTTACGTTATTGACTTGCTATAAGAATTAAATAAAACAATGTGTTAGTAACTTAACATGTTCCTGGCACACAGTAAGCCTTCAAGCAATGATGATAGCAGTGGTGACGATTACTGTTATATTATCTCATACACTTCTTCTAGGAGTTCTTTAGCTGCATTTAGCTTGTATTTGTTAAAGCAGCAACAGGGTGATTCCAAGAACTGTTTCAATTTCTTCTCTTCAAACAGCAGTGAAGAATCAATCGATACTTTCTGCTTCTGCGGGTCACACAACCTTGTAGGCAGATCATATCATTCGGGCTTCTTGAACATGACTCATCACTCTTCCTGGACAAGCAGAGGTGAGGGACGCGGAGGGTGGGAGAGAACCACTCAACTTGATTCACGGCACCTGGAGGGAAATGAAGGCACAATGTAATATGAGGTCTTTGTGTCAGTACCAACGAGCAAGGTCCAAAGCCCAATCAGAAACACGGCCAAGCAGCAGAGGGAATCCACAGTTGAAGCCAAATGGATCCGAGGCTAAAGGATGATCTATTCTTGAAGGGGTTCTGTATCAGTCAGGGTCCCGTCAGAAAACAGAAACCACACTGGTTATTTGGACTGGGAAAATTTAACGTAAAATTATTAACCAGTAACAAGCGATTGACTTCCAAGAGGGGGAAAGAGAACTCTTCGTAATACAGAAATAGCAGATGCAGAGTGCAGCCCCTGCCTCTAGGGCTGAGAGAGGGTGCCCAAGGAAGGAACAAACATGGAAGCAGCGCCCGTCCGTGGCTGAGACCCCCTGTTGGAGAGGATGTGTCTGTGCATCTGTAGCCCACTGGATGGAGGAGAAGTTTCCTGAGATGCCACAGGGCAGGACTGGCTGCCAGGAACCTCCCCGTGGAACTCATTGGGTAGCGATAGAAATCACTGGAGGCTGTGCACCTCCGGCTCTCCCATGCCCCCTTGCAGGAAAGCCACCTGCCATGCCATGAGAGCAAGAAAAATACAGGCCCAGAAAGAAAAAGAGAAGCCTCTTCCTCTTCCAATGTCTCTCCCACGTTCTCTAAAGTCAAGGACTAACGTTGCACCAGCTGACAAAGGAGAAGTGTTCCACGGTCCATCTCCAGGAGCACAAAGCAGGGCAAAGAAGGAGGGTTTGGAGCTGAGACAGTGATAACCAGCAGAGATGCAAAGTAGGTAAAACCAAGGCACAGGTTTGGAGAAAAGTCCTGAGTCCATCAAGGTCATTGTCAATGTCATGCTCATGACCTCTGATGAGGGAGCATTGAGACTAGCAGAATATTGTGGACATAACAGCTCTTGAATTAATCTGCTCCTAAACATGTAACTGCACGTTCTCTAAGGCTGCCCTCCCCGACCCAGTGCTTAAAAGAAATGAAATACACCAGCTCCCTATTTGTCTTGGCAGGCTGGCCTGAGTCCTAATGAGACGTGTACGGCATGCTCTGTGTTAGGGCTTTGTGTCATTACTAGTAACTTCCCAGAGCATAAGCTGGAACTAAACAAAGGGAGATTTGGAGTCAACATTAGCTACAGGAGCATATAAACCCAATTTGAATATTTTAAAATTTAATTAACCCCTACTATGAATTGTATGATGGAATTCACCAACTCGGAGTCAGACCAGTTCCTACCACAATTGGATTGGACTTCTTAACCATATGGTCACGTAACAGGTTCATTGAGGGACACTGGGAAATCTTTCCCAGAGAAATGTTTAAGAGAATTTTATCAACCCCAGTCTCAAAGGACTTAATTTAGGTATAATAACTCCTTTTTCTCTTTCTGCTGCTGAAATGTGGAGAGTCTATGAATAATTGGAGTTGCACACGGCGACCCACCCGCATGACCAGAACAAGCCTTAAAGTGGGCTCACGCCCTGGAGACATGCCATCTGTTAACTCCAGTTCTGGGAGAGTCTTCTTTTCTGGCCTGGAGGCTTATTTTTCCTGAATTAAACTAATTAGCCTACTGTGGACCCAGCTCTGTGCCATTGTTGAGGGAAACCGTCTAGCCAGGACATAGAACTATGAGAAGGCTACAAAGAACTAAGGAAGGGGCCTCAACTGTGTGTCACAAACAATAAAGACAAGAAATATTCAGACACAAGGACAGCCAGTATGTGTGACTGTCCCTGGGCAGGACTCATGAAGAAACCAGCCCAGATTTTGTCTGACGTTTTGGTGTATTTTCTTTGGTGGTGGAGTGGGGTGTAGGGTTCCAGCAGAAGAACGACTTGAAGTGGGTAATACAAATCCTGGGGTTCAGTTCTACTTCCTCGACTCATTAGGTCTGTGACTTGAGGCAAAGTGCTCATTTAGCCTCAGCCTGCTTTATTCCCAAAGTGAGAATGTTGACAGATGATTTGTCCACCCAAAATGAGACTCTGTAAACAGTCAAGTTCCATCAGCGTTTATGATTATTCAGAAGGTATATTTAAAAAGACGTGATGAGTCAGAATATGTCCTTTCTGGGCCATACCTCCTCATACTCACCTTTGAAAAGAATTGCATTTAAATACATTTGAAAGAAAAGCCACCTTCAGCTGCATAATTCACCCAGAATAAAGGCAATAGGAAGTGAAACAACATTCCAGGTCCATACACGTATATTTGTTTGTTCCTTATTTTAACCCAGAGAAGGCAGTGATTCTTTCAAAGCCACAAGCAAACATGCCAAGTGCCCAGGTTTCGATGGCAGATGACAGCTGAGAGTACAGGACGAGTTGAAGGCTCTATTTTTAGTTTTGAGTCAAAGAATAAAAATCAGACCTTCCTGTGGGAATCATCTACACTGAGTCATGCCACATCATCAGGCCGGAATAAAATAGCTCTATAACCCAAGCATTCATTACCTGAAGTAAAGAAACAGAAGCAGATTTTGAGAGTCCTCTCTCCATACCCTTAGACTTTGGGAGCGTTCACTGAAATGAGCATGGCACCCTTAGTCAGTGCAAACGAACCCAGCAGCAGACCTGGCTGTTCAATGGGAAAAGCGGGGGAGGGTGGCACTTAAAAAATCAGTACAAACTAGAAATTAAAGATTATTTAAATCCAAGGCAAGGAAAAAAGCACCAGCCACTCTAAATATTATTCAGTCAGTTGTTTGACTGATAATGTCTAAGCTTTCTGCCCACCCTGAGTTGATGAGTGTTTTCATCTTCCAGGGCCAAACACACAGTACTGGGTTACTTCAAGAAGGTATGGAATGTGGGCACAGAAACAATATTCGATATCGTCTAGGTATTATGGACTTGGACTCAGAAATGTAGACGTCATCTGATTTAAACCCCTTCATTTATAAAGTGAAGTAACTGATGGGACTTTTCTAGCGGTCCAGTGGTTAAGACTTCGCCTTCCAGTGCAGGGGGTGCAGGTTCGATCCCTGGTCGGGGAGCTAAGATCCCACATGCCTCGTGGCCAAAAAACCAAAACATAAAACAGAAGCAATATGGTAACAAATCCAATAAAGACTTTAAAAATGGTCCACATCAAAAAAAATCTTTAAAAAAATGTAAAAAATAAAGTGAAGTAACTGAGACCCATAGAATTGTAACAATTTTCCCCAGTCAACTAATAAGTAAGTAACAGGATCTAGACCACACAGAGCAGAAATACTCAAAGACTGTACGGTTAAGTTCCTGATTTTCAACAGGGGGAAGAGAAGGTTCCAAGAACTACAGACCAAGGTAATGAAGGAATCCTAGATTCACAGCTGGAAGCAGCATAGAGATCATCGATTCTGACCCTCTCAGTTTAGAGATGAAACAGGACAAGACAGGGTATGGTGCTGGCCCAGCGACATTCAGCTAGTTGATGACAGAGCCTGGGCTAGAACCTGGGTCTCCTGATCTTTGCCTGGGGATCTTTCCACTTCATTAGCATTGAGATTCTTCTCAGGCAAAATTCTAGAATAGATTATTAAACAGATGGCTTGGGAGCATTTAAAAAGGAAAGCAATCATTAGCAGCCAGCATGGGTTCAGTGAGAATAAGTAAGTCATGCCAGGCTAAACTCATCTCCTTTTTGATGTGGTTACAAACAAGTGTACACATTATTGTAGGATGTGAAAACGGGGGGATACTCCAACAGAATTGAGGTGAGCTCCGTTTACCCAGCTTAAGGTCATAGCCAACCTATCTTGGTCTATACTTTTCCTCTCCTTGTTTCCCTGGCCCATGCTGTGTTCAGAACTCTAGAATCCTCCATTTCCCCACCTAAGACTGGAGCCAGTGAGAATCTACATCCTTTCTCGTAGAAACTTTGTGCAGCTGGGATCCTTTAACCTTTTCCAAATCAAAGATATGGGACTTATATATTTGCAGAATTTGTTTTGCTTGTGAAACTAAATACTGGGGAGGAGGCACATAAATACAATATCCTGAGTGGAGGAAGACATTGGGAACATTAGATTCACTCGATGATTTTTCTAGTGCTATTGGGAAAATACCATGCATCCTTAAATGCCAAGAGCCCCAGGAAAGGAAGGAAGATATCGTTACCAAGTGATACATGCAGAGATGAACATCTCTCAATTTGTAATGAAATCAAAGTATCAGGCTGTCCCACAGTTACTCATGGTATGTATTATTATGGAGATGCGATATAGATGAACTTTGAGAGGATTTTGAAAAATTTGTGTGAAGGGAGAAGGGGTTTTAATCTATATAAATCTTTGTCAAACCCCTGCCTTAGGCTGAGCTTATTTAATAACATTGCCCACTACCAGGATGTCAGAGGGCAACCTGAGGTGACCAGAGTTTTCTAGATTAGGGAGGGTAACCCAGGAATGTTGATAGAATATATAGTGTGCCTTGATTGCCCAAGGCTTCCATGGTCTCCTCATCAATCACTGCGACCAGATTTTAGGGCAAAGCCTGTGTTGATTAATGGTTCTCGAGTTCTCTAGAAGCTGACCACTGCTCTCTTCTTGGCTCTTTAGTGTTTAATTGATGTCCTGGATGAAAGCATACATTCTTTGTTGATCAAATTAGTAGCCAAAAATTTAGGCTCAACTTAACCTCCTACCAATTAATTCCACGCAAAGATGGTGCAGCCCCAGAAGAAAGTCAGTGCTCCCTGCCGGAGGTGGTTAAATAGAGGCTGGATGAAGCTTGGTGGAGACACAGACCAGGGCATTTAATGCATCTATGAGGCTGTGAGGCTAAATAGTCTTTCAAAATTCTATTTTGTGATTCAATGTTCTAAAATAAAGGGGCATGAAACTATCTGAAATGCAAATGAGTAGCACGTATTAATGGTTAGGAAAAGTAATGTTTGTTTTTTTTCATGACTTTCTCTTGGTTTTGCCTGTCCAGGGTGACACCTGCCATATGTGTTCAATGTGATTCAGACCCGGATGAATAACTCAGAGGAGGCCAGCTGACACCAGGGAGTCTTCTAGGTTAAAAAGGTGAGAGTGAGTCACAAATGCATGTAAAAAATTGTATTTGCAAGACAATGTTTGGATGAGAAAAAAATATCCCAGAGGAAAAGTGATCTGTGTATATACCCTAGTTTAGAGGAAATATTATTGTACTTAAGGGTAGAAATTGGTCCTATTTTAAATTCCATTTTAAATCAAAGAACTCATGATGATGTTTTCTGATCATCTTTCAAGTGGAAGTCTCCAGGGTGCTTTCAAACAACTCTGTAGCAAGAGGAGCTCTCTCCTTATAAATGGGAACTCTCTCCCTTTTGAAAGGGAACCCAAGGGTGCCAGGCTCCACGGGGGCTAGTGAGCATGTGTCTTTGTCAGTTCTCAGAGTCCCTCCTGCCAGAATCAGTCTCAACCACTCGGGAATTACTTAACATCAGCAATATCTTCCCCATTTTCCTAAACATCGTAGTCAAGAGAATGCAAACAAAAATAGAAAGTATCCCTATAATCTATGATCTTCCTAAGTGACTGGCAGAGAAATGGATGTAAGTCACAGGCTGGCATCAGTTCTGGCAGGAATGATGAACGAGGAGCCAGGAGTGCGAGGTTCCTTCCAGTTCTCATGCTTCCATCGCTTTGGGTCCTCATCTGAGTCTCACATCCTCCATGAATCCCCACTTTGTGGGGAAGGATTCTTAGAGACGGGATATTTGAGCTAAAGCCCAAAAGATGAGAATTCAGCCCCAGGAAGAGGTTTTCAGGCAGGCGCATCAGCAGGTGCCAATGTCCTCGGGGAAGGCAGCTTGGGGTTGTACTTGAGGAGCTTACAGGAGCTGGAGGGGCCATGAGAGAGGGGCGAGCAGAGCGGGCTGCAGAGGTTGGAAGGGGCCAGATCATGCAGGGCCTTTGTGCCATAGTCAGGCATTTCAGATCTTTATCAGCACTCTGAAAACAATAAAGGAGTTTAAGCAGAGACATGTCGTGAGTTACGATGTTTAAAGATTCCTCAAGCTGTTCTAGGGAGAATAGGTTGCCAACAGCCTCAGGAGGGTAATAAGTAGGAAGACCAGCTTGGTAGCAACTCACGATGTGGGAACAAGCATGATATGATTTCAGCTGGAAGGGCAGAAGGGGGTAGTGGGCAATTGAGATGTAGTTAAGAGATACAACTGACAAGACTTGCAGCAAAGAGCTGAGATGTTATTGTATAGATAATCCAGTGAAGTATAAGTGCGTTTAGAAAACTCTGAATATCTGTACAAATGCAAGACATGTACAAATGTAACAACACAGACCAACATGTGTGGTTCAGGCTATAAAATGCTACTATTGGTAAACATGCCTACTAAATTTATTCCCAAACATAAGGAGGAAAGGGTCCCATATATACATTTACCCACCAGGCGATTCAGTAGACAGGGCAAAAATCATCCACAGTAATTACCGTTCCAACTACTACCCACTGTAACTCCCCATTCCCCGCCCCCCATGGAAAGGCTAGGATGGCTCCTTCTGAGACAGAGATGCCCTTGTATGTCTGGGCAGCATCTTGAAATTGCCAGTACCATGCTGCTCCCGTGACTGGTGCCGTGGCTTGTTTCCACGAGGAGCACTCCCACTCCTCCCAGGGAGTCATCTAGGACATCCTTGACAGCCTTTCTCCTACAGGGCACTGGGAGTTGCAAAAAGATGCATCCATAAAGCCAAAATAGCCGTGCAATTATGGAAGCCCCAAATCAAGCCATTTACATGATATCGTATGGAAAGATGAAGTAGTTTGTCATCTGAATTTTTTGTCTTTGACTATAAGGATGAGGTTTATTTAGACATAGCCAAAATCACTGCTCCATAAAGAGCTTAGGGCTCCCCTGATTCTGGAAGATGCTATATAAAACTCAGTTTTATTTCCAAGACTGCTATAGGACCAAAATAAACCACCAGCAGTCTGTACGTTCATTTATACATACATACTGTACCTTCTCTAACTGAAAATATTCACCCAACAGATTGAATTCAATATGCTTTCCCTGAAGATGTTATTCTGAAGAAGTGCTATTACCTAAAATTAAAAAGATAAGAACATTAGTTGCACGTGATTCCATTGCCTCCACACTGTCTCCACTGATGAGTCTCTTAATCGCTCTAGTCACAAAGTGAAAGAATCTCAGTTTAACGAGAAAGTATATGGTTGAATCCTTATATTTTGGGCAGGCTGCATTCAGAAGTCAGAAATTAACAGCTGTGTTTCAGGGAAAGTGTCTTTAGAATATTTCCAATCCACTTGGGATCAGTGTTTGCTTTCTAGATATTGCAAAGCAGGAAATAGATACCAATATAAAGTGGGCAACGTGGAGTCCCTTTGAAATTGCATTGGTACATTTTTTTCGGTTAAATAAAGAAAGACTATTTTAAATGATATTACTCAAAGTTAGTAAGAATACTATCAATTGCTAATAGCATTACTAATTATTCTAGTCCTTTTTGAAAGCAATTAAGCAATATGAATCAAAAGCAATAAAAAATTTATACCTTTTACATACTTTTATCCTCAACTAATGAAATTATAGCCTAATAAAATATTCTAAAATATGGGGAAAAATCACATGCATAAAGAAGTATTTCAGATCATTCATAATAGTAAAAAATTAGAAGAAACCTATATATCTAACAACAGGGAAATGATTAAATTATGGAGTATCCACTCAATCTAATATGAAATCTTTCTAAAATTAGGGTTATAAAGACTACAAACCAGTACGAATAATGCTTATGATATGATATTAAATAGTGAATCAAGCTTTATAATTACTTGACTTCAGTAAAATATAAAAAGGAAATGCCTATATTGGTAAGGACAACTATCTAAACTGGATTTAGCATTTTTTTTTTTAAACCATTTTGGGTTTTTTGTTTTGTTTTTTATTATTTATTTATTTATTTTTGACTGTGTTGGGTCTTCGTTTCTGTGCGAGGGCTTTCTCTAGTTGCGGCAAGCAGGGGCCACTCTTCATCGCGGTGCACGGGCCTCTCACTATCGCGGCCTCTCTTGTTGTGGAGCACAGGCTCCAGACGCGCAGGCTCAGTAGTTGTGGCTCACGGGTCTAGTTGCTCCGCGGCATGTGGGATCCTCCCAGACCAGGGCTCGAACCCGTGTCCTCTGCATTGGCAGGCAGATTCTCAACCACTGCGCCACCAGGGAAGCCCTGGATTTAGCATTTTTAATCAAAGAGATAGTATTAGCTAAAATATATCTGCATAGACTTTGGCTTCTCCAAGGTCTTGGTGTCTTACTTAAAGGCATTTATCGGTCAGGATTCGATACGGGAAGCAGAAGCACTAGGAGTGATACAATAAGGGGTTTACTGTGGGGTTGCATCTCATGGAATTTTGACTGCTGGTGGAGAAGGCTCTGCAGGCCTTCATATCTCTGTACCTGAGGTTGACCTGAAGTCTACAGAACAGCCAGCAATGGGGGGAGAACACTGAGTAGATGAGAACAAGGGCAAACTAGAACCTGAAAGGATAAACAAACACCTGAGGACTCAAGTCCCCTGGAATGGCCTTTCTGTCACTTGCACTAAAGAGTTGTAATGATCAAAGCAGATCAATCATGGCACTGGGATATGTCCAATTGTTTGGTAGATACCCCATACTGGCAACAAAACCCATGGAACTGAATGACTGACAGCCTGCTCCAGAGACCAAAGGGGCAGGGCCAGGGTAAACCTGGGAAGACTAAAGGAATTAAAGAGATTGAGGGGTCATGGGGGACAAAACAAGAAAAGTCACATTAAAAATTGGGAGATTAGCAGCTTTGAGGGTCTAGGAAGAAAACTCTTCCTGTCCATCAAGGAACTTGGGAATCAACTGAATGGAGTAAAGCAGCCACTCTCCAACCGCCGCCTTCTGTGCCTTCTGTGAATGTTATACAGTAGAACTGAAACTTGACCCTTGGCAAAATGCTGCTTTGTGTGTTCTTGCAGGCTCCATCTGTGTTTGGGGCCCGCTGATAAAGGGGTGACGCATTGTGAAGACAGCCAAGGCTAAGCACTGTCCATCAAGGCTGGTTCCTAGTACAGCATCCATGCCTCTAATGTACAACTGTGTGCAAGTCTGTAGAAATAGAAACCAAGAAAACCAAGATTAGTGTCTATAATGCCTTCATGTCCACTAGAAAAATGCCAATAATCAGTCCTTTCTGGACATAATACATGATTCCATATGACTGATTTTTTTTTCTCTGCCAAGTTCACCAGTTAATAATAATGACCTATTGCTATACCTTGAAAGTGACGGTAATCTTGTAATTATTTCCCTCTGAAATGGATTTCCTTCCCTTCCACTACCCTCCCCAGTGTATCCTTGTCCTCCAAGACTCTTAATAGAATATTTTGCTGCAAATATGCCATTGTGAGAGAGGGAAGCTTTGACCCCAAACCTCTTTGTCTCTGAATCCTGGGCTTATGTCTGTCCAGCGCTCTGAGAAGTAAGCATGATTTGTGAGTGAAAGCCACCCTGGGACTCACCTAGACTCACAATATAGCTCTACAGTTTTCATGTTATCTTGTTATCTGGGTGTTGCCTTGAGGCCCTGGAAAATAACACTTTAAAAGATTCACATTTCTCACATCTAAAGGAAGTTTGTTATTTCTTTATTCACACCCAAACTTGTTGGAAAAGGAGTGGTGGAAGCTTGTTATAATACAACAGAGTTAAAGAAAGAAAGAAACACATCAGGATAAAGAGAAAACAATGGGGAAAAAGTAAGTTGCTGTGAGGGTAAGGATAGAAACCACAGTGTATTTCTAACATCCCAAGAAACTGAGCTGTACATTTGACTCATAGCCCCCCAGCTTCCAGGGCAAAAATGGAGAAGTGGTTATTATCACTAACATTTATTTTTTATAGTTGCTCAGGGGATGTTTTAAAATCTCATGTTAAGTGTTCTTAAAAAAAGCTACAAAGAAAGCAAGGAAACCATAAACAAGACAAAAAGACAACCCTCAGAATGGGAGAAAATATTTACAAATGAAGCAACGGACAAAGGATTAATCTCCAAAATATATAAACAGCTCATGAAGCTCAATATCAAAAAAACAAACAACCCAATTAAAAAATGGGTAGAAGACCTAAATAAACATTTCACCAAAGAAGACATACAGATGGCCAAGAGGCACATGAAAAGATGCTCAACATCACTAATTATTAGAGAAATGCAAATCAAAGCTACAATGAGGTATCACCTCACACCAGTCAGAATGGCCATCAGGGAGGGAGACAAAAGGGGGAGGAAATATGGGGATATATATATATATATGTATAGCTGATTCACTTTGTTATACAGCAGAAACTAACACACCATTGTAAAACAATTATACTCCAATAAAGATGTTAAAAACTCTAAAAAAAAAAAATCTACAAACAATAAATGCTGGAGAGGGTGTGGAGAAAAGGGAACCCTCCTGCACTGTTGGTGGGAATGTAAACTGGTACAGCCACTATGGAGAACAGTACGGACTTTCCTTAAAAAACTGAAAATAGAACTACCATACAACCCAGCAATCCCACTACTGGGCATATACCCTGAGAAAACCATAACTCAAAAGGACACATGTACCCCAGTGTTCATTGCAGCACTATTTACAATAGCCAAGACATGGAAACAACCTAAATGTCCAACGATAGTTGAATCGATAGAGAAGATGTGGTACATATATACAATGGAATATTACTCAGCCATACAAAGGAATGAAATTGGGTCATTTGTAGAGATGTGGACGGACTTAGAGTCTGTCATACTGAGTGAAGTAAGCCAGAAAGAGAAAAACAAATACCATATATTAATGCATATATGTGGAATCTAGAAAAATGGTAGAGATGAACCTATTTGCAGGGCAGGAATAGAGACGTAGACATAGAGAACGGACATGTGGCCACAGACGGGGAAGAGGAGGGTGGGACGAACTGAGAGATTAGGTTTGACATAAATACACTACCATGTGTAAAATAGATAGCTAGTGGGAACCTGCTGTATAGCACAGGGAGCTCAGCTCGGTGCTCTGTGACCACCTAGATGGGTGGGATGGTGGGGGGCGGGGAGGGAGGTCCAAGAGGGAGGGGATATAGTATATATATAGCTGATTCACTTCATTGTACAGCAGAAGCTAACACAACGATGTAAAGCAATTTTACTCCAATAAAAAAAAAAGAAGCAAACAAACAAAAAGCACAAAGGAACACGAGGAAACCCTGGGAGGTGTAGATATGTCTATTACCTTGATTGTGGTGATGGTATCACAGGTGCTTATCTATATCCAAACTCATCAAACATTACACATTAAATGTGTGCAGTTCTTTGTATACAAAGTATACCTCAACAAAGCTGTTTAAAAAAACAAACATCTACATTTTAGCCATTTCCTAGTATTATCAAACAATAGGTTTGCTGAACAGAAATCCATAATATGCCATAATCAGAACAAAACATAATCACAGACCATTAAAAGAGTACTGAGTCTAGCTTATAGAATATGGATGATCCATGATAACGTAGGGATAGAAATAAAGTCACTGGGGTTCGGGGTGAATAGTACCTCTGCTTCATATATTTCCACAGAAGTCAGTGCCCTTCAAAATACAGGAACAGTGAGTTAAAACAATCTTAATTACAGAAGTGAGTCTGATCAGGAGAAATTATGCAGCTTTTACGCTGACCAAGAACCACTTAACATTCATTCGGTGTGTACTCACACCTAATTTTTTAAAGGTAAAATGAAATTTTAATATAATAAAGTTGCAACTGGTTAGTAACAAGGCTACAGTTCCATGTACACTAGTCTGCATGTGAGGATAGCCTGGCTAGTTACCCCTAAGTCATATATATATATATATATATATATATATATATATATATATATATATATATATATATATATATTTTTTTTTTTTTTTTTTACTGTTGGTTTGCTTTGCTTTACAACTTTTTTGAGGTACAATTGATGTAAATAAATTGTCCTTATTTAATTTGTATTATCTGATGAGTTTTGACATAATAAACTCCCATGAAACCATCACTACAGTCCAGTTAATGAGCCTTTTTATCACCCTTAGAAGTTTGGCTCACCTTTTTCACACTGTATCTTTCGTTATCCTTGTTTTTTATCTGCCTGTTTCCACTCTATAGCAAATGATTTACTTTTTAGCACCACGTTCATTGCCACACGATGGATACTTATCATTTACCTTTTACATTGGGATTGATGATTCTGTCACTTTTATAGGTATCGTAAAAGGGATTTCCCCTTGGGCAAAGAACGTAGACTCCTCAAGTGAATTAGTCTCTATGTATTTAAGGTGGGCTAAGATGACTGGGAGAACTAGCCAGTCATCTCTTACCTCTCGGCATGGGAGTAAAACATTCAAAATGGAAAGGAGGTGAGCAGCTGTGGGGAGATGGTACCCCCTCAGCATGAGGAAACCGCGTAGGGAAAAAATACCCAAAGCCTGAAGTGCTAGGCAGGAGCCCGTCCATAATCTCACCATAAAAGGGGCATAAACTTTAAAAGATGCTAGGCACTGGTGAAGGTCTAAACAAAAGAGAAAAAAAGGAAGGATGAAGTGGGGGGAGGGAGGGAAGGAGACAAAGATGATATTAAGAATAACAAGAGAGGAGGGACTTCCCTGGTGGTCCAGTGGTTAAGACTGCACGCTTCAATGGCAGGGGGTGTGGGTTCAATCCCTGGTCAGGGAACTAAGATCCCACATGCTGCGCGGCCAAAAAATAAAAATAAAAAAAATAACAGGAAAAAAGACAAATAGAGAACACGGCATTAGGGTTTTTGGGTAAAAGATATGCTTAGAGTGACTTTTGTGGTAAAGAAACCAAAGAAGCTCTTGTAAACAAACAAGCAGATGTTGCCCACCATTCCAGTTCTACAAGGATCCCGTCATTAACCACTGAAGTCATGCACTGACGCTGTGCCCTGTGGGTCATTCAGGATGGAACAAAACAGGAAGCATTTTGTGTTTTGGATATACTGGCCCCTAGATAGTTAAGCTGCATATCTGAGGAAGTGTTTCAAGGTCCTCAGATTCTTGCATCTTCCCATACGTGAAAAGCACTAAAATTAATATCTTGAGATAGCTGTTTTCTGTGATTAGCAGTGCTCTTTCACCAAGATGCATACTTAACTACATCCCAGCCAAAAACTTTCAACAGTTCCTCAGAGTTACCATCTCCCAGGCTAGAGTCCCCAGTAAGGTCCCCCAGTAAAACTGAAACTCACTGCTCTTACGTTGTGCATGCTTTTCCAGTGGATAGTCGTGAAATGGGCATCCACAAATGGGGCAGCGTGTGACACTGCAGCTGGGTAGAGAGCATTCAAGACAGGGAGGTGACCACTGTAATAAGCCTCTTCACCACTTCTGCCCATAACCAGAGATGGAGGCAGAGAAAAACTCTCCCTACTCAGAAAAAAAGGAGCTATTTTTATCAAGCTAAATGAGCCTGAACCTGCAGAGCTGAACTGACAGACGAATATTGTTAATTGTTGCCATTTCTTCAGTGCAGGAAAGAATTTCCAATCAGACTAGCAATTCGTCTGCCACGCAAACATCGACTTATTAATGGAAATGATGAAGTTTCGGAATCCTTGTTAATGATGAGTTCATAGTCTGGGGCGCCTACAGTAGTAATGCCACTTGACCTCCTCCTCAGGCCATTCTTTATATGGTAACAAGTCAAATGGTGATTTTTCCCCCCTAAGAACTTCTACATTTAGATGTCAAATCAAGCTGCTCTAATCACCTCACTGTGAGTCTCCCTTCATGAACAGATTTTCAAGGAGTTTCTGATTTAAAGTAACCAGGCAACTCTGCTGGAGGCATCTTATTCTGAAAAGAAAGGAGGAAAAAAAAAAAGAGAAACATACGCCTTTAAAAAAATCAACTTTCTTTGTGTTACAGTATAATGAATTTGACAAACATATACTCCCATGTAACCACACCCACATTAGGATATGGAGCATTGGAAACAAAAAATTCCATTGTTTCCCTTTGCAGTAATCCCTTCCCCAAATCCTGGTCATAAACAACCACTGATTTGCTTTCTGTCACTATACATTAGTGTTGCCTTTTCTAGAATTTCATTTAAATGAAGTAGTATCATGGCTTTTTAAAAACTCAACTTAATGTTTTTGAGATTCAGTCCATGTTGTTGAATGAATATAGAATGTAGCTCATTGTTTTAAATTGCTGCATACTATTCTATTACATGAATATACCACAATGTGTTTATCTATGGACATTTGGGTTATTTTATGTTTTATGCTATTATGAATAAAGCTACTATGAATATTACCATCGAAATATTTTTGTGGACATATTTCTCATTTCTCTTGGATAAATACCTAGAGATGGAATTGCTGTGTCACAAAGTGTACTTTTTAAAAAATTTTTATTTTCTTTTTATACAGCAGGTTCTTATTAGTTCTCTATTTTATACACATCACTGTATACATGTCAATCCCAATCTCCCAATTCATCACCCCACCATGCCCCCTCTCCCCACTTTCCCCCCTTGGTGTCCATACGTTTGTTCTCTACATCTGTGTCTTTATTTCTGCCTTGCAAACCAGTTCATCTGAAGCATTTTTCTAGATTCCACATCTATGCATTAATAAACGATATTTGTTTTTCTCTTTCTGACTTACTTCACTATGTATGAAGTAAGTCTCTAGGTCCATCCACATCTTTACAAATGACCCAATTTCGTTCCTTTTCATGGCTGAATAATATTCCATTGTATATATGTACCACATCTTCTTTATCCATTTCTCTGTCGATGGGCATTTAGGTTGCTTCCATGACCTGGCTATTGTAAATAGTGCTGCAATGAACATTGGGGTGCATGTGTCTTTTTGAATTATGGTTTTCTCAGGTTATATGCCCAGTAGTGGGATTCCTGAGTCATATGGTAATTCTATTTTTAGTTTTTTAAGGAACCTCCTTCCTGTTCTCCATAGTGGCTGTATCAATTACATTCCCACCAACAGTGCAAGAGGGTTCCATTTTCTCCACACCCTCTGCAGCATTTGTTGTTTGTAGATCTTCTGATGATGCCCATTCTAACCAGTGTGAGATGATACCTCATTGTAGTTTTGATTTTCATTTCTCTAATAATTAGTGATGCTGAGCAGCTTTTCATATGCCTCTTGGCCATCTGTATGTCTTCTTTGGAGAAATGTCTATTTAGGTCTTCTGCCCAGTTTTTTATTGGGTTTTTTGTTTTTTTGATATTGAGCTTCATGAGCTGTTTATATTTTGGAGATTAATCCTTTGTCCATTGCTTCATTTGCAAATATTTTCTCCCATTCTGAGGGTTGTCTTTTCATCTTGTTTATGGTTTCCTTTGTTGTGCAAAAGCTTTGAAGTTTCATTAGGTCCCATTTGTTTATTTTTGTTTTTATTTCCATTTCTCTAGGAGGTGGGTCAAAAAGGATCTTGGTGTGATTTATGTCAAAGAGTGTTCTTCCTATGATTTCCTCTAAGAGTTTTATAGTGTCTGGCCTTATATTTAGGTCTTTAATCCATTTTGAGTTTATTTTTGTGTATGGTGTTAGGGAGTGTTTGAATTTCATTCTTTTACATGTAGCTGTCCAGTTTTCCCAGCACCGCTTATTGAAGAGACTGTCTTTTCTCCATTGTATATCCTTGCCTACTTTGTCATAGTTTAGTTGACCATAGGTGTGTGGGTTTATCTCTGGGCTTTCTATCCTGTTCCATTGATCTATATTTCTGTTTTTGTGTCAATACCATATTATCTTGATTACTGTAGCTTTGTAGTATAGTCTGAAGTCAGGGAGCCTGATTCCTCCAGCTCCATTTTTTTTCCCCCAAGATTGCTTTGGCTATTCGGGGTCTTTTTTGTCTCCATACAAATTTTAAGATTTTTTTGTTCTAGTTCTGTAAAAAATGCCATTGGTAATTTGATAGGGATTGCATTGAATCTGTAGATTGCTTTGGGTAATATAGTCATTTACACAATATTGATCCTTCCAATCCAAGAGCATGGTATATCTTTCCATCTGTTTGTGTCATCTTTGGTTTCTTTCATCAGTGTCTTATAGTTTTCTGAGTACAGGTCTTTTACCTCCTTAGGTAGGTTTATACCTAGGTGTTTTATTCTTTTTGTTGCAATGGTAAATGGGAGTGTTTCCTTAATTTTTCTTTCTGATCTTTTGTTGTTAGTGTATAGGAATGCAAGAGATTTCTGTGCATTAATTTTCTATCCTGCAACTTTACCGAATTCATTGATTAGCTCTAGTAGTTTTCTGGTGACATCTTTAGGATTATCTATGTATGGTATCATGTCATCTGCAAACAATGACAGCTTTGCTTCTCCTTTTCCAATTTGTATTCCTTTTATTTCTTTTTCTTCTCTGATTGCCATGGCTAGGACTTCCAAAACTATGTTGAGTTATAGTGGCGAGAGTGGACATCCTTGTCTTGTTCCTGATCTTAGAGGAAATTCTTTCAGTTTTTCACCATTGAGAAGATGTTGGCTCTGGGTTTGTTGTATATGGCCTTTATTATGTTGAGGTAGGTTCCCTCTATGCCCACTTTCTGGAGAGGTTTTGTCATAACTCGGTGTTGAATTTTGTCAAAATCTTTTTCTGCATCTATTGAGATGATCATACGATTTTTATCGTAAGTGTACTTCTAATTTTATAAAAAACTGCCAACTGTTTTCCAAGCTGGTTGACCACTTCACATTTCCATCAGTAATGTGTAAGATTTCCATTTGTTCAGAGCCACTGGAATGCGTGTAAAGTTATATCTCATTATGGTTTTAATTACACTTTCCTTATGACTAGTAATGTTGAATATTTTTTCATGTGTTTATTGGCCATTAAGTTCTCTAGTTAACATTTATTAAAATGTTTTGCCCATTTTAAAAAATAGGGTTATTTGTGCTATTATTATTATTATTGATTTGTGAGAATTCTTTATTCTTGACACAAATATAAAGAAGATGTGATAGACGTGGTATATATCTTCTTTATCCATTCATCCATTGGTGGACACTTAGATTGTTTCTGTATTTTAGCTATTGCTGCAATAAACATGGCAGTGCAGATACCTTTTTTTTTTTTTTTTAAATTTATTTATTTATTTATTTATTTTATTTATGGCTGTGTTGGGTCTTCGTTTCTGTGCGAGGGCTTTCTCTAGTTGCGGCAAGTGGGGGCCACTCTTCATCGCGGTGCGCGGGCCTCTCACTATCGCGGCCTCTCTTGTTGCGGGGCACAGGCTCCAGACGCGCAGGCTCAGTAATTGTGGCTCACGGGCCTAGTTGCTCCGCAGCATGTGGGATCTTCCCAGACCAGGGCTCGAACCCGTGTGCCCTGCATTGGCAGGCAGATTCGCAACCACTGCGCCACCAGGGAAGCCCCCAGATACCTTTTTGATATCCTGTTTTCATTTTCCTTTGGGTATATACCCAAAAGTGGGATTGCTAGATCATATGGTAGTTCTAGTTTTAATTTTTTGTGGAGCCTCCATACTGTTTTGCACAGTGACTGCACCAATATACATTCCCACCAACAGTACACAGGGTTCTCTTTTCTCCACATCTTCAGCAACACTTGTTGCCTCTCATCTTTTTGATGACAGCCATTCTAACAGGTGTGAGGTGATATCTCACTGAGATTTTATTTGCATTTTCCAGATGATTAGTGATGCTGAGCATCTTTTCATGTACCTGGTGCCCATTTGTATATCTTCTTTGAAAAATACTGATTCAATTCCTCTGGCCATTTTGTAAATCAGGTTGTTCCCTTTTTTGTTTTGAGTTATAGTCAATTGTATTTTAAAGAATATTGAAAAAGAATTTTAAAATTACTGCATATTTATGGTTTCTGACAATCTTCATTACTTTGTATAGATCATTTTCCATCTGGCATCATTTTCTTCTGCCTGAAGAACCTCTTGAAGGGCAGAATTGCTGGCAGTGAATCATCTGGGCTTCCTATTTGCCTGAAAATTCTTTATTTTGCCTTCATTTTTGAAGGAAATTTTTGCTGGATATGAAATTCTTGGTTGACAGTGTTTGGGTTTTTTCCCCAATACTTATAGATGTTTTTCCACTGTCTTCTGGCTCCCATGGAGATATCCATGCTCTTTCTTATTTTTGTCCCTTATATACAATGCCTGTTCCCCTGCAACTGGTTGCTCTCCAGATGTCTCTCACTCACCGTCTTTTAATAATTTGATTGTAGCCTGCCATGGTATAGTTTTCTACAGGTGTTTAGTCTGCTTGGAGTTTGTTGAGCTTCTTGGATCCATGATTTTGTTGTTTTAATAAAATTTGGATATTTTTCAGCTATAATTTTTAAAAATACTTTTTCTAGTCTTCATTTTTATGGGAATGAAACTGCACATGTTTGACTCCTTGATATTCTCTCACAGGTCACTGAGACTCAACTTTTTCTTTTTATTCTCTCTGTACTACCTTTCTGATAATATGTATGCAAATTAATTGTTATTTTCTTTTGTAGCTCTTAATCTGCTTATTATTGCTTTCAGTAAAAATTTCATTTTAAATATTGCATTTTTTAACTCTGTAAGTTTCATTAGGTTCTTTTAAAATATATTTTGCATATCTCTCCTCATGATCTCCTATTTTCCTTTAAATCCTTTAGTGTATTTAGAAAACACATTTTAAAGTCCTTGTCTGCTAATTTTACTATGTCTGTCTTTCCTGGATCTTTGATGCATTTTTCTGCAAATTACAAATGACATTTTAATGCTTCTTCATACGCCTAATAAATTTTTTATTGGAAGCTAGGCTTTGTGATTAGTGTGATGTTGAGTGCTAGATTTTGATGTCTTTATAGAGTATTGGACTTTGTTTCCTACTAAAATGACTTGAGACTCAGCTTGATTTTTTTGAAGTTTTTTTTTTTAGAGTAATTCTTTTTCTAATCTAAATTTTTATTTTATATTGGAGTATAGTTGATTTACAATATTGTGTTAGTTTTAGGTGTACAGCAAGTGATCCAGTTATACATATACATATATCCATTCTTTTTCAAATTCTTGAAGCTTGTTTTAAAGCTGTGTTAGGGCAAGTCTGGCACTGCCTTTACTTCAGGGGTGGTTTCACTCCACTGCTAAATTGTGAGCTTTCAGGGGACTCTCCTGAATGTTCCAGTTGTTCAATCCACTCTGGCTGGTTGAAAGTTGGACATCTCCCAGCCCTGGGTGAACTGTGGGGATATTTAGCAGACAAATCCCATGCCATTCTTTTCTCAGCCTCAGAGACTTTTACCCTTTTGCATGACCCATTTAGTATTCCACAGGACTAAGGGACCTCAAGCGTATCTCTGGGACTCTTTTCCTGTGTACCCTTCTCCCCTCTGGTCCTTCACAATGCAAACCAAACCCCAGTCACACCTCAACCCCTACAGACTCTGATCTCTGCTTCCTGAACTCACTGAGACCATGATCTTCTCAAGTTTCTCCTGCCTGAATGCTGCCCCGAAAATGCCACCAGGCAGAAAGCCGGAAGGATGGCAGGGCTCACTTTCTTTGTTTCTCTTTTCACTAGGCTATCAGTCCTATATTGGTTTTCATCCAGTGTCTCATAGCAGTTTTCTAGTTGTTTATGGCAAGACAGCAAATCTGGTACCCGTTATTTTCATCATGTCTGGAGTGAAAAGTCCCTTTTAAAAAGATAAAAGGTAGAGTTACATAACTAAGGGTACAGCAGATATAGTCAGATTGTAATTGCTTGTGCCTTTTCCAGTTGCACCATAGAATTAGAGTTGGTTTTATCCTACAATTTTACTTAACCACAAATAGAACCACAGTAAGTCCTCTTTTTCCATTAAAAATTCCCTGAATTGTGGATAGAGAAACCAGGCCTAGACAATTAAATGAAAATTAAAGATACTTACTCTATTGGACATTTGCATTTAGAGTATTTTTTTATATTATTAAACAATTCTATTCTGTCAAAATGTGACACTCTCACTAAGGGTAGAATTTATTGTTCTATTTTAATGGACAGGGAGTGTCTGATCACTAACAGACAATGATAAAGGACAGTTTTTCTTCTCTGTCTTTGCCTTTTTCCTTTGCATTTGATTAATCTTTAATAAATATTTTGAGGTACAACTCAAGTCCATTTCTCCATGGAATTTCTCTACGCAATTATTTCATCCCTGTTTAAGTTTTGATAAAGCTAAACAAGTGCCAGAAAAGAGACCACGAAACACAGTGCCTTGAAGGATATGGAAGTTTCTCAGTTGAGAGTTTCAGGGTAAGCAAGGCAATTCCTTCCAAGGTTCCTCTCCAGTCATGGTGCTATCACCCTTAGAGGCGTCCCCTCAATGGTCAAAGCTGGACTTCTGCCACTTTCTGTTCCAGAACAGCCAGTTGTAGGGGAGAGCATACGGTGGAAGAGAGCACATCCATATGGCTTACATCCAAAACTCACACTTCATTGGTGAGAACTTAGTCCTATGGCCACACCTAACCACATATAACCACAGGCTAAAAAACAGGCAATCTAGCCCGAGAGCCGTGGCCAGGATATATTAACATATAAGAAGGGGAGAGTGTATTTTGGCGGACAGTTAGCAGTCTCCTCATTTAATTATTCATTTCAGATCTAGCAGAGCAGCATCTCTGTGAATCGGATGAGTCAGAGCAGATGTTCAAAGTGGGAGGGTCTGTTTAACAAAATTTTTAGCCAAATAAAGATTGGTAATTCTGACTCTTGCTTGGTGGTTTTCGTCACTCCTTTATGTGAAGTCACATGTTCCTTGGGTCTACTAGGAGACTTCCTGAGCCCAGTTTCCATTTAGACAACACAGATATGCAACGTAGCTCACGCATTGATAGGTTTGGGGGACAGAGAGACCAGGTTCAAATCTTGGCTTTGTCATTTCCAGGTTTTGTGACTTTGGGTGAGTTACTTCTCTGAGCCTCAGTTTTTTAATAAGTGTAACAATATCTATATTTCAGATTACGGTAAAGATGAAATAACATTTGCAAACACCTAACAGAGTACTTGAGCACACAGTTGGAGTGCAATAAAGTACACTTTTTGGTAAGATTCTTTTTTTGGGGGGGGGGTGACTTCCCTGGTGGCACAGTGGTTAAGAATCCGCCTGCCAATGCAGGGGACACGGGTTCGAGCCCTGGTCTGGGAAGATCGCACATGCCGCAGAGCAACTAAGCCCATGAGCCACAACTACTGAGCCCGCATGCCGCAACTACTGACGCCCGCGCACCTAGAGCCCGCACGCCTAGAGCCTGCGCTCTGCAACAAAGAGAAGCCACTGCAATGAGAAGCCTGCGCACTGCAATGAAGAGTAGCCCCTGCTCGCCGCTACTAGAGAAAGCCCGTGCGCAGCAATGAAGACCCAACGCAGCCAAAAATAAATAAATAAATAAAATTTTTTAAAAAGATTCTTTCTTTTGAGAAATGAAATATTGTTTGGGAGGGATCCACAAACTAGTATTATATACTGGTAAGAGCACCAGTCTGGGAATGGCCTTACTACTCTGAATTCTTCCACAACTTGCTGTGTGGCCTTGAACAAGTCACTTAGTCTGCCTGGGCCTGAAAAAAATAATAATCATAACAGTTACTGATGAGAAATTACTGTACCAAACACTATACATTCATTCTGATATAAATTTATTTTAGTTTTTTTTTTTTAATTTTTATTTATTTATTTATTTATTTATGACTGCATTGGGTCTTCGTTTCTGTGCGAGGGCTTTCTCTAGTTGTGGCAAGCGGGGGCCACTCTTCATCACCGTGCACGGGCCTTTCACTGTCGTAGCCTCTCTTGTTGCGGGGCACAGGCTCCAGACGCGCAGGCTCAGTAATTGTGGCTCATGGGCCCAGCCGCTCCACGGCATGTGGGATCTTCCCAGACCAGGGCTCGAACCCATGTCCCCTGCACTGGCAGGCAGACTCTCAACCACTGCGCCACCAGGGAAGCCCAAATTTATTTTAGTTTTGCAATCAAGTCTAAATGATCTTAATTGTCTAAGGTTTCTCAGCAACGGAGCAGTGGTTTTATCCAAATGTGCTTTACTCAAAAAATCTTTGCACTTCACCAAATGGATCTGTTAGACTAGCTTATCTTTCAGGTTAGATAAAGCTCTAAAATTCAGTGACTTCATGAATTTGGGTCAAGGAAAGATCAAAACAGAAGACAGTTGCCTGGAAAACACCACAATGAAAGCTGTTTTGTTTTTTGAATAAGGCAAATACATTGGCAGCTCAACTGTGCCTTTTAGCACGTGTGAAGATATACAAGATCTAAAATAACATACTCAAAAAGCTGTTCCCTTTCTCTTACACTCGAGTCAGGACAGTTGAAGGCAAGGAAGAATTCCATGGAAGGCCCATGATTTGGGAATTTCCCCTCTTAGAATGCATCCATTCATTACCTCCCCAGACTCCTAGTGTGGAACCCCTTACATTTATTCTTTCTTGCATCCCATTGTTTTCTTGGCCATCATCTGTCTCCTTCAACACTGAGCAGTAAAAACTGCATGCGAGTAAAAGAAGTCAACAGGTAGGGAAACACAGCAAATATGAGCAGTGTAGCACCACAGGTAGCTAAACCAGCACAACCTGGACTTTCTTCACAGCCTGAAGTTTTCAGGAAGGGAGCAAATGATAAGGGAAAGAAACCTACCTTCCCTAACTTAAAAAAATTATCTCCTATCTATCTATCATTTATCTATCTATCCATCTATCTACCTACCTATCATCTATCATCTATCATCTATCTACATACCTACCTACATATGTAATTTCACCAAACATTTGAAGCAACTTGAAATGATATAAATAACATTCACAATTAAACAGAAAAATATAAGCCACTCAGAATTAGAGGAACTATGGATAAAAGAGAAATAGTCGGGTTAAAGATTGGAACAGATATCTGGATATCTTAGAGAATATAGAAAAGTTATGCCAGTTTATCAGCAAAAGGAAAACTTTTCCTTACACTTAAGCTTGCAATAAGTTTCTTTTTTAAAAAAATATTTATTTATTTATTATTTATTTATTTATTTTGGTTGCGCCGGGTCTCAGTTGCGGCACTTGGGATCTTTAGTTGCAGCATGCGAGATCTTTTAGTTGCAACATGCAGGCTCTTAGTTGTGGCATGCGGGATCTAGTTCCCTCACCAGGGATTGAATCCGGACCCCCTGCACTGGGAGTGCGGAGTCTTAACCCACATGAAACTTAAAATGGAGAGCACTGAGTGAAAAGCGGATGATATTCTTAACCATTTCCTTCCATATATGAGCAGGAAAGTATGTATGGCTTTCTTCTGATAGTCAGCTAGAGACCCATTGCCAAACTAGAAGTTTGCAGGATGTTAAAACAATGTAGTTTCAGTCTGCAAATCTCTTAATTCCAGCTTTATCTAGGGACACATTCTAGTTTTTCTGGCTGAATCATATTTTTTATTTGCACATAAATATTGGATCCTTCTTTGGAGACTTTTGATAAGCTGAGCTGCTGACAGGTCAAGGTTACTCTCCTCTGGAGTGCAGGTATAGGTAGGTATGTGTGACAGCACAGCATGTGAAGGTGAGGCCATCTGTTAATAAGACATTTTTAAAAACTGAGGCACCTGGGACTTCCCTGGTGGAGAATCCACCTGCCAATGCAGGGGACACAGGTTTGAGCCCTGGTCTGGGAAGATCCCACATGCCACGGAGCAACTAAGCCCGTGAGCTACAACTACTGATCCTGCGCTCTAGAGCCCGCGAGCCACAACTACTGAGCCCGTGTGCCACAACTACTGAAGCCCGCACGCCTAGAGCCCATGCTCCACAATAAGAGAAGCCACCGCAATGAGAAGCCCGCGCACCGCAACAAAGAGTAGCCCCTGCTCCCCGCAACTAGAGAAAGCCCGCGTACAGCAACAAAGACCCAACACAGCCAAAATAAATAAATAAATAAATTTATAAAAAACAAAACCAAAAAACAAAACTGAGGCACATAAGCAGGACTCTCAACTGTGTGGCATCACATCTCTCTACCAAGTCCTGCTCTTAGAACACAAGCAAGTGGACAACAGACCTGTGGTGAAAGGCGTAAAGTTAATATTATGTTCTGACACTGATTCCAATGTGTGCGTGTGTTTGTTTGTTTTTCACACCACCAACCAACCCTCTGACACAGCTGGGGGTCCTACTATCCAACTCAGCTCTGACACTATCTACCTGGAGACAGCATCGCATTCCACTGTTAAGGGCTCAGTCCCACAAGGCTGCCGCCTCCTCTTTAGACATCAATCCAGGTGGTGACCTGGGCTTCTGATCCACAGGCTACAGATTGGAGGTTGCCACAAGCCCCTCTGTTTGGGTTTGATTAATTTTCTAGAGTAGCTCACAAACTTAGAGAAACTTACTATCAATAGATTACCAATTTATCATAAAAGGATATAGCTCAGGGACATCCAGATAGAAGAGATGCACAGGCAAGGGATGTGGAAAGGGATGTAGAGCTTCTATGCTCTCTGAGCTCACCAGTCTCCCTGAATCTCCATGTGTTCACCAACCTGGAAGTGCTCCAAACCCAGTCCTTTAGCGTTTTTATAGAGGTTTCATACATAGGCATGATTGATTAAATCATTGGCCATTGATTGAACTCAATCTCCAGGCCCTCTCCTCTCCCTGGAGGTGTAGGGTTGGGACTGAAAGTTCCCACCTTTAATCACGTGGTTGGTTCCCCTGGCAACCTAAGCCTCCATCCTTAGTGATGGAGAGGCTTTCCAAAAGTCGCTTCATTAACATAACAAAAGACACCTTTTATTGCTCTCGATACTTAGGAAATTCCAAGGATTTTAGGGGCTCTGTGCCAGGAACTGGATAAGACCAAACCTACATTTCTTATTATAATCACAATATCACAAATATTACATGCTACCTTCATCTCTGAAGCTGGCAGAGCCTCAGATGGCCTAACTGCAAGTTCCTTTCCCTGTGTTGCTCCTGTGGATAAGACCCACTAGCCAAACAGCCCTCCTTATCAAGAGGACCAGGCTAGTCTCTGAGTAGCAGGTTTTAGTTTTCTGCCAGATGGCGATATTAGTCAAACAATCCAATCACATCCTCTTGCAGGAACCAGAGGGCACCAGAGTAGACCTCCCTTGGCTCCCAGTTGTTCATTTTGATTCCCAGTGCGACCTCTGTGTGGCCCTGCATGGCGATCAAAACATGGCCCCCAAATGATACCCTGGTCACCTTTTTTGGCCACCAGAAGTCAGGCAGACCAGGGGTGATATCCAGTGGCTCTTTTGTCCTTGTTCTCAGCCGAAGAAAGAGGCAGCAGAGGAAGGACCTTTGTGAATTAGCCTCATCCCTTTCCCTGCCTTCTGCATTCATCATTTTCCTCAGTTTTTGTTTTCTCCTCTTTCCTTCCAATTTTGAGGTCCGTCTCTGTGCTGCTCTGCGTGATTGATATTTTTCATTTTTCAAAGTGTTATCTTCTGTTCCAGTTATATCCATCCTAGTGATAATGCTTTTCTCCACCATTTTTTTCTCAGTGTGGTAATCATACCACCTGCATTGAACTCACCTGGAATCCTTCATAAAATGCTGGATCCTTGACCCCATTGGACAGAATCTCTGAAAGTGAGTCCCAAGGGTTTGTATTTTTATTTATTTATTTATTTATTTATGGCTGTGTTGGGTCTTCGTTTCTGTGCGAGGGCTTTCTCTAGTTGCGGCAAGTGAGGGCCACTCTTCATCGCGGTGCGCGGGCCTCTCACTATCGCAGCCTCTCTTGTTGCGGAGCACAGGCTCCAGACGCACAGGCTCAGTAGTTGTGGCTCATGGGCCTAGTTGCTCCGCGGCATGTGGGATCTTCCCAGACCAGGGCTCGAACCCATGTCCCCTGCATTGGCAGGCAGATTCTCAACCACTGCGCCACCAGGGAAGCCCAGGGTTTGTATTTTAAACACAATCCCTTGGTGATACTGCAGCACCTTAGGGCTACTGACCTGGACTTTGGGCTACAGAAGAGCGACTACATCCTTGACTATATATCACTCATACACCCAGCTCTCATATACCTTAAAGTGAGACCTACCCAGAGATCCTGGCTGCATTGGGAACCTAAGGGCAACAGCTCTGTGCCTCCTTTGCTACCCCGTTTTAATGGGGTGTTTGAGCACTGGTAAGGGATTTGATTGTCCTGTATCCTCCCACCCCACATATATAGCTGGAGAGACTAAAAATAGACCCCACCTGCACCGAACATCCAAATGGAGCTGCTTCTCTTTTTCTGATGCCAGGGACACTGCTCTAGAAACATTTGTTCTCAATTACTCTCGCTGGGAAGTGACGCGTGGGTTCAGACAGCAGTGTGACCTCTTTTTTTGTTAAAAGACTATGTGAGAGAGAGAAAAAAAAAAACCCTGCAATTTTAGTCACACCTATTGACATTATTTGTAAATTAATTAAGGAAATTACCAAATACTGTGTACATTCTGGCATATTTGATTTTCTATTTCCTGGGAATATCATTTAGTAATCTATAGTCAGAGGTTAATGATTATTAATAAAAATTCCTTTTTGATCTTACAAATAACTTGACACAGAAACAAGCTAAGCATGATCTTCATATACATTCAATTTCAAGATGTTCAGAAAATCATGTAAATCAGTGATTCTAAACCTAATGTGTACAAGAATCATCTAAAGAACTAGTTTCACAGTGTCTAAGAGTGTTTTTAATTCCAGTTCTGGTTTTGAATCCAGATTTTGCCAGTTATTAGCCTGTAGCCTTGGGCAAGTTATTTAACCTCTCTGCGCCTCAATTTCTCCGTTTGTAAAATGGGCATAAGAAGAGTATGTAACCCATAGTGTTGGTCTAAGGATTAAATAGTTTAATATACATATAAAGTTTTGCAAAAAATCTGTCTAACAACACACATTCAATATTTATTATTATTCAATAAAGATTACTGGACTGTACTTTCAAAGACTTGAAAAAGTTTCATCCAAAATAGACCCTGGAAATCTATATTTTAAATAATTATATCTCACAATTCTGTTGCCAGTGACTTATGGAGCAGTTTAAGAGACAGTGATCTTAAACCAGTGGTCTTAAGATGGGTGGGCAAGCAAGTACATAAGAGTATTCACTGGGGTTTAGGAGGAAATGTTTGTATTCTATTTCTATTTGCCTTCTTTATCTAAAGTTAAGAAATTCTTTTAACACTATTTAAAATACTAGTTGAGACCAAGGCCCTCATTGGTCTTATATGGTTTGGATGCCACACTGTGGGTTGGAGGAGTCCCTTGTCAGAAGGAATGGGAATCCCACAGGATAAGGGCTGGTGGTGTGTCCTCAGTGATGGTTTGCTTTCAGTGCGTTGTGATGCATTGCAATTTAGGTTCATACTGGATGAAGTGACTTCATAGATTACATTTCTTAGTTTTAAAATAGATGTATCTTGGGACTTCCCTGGCAGTCCAGTGGTTAAGACTCTCTGCTTCCACTGCAGGGGGTGCTGGTTCAGTCCCTGGTCGGGAAACTAAGATGCCACGTGCCTGCTGTGTAGCCAAAAAATAAATAAATAAATAAATAAATAAATAAATAAAAATAGATGTATCCTTATAAAATGAACAACTGACTTAAGAAGGTTTTTTCTACGAAATTATACATCACTGATAATGCTAACCATTCAGCAAAGGTAAACAACAAGAAAATGGCAGAGTCTCTATTTGCTTTGATTTTTACCCAATCCCTCTGTCAACCACATCTCCAACAAAAGCAATCTCCATACAATCCATGTCACAAAAAAGAGGCCCCCGAAAGTGCATTTATCAAAATGACTACTTGAAATAGAAATTACTTCTGCTCGCATTACTGATTATTTCACCCCAAGTATATATTATGCCTTGATTTATTAGAGAATGTTACCAGTGCATTTTAAAAGTTTGGAGATCATTAGAATAAATTTTAAAATTTAAGACTTTTTTTGTCAACTAGTAAATTCACATGTGTGGAGTTAAACAACAAAAGTATGCAGCTGTCTTTTTAAGTTATGGAAAAATTGATCATCTCACTAGAAGTAAAGTGCGGAAGTGTAGTATGCAATCTAAAAGAGTCTATGTTTTTTAGATTCAGTTGTTTCCTTGGAGCATAACATAAGACGAAAAATCCAATTACTCAATCTGAGTCCAGTGGCACCTGGCTTCCTGCTCTGGTTTATCCTTATGACGCTTTTTTAAATAAAGCTGCTTAATGAGCGATCTGAATATATTTTCCGTGGGCAGAAGTTAGTTTCCTTTTAGCTCTGGGAGATGACGTGACAAAAGAAATTGTGTGGGGTACAGAAGAGCTAAATAGATGACAGAGAAATATTGGTGTGATTGATGCCTCACTGTAGGCCGAATAGAATTTTTGCAGACCAAATGGTTTTGAGTGGCATTTACCATGCTGTGTGTAACTCTCTGTAATTATATCAGAGAGTCATCCTTTTGCTTTGTACCTAATGAAAGCTCACTGTCAAATCAACATCAGCCCTCAGTCTAACACTGCGTTGGCAGAGGAGTTGGAGAGAATAACTCTTTTTAGGCTTTTTATGGTAGAGAAAGTATCAGGTACCCACGATGCTTGGACCCCCTGGGGGCACGTAGGCTACTTTAGATCCAAACTTTGGTATTTGTATTTTATGACTAAGTATTTATTTACTTAGAACTCAAAAGCATAGGCTGTACTCCCAAACTTATAAATGGTTACCTATCTTCTGTTCTATAGTACTACCGTAACTACGGTAACCCGCCCGTGAAAATTAAATATTGGTTTGTGCTTATAATTTTAGGCACAAGCCTAAGGCAACAGAACTTAAAATTGAGTTGAATCAAATAAAACTGCCATTTTTGGAAATCAGAAATGGTCAAAAATCAGCTCCGGAGCCAAGGACTCCTGAATTCAGGTGGGACCTGCCAGCGTTGGTGTGTGGCTCTGCTCCAAGCCCGGGCTGCCTGGCCCCAAAGTCCGCCTCTGAACTCTTGAATGTCATACCTGCATTTATCACCCTCTTAAATATCATCTCTCTAAAACCCTGGGCTAGAAACCTCCCGGGCTGAACTTAGTTACTCGAGAAATCTCTGCAAAGAGAAGTTGAATGCTAACTTTTGAAGTCTTTCAAATGGAATATATTCACTTTCCAAAAGTGATCTATGCCTATCAAGGTCCAGAAATTTGTGAATTTGGGGGAATGAAATTGACATATGAATGCACAGAGCACACAGCTTGACCAAAGAAATGTATTTTTTCTTCAAGATAGTCTCTGTGGGAGCCTATACAATCATTCTCAAGATAAGGTTATTGTTTAAAGTATAGCTGGTACCGCTGTCGGTGTGCTACCCTGAGAAGGTGTTTATAACAAGCATCCTCATCGTCTTACATTCACGTCTCATAGATCGGTTTACCTTAGGGTATTTGAATGGAGGCCAGCACAATATACACCACAGGCTCAGAATATTTTAATAGCGATGAATCCAGCAAGAGGTGTGACCACTTACCATAGTTCAAAGGAAGGCTTTCTGGAGCTAAACAACTCAGGGCTGGATCCTGGGAGTGTTTTTACAGATGAGATGAGCAGGACAGTCGTGGCTATTAATATTCACTAGTGAATGGAAAGAAGATAAGCAGGAAAAAAATCATCGTGAATGTGATTGGATTTTGGTATTTGGTGTCTATTCTGTACTATTTTCCAAGAAATTCTTAAATTTTCCTCTATGATTGTAGGGAAATTCTCTAAAATTTGAATCTGGAAGGATAAAAGTGCCTTTGAATCTGTCGGATCAGACTCATAGGAGCCTTTTAGGTTTGTGGGTTTTTTCCTGCCTGGGGACGCTCAGAGGTGTCCGTCCTCAGGACCTACCAAGCAGCGTGTCCACATACTCCACTCGGCTTTCTGGCAAACGGGAGATAGAGTTGAGAACTGGAAGGTGGACCCTTCTTTATTTTCCTTCACTTCTGGAAGTTGCAGCGCCCAGTTCAGCCTGTGTGTCAGCCAATGAATGCACAGCCTCCCGTCCACCGCAGCTCTGGTTGTCATGGCACCCTGGACGCCTCCCATGAAGCTGGCATTTGATCCAGGGGTACAGTGTCCTGCACAGGAGCTGCCTCTTTTCTAGAGTGTTCCTTATCCACAACCACTTATTTTAGCCCATCTCAGTGTAAATGACAATATCATGATTCCATCTTCCAGAGATCCCAAATGAAGCCCAATCCAATTAGATTTTATATGGCAGTTTTTATTGATCTGCAGTAGATAGGCTGATAAATGCTCCTGAGAAAACCTTGTTCCTATAGATTCTCCTGCATTCCTGATCTTATAGACCAGAGGTTCTTCAATGGCCTCTCTCCAGGCCACAGGGTCATCTGACTATTGGAAACAAGAAAGGCGGAACAAGAGCTAGTAGGGCAGGAAATGTGCCTCAACTATCCCCTTGTTTAATTGTATAACAAGCAGCACTGTGGCCACGCTGAGCGATGGGGTGTCTTCCATGGGGATGTTATCTGTTGGATGTGTTACAGAAGAAAGTTTCAGGATAATTGACACCAAAACCCACTGAGTTTAGAGAAAGTGCAGTGAGGTGAGGGCGCCTGGGAGGGGTCGTCAATGCAGGTGCAATATTCTAAGATTTCAGGAGCTGGCAACCCTGGATTGGAGCACCCCGTGTGTATTCAGGATCGCTTGGCTCTAGAGCCAACTGATCCTGGCCAAAAAAAAGCCATTTCACATGGTCCCATGTCATGCTGAGTTCTGCTGCCTGAGGTGTGTTTTCAGGCCCCTCAGGGCTCCCTGCATCCCCCTCTGGCACCAACCATCTCCACGTGCCAGGTGGCTGAGTGGCCTTTCCCTGGATCCTCTATTTTGCATTGCCCTTGAGCTCGGTTTCCTTTCCCTGCATCCAAATTCACGGTTGTCCACTTGGGGATCACACTGAGGTAGGCTGCAGCTTCAGGCACTATTCAGCTTCCACCCCCAGATCACAATTTAACCCAAAGGGATTCACAGGGGGAGAATTTAGTTAGAGTAAGAAAGTAGAAAGGATACCTTTGGATACATCTAGGGTGATGGGGGCCCCTTTCTTGGACCCCAATTGTAATCACAGCCAGGGGGCCACCTATCTCCTCTAGACGTCGGACAGGCCTTCTTGGGGGTGATTATGAAACTGGAGAAGATACTACACTGTTTTCCAGGTCACAGTCAAGATGTGTATATTTTTGTCACTTGTTTTGCAATGGCTTTAAATAGACTTATCTGGAGAAGCATTTTGAGATCCGGGAGTTTACCTTTGAGATAATTTCTCCTCTTCATCAGCTTTGGGGCCATTCTTTGGCACAAGATATATGCTGTTATGATACTGCAATCTACTGGGATAAAAATAACTCATGATGTCAAACCCTCGGCCAAGGAGAGCTGCCCTCATGAGGGGAAGCAGCGTGGGCCCAGCCCAGAGAGTCCGCGGGAACAAAAATAGAGTGCTAATGGCCTGCAGTGACATGGAAGAGGGTGGGAAGTGGACAGAAATATTTATGAAGAAAAACGGCTCTGAGCATCTGCTAAGTCCCCATGCCCTTATTTTTCCCCAGGTCTATTTCTGGCTTCTCTTTCCACGGCACAGACAGCTCCTTCAAATAGAGAGCCTTGCTCCTGCCGGCCCTGGCCTCCAACCGAGCTCTGAAGGAGGCAGGCCATGAATGATGATTGTCTGTGTCTGGCGTTTTAATTGAAAAACATTCCCCGAAGTGGAAAGACACACGGAGGAAGTGATCTCATCGTCATTTTCCCCCCAACTTTCAGTTTGGTTTCTCCGAGGTGGAACTCGATACAGCAGCGGCTCTTAGTGGTGAAGCTCAGAACTGCAGGGGAAAGAGGGCTGCCTGCCAATGACTCAGAAGAGGAAACAGCGGTCCCCGGAGGCCACATTTCAAACCTGCGGCAAAAATGTTAAGACTCTCTCATCAGGGAAGCTCAGAGTAGCTTCTGCCTTCTGTGCTTCTCTCTCGACCCACTTTTTATAGTTTATTATCCAATGGGAGTGACCCCACCCGACCTTCAGGTTTGTGCCAGATGCATAGGAGGAAGACGAGGGAATTACATGCTGCACATGAATTTGGAACTTCTGTCCAGATAAAGAAAAACTCAATGAAAAGTGTATTACCCTCCACGCAAATAAGAGTCTTATGAAGCAAAGTTTATTTGGGAAAATATATTAATGTGATTCTTTTGTGCTCATAGTGTGTGACCCTACCTTATTAATCATTATCATCGGTCACTCTACTCATTCATCAAAACTCAAGCTTTCTTCTTTTTTTGAAAAAAAAAAAAAACCCAAAACCTTTCTATATACGAATAAATATGAAATCATAGAAGCAAAAGAGTAGATTGTGATTCTGCCTGTTGTGGAAGAGGTAGAGATAAAACATGCTCTAAATTAGCCATGTTTCTAGTTTTATTCCACACCTTGATGCATCCACAAGAAAAAAGTCTTATTTCTCCCCTTAATATCCAAATGATAAACCTCACAGGATGTAAGTAGGGGATTTTATAAATTGCACAAGTCATGGGATTTGACCCCAAGTCTGGATCTCTCTCTAAAGATTCTAGCCAAAGAATTGGTCTGCCTCTCAGAGGAATAAGAGAAGGAAGGGATCGTTCTCAAGGAGGTGAAGGAAACATTTACAATCCATGTTCTCAGCTCTGCCTGGTCAGGAGACCAACGCATTGAAGCTTCTGCTGGTTAAAGAGTAGCCCAATAAAGAAGGTGCCAGGAGAGGCCAGTGGCTTTCAAAACACGCCCTCTCAAGGTGGCACCTGGTGTGTTTCCGAGATGTCTGAGTTGCAGGTTTTGAAATACAATTTGTCAGTTTCTGAGGGATGGTCTGACTCTTGGCGACACAGTTGCATTCCTGACACCAGAACTCTAAATGGCCGGTGAGAAATAAAACTGCCAAAATGAACTTGAACTGCTCTTTCTAGCTGATAAACATCTTCTCTGCTTAGAGAAAAGCCCAGTGGGAAGATGAATTATAACTGGAAGGCGGTTTGGTGATCGTGGAATCAAAGCACGGGGAGGGGAGGAAATGGATGGATCTCAACGGCTAAGATCACGGAGCTGTGAGAGCCTGGGTCCCCGTCTGGACTGGCGTGTGCCTGCGAACACCCTGGTGACCTGTTGTCTTAGGTTGGTCTTCCCAGAAGCAGACAGACCCTGAGATAAGAATTCATGCAAAAGTGATTTTTTTAGGAGGTGTTTCCAGGAAAAACTGGCAGGTAAGTGGGGAAGTGGATCAGGAATGGGCAGCAAGGTAAGCAAAGATGAGTTATCAGGCAGGTTGGGTGCAATCCCACAGGAGCGCTCTAGGGACGGTGTCGTCCCCACGTCAAACTGTCCCAATCAGGGGTGAGGCCGTTGGAGTACTTATACTTCCACACCCAGAGTCATTGGGTAAGAGCCACCCACGTGTGCAGGCAAAGCAGGCTCTGGCAACTGAAATTCAAGGTCAGTACTGGCCTAGGGTCAGCAGTTAGGCGAAGAGATGCAGGTGCCGGCTGTTGGAAAGGAAAACACGCCAGACGGCCAAGTGCGGGGCTCGGGCCTGGCGGGCAGCATCTCTGGAAGATCCGTGCACCCTCCTCAGGACCGCCCTGGACCCCGTCACAGGCTTACTCGCCACCAGCCTTCAGGTTTGCGTGCCCCCTAGAGGCCAGTCCTTTCCTTAACCATCTCCTGGTCTCTCAACTTGGGTGTTCATGATCCAACTTTTCTCTGAAAAGACAGCTAGACTCTAAATATTTCCACTTTGACTTTGATATACTGTGAGGGAAAATTATCCCCAGGCGAACAGTCGTGCCTAGACAGGGTTAATGCAGTGGAAAACACCCCACAAAGACCCTTTGCCTGTGTGTCAGGGTCTCGGAACCCTATACAAACGGACTCAGACTTGTCAAATTCTTCTTCCCTCAGCCTCGGGAAGGGAGCCCAACTTTATACGTAATATTTTATCCAGTTTTTTTCCTTTCCTAGCACACAGATTTTCCTACCCTGTAAACCAACCCGCACTCCATCTCTGCCTCACTCTTTACCCCTCTTTTGATGTCAAATTCTATTACTATTTTAGTTCCAGGGAATTTTTTTTCCCTAACAAGTTTAAAATGAACAAGCTGTTCTTTCTGATAGAAGGACAAAAATCTTTCTCAACCCGGATATTTCTAGTACTCTTCCATGCGGGTCTAACATGGAAGATTATTGAAATCAGCCATCGGTGAATTTGTATCCGGCTTCCTGGACATAGAGGACAGAGCAGCAACTTGAACTGCTTATGGTAAGATCCACTGGGCTCTGCTTCAGATGGAAGATGAAATGAAGAAAGAAAAGACACAGCACGGTGAGCAAGAGAAAGTTCTTAGTCTTGAGGATGGATCATGGAAGTACTGCCAAAGGAGGATGGCATTTCAGGATGCAGCCCTGCTAAGCTGTAGTGAGGTTTCTGAATAAAAGAGGAGAACTTGGAGGCCTTGCCCACAACATGCAACAAGTCCTGTGTTAGGAGCCAAGAGCTGATGCACAGATCCCACTCCTGTGTTAAGCAGAGGGAAGGCAGGCGCCTGTGAGCAAACATTGCACAAATGTGGGGTGAGCTTCCCTACTTGCACACCTTACTGTGATGACCTTGGGCCCAAGGAAAGTTACTGGAGAAGCTGTTAGAGATTTCCCTGGTGATATCCAGGACCAGACAATGAAAGTGCTCCATATTCAAGATAGGACTTGGTTTCCATAATTTGTTGTATGCCTTAAAAAAAACCCAACTTTTTACAAAGATCTCATTCCCATACTTTATGGTCCGTTCCCTGGCAATTTGGGAAATGCAGTGAGCCAGTTGAACTGACTGGTGAAGAGACCAATTCAGAGTTCAAGGTGAGGCCTCAAGTCCAGCAAAATGTTACCTCCCTAGAAACACTGAACCTTGGTGGGCATGGGCACTTCCAACATAGGGGTCTCTATGGCAATTTTGGCATGACTAAAATGCTGAGGATTTTTCTGCCTGGAGTGACTCCATCTTCCTCCTCTCTCCATTCTTCTCCACACACCATCTCTGAGTCTGTAATTCCTTTAAGATATTTAATATCCAAAGCAAATGCTCATCCCTCCCTGATTCCCTTGTCACAGACCTTTTTATCCTTGGTCCTGTAATAGCTTGAAATGATCTTCTACAGAATTTGTTATTTTCTGTTATGTAAGTGCCTTGACTTAATTTTATTACTAATACTTATTACCTCAGCATCTATGAGTACCATTCTGTGCTTTATTTTCTTCATCTAAAATTGGGAAAAATAATAACAGTATCTGCCTCATGGGTTGTCATGATGATTAAATGAATTAATGTACATGAGGTCCTAGAACAGAACCAGACACATGGTAAATGTTCACAAAAGTTAGCAATTAGGATGCTAATGTTCACTGTTATCCTACTACCCTGATATAACCTCAATAAATATTTTGGAATGAATAAATAGCAAAAGTAATTATTAATTACCCAGAATCATGGGTGACTTGAAAACACGGTTAGTCCTAAGTGCCAGACCCCTCTGAGAATTATTCCATCATCACTGGGCTCATCTGGAGGGTCTGGATTGTGTCTTGTTAGGTTTGTGTAATGACCTGCAAAGTTTTGCATGCCTGTTAGATAAAAATGCCAGATAAAGTTAAATAGGAGAGACCTAAAGATATTAAATTCTTCTCAGAAGGAAAAGAAGTTGCCATTAGTTGTATCACTGTTGGCTCAGAATAATAGTGGTTTCTGCTGCCATGGATATTTCTTAAATTATCTAAATTTGAGAGTCAGGGAAATGACAAAGAGCCTTATTTATTACTCAATTATAACATGGGTTGCATAGACCCAGGAGACTTAGAACCTCTTGAATTTTTTTTAAAGAAGGGCTGACCGTAATCGCAGTATCAGTCACCACTGATGCGTTCAGTTTGCATGATATTGTTTGCTTCTACTTTTTTTTTTTTTACATTATTCTTTCTCTCTCCTTTAAAAAAAGGCAGTCAACTGCCTTTGATTGAGAAGGAACTCAATCGTCTGCATTGTCCCCATTCTCTCTCGTACTCATTCTTTGATAGGACGTGACAGACCCACAGATTTCAAGCTTTGGTGAGAGGATCGCTTGAGAAATTTGCTCAAAATGCAGATGTCAGAGCCCACCCGCAGGCTTTCAGACTCAGTAGCTCTGCCCAGAAATATGCATTATAAACAGACACTCTAAAGCAGCCATCCTCTGGTCCTCAAGTTTAGAAACACTGTTTTCTATAGACACATAGGAATAGATAGGCTGCTTTTACCTGGAATATCATTAAGTTTCATTGTTGTCCAGGTATTAATTCATTCACCAAATATTTATTGAGCACTTATGCTGCGTAGTAAAGATGTAGTGGATACAGCAGTTAAAAAAAAAAGAAAGTTTCTGATCTCGTGGAGCTTAAAGTCTAGAGGATAGAGACAATAAAAAATAAAGATAGATAGATAGATAGATGATTGATAGATGGAAAGAGAGATGACAGTCGAAGATAAGTTCTTTAAAGAAAAATAAACTAAGTTACAGGAGATAGAGCATGACAGTTGGGAGGTTTATGTAGGGCAATTGGAAGATCTTTCTGAAAGTGGGCATTTGAGGAGAGATCAGAAAGAACGAGGGCGTAAGTGTCGTGGCCCAGAAGTGGGCATGTTCTTCAAGGGATGAAGTGACGTCAAGGGGCTGGTGGGGCTGGAACAGCATAAACCAGGCAGGAAAGCAATGCCCATAGACTCGGAGCGGCGTCCGGGACGCCCAGAACAGCTCCTGACGGACCTCGTAGACAATCGGAAGGACTTGGGGTTTCTTCTCAGCAAGATGGAAAGCCACAGGAGGATTTGAGCAGAAGAGAGATGTGACAGATGTGTTTGTTAAAAAGGATCACTAAGGCTGCTGGGAGGAGAGTGTGGATGAATGCCGAGAAGCTGATGGCAAGTTCTCGCTGCTCAGAAAAGCCACGCAAAAGCCACAAAGCATTCTGATCTCCTTGATAGAAGTAAGTGAAGGAAGGAAAATGCAATATAAGGGGAAACCAAGAGTCCAGAAAATGCACATCAAAGGTTACTGAGGGAGGATTCATAAGATCAAAGCAATTTTAAAAAAATCACAGTGGATTTTTTAAGCCAAAAAATAACATTGAAACCCCTCCACTCCATGCGAGGCTTCCCCTTGAGGGGGGCAGATTCTGAGTTCATTGTACGGCAGCTACAGACAAGCAACATGAATGGACAGAGAGACAGCCTCTAGGCGGCCCTTCTAACTGAGGCTGGATTTGTTTGGCCCATCAGTGCCCAATGGGCCGTGAAATCTGAACAGAAATGGGTCCCAACATCTTCTATATGCGTCTCCTCCTCTTTTGCCTCAATTCTCTTTCTTTTTCCTTCTTCTCAGAAACTCCCTTATTGTTTTGAAAAAACGGAACATGCTCCTTTTAAAGAATCTCAGCAATGCTTAAAAGTACAAAAAAGAGAGACAGGGAGAGAAAGTTAAAAAAAAAAAAAAAGCTACTCCAACTCCTCTCTCAAAGCAGCGAGGATGACCAACAGGGAGAGTATGGTGGACATCAAAAAGAATCTTTTGAAATAACAGGCTGTTACACAAATGGCAAGAGGTCAGGGAAGAACTAGGCCTGTCTGTGCTGCCCAGAAGGTCCCTGGGTCTCCACAACAGCCCCTCCCACCAGCAGCCCCCCAGCCCCTCAGGCCTGAGTCTGGGGAGGGCAGGGCCAGCGCTCTCCGCAGGAACTGAAAACAGGGCCACATCTTTTTAAAAAAATTTTTCTTGGCGTATAGTTGTTTTACACTGCTGTGTTAGTTTCTGCCGTGCAGCAAAGTGAATCAGCTATGCATATACGTATATGCCCTCACATCTTGCCTGATGCTGGTTCATCTCCTGAGGCAAGAGCCCAAGGAGCCTTGGTTCTTCAGGGACCCATGTGTATTTCAGGGGAGAAAGCTTTGGGATTTGTGACCCCCGATGCCCACCGGGAGAACCTGACCTCCCAGGAGCCCTTCTTCCTCCAAATCTGACCTCCTGTGTCTCCACCTGGACTAGATCCCTGGTAGATTTCCAGGACGATGTGGCTCTGTATGGATCTCAGCAAAAGCTTCCAGATAGTTCCCAGGGGCTGGGGGGTGTGGAATGACTACAGCGAACACAGCTCCGCTTTTGGGGGCAGATGTGGCCCTGCCCCTGAGCGAGGCATGGCCGGACCCATTAGATGAACGAGCCACAGGTGGTAGAAAATATGCCAAACACTTAAGGTTTCATGAGCTAAAAATCTAAGCCACGACCTGTGAAAAAGAGAAAGGGGGTCCTAACTCTGGCTGTTTGGCTCTTAGAGTTGGCGGCCTCATCAAATGGAAACTTCCCGATGTTACAGTTGGGGAAGTCCTGTGTAGGAAATTTAAATCCTAATTGTGGTAAAGAGGTTAGGAAATAATTATAGTAAAATTAACTTGTCCCTGATAATTTTGTTTTTCAGTTTTAAGTGGTTATAAAGAGAGGCTTTATCTTCTGGGAGGAGACAAAATTGGTGGGCCCTTCTCTGTGAAATTAGGAAACACGTGTATGCTGTCTCGACACCAGTGGAAACAAAATAAAACCAGGCGGAGGGAGGAGCTGGATGAGGGACCCTGGGGGCCCGAGAAGAGCAGGGGTAAAGCTGGAGGGGAGGGAAGCAGCCCTTTGCCGAGCTGTCCTGTGGGTCTGGGGTCTCTGCGCCTTCAGGTCCGCAGGCGACATCAGGAGGCGTGTGGGAGCCCCCAGGCTGGAGCGAAGGCCAGAGCCAGCCCCCGGGGTTGGTTAATCATCACGGGGCTGGCGCCTCCTGGGTCTCGGGGCCGCTGCTCTCAGCCTGGCGACGTGTTCCCGGGGCCTTGAGACTCCCCCACTCCGGCCTCCAACCAGCCACTGGCGGAAAGGAGCAGGGGCCCGCGGAACTCGGCGCGCCCCTGGGAAGAGCTCCGTTCCTGCCCCAGCCCTACATCTTCTCGGCCGCATTCTGTGTTGAGGCCGTCGGTGGCATCTCGTGGCGCCCTTTCCCCTTTCGGAGGCATCTCCACGGGAAGACCTGGACCCTTGTCACCTGGCCTCCCCGTGGGCCTTGGCTGAGCTGCCACCTGACCCCGCCTTCCATCAATTCCAGCTTTGATATCCTTCCCCTGCACCCTTTGGGATCGCGGCCGGCCTTGGGCCAAATCCCTGTATCTTCAGGCGCCTCTCTGGAAGGTCCCTTGACTGTTTTGCTCCTGAGGCCGCTGCCTCTCATATTCCCCTCAAGGGGGCAGCTGCCTACCCTCCACCCTGGCCCTGGAGGTGGGGTGGCGCCCTGCACTGCCCTCAGGGCAACTCCAGGCCACCCGCCCTTTTCCCCCGTAAAATTCGCGTGTCCTCAGACCCTCTACCCCTTCCTGCTGCCCTTTACAGATAACAGAGTCGCCAACCTGTCACCTCCCCAGGAGGGGAACTCCTTCCCGGGCGCTTTCTTCCGCGCTGTGCTCATCAGAATGCTTGCCGAGTTCCACAGATGCCACGTCTCACCCTCCATCCCCTCCTCTCCCCCAGCAATCGGTCCCCTACTTCCCGTCCCCCCGTCACGCCTGGCGCTGAATCACGCTGCTGGCTGCCTGTCACCACCTCAGTGGCAAACATTCTACACTGAAACCGCCTCCACCGCCTTTCTGACTCGGTTTACTATCCTGCCTTCAAGAATTCTTTGACGCTCTGTTGACATTTTGTTTTCCCCTTGGCTTCAAGGGCCCTAGACTCCTGGATAGAATTTGGATAGGTCCCAAGCTGGGGCGGGGGCGGGGGGGGGTATGTTTTGGAGTGTAGATGTGGGACTGGTGTCGGGGCAGAGGAGTGGTTGGAGATGGCGGAGATGCAGCAAAGAGCTTAAGGAAAGAGTCAGGGGAAGGTGTGCTCACCTCGCCGTGAGGTCAGGATCTGCTTGCCTGAAATTAAGGGAGAAAATATGTCCAACGCAACCCGATTAAATGTAGGCCCAGCTCAAGCTGTAATTCATGCATGAGGCATTCGCAGACTCTCCCAGTCTCCTGGGCATTTTTAATGCACTCAGCCTCATGCATTTATGAATTATCTGACGCATGTCAGGTGCTGTGCTGAGCGCTGGACAAAGCAAAACGCAATGTGGTTCCTGCCATCAGGGTGACTAAACATCTAACAGAAACAGCAGATCAAAGTCATTAATGTTACCGTAGAGGTTCGTGTTGGGGTCATGAAAGGAAAGAGAAGGTCATCTAAATCTGACAGGAAGGTCAGGGAGGGCTGCTGGAAGAGAGGATTTAGGGGAGTGTGGAGGGAAATAGACGTGTAATTCACAGACCAAGCCTGGAATGCTTGCCAGGGCTCACCCCTCACTCAGGGACTCTGCCCCTCATCCACGGCCCTGTTGCTGCAAAGATCAGTGTCACGGTCCCACCCTGCCCCCAGTCCCTCCCCAGTCCAAATCAGGCCTAGGAAGTCAGCATCCTTCCACGGAGCCTGGTTCAGAAAGGCCAACCACACAGTGGTTCTCAAGAGCTGGATTGATAAACAGAGAGATGGGGTGAGCAGAGGGGCCAGGAGCTCTAAAGGCACCAAGAGATGGAGGCTGGGCAATGAGAGCCCAGCCCCGTGAGAGCTGCGGCGGTGAGGAGGCTGAGGGAGTGGCCGGTAGCAGGGGTTGGAGCAGCTGTGCAGACGGAAGCAGGGACGCCGCAGGAGAGACCCAGAGCCTGGGGAGACGCGTGGAGGCGGTGGGACCTGTCATCCCCCCTTCCTGTTCCAGCTTCAGCCCTCTCCCCCATGTATCTTTACACAAAATTCCCTTTTCTTAAGCCTCAAAACGACCTAACAAATACACTTCCAGGAATGGACCCGAAGAAAAGTGTTATGTATGTACCTAAGGAAACACGTACAATGATGTTCATTGGAAAAAAACCATCAACAAAGGGGTAAATAACTAATTGTGATACATTTATGTGTTGGACTAAGATTCTGAAGTAAAAGGAGTGAATATGTTTTCTAGAGATAGATAGGTAGATAGATGAATGATAGATAGATGGATGATAGATGATAGATAAATATAAATATGAATGTACACGTATAGATGCTTCACACACATCACACATACATATATATATTGACAAGGATAGATCTTAAACTCTAATGGCAAATTTTAAAATCACATTTAAGATATACATAATACCATTTCTCTATATTTGAAACAACAGGAGTCCATGTTACTTGCTCCAGTTATGTATATCTATATGGAACTGTAATAAAAATTAATTTGAAGATTCTAATCTAAATTTGACATAATACTACAGCCATATCACCCTGCATGTGCCTGATCTTGTCTAAATTCAACATAATAATTGCCTCAAAAGATAATGGAATAATTTGAGGAAGCAAAATATTTATTAACTTTATAAGGTTTAAGTCATTTTAGGATTTAATAAGGATTAAATCAAAAGCAGCCAACAGTCAAATTCTTTTATGTTAATTCTTGTAGGTTTACTATTTTTAAACCTGAGAAAATGAACCAGAAACAAAATCCAACAACACATTAAAATGATCATACACCATGATCAAGTGGAATTTATGCCAGGGATGCAAGGATTCTTTAATATATGCAAATCAATGTGATACACCGTATTAACAAATTGAAGCATAAAAACCATATGATCATCTCAATAGATGCAGAAAAAGCTTTCGACAAAATTCGACACCCATTTGTGATAAAAACTCTCCAGAAAGTGGGGCAGAAAGAGAAAAACAAATATCATATAATATCGCCTATATGTGGAATCTGGAAAAATGGTACAGATGAACTCACTGGCAAAGCAGAAATAGAGTCACAGATGTAGAGAACAAACTTATGGTTACCAAGAGGGGGAAGAGAGGGGTGGGACGAATTGGGAGATTGGGACTGACATATATACACTACTATGTATAAAACAGATAACTAATGAGAACCTACTGTATAGCACAGGGAACTCTACTCAGTGCTCTGTGGTGACCTAAATGGGAAGGAAATCCAAAAAAGAGGGGATATATGTATACGTGTAGCTGATTTACTTTGCTGTACAGCAGAAACTAACACAACATTGTAAAGCAACTATACTCCAAAAAATTTTAATTAAGAAAAAGAAAATGAACAAGAGTGAAAGTGAACAGAAAGGAAGCAAGAAGAAGTGGGGTCATCTGAACGATGAGGTTAGAAACAAGGGCACAAACGTGGAGAGGAAAGGCAGTGAGGGAGGGAGGGAGGGAGGGAAGGATGAATATAAATTGCACCCAAGGGCTTCCCTGGTGGCGCAGTGGTTGAGAATCTGCCTGCCAATGCAGGGGACACAGGTTCGAGCCCTGGTCTGGGGAGATCCCACATGCCGCGGAGCAACTAGGCCCGTGAGCCACAATTACTGAGCCTGCGCGTCTGGAGCCTGTGCTCCACAACAAGAGAGGCCGCGATAGTGAGAGGCCCGCGCACCGCGATGAAGAGTGGTCCCCACTTGCCACAACTAGAGAAAGCCCTCGCACAGAAACAAAGACCTAACACAGCCACAAATCAAATAAATAAATAAATAAATATTTAAAAAAAAAATTGCACCCAAAAGAGAGAAAACATGGATTGGTGAGTGTTTGAATGTGGGACTCGGGGAGGGGGGAAGTGTCACTTGGCTCTGCGCTCTCTGCTCTACTGATGCTGATCTATGGAAGTTGGAACATGGAGCAGATCTGGGGAGGAAGAGGGCTAATCTGGCTTTGGACATGCTGAGTGTGAAGGTCCCTCTGCTTCATCCAAGCGGGAGATGTTCAGCGGACACAGATTAGGAGTTATTTGCATCAAGGTTGTAGTTGAAGCCACATAACCTGGATGATCCAGGAAGAGCATCTAGAGTGACAAGAACAGATGCTGAAGGAAGGAACCTTGTGCTAAAAATGGGCTGGAGGTGGCCAGACAAGGGGTTTGTGAGGTAGGTGATGAGAAATGGTACACGAAGCTCAGAGAGGAAGGTCGGACAGGAGCCTAGGAGATTGTGCGCCTTAAAGGGGGGGAGTGGTGGTGGTGTGTGATGAATTGGGAGATTGGGACTGACATGTATACACTAATATGTATGAAACAGATAACTAATAAGAACCTGCTGTATAAAAAAATAAATAAAATTCTAAAATTCAAAAAAAAAAAAGAAATATATGTACATCATCAACAGAGGAATGGATAAAGAAGATAAGCTACATATATACTATGGAATATTATTACTCAGACATAAAAGGAACAAAATATTGCCATTTGCAGAGACATGGATGGACCTAGAGAGCGTCATACAGAGTGAAGTAAGTCAGAAAGAGAAAAACAAATATCGTACAATATCACTTATATATGGAATCTAGAAAAATGGTACAGAAGAACTTATTTGCAAAGCAGAAATAGAGTCACAGGTGTAGAGAACGAACTTATGGTTACCAAGGGGGGAAGGAGGGGGTGGGATGAATTGGGAGATTGGGATTGACATATATACAGTACTATGTATGAAATAGATAACTAATGAGAACCTGCTGTATAGCACAGGGAGCTCTACTCAATGATCTCTAGTGACCTAAATGGGAAGGAAATCCAAAAAAGAGGGGATATATGCGTATCTGATTCACTCTGCTGTACAGCAGAAACGAACCCAACATTGTAAATCAACTAGACTCCAATTAAAAAAATAAAGTAAAATACAAAAAAATAAAAATAAAAAGAGAGGTGCAGCCAGGCAGAGAAGTCTGATGATATCATACCAGGAGACTGTGAAGGGGTTTTGGCATGAATAACTTTCAACAGTAAGTGTAATTTGGGACTTCCCTGGTGGCGCAGTGGTTAAGAATCCGCCTTCCAATGCAGGGGACACGGGTTTGAGCCCTGGTCCCGGAAGATCCCACATGTCGCGGAGCAACTGAGCCAGTGCGCCACAACTACTGAGCCCGCAAGCCACAACTACTGAGCCCGCCTGCCACAACTACTGAGCCCGCGAGCCACAACTACTGAGCCCACCTGCCACAACTACTGAGCCCGTGCGCAGCAGCAGCAATGACCCGACGCAGCCGTAAATAAATAAATAAATAAGTGTAAATTGAGGAGGGTCGGGAAAGGGATCCGTGCTGGGAGTGTAGGGGGAGCAGAGTGGACATTCCCAGCCCCAGCTGCCTGCCATGCCTTCCTACCCTTCACCTCCAGTCACATCAGCAGTGCCCGGAAATGGGGGCAAGAGGGCCCACAGCCCCAGCCTCAAACTTTAAGACTGCTCTGCCTCTCCGCAGCCAAGCTCCTCGCCACCAGCTAAGAGCCCAAGGGGCTGGGGGGCCATGTTCCCCTTGTGGACCACACACTCGGGGACCTGGGACCCTGGAACCGTCTACCCTGCAGCCTCAATCCGGCACCAGCATCTCCGCCTGTCTCTGCACCCACCCCCCGCCCCGGCCCCGGCCATCCTCTAGAGGGCTGAGTGGGTATCCACGTGCGTACCTGAGGCTGGACAGACTTGGATGTGAAGCTGGGATAACCACACATTGAAGCCACCTCGTCCCGCAGGAGGGAGCCAGAGGTGAGGAGAGAAGGCACCAGCTTCAAAGCCGGGGGCACAGAGGCTGGGCGTCTTTGCAGGCTGGCATTCTGGCACTTAAAACTGAAGAATCTGAGGGCTGAATTCCAGCCTGACATTTCACGTCACCCTGACATGCCGTATTCGTCAAGGGAGGAGGATGAGATATATCTTCTATAGCAGTGTCTAGCTGGGATTATTTTTTTAAATATTGGACACATGTGGACCTCCATCTGTACATGTGGGGGGCAGCCTGGCCTCGTCTCCACCTCTGTCCTCAGTCACTGACCTCCCCCCAGTCCAGCCCCTGCGAGGATCCGTCCTAACGACTCGCGGGTTTATTCATTTCCCCTTTATTCTATATCATTATGTCTACATTTATCATTTCCTCCTTAAAGCATTAAATGGTGATATTCTCAACTAACTTTTTATAACAAAATATTGGGATTTGTGATACTTGCCCTTTGTTTACATATCTGAAGAGGCAAAATGGTGATGTCCTTTTGTCATTAACTCACTGATTTGGCATCTGTGTTCTTTCCTATTTTTCCAATCTCCTATCCAGCCACCCTGGAATATTGCTGCTTCCTGGTCCTAAAACCACCACGATCCTGTTTAAACAGGGACCTCAGTCTTAGCCTAATTAATTCGGAAGCACCAGGACACAGTGACACGCAGTCACCTCTTGCCTGGGTATCAGGTTTGCAGTTTTATTTGCAGTGACTGAGTCTGGTCAGCAGATGGCAACGAACGTCTTGCAAGGAAAAAAAAAATTATTTAGGTTGAGTTAAAAATAAAGAGAAGGGAGAGAAAGAAAACAGGACATATGCAGAAGCAGCAGCAGATGGCTACCAAATCCCGTCTACCTTGCAGGACGCGGAAGCGCACTCATTATAGGACCTGCTCGGGGTCCCAGCCCCAAGTCCCTTGTTTCCTGCAGCCCCTGCCTCTCTTTCTAGCTCACACCTCTTAGTCATTGCTCAGGAGAAGTTGTTTACAGGAGATGTTACATTCACAGCACGTACAGATTGGGGGTTTCTGAGAATGGGAGATGAAGGCACGGGTGGCATGGAAGGTTGCCCCCGATTCTCAGCCCCAGGAAGGGCTGGGCTCTGCCCCGTGAGGAGGGTCCCCTCTGACCAGCTCCCATCTGTGGCTGCTTTGCTGGTCCTTCCCTGCTGCTCTGTATGCATCCAGCATCCCAGTCTGGCTCCAGGCTCCAGCAAGAGGCCCTGCCCCCAGGCAGCACCGGGTGACAGGAGACAGCTAATGTAACCTGTGTGTCCTCATCTCCCAGCTTCTCCGGCGGTTGCCATGGCAACCCCCAAGGCTCCTCAGGCTTTCTCATTGACTGACCACGCCTGGAAAAAACATTCTGAAATTGACAGTGCTATGTTTGCGGGAAATTTAATGAAAGAGCAGGTTGACCTAGTTTTAATGCTACACAGTGAAATGGCAGGGACGTGAGGTGTTACTGAAAAGGAAAAGATAGCGGGTACCAGAAAGATGCGTAAGGCTACGGAGGCAAAGGTCTCATCCCGCGTTATTGCCTCATCTTCCAAGGAGACAGAGCTCAACACGAAAATTAGAGCACATGTCTCCCAAACAGTGGGGACATTTCAGAAAAGGCAGAAATATGGAATTCTTTTTCCATGCTTTAAGGAAAGTATGAACTTAAAATGATCTTACTTCCCAAAAGAGGAAAACAACAAAGCAAGCTGTATTCCTCTGTACTGGAAACTGTAATGGAAAAGATGGGGAAAGCATCCCTGGCCATTGAGATTTAAGTTTACCTCTTCTGCTCATACTGATCCATTCAGTTTCCAGAGGCTCTTGTGGCAGGTGTCCTTGGCAGCCCTGTCTCCTGGTACTCTGGCCATCCCTTCCCTTCAGTGTGGCCAGACTTACTGGTCTGCTTCTGATGATTGGAATGCAGTAAAAATGATGGCCTGTCACTTCTGAAGTGAGGATAAAGAGACTGTGGGTTCTGCCTTGGGTGCTCTCTGTGGGCTGGGGTCACTAACTGCCATGTCATCAGGACACACGGGCAGCGTATGGAGATGCCACATGGCAAGGAACTGAGGTCTGCCAGCAGCCATGACAGTGGGTGTTCTAGACCTGCTGGAGCCTTGAGGTGACAGCAGCCTCAGCTTCCCTGCAACCTCGTGAGAGGCACAAAGAAGAGGACCCAGCTAAGCCGCCCAGGGTCCTGCCCCGCAGAAGCTGTGAGATGATGAATGGTTCTGGTTTCTGGCAGCTAAGTTTGGGGGGATTTTGTTACACCACAATCGATAACAAATACAGCCATTCATTTGCTCTCTTGCTTCCGTGGCTGGGACTCTGATTGTGATACAGTTGACTCTTGAACAACTCAGGGGTTAGGGGCGCTGACCCTCTGAGGAGTCGAAAATCAGCGTATACTTTTACAGGCGGCCATCTGTATCTACGGTTCTGCATCCATGGACTCAACCAGCTGGGGATCGTGTGGTACTATAGTATGTCTTTAGTGAAAAAAATTCCACTTATAAGGGTCAAAAGTATATGCTTTTAGAATTTTATCCCAAGAGTCACCACTTGCAGCTGGATAATCTTGGGCAGGCTCCCTGACCTCCCTGGGCCTCAGTTTCCTTATCTGCAAAATGGCTTAATATCTGTAAAGGGCTTAGAACATACCCAGCTCATAGAAATGCTTAATAAACGAGTTATTATCATTACTGACATTTCTATATAATTAATTTTTTTCTAAATTTTAATCTATAGTTTGTCTTCAGTGCTGATTTCCCCCAAAATGTAATTTAAAAAGCTAGCAATTTTAGAACATTATAGACCTATTATGAAACTGCACTTGTAACTACGTGGCTTGCAAAGGTGTTGTGATCCCTGTACCTCTGAAAACTCTGTGAATTCTGTCCTAATTCCTCATATAGAAGATCTAAGCATCACTGCCTATGTCCAGAGAAGGGCAGAAGCTAGATGGCCAGGAGGACCTGTGAATATCAGGTAGAGATTTTGTGAACAGTCCAGAATTTTTGAGAATAAGCTAATCGATATGTCTTGGGTGGATGAGAAGTGAAAAGGAGAGGGAGTTGAAAGACTTTTCACTTTGGATTTTCTGCTGAAGGTCATGGGTGCTCCAGAGACTTTTAAACCTGAAATACTTTGAAAGGCACTGGTTTGCTTGAAAGGAAACAAGAAACTGATGAAAGGATGGACAAAAGGAGAGGGAGAAAAAAAGAAAAAATAATGGGAGGGCAAGCACTTCACCTGGCTAGCGCCGTCGCCATTAACAATTGTCACCGTCACCTGCATCACAACCGTTTACTGACTGCCTCCTAGGTGCCTGGCACTGCATTATGAGATTTGCATGTGTCGTGTCTAAACACAGGCTCAGAGGTCACGGACTGGAGGCTGGGGGCTGGATACGCCTCCCCGGGCAGGCAGGGACCAGCTCATAGTTGTCTGCTCCTAGCTCAGGGTTTAGGTACCTGCCAGGCCCCACGGGCATTGAAAGGCACACATCCCAAAACTCACTGTCTGTCCTGCTGGTGTCAGGTACCACTGGTAGTTAAAGCCAGGCTTCCTCTCCTCTTCATCACTCACACACACACTCACACACATACACACGCGTGTGCTCGCACTTTGCTCCTATATTGGGGCACACCGATAGAGGGCTCACTTGATGTCTATGGTACATCTACCGTGTACACATAGTTCAAAAGCATCTCTGCCCAAGAGTGGACTCCGCACAGGAGTTTTAAAGCTTCACTGAAGCAGAGGAAATTCAGGATCTTAGGGCTCATCACCTTGGGTCTCAGAATTTCCTTCCCCCAAACTGGCCTTCTATTGCGGCCTTTTAATGAGTCCAGGGCTTGGTCTTTCTTTAACCTCTCCGCACATTGATCCTGTCTCCAGCAGAGGCTGCTGCGATTTATGAATGGCTCTCCCCAAACCCTCACCCTCCCAGACAACCAAGAATCAGACAACCACAAAGTCCCCTGTGGTGCCTGACCCTTTATCTTAAAGTTTTTTTGGGAAAAAAAAAAAATCTGAAAAAAATTTTCTAAATGAAATAATTCATTTAGGCATTGACAGACATTAATGTGTCTTTATGAATTAATTTACTAAATTAATCAGTCAATTTAGCTGAAAAGTCAGATCAAGTAGATAACAAGCCGGTTGGATCTGGCCTGATTAAATTAGGTGGCTAGAAATATCATCTGATTAGATCAGATCACTCAAATGCTTTTCAGAAGCATTCACAGACAGAAAATGTGAGTTCTGCCCAGGGCCCCAGGTCCTGCCCACAGCGTGTGTTTAGGGGTTGGGCTGGTGCGGAGGACTTCTGGGATCCTGGGAGATGTCCCAGCTCAGCTTTTAGGACCCCTGCAATTTCAGACACCAAGCTGAGTAACCAGGTTACTGGGCAGCTGTATGAGTTTCCTGCTGCTGCTGTAAAAAATTATCACAACCTTAGTAGCCTAAAACAACACAAATTTATGGTCTTGCAATTCTGGAGGTCAGAGTCTGAAATGGGTCTTATGGGGATAAAATCAAGGAGTCGGCAGGACTGTGCTCCCTCTGGAGGCGGGAGGGAGAATTCATCCTCATCTTTCCCAGCCCCCAGGGGCCACCTGCTCTCTTTGGCTCATGACCTCATCACTCTGATGTCATCAGTCACATGACCCTCCTGCCTCCCTCTTTCACTTATAAAGACCCTTGTGATTACACGGGGCCCACCTAGATAATCCAGGATAATCTCGCCATCTCAAGAGCCTTAACTTAATCCCCTCATCCACGTCCCTTTTGCCATGGGAGAGAACGTAGTCATAGGTTCCAGGATTGGGATCTTTGGGGGGACATCATTGTGCCTCCCAAAACAAGTAAGGCCATTGCCAGATTTTTGGAAGTTAGGATTAGAGATACTGAAGGGTCTTATGGGATAAAACCCCCTGATTCTGCCACAGCAGCTAAAGTTCTTACGGTAATTCCTCTGCATTAAGGCGTGGCTTCCAGAAAACTCCCACTACCATAGAAATATATAACGTGAGAGATAAATAGCATGATACTTCCATAACGTCCATCACCTATCATCAAAGATGAGGTGCTCGGTTACCAAACTCCCTGTGATTAAGAGGTGCTACAATTAATACACGTTGGAAGGAATTCAGCTAATAATACTCAGAACCTGGGACTTTCTAAGCCCAGCTCCAAAGTCCAGAAAAGACAAAAAAAAAAAAAAAAATTAAACTTACATGAATTACTTCTGCATAAAATATGTAAGCTGGAGACAGCGTCCAATAACAGACTCAGCTATGTTGAAGTCCTTACATGTATGCTTACACGTAATCTCATATTTTTCTCATGATTTACCTCTAGTGACAACAGGGCACTTAGTAGGTCCTTGGCTTGGAAGTGGGGAGAAAGTCTGTATAAAGCTAAGAGTAAAAGTAGTTGAATACATGCCCTGTTCTAAGTGAGTAGGGAATAATGTGGGAGTTAAAAGCTGGCTGGGTCTTCAAGGAAGTTGTGTTATTGCTGGGGCTGTCATAACAGAGGATCACAGACTGGGGGGTTTAAATAACAGAAACGTATTTCCTCACAGTTCGGGAGGCTAGAAGTCTAAGATCAAGGTGTAGTCTGAGGGCTCTGTCCTTGGCTCCTAGGTGACCGTCTTCTCCCTGTGTCTTCATGTGGTCTTCTCCTGAGCGTGTCTGTGCCCTCTTCGCCTCTTGTTATAGGGACACTAGCCTTATTGGCTCAGGGCCCACCCTAATGACCTCATTTAGTCAACTTCTTTAAAGACCTTGCCTCCAAATACTGTCACATTCTGAGCTCCTAGGGGTTCGGACGTCAATGTAGACATTTTGGAGACACACATTTCAGCACGAAACAGGAATGTAGGACTTCGTCCAGCAAAGAGGAGGAACAAAGGGGTTGGAGGAGGAGAGAATGCATGTATTTGGGAAGGGAAGGCTCAAGACATGAGCTGTAACTTGGGCGAAAGAGAGTGTCACTTGACTTTAATTAGAGGGAGAGACACCAGCTCTAGGGAGACAAGATAGTAAGTAGCTGGACTTCCCTGGCGGTCCAGTGGTTAAGACTTCACGCTTCCACTGCAGGGGGCGCAGTTTCGATCCCTGGGCGGGGAGCTAAGATCTCACGTGCATGGTGCAGCCAAAAAAAAAAAAAGAAAAGAGAAAAAAATAGTAAGGAGCTTCTAGATGCCTCTGGATGATTCACTAATAAAAGCTTAGTTTCAAGGGTTTCAGGTCTTCTTTGATCTATGTTCTGCTTGTTGTAGCACTTACAGCACACCCACATCTCAAGAGTACCTAGAATACGTGTTTCCCTCCATGACTAGAAAATGCTATCTTTAACCTTCTGTCATGAGGCAATCAGTCAGAATGGAAGAGATCTGCAAGTTCCCCCACTTTACCTCTTTGGGGACGGAAAAGTCTGCCATATTTTAGCTTTGTCAGTAAACCTTTCTACCTAACTTCCTCATCTGTAATAAGACAAGATATGATGATTCTAAAATTGCATTATTGGACTTCCCTGGTGGTACAGTGGTTAAGAATCCGCCTGCCAATGCAGGGGACACGGGTTCAAGCCTGGTCCGGGAAGATCCCACATGCCGCGGAGCAACTAAGCCCGTGCACCACAACTACTGAGCCTGCGCTCTAGAGCCCGTGAGCCACAACTACTGAGCCCGTGTGCCACAACTACTGAAGCCCGCGCGCCTAGAGCCCATGCTCCGTAACAAGAGAAGCTACCTCAATGAGAAGCCCGTGCACCGCAATGAAGAGTAGCCCCTGCTCACTGCAACTAGAGAAAGCCCGCGCGCAGCAACAAAGACCCAACGCAGCCAAAAATAAATAAATAAATAGTTTTTTTAAAAATTAAAAAATTGTATTATTTAGTGGTGTTAGACTCAAATCTACTTATGACTCTAGAGAAAATTATTTAATGTATGTTTCCCAAGGAAATAGTAAATTAAAATCATGACTACATAATGGCTAAATATTGAATGAGGATTCATATCAATAAAAAGAAAAACAATTAGCAAAATAATCAATTGGTATTCTGTGTATATTTTTATTAATGTTAATCACTTCCTTAAGGCAATTACTGCCTGTATTAGTTTACCAAGGTGGCCATAACAAAGTAATACCAACTGGGCCATTTTAAAGGACAGAAATTTATTGTCTCACAGTTTCAGAGCCCAGAAATCTGAGATCAGATTCCTCAGAAGTTATCAACAGGACTGGTTCTTTCTGAAGACACTAGGAAAGAATCTGTTCCAGGTCTCTCTCCAGCTTCTGATAGTTCCTTGGCTTGTGGCAGCATCCCTTCAGTTTTTACCTGACATTCTCCCTGTGTGCCTGTCTGTGTCCAAATTTCCCCTTCTTATAAGAATACCAGGACTTCCCTGGTGGTGCACTGGTTAAGAACCCGCCTGCCAATGCAGGGGACACGGGTTCGAGCCCTGGTCCTGGAAGATCCCACAGGCCGTAGAGCAACCAAGCCTGTGCGCCACAACTACTGAGCCTGCGCTCTAGAGCCCACGAGCCACAACTACTGAGCCTGCACGCCTAGAGCCCGTGCTCTGCAACAAGAGAAGCCACTGCAATGAGAAGCCCGAGCACCACAATGAAGAGTAGCTCTCACTCACGGCAACTAGAGAAAGCCCGCACACAGCAATGAAGATGCAATGCAGCCATAAATAAATAAATAAATAAAATTATATACATATCAAAAAAAGAACACCAGTCATAGTGGAGTAGGGACCCACCCTACTCCAGTATAACCTCATTTTCACTAATCACATCTATAACCAGCCTATTTCCAAAGAAGATCACCTTCCGGGGTACTGGGGGTTAGGACTTCAATATATGAATTTTAGGGGAAACATAATTCAACCCATAACCCTGCCAATCAGTGGGTTAAAAAAATAATGAGACCTTTAACTCTTCCACCTCTTCCATTTCAAAAGAGAGACTCAGGCTTAATCAACATTCACCTATATTTCTGTAATGATACTTTTAATCAATAATCAACTCAAAAGCAATTAAAATAAAACTTTTAAGTCAACTGAAAAAAAAGTCTTGATTATAAATTGGATCCTGCTTCAGGGGTGCAGAAAATCTGTTTGCCTCTAGAATTTTCCTGGTCCTTCGGGTATATCTGTGTTTCTCTTCCAACTCATGTATGCATTAGATTTAGAAGTTATTTTCAGAACACTCCACTGAGGAATTCTTGATGCAACAAAGTATTTCTTTTAAACCACCTGTTATGATTCAGGGGTTTGTAAGGCATCTGTAAGGAAGAGAATTGACTCTCGCTGGTGACTAGGAGCAACCACAATTTAGACTTGGTTGGTAAAACTAAGTGGAGTCTCCCTACTTCCCGTCTAGACGCACTCAGCATTCCTCAGAGCACATATTTATAAATAAAACAAATGCAACATTTGTATTCCTCTTGTATCTTACAAGAAAACGTTAATAGGACATACTGGGTTGGCCAAAAAGTTCATTTGGCTTTTTCCATACCATATTACGGAAAAACCCAAACAAACTTTTTGGCCAACACAATACTTTAATTCTTCACTTTTCATTAGCTTTTACAGAGAATAATATTGCTGTAAATTCCATATTACAGTAGTAATATTTTCTGATAACTTAAGAATTCAAAGTGGCTGCAAAGGCCTTCCACAAAGAAAAAAAACACAGTTTAATGTGGATCTTTTAAAGACAAATGTACGACTGCCATTTGGGAGTATTCCTTTAACCCTGGTTTAAAGATGTCTACTACTCTGAACATTTAGTACCTGATTTCTTAGAGGCATAGCATTTTAAAACCAGATTTAGAACAAAAATCTCATTAAATAGCACCTGGCTAACATCCTCAAAGTAAATCAATTGAAATGAAAAATCTATCTTGGGGGTGGTGGGGGGAGGTGCACATAGAACGTATCTTCTGGAACAGTAGGGACATCTTGTGGCCAATTTTATTAAGGATTTTTAATTTTTAATAAGATACTTTGATTCAAATATAGTGAATGGTTACAGTGTGTTAGTAATTGTTCTCTATGCAGGGAGTAAAAAGATGAACGAAACATAAATCGTGTTTTGAAAAATCTATCAGAATAGAAAGAGATTGAACATTTTAATATGACCAGGCCTTGTTTTATTTACTTGTACACAAGAAATCCAGGTCATCTTGTAAGAAATTATAAGTACAGATATAATAGGAGTCTGTGGTTTTTCAATCCCTCAGCTCCGTTTTACTTTGGGGTCATCCCACCCTCACTCACTGTCTATATGTTGGTCTAGGACTGCTGGTCAACCCCTCTGGCTCCAGGCCCCTCCATTCCTCATATTCTATCAGGAGCACAGGATCCAAACAAGGTCAAAATCAAGGGAGTTCACTTCCAAACTTTTGTTTGATCTAAGGGGAAGATCTGCTGCTTGCTTGTCAACCTGGATCTTCTGATAACTGGCCGCCATGATGTTGGGAGAGCATGCCTGGGAGTGAAGGAGCCCAGAGGAAACCAAGGCAGGAAAGGAAGTTTGAGGTCTGACCATGGGATTGGAGCACCTGGGCCCAGTTATACTACCACGGAGTGTTCAGTCAAAAGGGTTGATCCTGCAACAAACGTGACTGAATAAATGCAAAGCAAATGCACACACAAGCAAGTACATTAGCCTATGCACAAATGAACATATACACAAATACATAATAAAATATATTGAGATATAGTTCTAAAACTTAGCTTTAATGGCTGAATACGTTATGAAAAGCTTTCCACGTGAATAAATGTTGCACTGCATTATTCTTAAGGGTTGCACAGTTTTCCATGCTATAGAGGCATCATAATTTATAAAATCAATTGTCATTTATTGGACACTTTGAACCTTCAGTCTTGTTTGCAATTTTTGTGGCTATCAACTATGCTGCCATTTTTCATGTTTTCCTGAAAAATTGTCAGATTACTTCTTTAGAATTAGAGAGGATTTTTTTTTAACAGTTCAGTCTGTAATTATCTCACTGTATTTGAGATAAAACAAAGATAAGTTGGGAGTATTCAGATGATTTTATTACCCTATTTATTATTTTACAGGAAATATAGATGCCAGGACCCTGCTATTGTTTAAGATTCAGACAGTGAGACCATTTGCCTCAGGAATCAAAATATCTATTCTAAGAGGAAAAATACCCCCATCCATGAATGTCTGTCACCCTGATGCCAAGGATGGGAGATGGGGGCTTTCGTGAATGGTTTTTGTTTATTTTCCTTTTTGTCTACACACCCACAAATAAATACATGAAAAGAGGTTCAGTATTATTGTTGATTAGGGCAAAAAATGAAAACCACAAAGAGATGCCCAACACGATGATAAGATAGCTTGTTAGTAGGGTTAAAATTTAAAAGTCTTACCATTTTAAGTGTAGGTGAAGATGAGGAGCAGTGGGAACCCCCATAGCTGGTTGACAGGAGTGTAATGTGGAACTGCCACTGACAGTCTGTTAGAAAGTTAAACATGCTCCCATCATAGGATCCAGCCATCCCATTCCTAGGGATTAACCGCAAGTCCATAAAAAAAATGTTTTTACACAAAGACTTATCTATGAATGTTCATAGCAAATTTTTTTCATTATAGCCCTGACTGGAAACAACCTAGACACGCGTATGTGTTAACAATCTGTGGTGCATCCATGTAAAAGTATACGACGCAGCAGCAAAAAGAACAAACTACCGATTCACATATCACAGGGATGAATATCAAAATCATTATTCTGAGTGAAATAGTTCATCACAGAAGAGTACATACTATAGGATTCCTTTTATGCGAAATTCTATTAAACACAAACTAATCTGGAGTGATGAAAAGGAAATCAGTGGTTGTTTTGGGCTAGGAGTAGGGGAGAGATGAACTGCATGTGGCATGAAGCAGGTCTGGGGACAAGGGGAATCTGAGTCTTGATTATGGTTGTGTGTTCATGGGTGTATCCATCTGTCAAATCCCTGAACTGTACTGAACTATACACTTGAAATGGAAGCAGGTTATTGTACATAAATTAGACCTTGATAGAGCTGATAACATCATTTAAACAACAAACATATATGCTGCTTGCAAGAGAGTTGTAAAAACTCTGACTGTATATTTAAGATCTGTGCATTTTCTATATGCAAAATTTACTTCACTTTAAAATGAAGAAAAACAGAAGAACAAAAAACTTTCACGCAAAGCAACAAAACATATTTTGCAAGAACATATCCATGAAATGGGAGGAGACTTAATATTGAGAAGCAAGGAACAGTCTTGGCCACAAGGTTGAATGATTTCCTCAAATGGGATGTTTGGTTATTTGTTCTTTTTTGAGAGTGAAGCTCTTACACCCATGTGGGTAAAGAAGAAAGGGAGTGGGGAATGGGAATAAAAGGAAACAAAGAGAAAAAGCAGCGGGCTTTCTGTGGGCATGACGGTAATGTTCCTTGGATGGAGCAGTTACTGTATCTTCATTTGTTTGCCGTCTTGCAGAAATTTGTGGAAATCTCCGACTGACTGATGATTCCTTTCCCAGTTTCATCATCTGCGAGAGTCTACCTATTTTTTAAAATTATTTGTTACCACCTTTACCATTATACATGTGATCTGAGACAAGATAATGCCATTAAATTACCTCTAACAATAATTTCTAAATTTGGCCCTTTCGAAAAAAAATTTTGCATTTTGAATGATAAATTGTACAACTACAGTTGTAAAAATATGTCCCTGAAGATCGACCAAGAGGGAATTGAGATGGAAATTGCCAAGGCCTCTCTGTTCACTGCTTCTTGTCTGGCCAGTTTTTACCCTTAATTCTGAGGTGATTGCTTTTATAAATATATAAGTGCATCCATTCTTGGTCACTAGGTGGCTCTCTACTAGAAAACACTGGCTTTGCACGTTCTTCCTTCCACAATGCTAAGCAATCACGTTAGTATTTGACCTGTTCTCTCCCTTCCAACATATGTGTGTTGAGTTTTCCTCTTTATGGGTTTGCAAAGAACAAAAGTAGTAACGCTGAGTACATAAATACTTGGACAAAACATGTATTATTTTAAACTAAGGGAACATTTGTTACAGCAGGAATATTCTACTGGGTCAGGCAGTTCAGTGAAAGGTGCATCCTTTGTTCCCTTGTTCCTCCCTCCCTCCCTCCCTTCCTTCCTTCCTATTTCTTTCTGTCTCTTTCTATCTCTCTTTCTCCCTTTCTGTCTCTCTCCCTCTCCCTCTATCTCTCTCTTCCTTCCTTTTTTTCCTTTCTTTTTTTCAGCACTTCATACTTTTGTTTCTTTATCTCCTTGGCGCCGTGGGGTTCTGGCTCCAGAGTGTAGCAAGTAAAAGAAATTAGAGGCCTGCACCCTGGGGGAAAACGGCGCTGACATGCAGTTTCTGTTCTAGCCACACTAGCGATCTTCGCCTCAGGGCTGAGTCTTACGGCGCCTGCGGAACAGGAAGGCTGTTCTTTTACCAGAACCACATGTTCCTTGATGTTGTCCAGCAGCTGAAACAATTGCTCCTGAGTCACTTACACACAAGGAAGTCAGGGGCTGGGCGTGGTTCAGGCAGAGGGAAATCTAGATCCAGTGCTCCAATCACATCTTTATCAGGATCACCCCCTGGCTCTGTGCCCACAAGCAAGTTACCTAACCTCTCTGTGTCACCGTTTCTTTATCTATAAAGGGAAGATAATCATTTTACCTACTTCATCTGATTTTTGTGAATAGAAAATGAGTACTTAGAACCACACCTGAGACATAGTAGATGGTCAATAAATGTTAGCAACAATGATCCTAATGACTACTATTATTAACACAGGCTGACATAAAGTTAAAAGAAAATCAAGACTAGTAAGTAGCAGATGAGATGACTTATAGTTCTTTCTCCTCAGGCTTTGTCTTAAAATCTCTTTGGACTGAGGACTAGGGTCTTTTCCTTGGTTAAAAAGGCCTGCTTACCAGGGCAAAGTACAGGGTGATAGCGTGTACGCCACAGTAAGGACCCTGCTACCCTGCTTCCAGATGGTATGTAATTGTCTTAAAATTTGAAGAGGTTTTTTTTTTTTCTTGTCCTAGAATAACATCTTTCACATGTGAGGAGAAATGGCTGTTCTTTCCTGCAGGGAGAGTTACAGAAAATGAAGAAATCATAGCCTTGTCCTGGAACTGGCCTTATGTTTCCATTTCCAGAATAAGAAGAAAGGTAAACTTAATATATTTTAAGGACGTGATGCCATACTTTGTCATTAACTGTGATTATACATAAGGCTTCTTGGACATCCTCTATTCTTATGAGAGATTTCTGGTATGTTGTGGAAATATCTCATAGAACAGGGGACAAGCTTGGGTTGTTTTCAACAGAAGGAACCATGTTCAGAAATCAAAACTACTATTCTCGACAGTCACACTGTATTATTTCTGATAATTACTTTCATTGCTTCAGGCTTCCTTGTCAGATTTTCAGAAATCACAGGTTTACATTTGCATAAGACACCCTGCTTTGTTCCTGAACCTCGAGGGCCTTTCAACTGTTTTTACAAGGTTTGCAATGACCTTCTTATTGTTCAACCTCATGGAAAGTGGAGACCGTTCAGTCCTGAACTCACAAAACAGGTCTGAAGCTTATGGGCCACTCCCTTTCAAAGCAATTTCTCGTCTTGACTTCTATGAAGCTACATTCTCGTAGGTTTCTTGCTACTTTTCTGGTACTGCTTCCATCTCCTATATGACTTCTCTCTCTCAGTCAGGTTATAGAATTTGGGGAAAGGAAGGATTCTGTCACAGACTCTTCGCTTCCACCACACAACCTGCAGTCATTCCCAGCCCGACCATCGCAGGCAATCACTGTTCTGATCTCTTTCTCCCCTAGATTGGTTTTGCCTATTGTCGAACTTCATACAAACAGAATCATAGAGTATGTACACTTCATTTGCAGGGTGGCCGGTGGCCTGCAGGTAATAAAATGCTCTGTTCCTATCATCCTATCAGGGCAAAATGAAATTAATGACTGAAAAGAACTTGGGGCACAATATTGAAGGTGCAGGACACATCCTTCCTGATTTTAAGACTTACTTTAAAGCTACAGTAATCAAGACAGAGTGATACTTATGAAAGAACAGACACACAGGGGCTTCCCTGGTGGCTCAGTGGTTAAGAATCTGCCTGCCAGTGCAGGGGACACAGGTTCGAGCCCTGGTCCGGGAAGATCCCACATGCCGCGGAGCAGCTAAGCCCGAGCGCCACAACTACTGAGCCTGTGCTCTACAGCCCACGAGCCACAACTACTGAGCCTGCGCTCTAGAGCCTGTGCTCTGCAACAAGAGAAGCCACCGCAATGAGAAGCCCACGCAACACAACGAAGAGTAGCCCCCGCTCGCCGCAACTAGAGAAAGCCTGCATGCAGCGACGAAGACCCAACACAGCCAAAAATAAATAAATACAGTTAAAAAGAACAGACACACAGATCAGTGGAACAGAATAGAGATTCCAAAAATAAACCCACACAAATATAGTCAACAGATTTTTTTTTATTGTGGCAAAATACACATAGTAGAAAATTTACCATTTAAACTGTATTTGAGCATACAGTTCAGGGATGTTAATTACATTCATAACATTGTTACAACCATTTCTAGAATTTCTAGAATTCTACCCATTTCTAGAATTTTGTCATCATCCTAAGCAGAAAGTCTATACCCATTAAACAATAATTCCCCTCCTCCCAGACCCTGGTAACCTCTATTCTACTTTCTGTCTCTATGAATTTGTTTATTCTAGGTACCTCATATAGGTAGACTCATAGAATATATGTCCTTTTGTGTCTGGCTTATTTCACTTAGCACAGTGTTTTCAAGGTTCATCCCTGTTGTAGCATGTACCAGAATTTCATTTCTTAAAATAATATTCCATTGTATGTATATACCACATTTTGTTTATCCATTCATCAGTTGATGGATATTTGAGGCATTTCCACCTTTGGGCTATTGTAAAGGATGCTGCTATAAACATTGGTGAACAATATCTGTTTGAGTCCTGCTTTCAGTTCTTTTGGATACATAAGTAGGAGTAAAATTGTGGGATCGTATGTTAATTATACATTTGACTTTTTGAGGAACTGTTGAATTATTTTCCACAGTGGCTGCACCACTTTACACTTTCACCAGCAATACACAAGGGTTCCAATTTCTCCTGTTATTATACATATAATAAGCATACTAATAGTGAAGTGGTATGTCATGGTGGTTTTGATTTGCACTTGCATTTTCCTAATGATTAATGTTGTCGAGCACCTCTTTATGTGCGTATTGGACATTCATATATCTTTTTTTGGAGGAATGTCTATTCAAGTACTTTGCCCATTTTTGATTGGGCTGTTCGGTTTTTGTTGTTGTTGAGTTGTAGGACTTCTTTATATACAGTAAACATGAATCCCTGATCAAATATATGATTTTAAAACATCCTCTCCCATTCTATTGGTTGTCTTTTCACTCTCTTAATAGTGTCCTTTGATGCACAAAATTTTTAATTTTGATAATGTCCATTTTATCTTTTTTTTCTGTTGTTGCCTATGCTTTTGATGTCATATTTAAGAAATCACTGCCAAATTTAATGTCACGAAGCTTTTCTCTTATTTTTTTCCTAATAGTTTTACAGTTGCAGGTATTTTATTTGGATGCTATCTTAAATAGAATTGTTTTTTAATGTAAAAAAGTTTAATTCTCAAGGAAGTGGAGGTTGACTCTCTACTCCTTATGTGTGGGCTGCACACATATTAGGAGCATCTTTATAGTGGAGAAACCTGACATATTCAGGCACGTGGTCAAGGTGAACATCAGGGATAAGTCATGTCGATAGAATGGCACTTTATCCCCAAAGTCTTCCTCCCAAAAACCCATAACACATTTAATCACGATAATAACATCAGACAAACTCAGACTGAAGGACAGTTTACAAACACCCAGCCATTAAGTATTCCTCAAAACTGCTAACATCAATCAAAAATAAGACAAGTCTAAAAAAACTGTCACAGTCCAGAGGAGTCTAAGGAAACAGAGAACTAAATGTAACGTGGTATCCTGGATGGAATCCTAGAGCAGAGAAAGACATTAGGTAGACACTACAGAAATCTGAAATCTGAATAAAGTATGGAATTTAGATAATAATAATATGTCAACATTGGATCATTAGTTCTGATGAATGTACTGTAGTGATATAAGATGTTAATAATAGGGGAAACAGTGTGGGGTATATGGGAACTCTATACTATCTTCAGAGTTTTTCTATAAACCTAAAACTATTCTAAAATAAAAAGTTTATTTTTTTAAAAAAAAGCACACGGAACTTGGATCATACCCTTTAGCAATGTTGCCAGACTGCTTGATTTCCCACACAACTGATTTGATTGAAATGTGAAATTGTGGGGAAACTGATGATTTCATGGCTTTGTGGAGCTCATAAAAGGCAGATTTACAATATGGAGCTAACTCTTCATAGGAACTGAGATGCAGTTGTTATCATGAGGTGAAAATGAATGTAACATATAAAAATTGCAGATTGGAGAGTGATAAGAAGGCATCATCTTAAAAGTTTCACTCTAGAAAAATACCTGGACAATTGATGATGGATCATGAAACTTGTTTTCAAGAAGAACAAACCTGTAAAAACAAGGTCATAGGCAATGTTCCCTCTACTCTCCCCAACAGTGATTTCCATAAACTTCTAGAGTGAAAACTTGGCTATTCTGTAAGTACGTACAGAAAGAATTTTATTGTTCTGCCAGGAGAACATCAAAGGCAGGAGAAAAATTTTCAAAAGTGAGTCATTTTCAATAAACATGTCTATACAAAGCCACTGGTTTGTTTAGTTTGTGTGTCCTGTGAATTCCATTCATTTCACAAGTTATTTGCCAGTGTTTAATTTCCAAGCCAAATCCCAGATGATACTTTCTTCCTGACATTTTTCCTTAGGAAAAACTTAAATTCTTCTACTTATATTTTAATAATTTTGCACTGCTGAAAATGGTGTGATAGCTGATTTAATTATTCTTCATCATCATGACGAATAATTATTCAAAGTTTATCCATTATGCAGGGCACCTTATTAGACACAGATGTCTAACTTTCTTCCTCCCCATCCCTCAAGCACAATGAATTGACATTTTAGTATTTTATAGAATAGCATTCAGCCTAGAGTTTTTCTGTTTTTCAGTTAACTCTGACACAGAATTGAGACCATGATGTTAAATTCAGATTGACAAAGAAGTCATGAAAATTCAAGTGTTCTTATTTATATGGATGAGTATGATATTGAATTATGAGAAGTGACTTAATTTCAAATCATTCTTGCTACTTCAGATCATACTGGATTTATATTTTATGAACATTAGCATTAGGAGTTTTCAAAAAGATATTATGGTGCTGAAATCCTATTTCAGAACTACAAGTACATTCTTTCCATCTAAATTTGATTTGAACTATCTGAATAAGTAAATGCTATTTACGTTTCTCTAAGGAGTCTATCAGAATTTGATGACTTGCCTCCCTGTAATATTTAAGCAAATACAACGTCTTTTTAGCTGAGTAAACTTATTCACAGACAAAGAGTTTAAGGCAGATCTTCAAGATGAAAATGTAGTTGGGGAAATTGTCCTCTCAATATAAAATTGCCATTCCCACTCTGCTGAAGATCACAAATAAGTATGATGTGTTCTCCTAGTGAACAGATGGTACCAGAGTCACCAAAAATATGTGATGTGAGGAAGGCCATCTAAATTATTACCTTTTGGTCACATACTTATTTCCAAAAAGTGTTATGGGATGTCACACACATTCTTCTATAGTAATACCGAAAGTGATTTGTGTACTTGAGACCCCAAATATATTTATGGAAATTAGCATGTCAGGGTACTGGGGAATTAGCCCAAAGAAGTTAAAGAAAAATTGTCTGGTTTATTATCAGTGACTGAGGTCCAGGGAAGCCAATTTGCTTCCTGACACATTGTTTGATTTAGCCACCGAGTTACTCACACCAAATTGAAGACCTGAGGCTAAGGCTGCCTGCTTAATTCGAAAGATAACCTAGGCTCTTAGTTCAAAGCCTGTAGAAGTGGTTGGCAAATCGAGAAGACTATTAGTGAGGTTTAAATTATAAAGTCTGAGTTGAGAGCCAGGATTAAATATGGACCAGTCCCAATTCATCACTAAGGAAGCTCATTTTTCCGTGTGTTCACTTCACTCCTTCTGACAGTAGTTATCTAATGAAGCTGTAGAAAGGATTTGAAGACAAACCTAAACGCTTAGCCTCTTAGGCTGGAAAGTTGTATCAATACACGGAGACTTTCAGAGCCGAAGGGACTGAAGCGGTATCTAACTTAGAAACAACTCATTCCTTCAGAGAAGATGCTGTTATGTCCTCTCACCCCCACCTCTCACCCCCCCTTCACCACCTAGTACTTCTGCCAAGTTGTGAAGATGACCTACACATTTACATGTTTCGGAAGGAAAGGGAAGAACGGAACTAAAACGGACAGAAATAGCATAAGCGAAATAGACCTACAAAACTTCCTTTCTCATTTTGCTTTGAGAAACTCTGATGTTCCAGCCATTTAGAAATGCATTTAAAGAAAAAATGGGTCTATTTCTGGGATGTTGAAAGAGCTATTACTGTAAAGTTAATTAGTTGAATCAATTCGCACGGCTCCTGATGGCTTAATGGGGACCAAAAGTGCCCAGGGAATGATCATTTGGCTAAGGGGGAGCATAGGAAATAATTCTGGAGTCTGAGTCGCTTTGGAAGAAAGGGTAAGAGCAACAATGAAGTGCCCAGCACAGCAGGGAGAAGTGTTCGAAAAAGGAGGTGGGGAAAACCAATGCCAAATGCTAAGTATATTTTTATTTAGGCTGGTCCTGGACTCAAGGAAATATGACATTCCCTCTTCTTCTCTCTCTCTCTCTTCTCTTCAGCATTTGTTCTTTGACATCAACTCAACCAATATTGTTACGGCTGAAATAAATGGATTTTCCCTCACCTAGGACCATAAACAACAGTACTTTTTTTGGGGAAAAGTGTTTGAATTCCAAGAAATCAATTTATATGTGACCCTAGGCACACATTTCACGAGCAAGGTGAGGGTTGGGTTGCATAAACGTTATCTCTCCACAGGGAACTCCTTCACAAATAATTGTTTCTCCTGTTTTTATGTGGATTTTTCTCTTAGTGACTCAGAGCCAAAGCAGGTCAGCTCCTCTGTATTCCAGCCACTTTCTGAGCTGGCATTCTGTGATTAGAAATGACAGAATGACTCAAGTCACGAGAACCCATCCCCGTCTTTCTTGAACCTGAATCTGGAGAAGGACAAAAGGGTAGGCCGGGGCAATGAGATGCTGTTCTCAGGTTTCAGAGGGAAATACTAAGGGACATATTAGCAAATCAAGGGGGAGGTTGCTTCTCACCTCTCAGAATTGGATGTTTCTGTAATTGGGAGCAGTTCACAAATGGTTTATTCTTACTGAAGTTTTATTGCAGTTGTCAGTCTAGGGACATTAGAGATCTTGATATTTCAATTTCCTTGTTTAAAATTATTATTTTTAGTTAGTTAAATAAAATCACAGTTAATAGCAACGAAGGTAGCAATCCACAAAACAGTTTATTAAAATTAACATTTCTTAAAATGAAAAAATAAACATGTATAACAGAATAGTCAGGTTCTCTGGAGTGAGCTAAACTCTAGGTGTTTCCCATAGCAAGATGAGCAATTGCATGAACTTCAACTACTAATGCTAAAATAAAAAAAACAGAGACCAGCCTTAAAAATTCCCTGAGCAGACAAAACCAGCTTTGTCATACAAGCAAAGCTTGATGTCACTTATTTTGCAAGACTAATTTGACCTGGGTCATTTCTTGCTCTGCCTCTGGAAATCATAAGCAAAACAAACTACTTCCCCAAATCGATAGGAGATAACCACTAATCAATTCCCTCTCTTTGAAGAAAACTCTAATGTTATAACCAATCACTGTGAATAATGAACAGTTACTGCCTTCCTGCTGTATAAGCTACTTTATAACAAATTCCATGTTTTGTTTGAGTGCTCCTGGTTTGCAAACTGGGTTTTTGGTGTCTGCACAATGACCTCTTCCTAACTACTACATTAGTGATTCATTGTTTTTACTTCTGCTATTTCTGAACTTTTGACACTAATTATGTTAGTAAATAACACTTACTGATTAGAATATCCTTTTTTTTGGGCCCCGCCTTAAGGCATGCAGGCAGAATCTTAGTTCCCTGACCAGGGATGGAACCCGTGCCCCCTGCAGTGGAAGCTTGGAGTCTTAACTACTGGACCTCCAGGGAAGTCCCTGATTAGAATACTCTTAAACCCAAATCTTGAGTTGGTAAGATCAAGCTCTCTAAATGAGAGTTAGATATACGGGGTCAATAGTCAAAGACCATCTTCAAAACCATCAAAAGAGGCTATAGATCATAATAATTACTATGGATTGAATGTTTATAGAACACGTCTCAGTAGAGGAGCTTTATATTGATAGAGAGAAAGAACACATTCCCAATGCTCGTCAAGTCATTCATTCATGAAGATCTGTGGCGTCTCCACGTCTGTGTGTTGTGTAGGATGGGCCTGAGATGCCAAGGAAGGGCAGGGCCAAGAACTCAGTGTTGGCTCTGAACCTCAGGAGTCCTTGAGACCCAGATGAGAGTGATTTCTCAGCAAGATGCAGGTGAAAAGTGTTGGAATGTATTTAAGAGAGCATGGGAAGCAAGAAAGTATTAACAGCAGGCAAAGACAAATGTTTTAGGGAATTTCTCCATAAAAGAAACAAAGAAATGGAACAGTAGCTTGAAGAGGAGGTAAGAAGAAGGGAAACTAATTTCTTTGTAGGAGCATCAACCTTGAGGAGGAGAGAGGGGAGGGGAGGCAGTGCACGAGAGGAGGGGCTGACCTCAGGCAAAGCTACAGGCAGTTCATCCATCGTCAGGGGAGGGAAGAGAGGATTATGGGCAAAGATGCAGGTGGATTAGTAAAGTTAAAGACAGGAAGAAGTGAAAGGTCTTTTCTGATCATTTCCGTCATCAGGCAAATAATCAGCTGAGAGTGAGAGGAAGTTTTGTTAGAGAGAAGGCATGAGTAGCCCTCTGGGAGTGTAGGTGAGGGAATCCAGGATGCAGGATGGATGGGCAATGCCGAGGCCCCTGCAAGTTTGGGTTCATAAATTCACAGCCATGCAGCCAGCGTGGTTGTGTTTTTCTTCAGCCGTATTCAGCCCCTTGGATACAAGAGTGGAATAGGCAGAGAAGTGGGTTGAATCCACATAGAGGTTTGGCCAGGCAAGTATGGTTGAAGGGAAAAAGGAGCAAGAGATTTTGTGATGCATGCAAGGTGGGCCATGGAATCTAATCTGAGGAAGAAGAGAAGTGAGCCCTGAAGGGAGATAAAAACTGTGGAAGATTAAGGTGAGTGGGTTAGAAATCTATGGGAATTTCACAGATTACACAGGGAATTCTAATGCAGTAGGGACCAAAATTCCATCTTCCTTTGGAATGAAAGTACAATGTCAGGGAAATCTTCCTCCCTTCCCCCTCCTCCTTCTCCTTCTTCTAGAAAGTTCATATAAACTAAATAGACTCTTCACTGATGAAAAACATAAATCTACGAATTGAACGCCCCTGGTAAACAGACATAAATACCGACTCTCTCAGCTAGACTTTGTAAAACTGTTAATTGGGTTATTTTCAAAATAAAAAATTATTTTAAAGGGGGAACTACGAATTCAAGCAAATCTCACTGGGATGATTTGGGGTCTATTGGTTTCTGCCATTTTCAGCAAAAGGGAAGTTTCACCCAGGCAGAAGGAGCCCCGTGAAGTCGAGAACAGTTGACCAAACCGCTTAGATCATTTCCATCTCTGCATGCAGCACAGCCTGAGTCACAGCGCAGGCCCAAACTGGGTACTTCAGAAAGCAAAGTAACGATTTCAGGTCAGCGGGGAAATCGCACATCTAGCAAAAGCAATTTTTAAAGTGCTGAAGTTGTATAGCACTGACAAGATGCTTTCCAAGAGAAGGACTTTGCCACAATACAGAATAGGACCCAGGGGCCCACAGCACCGTGTTAAGGCAATAACATCTTAGAAATATTTGAGCAAAGCAGAGCAATGTAATAATCTGTGTTTCCCTGGATATGACTTAATTTTACATATGGCAATGAATGGCTTAGAGAGGCTCATAAATATAAGCTATAAATCTCATCTATAAAGACCTTGGTGATTTTTCTTTTTATCTTTTATAGTCGTCTTGTGTGTTTTTCTCAGCTACATTCCCAGGAGTGCAGGGATTAGATTAGAGACTTTTATGGAAAGAAACTAATACATTCTAGGCTGTGGTTTGAAAGTATAAATCTATAGTAGCATAATCTATAAAATTGTGACATCTCCAGTAGCCTGAATGTGTTATAAATATTCCCCTAGAGAGATTCCATGTTCTGAAATCACACCTTTGGCCGTCATGGTCTTGAACCATTGGGTCCAAAGCTTGTCTTCCGTGAGGAAGAAGGGAACTGAAATCAGGAGCTGCCCTCCGATGGACCAGACACATCTCATACATGTTTGATGCTTAGTAGGGATAGGGCTGATTATATCCTCACTCCTCAGGAGAGGAAGCTGGGTTCAAGAACTTTGCCCAAGTCACAAATTAAGTAAGTGGCTGAGCTGGGATTCAAACCCAGGCTCATAGGTCTGCCTGATTAAAAACTTCTTGTTCGCCTGCCAATGCAGGGGACACGGGTTCGAGCCCTGGTCTGGGAAGATCCCACATGCCGCGGAGCAACTAAGCCTGTGCGCCACAACTACTGAGCCTGTACGCTAAAGCCCGCGAACCACAACTACTGAGCCCGTGAGCCGCAACTACTGAAGCCCGCGGACCTAGAGCCCGTGCTCTGCAACAAGAGAAGCCACCGCAATGAGAAGCCCGCGGACTGCAACGAAGAGTAGCCCCCGCTGGCTGCAACTAGAGAAAGCCTGCGCGCAGCAACGAAGACCCAATGCAGTGATAAATCAGTCAATCAATCAATCAATCAATCGATCTTAAAAAAACAAAAAACAAAAAACCTCCTGTTCCTTTGAACGACCAAACAGTGCTGCTGGCTTCGTTTTAAAAGCTGGGGCCTCCCTGACTCCTCACTTCATTTTTTCAAAGCTTTCTGAGTTTTATGGGAGCTTAAACAGCCACGGGAACCCCACATCCATGGAAAACCCCATTGGGCCACCTCTGCTTGGGTGATGGCGCCCTTCCTTAGCATCTGAGGCCCTAAAGCATCTCAGGAAAGAGCAAAGGGCCAGTGAGACCTGAGGCGAGTCCCAGCTCTCCCACGCCTTTGCTAAGTGACCTTGCTCTCAGCTAAAAGCCTCAGTTTAATTCAAGGAAAAAATTAGAAGGTACGCTATTACCTTCTCCACGGGGTTATTGTGTGGATTCAATGAGATAATGAATGCAAAGGATTTAGCATAGTGCCTAGGAAAATGGTATCGTATATTGTATTTTTAAAAATCAACTACACTGGTTAGATTGCTCTGCCATTATTTTAACAGTTCATCTAATAGATCTGGTGACATCTATTAGTCGTTTTTATTTACCCTTTAATCCATTCTTGTCTCTTTAATTTGTTTAAAAGCCTTTAAAAGTTTGGATCGTCTTTTATTTCTTTGTATCCACTACACATAGCCCAGGGCTTTGCAGAGAGAAGCTTCTCCAAAGATATTTGTTGTTTATTTCATTGCATAATGTATTCTCTTTAAATAGCAATGAAGAACAATTCAAGATACACCATGAATTCTGACAATGTGTTTCTTTTTTATGCTCTTTGTTTTGCTTTTTTCTTTCTGGGCCCATGTTCTGAAATCACACTTGGGGGCAGCATTGAGTCAACTTGGCCTTCACTGTTGGGAACTAGGAGGAAAGAGGAAAAAAATTGAAAGGTAGAGGCTGACAGATAAGAAATGAATAATTCTCAAAATACGTCACTGTCACTAGCTTTAAAATGACTACGCACTTTGTTACCGAAATCTATTTAAAAGCAACACACCCTCTTTCATGTCTCATGGGGGCTTTTGAGGATAAATGACTTGTTTTCTTTCTAACCCTGGGTGTCAAAGCAAACTGCAAGACACTTAACTGTTTGCTCACCCAGCAGAATGGAGCAAATGTGTGAGCCGCATCACAAAGGAAGACAAATTCAGCAGGCATTAATGTGAAAAGGCACATTTACGGCTAGGGTTAAACATGACCTGTGTAATTGGAATCAATTAAATCAGTTTGACGAAACACTGAAATAAAATGCTCCATTAGCCAGATCTTTGTCCTGTCACACTAAAGAGAAGAAAGGTAAGGGTTGTGACAAACTTAATAGCAGAGGTTTAGTTGGCCAAGGGACTTCCTAAAATGCTCTACACCCAGGGCAGATTCTACCCAATCTCTCACGGAGCTGTTTGCTTAGATCTTCTATTGATGTTCAGAATGTTTACCCCTGGGTATTGCAAGGTCAAAACTAATGGGCTAATTGTTTGAAAAAAACAAAGTAAACTCAGGCACTTCACTTCAGAATTTTTTTTTAAATATTTGACAAAAGGTACAAAGAAAGCTCATAGAAAAATACCTTTGCTCAGCAACTTTCCCCAGAATCTGAGGAAACAGCATACATTTTTTATACCAATAGGGTCTCCATGAAAACTAAATGGAAAAGTGCAAGAGGATTGCCCAGTTTCTCCATAGGTCCACAACTTCATTTCTGTTATACCTGTTCCCTGATTTATTATGGAGGCATTTTTTTCTTCATTTATTTATTCAACATTCACTGAACATCCAACGAGTCCAGTACTGGGACTATATGGATGAAAGACACGTTATCTGTATTTTAATGAAGTTCAAAGTTTAGGGAGAAATGAACACACACACAAACACACCTGTAAATAATTGCAATCATACTGATTTCTTTTAGGCTTGGACTCTATGATTCTTTTTATAGCTAAACAAAATTACTCCTCAGAGTATAATCTCAGAGAGCATGGATCTCACTTAACAGATGAGAAAAGTGAAATCCAGAGATGTTAAAAGATATGACCAAGGTCACAGCCAGTGAGCACAAAGCCACAGGAAGAACCAGTGCACCCCCAACTGATGTGTTTCCACCATGTATAGTAGCATCACCCTTGAGTGTAGGATTGTTAAGAGGCGCTAGAGCTTCTATTTCTTATCCCTTGTGTAAATCATCAATGGGCATTTGCTTATTGATTTTACCTTAATATCTTTATTAGAGGTATTTTATTAGAGATATTTTATTAAAGATATTTCTATTAAAGATATTTATATCTCTATACTGTAGTATATTCAAGATAAATATAGTAGTGTATTATTATATAATATTCGGGTAATACATATCATTATATACATTATTAACATATAGTATATCTAACATAGTATAATTTGCATATTCTAAGTCCCTAGTATAAGTTGTGAATGAGCATTTGTGTATTCATTTTACTTTAATATCTCTCATGCTGTCATTTGTCCAGCTACAACTCTCAGCATTATGATGTCTCTCATAAACCAGGTAACGTTTAACTTGCTTAGTCTCTGAGACTGTTAGCAGCTGATCAAAGCAACCATTTTCTCTTCATAAACATTCAGTTTTCCAAGCCTTGAGTTGGAAATTGAGAAGATACCACGGGGCATTCAGATACTAGTGCATCTGAATTTCATCTTGTGTCACCTTTCATGCTTTCCCAACCTATTTCCAACCAACACCATCTCCCTGGACCTGCATTCTTGGGATTTATCGTTTGAGGCCATATCACAAAAGAAGCCTGTTGGTTAATTTGTACTTCTGCATATCCAAGGGAAATGTCTAACAATAAGGTCTAGGAGAGGACAGAATCCTGATGAGTAGCATTTGACAGTTTCCATGGTGTAAATACCTTCACGATGGTCAATTTCAAGCTATGGAGGTATTGGTGCAGAGAGAGTACTGGGTTTGGCTTGTGGGTTTGGTTAAGTACAACCAGCAACAGGCCTAATTTTAAGACACAATTTGAACTTGGTAAGAAGATAGGAAAAAAAATCAATTATTAAATTAACTTACTGAATTAATAAAGATATAAGAGAAAGGGGGCAACCAATTACACTCATCTGATAAGATACACACTCACCAGTGATCCTCTTTGTGAACATAGTTGAGAAACTTCTGGCTAAAATGATAAGTGGAGGCTTGATTGTAAAAACCAACAGATCCCTCCCAGCTTAGCTAATCAAACCAGGCTAAAATGTTAGAATTCAGGAGGCAAAGAGGACAGTGCAAGGACAAGGAGAACAATTTGACAGGAGAGACTGGCTTGAGCAGCAACTTTATTCAAGCATTTGCTCAGTCAGTCAGTCAGTGGGTGTCTGTGTCCTCCTAAGAGTCATATGTTGAAATTCTCACTTCCAATGTCATGGTGTTAGGAGGTGGAATCTTTGGGAGGTGATGAGGTCCTGAGGGTGGGGCCCCTGTGAATGGGATTATTGCCCTTATAAGAAGAGACCAGAGAGCTTCCTCTCTCTTCCTCTCTCTCTTCCTCCCTCCCTCCCTCCCACTTTCTCTCCCTCCCTCTCTCTCTCTGTCTCTCTTCCTCTGCTATGTAAGGACACAGCAAGAAGATGGCCAACCAGGAAGCAGGTTCTCAATGGAATGGAATCTGCCAGCATCTTCATCACTGATTTCTCAGCCTCCAGAACAGTGAGAAATAAATGTCTGTTGTTTAAGGCATCCAGTCTATGGTAATTTGTTAGCCCCAGCTTACTAATACAATGGGTATTTACTGAGAATCTTTTTCTTTGTTCCTACAAATTGACATATTTCAGAAAGGATCTCAAGTAATGTAGAAAGGAAAAGAATTTACACTAAGATATTCATTCTGTAGAACATTATGCAAATATCAACGCCCCATTCTACTCCCTGACTCCGGGGGCTATAGGAAGAGTGAGGGAGAGATATAAGCCTCTCTCTGAGCTAGTGGTTGCAATCCAAAACTCAGGAGAAGAAGCTGCTGCCTTTTCTTAGGGGAAATTCTTTAGTGTCAGGCTTTATTGCCACCATCAGCTCAACCTGAGTCAGCTGGGAAGCCACAGTCCCCAGAAGTTCTCAAACATCAAGCTTAGACTTAGATGTTGATTCAAGACCAGAAAAAAAACCTTCATTTATTTCCTTTCCTGAGTCCTCCCAGGTTTCCACCTGCTTTGGGGAAGTTTTTTTTACAGTGTCATCTACCTGGGGACCATATCAGGCCTGACCTTTCAGTACAGTGTTGCTTTATTTAATGCGGGGAGTTTTTGAATGTTCCCTGTATCATGTGTGGTAGTAATCCTAAACAGGCTGATTTTCTCCCAAATATGAGCAAACCAAAAGTGCAAAGTGTTCAAAGCTACATAACAACTCATATGTTTACTTTCCATTATACTTTTATAAAAATCTACTTTTAAATTACATCTCTAAACAGATCTGCCTGGTTTCTTCACTGTCCTTGAATTTTTTATTCTACTTTTAGAATTTAGATTATAAAGTACACATACTGTCTCAAATACATAGTAATATATTTTATTCTAATGTGGGACCTCAGACTTTTAATTCTTAACAGCGTATATTAACAACGCTACGTATTCTGATGTAACATGGGGACGTGTGCTTTTTCCTGCCTGTCTGGAATATGTGTACCCCCCTGCCCAAAACCCAACTGGCAGCTAAACCAAGAACACCCATGATACTATAGAGACTGTTCCATACTCTTTAGCTTTGTAAGGAGATACTTTGGGCATGAGACAATAAAGCCTGAAACAAGGGAGGGAGATTTTATGGTAGAAGAACATTTCTCTCTGCCACTCAACCCCCTCAAATTCTCATGGGGACAGGAGATGAAGGGAAAGTGCTCTACACATTGAGAAAACTAGAACACTAGTGTCTGTTCAGTTCCTTCTCTGGTAGTTGGTATCTCACAGAGATGATGGTGAGGGGGTTAGAGGACAGTGTTGTGCCCCTTGATAACCCTGAGTTTCCCATGTTCTCAGAGCTGAGGTTGGGGCAGAGTCTCAGCCAAAGCAATTACCATCTATAGTGAGAGACTTGTGACTATGGACGAACCCTATGCACTGATACATTCATTTTCCCTGAACTTTGATACTTCCCTCTCTCCACCCTCCAGGAAAAGGTAGGGAAAGGGCAGAACTTTCACTTGACTGCGTTTGAGAGTTGTGGAAATCAGACCTTGGATTGGAACATAGAATAGAAAACAAAATAAGGTATAGAGATGGATTGACAGAAATTGGATAGAAGAACAATTCAGAAGCGACCAGATTATACTTTCTGCCAAGAACGGAATTGGACACCAAGAAGCAAAAATCAAATCAAATCATAGAGATTAAAAAAAGAAAGCAGTATTTACAGACATCTGAGTCTTGTCAATTATCATGACCATGAAAATGTATGTCTATCATGCAAATAATCCATTGTAAACATAAATTAGTTATTTAGTGCCATATCACCCAAAATACCTGCCCCCCACCATCCTACTCCCTAGTATGGATGTGGCTGACTGCATCTTGAATCTGTATTTACACTTAAAGTCCAGAAGTGTTGGTGCTGTTTAGACTAATTTAATTGTCTGTTCTCTTTGTTTCACCTCAGATTCTTTCCAGTAGATGGCGTTAGTCCTAAGTCTAAGAGTAGAAAAGAAAGACTTATTGAAATATATTCATCTTCTAACCATCAGCTGTGAAAGGGGTTAAGAAGTCATTTTATATGATTATTAGCCAATATGCATTTAAATTCCTTACCCATTAGGGATTCTCAAATCTCCATATAGATTGTCTTCTGAAGCAGATGAAAGCACTAAGGGAGGAGTTTGGATACATGTCAGAGGGTGCAATAGAAGGTCTGAGGTGTCCATGAGGACAGGCTGTTATCAGAAGCTTGGATTCGAAAAGGTCTCGGATGTGCTTATCTCTTAGCAGAGGACTTACATTTACTGGGTTCCAAAGAGAAAAGAGGGAGGGGGAGAGGAGGGAAGGAGGGAGGAAGGGAGGGAGGGAGAGAGAGAGAGAGAGAGAGAGAGAGAGAGAGAGAGAGAGACACGAGAGAGAAGATATATAAGGAAAGGGGAAATATCCAACTTAATACATTGAAGGCTGCTTCTTTTTAAAACATCAGCTTCATACATCAAAGCAGAAGAACTGACTGCTTCAATATCATTGCTTTTTTTGGCAAGGATGGGATGGTACATTCAGATGAGGCTAAATTGTCCCTACATGGTGTCTAAGGGAACAAAATAATGAGATAAGAAAGGCACAAAACTTTTGCTTTTTAAGGCTTCAGGTACTCCCTCCAAATATTATACTTCAGCCATTTGCCTCAATCTGAAATATTTGCTAATTATAAATAATTTAAGAAAAAGTTAAAAATCTATCTGATTTGAAAATCTTTGCCTTGATCCTCCATAGCCTATGGAATATCTGTTTTACAGTTAAAGTGATTTTCATTTTATCTCCACCCACCCACCCTGAACGCACACCTAACTCACCTTCTTGTAGAAGTGGAGTGTCACCTGCATTTTGGTGCCCCTCAGACAACATCCAATGCTTTTTCCAAGAAAAACCCACCATTCCAACCAAATCTTTCCAGAGGCTCTGACGCCAACCTTACCATTTCTGTATTCATTTATTTACATCACAACTCAATTATAATTATTATACCTCCCCCTTCCCTCATCTTTCATTTTTAAAGTGTGAAGCCAAGGAGAGTCAGGAATTACAACTTCTCCCCCTAGAATGGTCACAAATTTCCCGTTTCCCCATCCAATCTTTTTTTTTCCAAAGAGGGAAAAAAATACCGTGGACTTTGTAGGAAGCATCACTCAATGTGGGACCATTGTCCCCCCTTCCAGAGACTCCCAACTGTCTCCCTAAACGTGCCGTCTGTAACCAGTTGTTCCCGTTGAATAACTGCGTGAGCTGCAGGGCTTTTGTCGCCTGCCTGCAGATAGATGGCGATGCTGCTGGCTTTTCTGAGCGTGGAGACAGAACCCGGGGGCCCCCGGGAGGCCGTTATCAGGAGCCAACAGATGGAGCCCATCAGCACGCTGCCAGCCATGCACACCTGTGGATGGCGCCCCAGCCAAGAAATTAATTGCTTAGAAATAAAAAAATGGGGGGACTCAGATCGGAAAGGATTAAGAAAGAAAAGGTTCAGCAACGGAAAGAGGAAGCCGCACTGCGTGAGGGATCCTGACCCACGTCAGCAGATCCAAGTGTGTGACTTGCTCTGCGACTGATTTGGTTCTCAAATACAGGAAAGATGCAGGATTAGAACTGAAACATGGGAAGAACAAAGGCGACTTAGAGCAGGATGCCCATTGCTTCACTTGGGTCATTCACATGCGTTCTGAAGAAAAAAAAAAACACAAAACTTTTCCTCTTGTATGTTTATGTTTTGCTAGTGGAATTACATTTAATCTTATTCATTGTCCTTATTTTTCATTTTTTTTTTTCATATTTTGCTGCTTCTACGATTTCCAAATCAGCAGAGAGAGGTTTTTGGTTTTGTTTTGTTTTCTGTAATGGCTTCATGGGACTATTTTTATAACTTACATTTTCTTGTTTCCCTAAAGAGTTTTTTAACATAGTGTTTAAAAAACAAAATTCAACTCAGTAAATTTTAAAGATCTTATTGGCTTTATTCAAAGATTTGATTCACGAATTCAGCAGTATCCCAGCTAGCAGCTAGAAAGGCAATCCAAGGTGCTGTACAAAATGGAAGACTTATATAGGCAGAAGGTGTGGAGGATCAAAGAGGGCAAGGAAGTTACACCAGCAAAGAGTAGTTTGTGTCAAGGTCACCTTCCTTTAGGGAACAGCAGGGATCTATCAGACATATGAACTCCTTAGTGCTCACCGGGTCCTTCCAGGTTTAAGATTCCATTCCTGGGAAAGTCTGTAGCTAAGGTAGTAAGTCTCAGTTTGGTGACTTGGGGCTTAGCACCAGTGACTTCGTTTGGGGCCTGTTGTCTTGTTTTTAACAACGAAAAAAGTAGTTTCGATTCCATTGCAAAACTCGTTTCTCACTGTGTGACCTTTAGTCCTTCATCTTTTTTGATCTCAGTGACTTGCAAAATGAAGCATAATTGCTAAGATCCCATGCAGCTCTTAAATTGTATGACTCTGTAAATCAATTTCCGGCAGTATTTAGAAATGGCTTAGACAAAATATCTGGAAGAAGGAAATAAGGGACATGGAAAAAAAAGGAATCCCTAAGAGAATTATATGCCACATTACCCAACACAGCCTCTTCTTTGGAAATTTCTCCTGTGAAAGAACAGATCATTATCACCAGGGTCACTGGGGGGAAGCATCAACAGTCTCAGTAATTAGGATGTAGTAGAAGTGGAGGCTACCTTGATTTAATTGGAGAATTAGATACAGTTCTTATTTGTCAATGCTTTAGTTTTAAAACAGACATATCTTTGATCTTGGCACAGCTAAGCAGTGTATATTCTGCATCTGAATTGAAGCAACCAGGGTTTTTTTTTTCTGCAAATAGACATTTAGGGGCAATTTAGTTTGATTAAGAAGGAATTATTCCAGCAAATTTTTATCATTTATCACGTGTCAACTTCCAGCACATGCTGGAAGTAAAATATAGTTCCTTTCATCAAGGAACTTAAAATCTATCAGTTGGAATAAAAACAGTTGCATAAATAAAAGTACTGATAAAATTATTTATTTATTTATTGAGTGCTTATTGAGTGTACTTTGTCACTTGACCAAATCTAATATATCTAATCCTCAGAACAACACGGCAAAGTATCATCATTAACCTGTTTTTTTTTTTAAGATAATTTTTAAGAGCAGTTTTAGGTTCACAGCAAAATTAAGATGCAGAGATTCCCCATATACCACCTGCCCCCCACATGCGTAATCCGCATTATCAATGCCCCCCACCAGAGTGGTGCATTTGTTACAACTGATGAACCTACACTGACACATCATAACCACTCAAAGTCCACAGTTTATATTAGGGTTCACTCTTGGTGTCGTACTTTCCTTTGACTTTGGACAAATGTATAATGATATGTATCCATCATTATAGTATCATACTGGGTACTTTCACTGTCCTAAAAATCATCTGTCCTCCACCTATTCATCCGTCACCCCCATATCACCCCTGCAACCACTGATCTTTTTATTGTTTCCATAGTTTTGCCCTTTCTAGAATGTCATATAGTTGGAATCATGCAGTATGTAACCTTTTCAGATTGGCTTCTTTCACTTGGTAAAATGAACATAAGGTTCCTCTATGTCCTTTCATGGCTTGATAGCTCATTTCTTTTTAGCACTGAATAATAGTTCATGGTCTGGATGGACCACAGTTTTTTTATCCATTTACCTACTGAAGAACATCTTGATTGCGTCCAAGTTTTGTATAAGGTTGCTATAAACATCTGTTTTCAGGATTTTGTGTGGGCATAAGTTTTCAACTCCAGAGGGTAAATACCAAGAACCACGATGACTGGATTCTTTTTTTTTAAAAGGAAAGTCATATCATGACACACTTTCTTTTTTTTTTTTTTTAATTTTTATTTATTTATTTATTTATGGCTGTGTTGGGTCTTCGTCTCTGTGCGAGGGCTTTCTCTAGTTGTGGCAAGCGGGGGCCACTCTTCATCGCGGTGCGCGGGCCTCTCACCATCGCGGCCTCTCCCGCTGCGGAGCACAGGCTCCAGACGCGCAAGCTCAGCAATTGTGGCTCACGGGCCCAGCCGCTCCGCGGCATGTGGGATCCTCCCAGACCAGGGCTCGAACCCGTGCCCCCTGCATTGGCAGGCAGACTCTCAACCACTGCGCCACCAGGGAAGCCCGATGACTGGATTCTATAAGAGAATGTTTCATTTTGTAAGAAAACACAAAACTGTCTTCCAAAGTGACTGTACCATTGTTCACTACCACCAGTAATGAGCGAGAGTTCTTGTTGCCTCACATGCTCACCAGCATTTGATGTTGCCAGTGTTCTGGATTTTGGCCGTTCTAAAAGTGTATATTGGTATCTCACTGTAGTTTTAATTTGCATTTCCCTGATGACCTAGAATGTGGAGCATCTTTTCATGTGTTCATTTGCCATCTGTACGTCTTCTTTGGTGAGATGTCTGTTAAGGATTTTTAGTCCATTTTTTAATTGGGTTGTTTTCTCGTTGTTGTTTTAAGAGTTCTTTGTATATTTTTGATAACAGTACTTTATCAGATGTATTTTTTGCAAGCCAGTCTGTGGCTTGTCTTCGCATTCTCTTGACATTACCTTTTGCAGAGCAGAAGTTTTTAATGTTAATGAAGTCCAGCTTATCAATTATTTCTTTCATGGATTGTACCTTTGGTGTTATATCTAAAGGTCATTGTCATACCCAAGGCCATCTAGGTTTTCTCCTATGATATCTTTTATGAATTGTATATTTTGTATTTTACATTTAGGTCCGTGATCCATTTCGTGAAGGGTGTAAGCTCAATAAACATTAGCTATTCTTATATATATTTTATTCTTATATTTGCCTTAAAAACATTTCCAGATTTTTTTGAGATATGGTTGATTTACTACCTGGCTGTGTCTTAACTTTTACAATCTAGATGTGTCTGATCTCTCATGCCAGGCTGTAAAAATCTCATTTAACAAACATTTGATATCTGTGAAAAGCCTGTGGCTTTTAGCTGGAAGAAGTCACTACTCTTCTATAAAATATTACTTTAAATATAGATAGCAGGATTTTGGTGGCACAGGTCATGCTGGAAAATGGTGACTTTTAAGTTTTTTTAAAAATTAATTCTAAGAGATGTTTTATAATGCACAAGGTGAAGATGACTTATTAGAGTGGATAAACATGACTTGCACAGAAAGATGACATATTTAGAGAATGTGTTATTTATTATAACTGCCACCCAGCCTCATTTGCTCTGGTCAGTGTGGGCATTCCATGACCAGATACATAAATGAAACAGATCAAATGAGACATTTCTCACTGAAAAACAGCGTGTTGCAGTGGAATGAGGGTGGCCTGGCAGTCAGAAGACCAGAATTCTCATGTTGATTGCTGTTAAATTGTCGTGAGATCTTGTACAAGGCTCTTCACCTTTTCGGGGACCTGTTTCTTCATCTGTGAAAGACGATGACTGGGTGGGACAGTCTGTGAAGTCTTTCTTGTTCTCTGAGTCTATAGTTCATACGTACTCAGCATCATCAGCCTTAGAGATATCTAGATTAAATGAAACTGGGAAGGCAGGACAACCGGATCTTTGATTATCTGATGATGTGCTCAGGGTTTATTTTTCTCTCTCTCCTTGTTTTGCTAGTTGACTTATCTGATATAAGCAAAAACACTCTGTGGTGCCTTCTCTGGCCAGCTTCATGAATTCAAGGTCTGATGAACTATATAGAATAAACAAGTAGAAGATGAGTGAACCTTATTTTTTGCATTACTTAGTTCACCAAATTCTGGTGCCACAGGCTTCAATTTTGCAGATATGATGGAGCATTATCATTCCGCGATAAACATTCATTCATTCATTCATTATTTATTTACATCTCTAAATGGCATTGACATTTGATAAAGTTTCAAGGACCCAAAAAGCAAACTTCTCAACCAATTCAACACAAGTTGCCAAAGCATTGGCTGTTCTTGCTTGCACTGTACCCCTGTCTAACGTAGAGAATTACTTTCTGTGAGCTCCAGGGAGGAAAAGCTCCCAGGACATTTTTCTGCTACCCCCGAAGAGGATCGCATACCTAGACACTATGTTAATCTTCCTAAACATAATCCTCATTTATATGAAATTAGTATCGCCATTTCTCTTAAATCATCTTCTACTTTCTTTCTTTTTAGTTATTTATTATGCTTATCAAGATGTTTTATTTCGTTCTACCTTTATGCCTTATTTTATTATTACTTGTTTAGACTAGGCTACGGTCAAAACCAGGGAAGACATCATTATCCACTAGTCTACGTCCTTCCTTACAAGACGAAAATACCCTCTAAGTCTGGGTCTCATCTAGCATTCCCTACTCTTCCCTCTTTTAAAGAGTAATTCATATTCTGCCTATCTGGAAAATTAATTTCATAAGAAAATATCCCTTTACTCAGTAGCCTATATATCTTTGTTGTGCTATATGTCATCCTTTCCAAGTTCCATGATCCATCTTGATTATTATTATGATTAGAAGTCTCTTCCTTTCCAATTTTGGGCATCCCCATTCTCTGTGCAGGTCACCTGCTCCCTTTGCTCTCTAAGTGTGCGTCCTTCTTTCTGATGTTCCCAAGACATGCTGCTTTCACTGGCAGCTCTTAGACAAGAAAAGGAGGCGTGAACTGGAGATCTGGTGACTGGCCTGATGCAAGAGGATCCAGAAACCTCAGAGCTTATTATGGTTTTGCCATTTCATTTTAGTTAACTGCTCATATAACATGCTTTGTTTCATGACAGAATTGTTGTTTTTTAATGTTCAGTTCGAGCTTATGTGTATGCATTCTTAATACTGTATTTTGAAGGAAGCCGTTTCTGATTATGTCGGTCTGTGCACTTAATATCTGCATAATAAAGGATAATTACATTTGCCTGTAAGAGAATATGGATTAACAATAAACATCAATGCCATGCAAGGCCAGCAGCAGTGTATGAATGGGATCTTTTCAGAACCACTGTCATTTATTACACAATGGTTAAAAACAATTGGATTAATGAATCAAGCAGGCATTCTGCTTGCATGGCTAACATTAAAGAGTAGTAAGCCAGTTTATTGAATGTGCTTACTCGACAGCCATCTGTTTATCCTTTGATGCATTTCATCTTAAAGGAAGATTTATACTAATTAAAGAATTTAAACTACCCATAAAAGTTACATTGGTATATCCCCACATGCTCTGTCAAGCGCCTGTGTGTGATTTTTAAAGTCTATTTAAGTTACTCGGATTGGATTAATTTTAACAAGCTGCTCTTCCTGCTTTCTGTTCCAGCCCCTGACCTTTTTGTGAGCAACTTACTGTTTAATCTCAAGTTTCCTTCTCTCTGATGATGACAAGGGCGATATCAGTGTAGCTCCAGAAACACCTGGATATGTCCCACATGTTTGCTTCTTTTCCATTTGGTTTCAAATCAAGTCTTGGAACTAGCTATTGTGAGGCTCTGTCTATCGCAGAACAGATCCTGACAAACAGTCCGTGAAAAATAGACAGCAGCTGCCTGGCTGGGACGGGAGTTCTGTCTCATTGCCAATTGCTACATCCATCACATCCGCAAGTATTCAGTAAGTGCCTACTCAAAGCTTGCAACTGGAACATGTAAAAGTGGTCCTTGTGCTTACATTTGGCCTAGGGCTCTGTGCCACATTCATGGCCAGTGGAGTTGCCAAGTTGCCTGTCACTCCAGCCTCTGGAGGTGGCCTCCGGTGCCCAGTGGCAGAGCAGGGACTGTTCTTTTTCCCAGTCCTTAAGGCTCATTGTAAGTGAGCCCTTGTGAATGAGCTTTACTCTCCAATCTATGGATTCAATTCTAAAATCCTATAAACCCGAACCATGTGAATTCATGTGTGGTTTGTAGGACAAGAAATGCCTCTTTTCACTCTTTTTAAGACGAGCCTGGCTTCTTTCCTCCTTGGAGCTCTACGAGGGAGTGGCTGGCAGTGGATTCCAGCCCCTGTTGCTGCTTCTGCTGTGTCTCAGTGCTTCTCGAGAGCAGGGCCGGCTCTGAGACACTGGGGGCTTTCCTTAGCGAAGGGAGAATCTCTGCAGTGCAGTGTGTGACCTCTGCCTGGTTAGAGGGACTAACTTTGTGACCTTGAATTACTTCACTGGGCTGGGGTCTACACCCTGTCCATCAAGTTGGCCTTCTTTTTTTTTTTTTTTTTTTTTTTTTAAGGATTTTCTTTTTAATTAATTAATTTATTTATTTTTGTCTGTATTGGGTCTTCGGTTCGTGCGAGGGCTTTCTCCAGTTGCGGCAAGCGGGGGCCACTCTTCATCGCGGTGCGGGGACCGCTCTTCATCGCGGTGCGCGGGCCTTTCTCCATCGCGGCCCCTCAAGTTGCGGGGCACAGGCTCCAGACGCGCAGGCTCAGCAATTGTGGCTCACGGGCCCAGCTGCTCCGTGGCATGTGGGATCTTCCCAGACCAGGGCTCGAACCCGTGTCCCCTGCATTAGCAGGCAGATTCTCAACCACTGCGCCACCAGGGAAGCCCAAGTTGGCCTTCTTAAAGTGACATTACTACTCCTGCCTTTTGGCTGAACTGATTTCTGAAGGCTTCCTGGGGAACACCTGCAGTCAAACAAAAATCGTCAAACAAAATCATTTGGTCCAAAGTGATGCTAAGTCATGTAACACAGACTCTCGCTCCTCGGTGACACAGTAACACTCTGGAACAGGAGACTGTTGGCTATTAACACGGCGAGTTATGGCAGCAGGAGGAGCCTCATTCCCAGTATCACCGTGGGCCCGCTGTCTGGGCCATCACATGCCTCAACAAACCAGGAACTATGTCATTGGCACGTACCTTTCTTGGTACTTTAAGGAAGACAGACCATCTTCTCTTGCCTCCAGCTTTGTTTAAAAAAAAAAAAAAAGCAAATGCAATTTATTGAGAGGGAGTTGTGTTTGAAAAACACCCTGAGGACACATGAACAAGTAAAATCTAAGTTAAATGAAGATTCTCCAACGCCAGCCCAGCGATGCTTGTTCATTCACCTGGGATGGGGTCCGGAAGCTGCACTTCACGAAGTACCCGGTGGCACTGAGGCAGGCAGTCCCCGTGCTGCCTCTGAGAGACACCAATAAAGCTGCAAGTTCTGTGTGTGACGTCCTAGAAATGCACTTTACATTTTAAGCAGAGAGAAATACCTCCTCAATTGTACCAAGACAGAGGCCTCGTAGACTCAAAGCAACAGTAATAACAGAAATAAGGGAGAAATAGATTCATTTGGTTCACTTCCACTGCTTCACAAAGCCATTTTTTCCAGCCCAATTTTTCCTCGTCATTAATGATCACCTTACCCCTGGGAGACTGGAGACAATGGACTTGGCCTTCTCACCACTCGCCTGACATTAACCAGTTCTCTCATTCTGGCCAAGGAGAAGTGGCTACTTGCAAAGTTGACCGAAACAACCCAGCAAAGTATATGCTACCCTGACCCCTCTCCTGGGAGGGGTGTCTGAGCTTGTACCCAACAGCACGTGGGCTCTGAGGACTCTTCTCCCTGTTTCCTCCTTGTGATTCCTGTGTAACACTGGTGACACTTTCTAAAAGCACCTGGCAAGCTTTTAGAGAAGACTAATTCCCCAGGTCTACCCAAGACTCTGAATGAAAGGTCTGAGTAGGCTGCTGAAGGGAATGATGTCTGGGTTGCTTTAAAAGGAGGGGGCAGATCCTGACAGGATGGGGCATCTGGTCCCAAGGCAGTGACGGCGAAGAGCCAGAGGGGCAGAGAGACTGAGCAGGGACTATTCCAGACAGACAGAACCAGAACAGGGAGACAGAACGTACTGATATGCCCTATTAAAAGCAAGAATTAGACTAATCCATGGAACTGCTCTGTCCCTCAGTATGAGGTTTCTAAGGAACTCTAGCATTAGACAGAAATAAGTACTTTTAGAGAGTTTCTCTGAGGTCTCACTTAAAATGTCTTTGGCCTCAACTGAAATTCATTTTCTTTTGTCTGGCCTTGAAAAGAATGGCGTTTTCTCAGAGAATGAGCCGTGTGCTTCTGTGATTTGGAAAAGGTCTCTGCGTAGCCGTGCAGAAGTGCTGGAGGGATACTCGAGATTACTGGCAATTTATATTAATCTACACACTTTTGGAAAAACTGGAAAATTGGGCTAATTGTATATCTATTTAAGTAATCCTTGCACTTTTTTCTTCTTCAGGAATTAAAAGAAATCAACTAGTGTATATATTTATGATTTCACTATGTTGGATATGACAAGCTTTAAAAAGAGGTAACTGAAAAAGAAAACCAGACAGTAGTCTCCAACTGTGTTTTAACAGCAATATAATGGGAGTGGGATGGGACAGGGCATAGTCGGAATTGCCCTCAAATCCCAAACTGCTTTGCTCGGAAATCTTTTGAGAAGTAATAACAAATCTCATATCGCTGCATATACAGAATATCTACATTTTTACCCTCTTACAAGGACCCTCTGTGAGGTGTGCACAATAGATATTATTTGTCCCAAACTGAGATGAGAAAACTGAAGAATTATGTTTAACGGACTTGCCTGCATCTACATGTTTAACTTATGAAGGATCAGCCTGGGGTCCAGGCCTGATTTCCTTAAATTCCAAGTGTCTTTCTTCTACGGTTTAGATCATGTCTAATGACAAATAAGCATACTTAGGTTGAAAAAAGGCATTTTAAGAATGTAATTGTTTTCTTTGGTTTCTTCCATTTGACGTTAAAAGATGACTTCATACTCCAGAATCAAAAACCATTATCTCCTACTGAGCGATGAGGAGGATAAAAATTTCCCCACAGTGCAGTGCCTGCCTCAGAGCAGACCTTCAATAAGTATTTACTGAAAAGAAATAAATAAATGACAGGACAAAAGATAAGAAGATGGCTGAGCTCAATACGCAGTTTTTCTTTTCTGAGACACACGGGCTGTTGTAGTAAACGGAGTTTGACTTCTAAGAACTCTGGTCATTGCTGCACGTGGTCGGCAGAGCGGGAAGGGCCCACCTCGTGCCACCTCCTCTCTCCCCCCACCCCAGCCCCAGCCCAAGCAAAAGGGCTCATATTTTATAAAATGTTTTAACCAGTTAAGCCAGGAAAGGGGGGACTGACCTCAAAAAAGCCAAGTAGTTTGGATGGCCAGTGACCGTCTTACTATCTCTGATTATCAACAATGTGAGCTCAGAGGCCAGAAGCTGTAGTTAGAAACTAAAGGTCCCCATAACAAGCTACAACCACCCCCAGGAAAAGGGAATCAAAGGAAGAGGAAAGGGGCAAGTCAATATGCAGAGATGAAATTGTGGAGAGACCCTGTGGCCAGAGAGACCTGCACATGGTGGGTGGGGGGCAGGAGAGACAGACAGACAGACAGAACTTGGTTCCTGACTTCCCAGATTTTAAGTACTGTTTTCATGAAGCCCAACTTCATTTCCTGGAGACCTCCTTATATTTTTTTCAGTAAACTTTCCTCTTCTTATTGTATTTTATTCCACCCTTTTCTGTTTTGTTTTTGTTTTTGGCAACCAAGAACTTTCATTAGAACAGCATATTTCAAAGTTAAGAACCAAAAGTTTTTAATAAAGCTGAAGATGAAAAGTAATATATTCATCACCTTTGTTTTGGGTGGACTCTTTTTTTTTTTTTAAAGTGTAAACAGCTATAAAGTAAATCACTCCTTAGCTAACAATTTGAGGGTTTTCTCCATAACCTTTAATAGTTTAATTATTTTTTTAACTTATTTATTTTTATTTATTTATTTATGGCTGTGTTGGGTCTTCGTTTCTGTGCGAGGGCTTTCTCTAGTTGTGGCAAGTGGGGGCCACTCTTCATCGCGGTGCGCAGGCCTCTCACTGTCGCGGCCTCTCTTGTTGCGGAGCACAGGCTCCAGACGCGCAGGCTCAGTAATTATGGCTCACGGGCCCAGTTGCTCCGCGGCATGTGGGATCTTCCCAGACCAGGGCTCGAACCCGTGTCCCCCTGAATTAGCAGGCAGACTCTCAACCACTGCGCCACCAGGGAAGCCCAGGGTGGGCTCTTTTAATGAGGAGCTTTGTGCCAGTGGCTCTAGGGCCATTTAGGTCTGACATTTGGTATCTAGGGCATTTGAGCAAGTAAACGTGTTCTGTCACCTTGCCCAAAGGCAAGACCGTTTGGCTTCCAGAGAATTCTGGCACTTTGAACTAATGAGTATTTTTACAGATCCAAAGCATTTATGGAAAGAAGTTTAGTGTCCAATCTCTGGGAAAATAAGAAAATGTTTGGTTTCCTTGAAAGTGACAAATAACTGATTTGCTAACCAATGGCTACTGTCACCCTGACACCTGTGTGGATGAATCACCTCCCTTTGCCTTTTAGATATACTATTTGCTTTCGTGCTAATGTAACTATGATTTGTCGTAGCTATATCTCCTTCACAGTAATTCCTTATTCAGAGTAACGCAGTTGATAGGCAGCACGATAAACTATTGTTTTCTTATGAGATATATATATATACATACATACACATACATTTTTTTTTTAACAAATATTCATTAAGGGTCTACTATGCACATGATGATACTAGGTGTTGGTTGGGAAAAAGGGACACAGGACATCATCCTACTCTTAATGTTATATTTTAAAAAACAGATTAATTATTGATTTTATAAAACATTTTGCTAAAACACAGGCATTTTGTGCTGCTCCTCAGAGACTGGTCTGGAGAATTAAGTTTGCTTCCTGGACCAGAAGTCTATATTCTGTTAGGAGAAGTGGATTTGGATGAAAATTCTCCTCTGCCTTCTTCATTGACAGTAATCTCCTATGCTTAGCCCAAAAAACTAGTGAGTAAATGAGTGCCTGGATGAAAAATGAATGGGTAAGATTATAAGTAGAAAAATTTCACGTGTGAAATCTGACACACACAGAGCAGCAACTTGCCTTGGTGTGACTAAATTAATTAATACCTTTCTTCTTCTTTTATTCTGGTGCTTACCTGGAGCATTAAAATTTTGATTCTACTTGGTTTCTCTCAGTCTCATTCCTTATCTCTGTGTCCCGCACAGCCTTTATAAAACAATCTATTCCACTGCGACCACAGATCTTACCCTCTGACTAATCCCAGGGAATTAATTAGCAAGGAAGCCTTGCTTCCCTCTAGGATGTTTTGAAAACTCCTGTCGTCCTCCCTTTAAGGGTTAACACCAGGGAGAGCTGCACGGAGCTCCTGGCTGCCTTTTCTCCAGTTCAGTCCGTTTTCTGTTATGGGTCATTTTAAAGCCCCTACAGTGGAAAGAGTGATGTCCTGCAAGCAATTCCAGCTGAAAAAGATTCCCCCATTGCAAACCTTAATTATATTTTTCTTGGAACAAATTTGAAATATTCAGGCTCTCACACATGGTACCACCTGCCCTGCACATGGTCACCGAAGGAGATGCTTTAGTCCTAATTGATGTGTATAAGATTTGGGATTACCCGCCAACATTGTCATTTCAACCAATCCAAAATTACTGAGTTTTAGATTTGATGTGTATCATTAGTGAGTTTAATTTATTTTAACAATTAATCCTTAATTTCACTTTTAAAGTGGCAGACTGAAAATGGTGTTGCCTCTTTCTCCCCTTCTAAATCATTCCAAAAATCACAGAGAGATGAATGTAAAACGTAAATTTTATCTAGGAGACAGTTGGGACCTGAAACCATCATGTATAAAAAGGGTGGCCTTGATGAGATGAAGCCAAAGTTGGGTACAGGGAAATACAGGGAGAAAACACCTGCTGCTAGGTCTCAGGCAAAGGATGGAAGAGCTCAGACATCCTGGCATATCTGGCGAGACAAGACCACATTCCAGTGTTTGAAACAATGGGGACAGGATGCAGGTGCTGGGGGCTTATCTGCATTGGGTTTGGCCCCAAGGAGAAGCAAGGGAATTGAAATTGAATGAAGAATCACACAGATCCCTGTCAAAGGTAAACAAAGCTGGACACTAGTGAAAGTGGTAAGGACAGATGTTAATGAGTCATAACAATTGTAAAAAGGGCAAGAGCCTACCACGAGCTGAACTCAACTTTGATTTGTACAGAGGTGACTGGGCATCTTTCAAGGAGAAGGAGGGAGTGGGCAGGGACTCAGTAGAGTCAGAGAAGTGCAAAATTACAAAAAGCAGAAAAGGGGGGTAGTCCAAGGGAAACTCATCTGGGTTTACTGACTGATGCTGTCAAAGTTAGGCTCCTACTCTTCCACAGAGACAGGGAGACGGGGCCTTGTCTTCAAGAGTTGCTGGAACAAACAGTCCATTGGTTGGGCAGCCTTGAGTTATCTCAGGCAGGTACTTTAAGGAGGGCTAGGTCATCCTAGGGGTGCATTTTTGCACTGTTAGTAGTTAATGTTGGTTCAAGCTTTTATAGGCCAAGGATGAGGGCTAGTTGAAGAGAGGGCTCAGAGGAGCCAGGCTAGAGTTTGATCAAGGAGATAATCTTTGTCACCGGAAAATCGGTGAGACACAATATCATATAGTAATGAAGGAACTAAGACTCTAGAGCTTGCTTGTCTGGGTTTGAATCCTGGCTCTGCCACTTACCAGCTGTGTGATTTTGGGGGTAAATCACTAAATCTCAGTGTCTCTTATTTCACTAAAATGGGGATTAATGTATTATACTCCATAATATTCATTACTTCATGAATGTTAAATGAATTAATGCTTGGGAAGCACATAGAACAATGCCTAGCACAAAGTACATGCAGTACACGTGTCTGCTATAACTACATTTTATGAAGCAATCTATCTACGATGCAGGGGAGGAAAGAGACTCTGTGCAGCAAGTAGCCTGGCAGCTGCTGATCTTGGCTGACGTGGGAGAAGGAAAGGCTAAAACACCACTTGCAGGCACAACCTTATATGATAAAAAAATACTGCCCTGGAAATCAGAGAGAATCTCTGTCTGCCTGGAACATGGCCCTGACCTTCTCCAGCAAGGACCTTGTTCAGGAAAAACTCGACCTTGTTCAGGAAAAACTCAACCTTGTTCAAAGTTAAATATAATCCAAATGAAATATCCATAAGAAGAGTACTGCTGTTCTATGTCATGAAAACAGTCACGGCTGTGTGATAAAAGCATCCAACTCTTGTTATCTAACAGTATTCGTATACAGTACGTGCCTATTACCTGCACGTGGCACTCCACGGGGCCCTCAGCTGAGGAGGGAGTCTCGCCTTGCCCATAAGAACATATACCCCTGGAGAAAAATGACCCTGGGGAGACAATCTACTGTGGCTGATGGCTGATTAAAGTGGTGGCTCAGGCCTATTGTAGAACGACAAAGACTTGGTTCATTGGAGAATGGCAGGCAGGCCTGTTGGCTCTGATAGATCTGGGGGTGCCAATGTGTTGTTGATTTCTACATCCCATGTCAACCACAGGCCATTCTATGATATTGGAGTTGCAATCTTCTTACAAACTGCCTGTTCTTCTGCTCTGAATAGCAGTAAATAGATAGTTTCTGAATGTCTAGATTCACGGGGTTTATTTTACCAGCTATTGGTTTCTGACCTCCGAATCTTTAAACAAAGAGGAAAAGAATGTCAATGTTTCATAGAAGCCGATGGGCTAGGAACAAGCAGTTTGTGGGTAGATTGTGGTTATAGCACATGCTATATGGATATATCCCCACGATATGCCCAGTGCCTCCATATGGAAATGCATTGTTGTCATTTCGTAAGGAGGCTGGGTGCCCCTGGGATTGTTTCACAAGGAAGATTCCTGGCTCATACCAAACTGATTAGGTTACGAACCTCCAAGCCATGGTTTATTTTCCAGGAGTAATCTATCATTCGTACTGCACTCTCATTCTCCAAGCTGGTGAAATCAGCCTCAGTTCAAATCCTAGAGAATGTATCTCTGCACAATAAACAGGTATTTAAACCAAGCTGCTTGCCTAATAACAGAGGCAGACAACAGAGCAGTGCAATCTGGAAGCACAGGCGGGCAGCACAGAGGTGATGTGAATCCGGTCTGTTTGCAGGACTCAGGTTGTGTCACTTGTGTTTAAATGAGTTTGTGTGAGTGTGTAGAGCAGTTGGCCAGCATACTCTGCAGTGACTGCTGAAGAAAAATATCAGACTTGTGCCTGTGGTGTACCACAGAATACTGCTGCTGTCTGATGGAAGGACACCCAAGGAGACTTATTGTCTGGGTGCTTCCACTGGATTTTTTTAAGAAGCTGGAGGTTGAATAGCTATGACAACGAAAAATAGCTGTTAAGATTCCATTTGGAGCTGAGTCATTATTGCTGCCAATCACTCATTCCCTTCTGAGTCAAATAAGCATCCAGACATGGAATCATGGAATCGGGAGTTGGAAAGGACATTAAATGTAATCTAGTGTGATCTCTTACTAATGAGAGGAATCACTTTTATAAATTCCCCCACAGAAGGTCTGAAAATAGGACTATCTTTCTCCCTCTTACCTCTTTTTATCTTCCTGTCTACTCAGTTTCTTTTTTTTTTTTATTTTTTTCTTTTTTTGGCTGTGTTGGGTCTTCGTTGCTGCGTGTGGGCTTTTCTCTAGTTGCTGCGAGCGGGGGCTACTCTTTGTTGCGGTGCGCGGGTTTCTCATTGTGGTGGCTTCTCTTGTTGCGGAGCACAGGCTCTAGGCGCGTGGGCTTCAGTAGTTGTGGCTCACAGGCTCTAGAGGACTAGAGTTGTGGTGCCCGGGCTTCGTTGCTCCGCGGCATGTGGGATCTTCCCGGACCAGGGCTCCAATCCGTGTCCCCTGCATTGGCAGGCAGATTCTTAACCACTGCACTGCCAGGGAAGTCCCGGAAAACTTCTTTAGTTGATGTTATTTCAAGATATTCAGAGTTTTAGAGTACAATTTATAGTGGTAGCAAAAGTGGCTATCAATTATGAATACTCTACTAAACACGAGCTTAGACTCTGCATGTATCTGGCCATGTTTTAACCATAATTCACTTCCTCCTCCTGTATTTCATGGAGCATTAAGGGCTCATCTCTGTGGCATTGGGTGCTCCAGATAGAGATAGACATAAACTCAGGAGCGGTATGGGATGACCAGGCTGAAGTTCCCTGCTAATGGTCCCTTACCACTACCAACGTTAACAATGTTAACAGCATCAGCCGTTTCCTTCAGGTGCTGCCCAAAGCACACGAGGAGTTACACACAGTCCAGCTTCAAATAACTCACTGTCTAGTCCGAGAGGAGGGCAAAGAAGAAAACAGAGTCCCTGTTTATAATTAGGCACAATCGAAAGCTGGTCTATGTAATTAGCTTAAATGTTTTGCATTTTTTTCAGAGTTTGTTTTCACACATAGATGACAGTCCATAGATGTATCTCTCACAAGGATGAATAATCTTCAAAACCATTTAAACCTAAAAATGAATTTCAGGTATGTTAGTCTGGAGCCAGTCTATTGATATGATAAAGACCTCAGCTAATTTTGAGTGGATAGGAGAAGAGCTAAGAGACCCAAAGCAAATTACCAGGCAATGGCAGTTTACTCCTTTAAGCATAAGATTGTCCAACAAATCCATGTTGGGGGTAATGCTTCCAAAATCATTCCATACTCATCTGGCTTCTTTAATAGATGGACGGAACAGAATTTCGCCTTTCATTGATGACTCACTGCCAACGTCGTGAGCATCAGTCCTGGTGCTGGTGATGACACAGCCACGTGCTCTGGGCTCACTGAGGAGGTGGGGCTGTTTTTGTTATAATCGGGGCTCGTGTTCTCCAAGGGTTCGGCTTTTGGTGGCTTTCTATTGGGATCTCGAGTGCATGATTCAAAGCAGTTTAACGTACGATGTTCTCAGCCCCTTCCTCTGAAATGAAGTCGCTCTGTGCCTCTTCTCAGAGCAAGGTTCATGGATGTTGGCCTGGCCAAGAGCCTTCCTTAATCAGAAGAGGAATAATATGGAGAGCCCTTAGTAAATCACCCCAAATTTTACATCACATTCAACTAACAAGGGACTCCAGATTCAGAGGAAAATATCGGGTTAGGGAAAAGAATGTTTTGAAAGGGCAGCAGAAGTCTGAGCTCACACTAGCCAGGGGCCACTGGGTTTCTGCACAGCCCCTCAAACCACGGGTCTGGTCCCTTTCCTTATTCTTGATTCTGCTATTCAGAGACACTCTTACTTGGGATTCTTGCTGAGTGATTGAACTACCTGACATCTGACCACTAAGCAAAAGATGGGTTATTATCATTAATATAGAACAAACTTTCGAAGCTGAAATACTATCATATAAGAAAAGTAGTGTCTTTTTTTTTTTTTAATAAAAGGTTTCTGTCTTGTTTTAAGAGGAAAATATAAGCTCAAGTTAGAATATCAAATGTGACCCTCTGTACTCATTCAATTTAACATACATTGTGGGTCTGTGATATGCCAGGTACTGAGATACACAGATAAGTTAAAATAGTTTCTGCCCTTGACGGGCTGACAGACTAAAAGGGAAACAAACACATAAGCCAACAACTACAATTCGGTGTGTTAAGTGCTATAACAGGCATGCAAATTGAGCTAGGAAAGCATGGAGAAGAGAAAAAAATCCAATGGAGAAAGTGTTAAGTAAGGTTAACTTACTTAAGAGATGCAATGGAATTTCGCAAAGAAGATGGGATTTAAGGTTGTTTTTAAAAGATGCATGATAGTGGAAGAGAGAGTGAAGGACAGTTTTGACAAAAGTGACAACAGAAGCAAAACAAGTGAAATGTACACCACAAGTGTGATGAGGGCATAAGCTTTTTGGACTGGGGTTTGGAGACTGAATGGCAGAGACTGAGTTGGGCTTACATCAAATGCCACAGGAGGTCATTTGGAAAATTGCGGGGAGGGCAATATGTATTTTAAATTAGGAGAATGACAAGGTAATTTTTAGTTTTTTAACTTAAATAGAAGTGAAAGCAGTGTTGAAAAGATTCAGGAATTGAAGAAACTGGAAGTAGAGAGACCAGCGGAGAGTCTGCTGGAATAGTTTACACGAGGGACAGAGAAGGCCTGACGTGCAGTGGTACCAGCCATGCAGAGATGAGAATGTACTCCAGAGAGTAAAGCAGAATTGGCTGGGGTCAGATTGGAAGGGAAGGAGAAAATGGATTCTAGGATAACTACTTGTTTGCTGATTTGTGAGACTTGACAGACTATAACACAAGTTGAGTTTATTGTTCTGGATAAAATACCTTTGGGATGCCCATGGGGCATGGAGGCCGCTGGTTATAATTGGTGGTTGGAAACATGCATGCTCTGGGGAGTGAGGTTAAATGTCTGGTCACATGGACCAGATGGGACAGGGAGAGGTAACAACGAGGTGACAGGGCGTGAGCCTGTGTTTGAACACAGACTGGTCTAGTGCAAGTTTAGTAACCATAGTTTCCCCAGCCCACAGTGGGATGCTTTTTTCTGACAAGCATGTCCCAGTATATCCAAGTATTATGGGACAAATCTTTTCAAGTCAAGACTGTCCCAGAAAATATTGGTCATATGGCTGCTTTCTAAGTGAATAAACAAGTGGTCAAAACGACCAGAGAAGCAGTGGGGCTGGGTTGCAAAGGAGTCTTGAATTGCTCAGCACTTCCTTTGCACATAAATGCACTGGTGGTAATATTCCCAGTTATTTATTTCTGTAGTGTCTTCCTTCACTTCATTTCATCTTTCATGAGCTGGCAGTTCTGCCCAGGACGGGGGGACAGCGGACACCGCCTGTCCCGCCTGTAGAGGCTACTGCAGCTCCTGTTCTGAGTCCTGGCTAATTGTTTTGGCTCCTATTACTGAATCGCCCAGTGTAGGGGCCATTTGAACTACAGTGACCAACTTTCCCTAGTACGGCCAGTTGTTTGACATTTAAAAATCTTTATTTAAAAAGTCCTCAGTTCCATTTATTGGAAGAAAAAAAGTTCTGCTTTCTTACCATTCTCCCTTTGGCTTGGCCTTTTTGAAGTCTGATCTAGCTTTTGATGGATAGAAAAACACATACAACAAAGAGGTGGTCGGTCACCCCACACCCCAGAAAGGACCAGGGCTTTGGGTACTCACGAGGCTGCAGTCAAATATCCACGGAATCTGCTCTCAAGGGCATTTGGTTTTACTGTATCATCGATATCTTCAAAGGAGGATGGCTTGAAATATGGAAATCTGAGGCATAGCTTGATAAAGCCGCAGGAGTGAAGCGCACCCCTGCAAATACCTCTGGCAGCCCTCTCTGAACACGCAGCCCCTGCAGGCTTTATCAGATGAAAGACAGAATTCACAACCTGGGAACATGCAAACAGCATTTTTTTGTTTGCATGTAAAGTACCTCTGCGTTCATCAAGCTAAGGCAGGTATTCTTTTTTCACAAAATGGAAATGTCAGAAATGTCAAAGCCAAGTATAGGTGTTTTAGAGAACCAGCCACGAATGTAAGGAGGAAATTAGCATTCAGGTCACGGATGGCAAGCAGTTTATTCTGGAGTTCATTCTGAGGAGGTAATGACTAGGAAAACGACAAAGAAAACTGTTACTGACCATTAGTGAGCAATCACTCTGTCATATTACTGGGATAATTTAGATAAATGCGGGGTTTTGCTGTCTCCCAGGGAGACGGGCCGTTGATGCCTTTGAGAACGGCAGCCCTCTTAAAGTTGCTTTTGACAAACGTATTTTTTCATCAGGCAGATGTAAAACGGTCATGTCTGTGTCTGTCTGTGGGACGTAGTAATAGCTCATTTTAGAAGTTTGTTTTAAAAAAAGAAACCCAAGAAAATCCGAAAAACCTCTCTGTCTGTTCTCTGTGTTTGGTGCCCAGGGATACATGCTGTAATGCCCTGCAAAGGCTTTTCAGCCACTGTGGAAAGCAGTGTTTGGAAACATAAGGTATTTAATAAATCGATGCTGAACGTACCATATTTTTGTTCAATTGACTTCTATTATTTTAGCAGCTGCTAATTATGCGTTGTTGATATTTGGAGGCCGGTAGCAGATTTCTCTGTTCCATCTGGGTAATCCGGCTTCTCCAGAATGGACTTTTCCCCACCCAAATGCTACAAGATTTTGGCTGCTGTATTCTGAGGGCAATGATCATATCAACGCAAAATGAAAAGGCAGAAGGGACAAGATGAAATTTACCTAGTGTTGGTCGCAAAATATTTCATTTTATCTTTGATGTCACAGGGCAGTCTCTGGTGTCACCTATGTCATTTAGTGCTAAAAGGAAAATAGGAGGGACTATGTCCGTTTTCACAGTGAATAATAGACATGTAAATTCTGAGACTATTTTATCTTAAGAAAATACGAAGCAAAACCGACCACAGCATATATTCTATTTATTAAGAGCTTACAGGAACTGTATTGGGCGTGGAACCCAGCTTTTATTTGTGGTGGAATGAAGTGGGACAGGAGAGGGCAGCTGAGTGCAGGGCTCAAAGTCAGATACTGCTATGCGTTAGCTGCACCAATGGGAAAGTTTCTCAGATTTTCTAAAATTTGGTTTCCTCCTATGTAAAAGAGGGTGAAAATAGCATCTCGTTTTTAGAACTGTTATGAGAATGACATAAGATAATGAACATATAGCTATGATGATGATGATGATGATGATGATGATTTTTAAAATGCCAAACCCACCTTAAAATAACCAAAAGTGCTTCTACTATGATGCAATGTCGGGGATAACAGGCAGTCCTCCCCAGCCCACTTACCTGTCCTAATAGACAGGGAGGCAAAGAGCCGCATGGAAATTCCAATGATTGGCCCCCATACTCTTTATCAACTATTTTGCTTTTCGCTTTGTCCTTGCACACGGGTGTTTTGCTTTTATCTTAACGTGGCTAATTAATTGAAATGCTTGCCAAGATGAGTGGCTGCTTCACTGCTGAAGCCTGGGCCGTGGGCCTGCTGCTGAGGGCAGGGGCTAACTCTGTATTTAGGCCTGACCTGTCCACAGCGTACGCGAGCTCTGTCACTGCATTAGTCCGCCAGGGCTGCCATAGCAAAACACCATAGACAGAGCAGATTAAACAACAGAAATTTATTTTCCTACCGTTCTGGAGACTAGGAGTCCAAAGTTCTAGCTAATTTGGTTTCTGGCGAGGGCTCTCTTCGGGGCTTGTAGACGACCACCTTCTCATTTGGTCCCCACATGGCCTTTCCTATGTGCACCAGTGTGGAAAGATCTCTCTCCGTTCCTCTTCCTAAGGGGCCATCAGTCCTATTGGATTAGGGCCAACCCTTATGACCCTCCTTCAACCTTATTTACCTGCTAAAGACCCCATATATCTCCAAATACCATCCCAATGGGGGTCAGGGCTTCTATCCTTTGTTGTATATTGTCTCCTCCCACCACTAGAATGTATGTTCCACGAAGACAAGGATCTTTATTCCACTGATATGTCTCAACTGTCTGGGAAGGTACTTGGTACGTAGCAGCTATTCAGTACATCAGTTTTTAAATGAATGAATGAAATGCCTGCTCGATTCCCTGGACAGGATCTGCAGGCAGCCCTGTAATATTTCAGGGCTCCAGACTTGAGACTTGCAGCCTAGCCCCTGCTACTACCTAAGCCTGGTAGGGGAGGATGGAGGACAGATCCTGGCCCACAGTCATTGTAACCCTTTTTCCAGTATTCCACTGCCAGTGGGGAGATACAGAAAACTAAATCCAACTACCCCAGAAAAAGGAAAATATTCATTCCCCAGTTTTTGAAGATATTCCATGAAATCCCAGTGGCTTGATTATAGTCTGTTTTATATCTTGGATCTTACTCTTTGAAGGAGAGAGAAACTTTCCTCAAACAGGAATTTTTTAGGGACTTCCCTTGTGGTGCAGTGGTTAAGAATCCACCTGCCAATACAGGGGACACGGGTTCAAGCCCTGGTGAGGAAGATCCCACATGCCGCGGAGCAACTAAGCCTGTGCACCACAGCTACTGAGCCTGCGCTCTAGAGCCCACGAGCCACAACTACTGAGCTCACGCACCACAACTACTGAAGCCCGCGTGCCTAGAGCCCATGCTCTGCAACAAGAGAAGCCACCGCAATGAGAAGCCCGCGCACCGCAACGAAGAGTAGCCCCAGCTCACCACAATTAAAGAAAGCCCACGTGCAGCAATGAAGACCCAACGTAGCCAAAAATAAATAGACAAATAAATTTATTTTTTTAAAAAAGAAACCTTTTAAGTCTTAAAAGGGGGAGTAGAGAACTAATGACTGAATATTGCCAGTGCTTATCCTTGCCAGCTCTTAATTCAACATTATTCAATGGGCAAAATTCCCATCAAAAGGTCCATTACTTAGCCTGATTTTAACACTAGTGAAAAATGTTGTGGAGATAACTAAATGCAAGCACCAATCCTAATCTCCCATCCCTTTGAGTTAATAGCTCTTGCCTCACCGCCTGCTTCTGACTCACATTCATCTCGAGAATTTATTCCGCAGAAACCCCTGGTTCAAAGCAGCACAATCTCAGGAACACAAAAACAAAGTCTGAGTTGAAGGGTTTGCTTTGTTTATTTTGTCATTTTCCCATCATCCACATGAGGGCTTATCTTCAGAGAATACAACAATGTCAAAAACTCTAATTGGATCTTACCAGGGTTTTCCAATTTCAGTATGGTTTTAGCAGGAAGAAGCTGTCATATAAACTCATCTTTAGCAACATGAGGAATAGTGGGGGAAATCGTAGTCAAAGGGAAACAGCTTTGGAGTACACATATTCCTTTTGCTCTCCCAGGTTTGACACATTGTAGAATAACCTTTTAGTGAAATTTTAAAGCTTTCTCATTGCCTTCTCTTACTTCTTTGTGGATGGCTGGTGAGAGAAGAAAATTATGTGTAGCCACAAAGCATTGACATCTCAGCCCATGGATTTTTTTCTCCCCTTTCATATAGCTGTGTTTGCCCATATTTTTCTTATCTTTCATCCTTCACCTAATTTCTTGGAAGTGGCCATTCAAGGCCTGATGGGGAAGAGGAAGAAGAAGAAAACACTCTTGGTATTAAGTCAATGAAAATTGAAACTGAAAAATAAGGATGAGCTGGCATTATGTGTACAATAGCCTCTGGAAGGTTCTGGTTCCCGATGAGCTCAGAGCAGCCGAGTGGGCAGAAATCATACAGAAACAGAAGTCACACCGCCTGCGTTGCTCAGACTCTGGCACAGAATTGAGCATTAAGTGCCTTCAGCTGTTGCCTGGCGTGTGAGGGGAGAAGGGACCCAGCTATTCAGATTGCCAAGTGAACCTGAAATTTGTAAATTAATATATGCAGATGGTAGGGGAGCTTTTTCTATGAGAGGAGACAATTGGGCCAGCTCTGCCTGTCCAATCCTTGGCATCTGAAAGCCTTCCCGGTTCTGGGGGGGGGGGACTGTGAAATGGGGGTGAGGCTGGGGTTTGGAGCTTTCTTGTTTCAGGAGCCCCAGTCCCTTTAGTGTTGGCTCTGCTTATGCCAGGGTGGGACCGTGATGGCGTTGGAACTGGACTCAGTGTAAAACATGGGTCCTAAAGGTTTCACATGCTGCCTCACCCCACCCCTCTTCAGGGCATTCTTGCTGACTGAATCTGTTTTCAAGGCCCAGTCTCTCCTGGGGTCACTACAGGGTGGAAGGAAGGATGTTACAGGTGAAGAGGTTTTATTGTGTCTCCTCAGTCACTGCAGGGGGCCATCACCCCCGTGTCCTACAACTGGAGTCATAAACAAACCTTCAGGTGAGTTTCCACCGTCCTTCAAAGCTGTGCCAGTGACTTATCTGATCCGATCACATGACCCTGGGCACTGACACTTCACAAATTCAAGGGACAACAGCTGACACGCCCATTGCAAAAGTTGTTAATCCGGAATGATAGGAAAGTTAGGTGTCTGGGTGATCTCACCTCTGGCTGACGGGAATGTCTCTGGAGAATGAGATACCACAGAAAAAAATGACATGTGAGTCATATACTTACTGCCGGAAGGGAACAGTGAATAGCGAGTCTGATTTTATTGCTCCAGAGTTGAGAAAGTGAGGTCTGGAGAGATGAAATAACATTCCCAACCACCCAGGTTACATGTGCTGGAGTCAGGTAAGAACCCAGAGTCCCTGAACCCTTTGCTCTACCTTTTCCCCACTGACTCATAAGAAGTCTCTTTTAGCAGGTGCCTTCCTTTTAGAGAATCAGCTTTACTGTCACGCTGAGGGTGCTCTCAGCTTGAGCCTGAGTTACATTCACTGCTGAGACACAGGCATACCTGACTGTCTGACGGCCTAATAGCATGAATCAGCCAAAGATTTCTTTGCACAAAGAAGCAAGGATTTTGCAAAATAACTCACCCTAAGGAGGCATGAATTAGGGCCCATAATAGGACTAGTAAGAATGTATTACGTTCTATTTACTGTAGAGCACCGGGAATTATCTTCATTATCTTGTAATAACCTATCATGGAATATAATCAGAAAAAAAATAACTGAATTACTATGCTGTACACCTGAAACTAACACAATACTGTAAATCAACTACCCTTCAATAATAATCTTAAGAAGAATGTATCATGTTCTAAGGAAAAGGGTGAATTTTCTGTCAGTGAACATCTTTCAACTCAATCCCTCTTGAGTAGCTGTAGGGAGGGAACGGGGACATATGTATACATATAGCTGATTGATTTTGTTATACAGCAGAAACTAGCACAACACTGTAAAGCAGTTATACTCCAATAAAGATGTTAAAAAATTAAAAAAAATTAAAAATAGAAAAGAATTCACGTAAGAGCAAAAATCAGGGAACAGGTATCTCCCCACTTTCACGGAGGGTGTCACTGGCATCGTGCAAGCCAAGGGCCATGAGTAGGAAGCAGCAGTATCCATTCTCTGTATATTAGTCTATATGAAGGCTACCCCCTGCCATTGTACAGCCAAATACAAGAGTCCCTGTCTAGAATATTCAACTCTACTCACTGGTTGACCAAGAGAGTAGTGAAGAGGGAAGGCTGAAAACCAGGAAAACTGGTTTGGAAACTTTATTGAGTCACTAATAACTGAGAAACCTTAAGAAAGTGATTTCAACTTTCTGGACCTCAGTTTCCTCATCTGTAAAATGGATGGATGAGTAATAAGTCCTCTGGGGTTAAAATGATATGACTGGTTCTACCCTTCTATGCCTCTTTCCATCACTCAGTGAGAAATGTGTCCAAGGAACCAGTTTTGGGGGCAATGCTTTGGCCCCTTGGAGAACCTTTTTTGCACAATCTACGGATCATTTCTCAGGAGGAACCTTCCTGGGACGGGAATGATTTTGCACGTAAGCCAGAGCTGCCGGAGTGATGGCTCAGCCACAGCACCTCACAATAGACCTCTGATCAGCAGAACCCAGGAGTCACGAACAGTGGTTGAGTCAGCTGCACCTCCTTCTAAATATGGGTCTGATCATGCTGTGCTCTGACAGGAGCCCCTCCCCTGGAATCCAGAGAAGCGACTTCAGCAGGAGATGTGCCCTGGGGGCCGCGTGGTCGATCATAGGCTATACCCAGTGTCAGGAGATAGCGCAGTGAACATGCCTCTCTGATTTTCAGTCCTCTGCCCTCCTGTCAGATGGTCTGTTCAATTTCATGTTCCAACAGCATGGCTCCCGGAAAGGGGGTGCTGCGTGATCATGTGAGTGCACCCGCCCTTCCACTTGGGAACGTGAATCATGTTCATGGAAACACCTCTTAGGATATTAATGTGAGGAATGACTCTGCGAGACCTTCCATTTATTCAACAAAATGATGCCTTTCTGACTCTAGAATGGAATGATGCAAAGCTTCCAAAGTCTATTTTTTATTTTATTAATTTTTATTGGAGTATAGTTGCTTTACGATGTTGTGTTAGTTTCTGCTGTTCAGCAAAGTGAATCATTTATACATATACATATATCCACTCTTTTTTGGATTTCCTTCCCATTCAGGTCACCACAGAGCATTGAGTAGAGTTCCCTGTGCTATACAGTAGGTTCTCATTAGTTATCTATTTTATATATAGTAGTGTTACTACGTCAATAATTGCAAATTAAAACAATAATGGGCTACCACTATGCACATATTATAATGACTAAATTGTAAAACATTAACAACACCAATTGCTAGAGATAATGCAGAGCAACAGGAACTCTGATACTCTCATTCATTGCTAATGGTAATACAAAATGATACGATCACTTGGGAAGACATTTCTCACTGTCTTAAAAATCTATGGGGAGTTCCCTGGTGGCCTAGTGGTTAGGATTCCGGGCTTTCACTGCCATGGCCCAGGTTCAATCCCTGGTCAGGAATTTTTTTTTTTTTTTTTTTTTGCCATGCAAGCCGCATGGCAAAAAAAAAAAAAAAAAAAAAAAAATTCTAAATACAGTCTCCAAAGTCTTTTTATGAAGCCAGAATAGCTGCCATACCAAAACCATACAAAGGTAGTGCAAAAAGGAAAACTGAAAACAATTTTCACCTATGAGTAAATATAAATGGGAAAAGTTTAAATACAATAATATTAAATAGACTCTATCAGTAAACTAAAAGAATAGTACAGTAGGACAAACAGAGTTCAGCATAGAGACAGTTCAGCGTAGAGACAGAGTTCAGCGTAGAGCCAGATTATCCAAGTGTGAATGCTCCTCTGCCATTCAATAGCTGTAGGATCTTGGGCAAGTTACTAAATCTTTCTGTGCCTCTATTTTCTTATTTGTAGAATGGGGATAATCATAGCACCTACCTAATGGGTTGTTGTGTGGATTAAATTAGTTACTATATATGAAGTGTTTAGAATTGGGCCTGGCATTCAGCAAGTTTGCTTTTATTTCTGTTACTATTTTTCCAGGAACACAAAGTATAAGGCAAGGGTCAAACTTCTTTCTCAAATAAAACGACCACTCATTCCAGCACAATTTATTAAATAATAGTTAATTTTCTGACCTATTTGAAATAATGGGCTTTGCCAGATTCTAAATATCAGGGTCTATTCCTGGACTTCCTATTCTGTCATATTTATTTGAACATCTATCTTGATCCAGTGGCATATTGTTTATATTTTAAAAATAGGTTTTAGGGCTTCCCTGGTGGCGCAGTGGTTGAGAATCTGCCTGCTAATGCAGGGGACACGGGTTCGAGCCCTGGTCTGGGAAGATGCCACATGCCGCGGAGCAGCTGGGCCCGTGAGCCACAATTACTGAGCCTGCGTGTCTGGAGCCTGTGCTCCGCAACAAGAGAGGCCGCGAGGGGCTTCCCTGGTGGCGCAGTGGTTGAGAATCTGCCTGCCAATGCAGGGGACACGGGTTCGAGCCCCAGTCTGGGAAGATCCCACATGCCGCGGAGCAACTGGGCCCGTGAGCCACGATTGCTGAGCCTGCGCGTCTGGAGCCTGTGCTCCGCAACAAGAGAGGCCGCGATGGTGAGAGGCCCGCGCACCGCGATGAAGAGTGACCCCCACTTGTCACAACTAGAGAAAGCCCTCGCACAGAAACGAAGACCCAACACAGCCAAAAATAAATAAATAAATAAAATTTAAAAAAAAAAGAGAGGCCGCGATAGTGAGAGGCCCGCGCACAGCGATGAAGAGTGGCCCCCACTTGCCACAACTAGAGAAAGCCCTCGCACAGAAACGAAGACCCAATATAGCCATAAATTAAAAATAAATAAATAAATAAAAATTTTAAAAAAAATAGGTTTTAATAATTTGTATAATTGTTTCTTTCCTACTACCTTATTTGTTCTAAATTGTTTTGGTCATTTGCCCTTACTATCTGTCCTGATAGTACAAAAAGGAAAACTACAAATCAATTTCACTTATGAATATCAAGGCAAAAAGTTTAAATAAAATAATAGCAAATACCCATTGGGTTTTAACAGAACTCCTTTGATCTTAAAATTATTTTGCTGATATTTGATATTTTATTATATTCTAGGAAAATGATGTACTTTCCAACTGCTCAAAACATTTTTTGAATTATCTCAGTATATTTTAAATTTTCTTATAATGACTCTTCTATTTATTGTTCAATTGATTTATTGTTTGTTTTTTCGTTATAGGGGAATTGGCCCTTTCCCCCACTGTGTGTTCTAACTGGCTGTTGTCCACATATAGGGAAGTTGTTAATCAATGTTATATATTTATACTTTAAATATATGATTCTCTCCTTTCTTATTTCTCGTGTATTTCCCCCTTTTTTATTTCTTGAGCTTTCTAGATAATCATATCAACTGCAAAGAATGAAAATTTGGTGTCTGAATTCTAGCTTATATACTATACTCATTCTTTACTAGACAATGCTAGAACTTATAGAACAATGTCAAATAATGGTAATGCTACCAGACATTTTTTTTCCCCTGAATTTAGTGATTGTGTGCCTGTGTTGTCACTATTGAAGATATTAAGTTTGCATTGAGATATATATGTGATATAAGTATTCTTCAAAACTTAATTACAGAGGTTAAGTTTCCAAATGCCTTTTCATTTTATGTATTTATGAAATGTAATATATTCCCTTACATTAAATGATCCTGGCATTTTGAGAAGAACAGATTATGACATCCTATTATTTTATTATACTGATGAAGGAGATGTATTAATTTTAACTTGGAAATTTTTACACTTATGACATTATGTATGATTGTGCTTTCAATATGTTTGTGCTGGCTATTTCAGATTTATAATTCACTGTTATAAGAGAATCATGAATGAATTTTTTAATGATCCCTCTCTCTCTCTCCATACTCTTGATCATTTTGTATAACAAAATATTTATTCTTGGGATTAAGGTTTTACTGAGCTCTGACCGCCACAGCAACAGTCAGCTCTACCCACCACCAGAGCCTCCCATCAAGCCTCTTAGATAGCCTCAACCACCAGAGGGCAGACAACAGAAGCAAGAAAAACTACAATCCTGCAGCCTGTGGACCAAAAACCACAGTTACAGAAAGACAGAGAAGATGAAAAGGCAGAGGGCTATGTACCAGATGAAGGAACAAGAAAAAACCCCAGAAAAACAACTAAATGAAGTGGAGATAGGCAACCTTCCAGAAAAAGAATTCAGAATAATGATAGTGAAGATGATCCAGGACCTCGGAATAAGAATGGAGGCAAAGATTGAGAAGATGCAAGAAATGATTAACAAAGACCTAGAAGAATTAAAGAACAAACAAACAGAGATGACCAATACAATAACTGAAATGAAAACTACACTAGAAGGAATCAATAGCAGAATAACTGAGGCAGAAGAACGGATAAGTGACCTGGAAGACAGAATGGTGGAATTCACTGCTGCGGAACAGACTAAAGAAAAAAGAATAAAAAGAAATGAAGACAGCCTAAGAGACCTCTGGGACAACATTAAACGCAACAACATTCGCATTATAGGGGTCCCAGAAGGAGAAGAGAGAGAGAAAGGACCAGAGAAAATATTTGAAGAGATTATAATCGAAAACTTCCCTAACATGGGAAAGGAAATAGCTACCCAAGTCCAGGAAGCGCAGAGAGTCCCATACAGAATAAACCCAAGGAGAAACACGCCGAGACACATAGTAATCAAAGTGGCAAAAATTAAAGACAAAGAAAAATTATTGAAAGCAGCAAGGGAAAAACGACAAATAACATACAAGGGAACCCCCATAAGGTTAACAGCTGATTTCTCAGCAGAAACTCTGCAAGCCAGAAGGGAGTGGCATGAAATACTTAAAGTGATGAAAGGGAAGAACCTACAACCAAGATTACTCTACCCAGCAAGGATCTCATTTAGATTTGATGGAGAAATCAAAAGCTTTACAGACAAGCAAAAGCTAAGAGAATTCAGCACCACCAAACCAGCTCTACAACAAATGCTAAAGGAACTTCTCTAAGTGGGAAACACAAGAGAAGAAAAGGACCTACAAAAACAAACCCAAAACAATTAAGAAAATGGTCATAGGAACATACATATCGATAATTACCTTAAACGTGAATGGATTAAATGCCCCAACCAAAAGACATAGACTGGCTGAATGGATACAAAAACAAGACCCATATATATGCTGTCTACAAGAGACCCACTTCAGACCTAGGGACACATACAGACTGAAAGTGAGGGGATGGAAAAAGATATTCCATGCAAATGGAAATCAAAAGAAAGCTGGAGTAGCTATACTCGTATCGGATAAAATAGACTTTAAAATAAAGAATGTTACAAGAGACAAGGAAGGACACTACATAATGATCCAGGGATCAATCCAAGAAGAAGATATAACAATTATAAATATATATGCACCCAACATAGGAGCACCTCAATACATAAGGCAACTGCTAACAGCTATAAAAGAGGAAATCGACAGTAACACAATAATAGTGGGGGACTTTAACACCTCACTTACACCAATGGACAGATCATCCAAAATGAAAATAAATAAGGAAACAGAAGCTTTAAATGACACAATAGACCAGATAGATTTAATTGATATATATAGGACATTCCATCCAAAAACGGCAGATTACACGTTCTTCTCAAGTGCGCACGGAACATTCTCCAGGATAGATCACATCTTGGGTCACAAATCAAGCCTCAGTAAATTTAAGAAAATTGAAATCATATCAAGCATCTTTTCTGACCACAACGCTATGAGATTAGAAATGAATTACAGGGAAAAAAACGTAAAAAAGACAAACACATGGAGGCTAAACAATACGTTACTAAATAACCAAGAGATCACTGAAGAAATCAAACAGGAAATAAAAAAATACCTAGAGACAAATGACAATGAAAACACGACGACCCAAAACCTATGGGATGCAGCAAAAGCGGTTCTAAGAGGGAAGTTTATAGCTATACAAGCCTACCTAAAGAAACAAGAAAAATCTCAAGTAAACAATCTAACTTTACACCTAAAGAAACTAGAGAAAGAAGAACAAACAAAACCCAAAGTTAGCAGAAGGAAAGAAATCATAAAGATCAGAGCAGAAATAAATGAAATAGAAACAAAGAAAACAATAGCAAAGATCAATAAAACTAAAAGTTGGTTCTTTGAGAAGATAAACAAAATTGATAAGCCATTAGCCAGACTCATCAAGAAAAAGAGGGAGAGGACTCAAATCAATAAAATCAGAAATGAAAAAGGAGAAGTTACAACAGACACCGCAGAAATACAAAACATCCTAAGAGACTACTACAAGCAACTTTATGCCAATAAAATGGACAACCTGGAAGAAATGGACAAATTCTTAGAAAGGTATAACCTTCCAAGACTGAACCAGGAAGAAACAGAAAATATCAACAGACCAATCACAAGTAATGAAATTGAAACTGTGATTAAAAATCTTCCAACAAACAAAAGTCCAGGACCAGATGGCTTCACAGGTGAATTCTATCAAACATTTAGAGAAGAGCTAACACCCATCCTTCTCAAACTCTTCCAAAAAATTGCAGAGGAAGGAACTCTCCCAAACTCATTCTATGAGGCCACCATCACCCTGATACCAAAACCAGACAAAGACACTACAAAAAAAGAAAATTACAGACCAATATCACTGATGAATATAGATGCAAAAATCCTCAACAAAATACTAGCAAACAGAATCCAACAACACATTAAAAGGATCATACACCACGATCAAGTGGGATTTATCCCAGGGATGCAAGGATTCTTCAATATACGCAAATCAATCAATGTGATACACCATATTAACAAATTGAAGAATAAAAACCATATGATCATCTCAATAGATGCAGAAAAAGCTTTTGACAAAATTCAACACCCATTTATGATAAAAACTCTCCAGAAAGTGGGCATAGAGGGAACCTACCTCAACATAATAAAGGCCATATATGACAAACCCACAGCAAACATCATTCTCAATGGTGAAAAACTGAAAGCATTTCCTCTAAGATCAGGAACGAGACAAGGATGTCCACTCTCACCACTATTATTCAACATAGTTCTGGAAGTCCTAGCCACGGCAATCAGAGAAGAAAAAGAAATAAAAGGAATACAAATTGGAAAAGAAGAAGTAAAACTGTCACTGTTTGCGGATGACATGATACTATACATAGAGAATCCTAAAACTGCCACCAGAAAACTGCTAGAGCTAATTAATGAATATGGTAAAGTTGCAGGTTACAAAATTAATGCACAGAAATCTCTTGCATTCCTATACACTAATGATGAAAAATCTGAAAGAGAAATTATGGAAACACTCCCATTTACCATTGCAACAAAAAGAATAAAATACCTAGGAATAAACCTACCTAGGGAGACAAAAGACCTGTATGCAGAAAACTATAAGACACTGATGAAAGAAATTAAAGATGATACCAACAGATGGAGAGATATACCATGTTCTTGGATTGGAAGAATCAACATTGTGAAAATGAGTATACTACCCAAAGCAATCTACAGATTCAATGCAATCCCTATCAAATTACCAATGGCATTTTTTACGGAGCTAGAACAAATCATCTTAAAATTTGTATGGAGACACAAAAGACCCCGAATAGCCAAAGCAGTCTTGAGGCAAAAAAATGGAGCTGGAGGAATCAGACTCCCTGACTTCAGACTATACTACAAAGCTACAGTAATCAAGACAATATGGTACTGGCACAAAAACAGAAACATAGATCAATGGAACAAGATAGAAAGCCCAGAGATTAACCCACGCACCTATGGTCAACTAATCTATGACAAAGGAGGCAAAGATATACAATGGAGAAAAGACAGTCTCTTCAATAAGTGGTGCTGGGAAAACTGGACAGCCACATGTAAAAGAATGAAATTAGAATACTCCCTAACACCATACACAAAAATAAACTCAAAATGGATTAGAGACCTAAATATAAGACTGGACACTATAAAACTCTTAGAGGAAAACATAGGAAGAACACTCTTTGACATAAATCACAGCAAGATCTTTTTCGATCCACCTCCTAGAGTAATGGAAATAAAAACAAAAATAAACAAGTGGGACCTAATGAAACTTCAAAGCTTTTGCACAGCAAAGGAAACCATAAACAAGACGAAAAGACAACCCTCAGAATGGGAGAAAATATTTGCAAATGAATCAACGGACAAAGGATTAATCTCCAAAATATATAAACAGCTCATTCAGCTCAATATCAAAGAAACAAACACCCCAATCCAAAAATGGGCAGAAGACCTAAATAGACATTTCTCCAAAGAAGACATACAGACGGCCACGAAGCACATGAAAAGGTGCTCAACATCACTAATTATTAGAGAAATGCAAATCAAAACTACAATGAGGTATCACCTCACTCCTGTTAGAATGGGCATCATCAGAAAATCTACAAACAACAAATGCTGGAGAGGGTGTGGAGAAAAGGGAACCCTCTTGCACTGTTGGTGGGAATGTAAATTGATAGAGCCACTATGGAGAACAATATGGAGGTTCCTTAAAAAACTAAAAATAGAATTACCATATGACCCAGCAATCCCACTACTGGGCATATACCCAGAGAAAACCGTAATTCAAAAAGACACGTGCACCCGAATGTTCATTGCAGCACTATTTACAATAGCCAGGTCATGGAAGCAACCTAAATGCCCATCAACAGACGAATGGATAAAGAAGTTGTGGTACATATATACGATGGAATATTATTCAGCCATAAAAAGGAACGAAATTGAGTCATTTGTTGAGAAGTGGATGGATCTAGAGACTGTCATACAGAGTGAAGTAAGTCAGAAAGAGAAAAACAAATATCGTATGTTAATGCATGTATGTGGAACGTAGAAAAATGGTACAGATGAGCCAGTTTGCAGGGCAGAAGTTGAGACACAGATGTAGAGAATGGACATATGGACACCAAGGGGGGAAAACTGCGATGAGGTGGGGATGGTGATGTGCTGAATTGGGCGATTGGGATTGACATGTATACACTGATGTGTATAAAACTGATGCCTAATAAGAACCTGCAGTATAAAAAAACAAACAAAACAACTAATACTAAACTTTCATTGGGTTATTTGTATGGAAATATGTTAATATAAATGTTTCAGACATTACATGAAATTTCTAAAAATCTTATATTTGTATTTGTATGGAAATATGTATGGAAATATGTTAATATAAATGTTTCAGACAGTACATGAAATTTCTAAAAATCTTATATTTGTATTTGTATGGAAATATGTATGGAAATATGTTAATATAAATGTTTCAGACATTATATGAAATTTCTAAAAATCTTATATTTGTATTTGTATGGAAATATGTATGGAAATATGTTAATATAAATGTTTCAGACATTACATGAAATTTCTAAAAATCTTATATTTGTATTTGTATGGAAATATGTATGGAAATATGTTAATATAAATGTTTCAGACATTACATGAAATTTCTAAAAATCTTATATTTGTATTTGTATGGAAATATGTATGGAAACATGTTAATATAAATGTTTCAGACATTACAGGAAACGTCTAAAAATCTTATATAAAAAAAAAAAAATATTTATTCTTGAAAACATCTTAAGAATACACTGGTAAAATTTTGGGAGATAAATTTTTGGATAATATTTTGAATTCCCTTCACTACCATTGGTCTATTAAGGATAGCTATTTCTTGAGGTAGTGCTGATACTCTATATTTTTTAAAGGCAATTTTCAACACCGATGTTTTCAATTTATTATACAGAATAACTTTCAATATAATATTTTCTTATAATCATAATTACCATTCCATCTGATGTTACATTACTTTGGTTCCACATTCACTGTATTTGTGTTCTCCCATTCTTTAATGGGACAGATATGTCTGTCACCTCCACCCCAACTAAAAACAAAAAATCTTTGATTTATTTTTTGTTTGTTTTCTTGTTCAATAATATTCACTTTTATCTCGTTTTTTCCAGGTTTTCTTTTATTTTTGTTGGTATAATTTTTCTAGCTTTTTCATTTAAATGTCTCATTTAAAAAATTATTTCTTATTTAATAGTGTAAATGACTTAGTGCTAAGCATGTCTCTGAGTACAGCTTTAGCCTCATGGTACGGGCTTGATTTGTAATATGCTTGTCATTTTCTTAATACCCCACAATTAGGTTTAGATCTGTTTTGACCCTGGAGTTATGTAGGCAAGGAGTTTGTTTTGTTTTATCTCAAGTGGTTAAATGATATTGAAAACTAAAACTGAAAACTGACATAGGGTTGAAGCTGGGGTATTGTATTGTCCATTTGTAAGCTGGGGAGTGGAGAAAGTAGTTCTGCAGACAGAGTGAAGGCACAGGAAATCTACATTAAAAATAATCTCCAAGTGTCTCTGATGTAATGGAACCAGGGACTGCTATTTAAGAACCATTACACTAAATTGCAATTCCTCTTACCTAGAGCAGAACAACAGGTTAAACTCTTTTCTTTTTCCCTCTCCACCACTCCACCTCTCACCGCCTCCAGATCATACTAAAACTTCAACATTCCACCATGTTAACAAAATCGTGCAATGACTACCATTTACTAAGTGCTTATTTTTGACATTGTAGAGGTTAAGTAACTTGTACAATGACAGAATGCAAGTAGATGGCAGAGCCAGGATTAAAAACCAGATTGGGCTGACTCTCACTATGCTTTAAACCAGTATGCTGGGACAGATTCACACTCCCATGCTTGCTATCTGGAGAGCAACATCCAGTTGATGAAATGTCTAGTCAAATAAACATGAATGGGGCTTCCCTGGTGGTGCAGTGGTTAGGAATCCGCCTGCCAATGCAGGGGACACGGGTTCGTGCCCCGGTCCGGGAAGATCCCACATGCCGCGGAGCGGCCAGGCCCGTGAGCCACAACTACTGAGCCTGCGTGTCTGGAGCCTGTGCTCCGCAACAAGGGAGGCCGCGATAATGAGAGGTCCGCGCACCGCAATGAAGAGTGGACCCCGCTCGCCGCAACTAGAGAAAGCCCTCGCACAGAAACGAAGACCCAACACAGCCAAAAATAACTAACTAACTAACTAAATAAATTTATTTAAAAAAAAAAACATGAATAGTAGGTACGTGAACTAGATAATTTGGAATTGCTATTCAGACTTGTATAACGCCCATGAGGTCCAAGAAAAAATAACTACCAAATCCTTTCTTTGACAGGGTAGGTACAGAAAAAAATTTTTTTCATCATCATGAAAATGGATGCGTGCAAAAGGACTTTAAAAAAATTTCTGACTCATCTCTTTCAAAATCCTATCTATCTAGTCACATTTCAATATAAGGTTGACAGTAATTTTTTTCATTTTTCATGCCTCTTTGCCTCTAATAGTACAGATAATACAGCTTTTACTTATATAAGCAAAATCATCTCTATTATGACTTCAAATGTTATAATCTGTCAGCCAGTGAGTATTAACTAAACACTTTATCCCTCCATCCCCCAGAAATACTGCTTACCTCAAAGGAAAAGATTAGCTATGAGACTCCCTATGTGAATTCTTGCCTCAGGATATATTTGTTTTGCAGAAAAACCTTTCACATAACAACTTATATCTCCACTTGACCATCCTTCATATCTTACTGATCATGTTAAAGACAATAATTAATGATGATAAAGAATTACACATTAACTATAGGACATTAGAGGTCAAGTCCTTGGAAAGTGGCAGGGATTCTGCTGACTCCACGGTTTGTTTCTGATTTTCCCTGATCAGTACACAGCTTATGAGCTACAGCAGACTTTCATTCTGAAAAGTCAATATCCAAGGGCATATTTTAAATTAATCAAACCTGTTTCTGAGAGATAAGCTAAATTAGTTCTTTAAAGGGAGAATGTGAAATGCAAACTGATGTGTTCATTATATTTAGCTTCAAGAAATAGCCTTACATAACCCCAAAGTGGATTTAAATGATGACTAAAACCCAACTTCAAGTTTGAAGCTGATACAAAGTCTCTAAAGAATGAGTTGTGACAATCTTCTGAAGTCATAGGTTGCACTCAGTATGTTTCTGATTGTTCCATTCATTTAAATCATAATTTAAATTATGGGAGTCAAGTCAATAAATATTTATTAAGCTCCCTTATCTACTATGGATTTAGAAAAGGAATGTAAGATACAGTTTGTCTACCCAGAAAGTAAAGTCTTCCTGAGGAAGAAGACTTAGACATACGGAAACAGTCATAGATGAAAAAAATTATATAGAAATGACTCAAAATTCATGGTTTCTAGAAGTTATGACATGCCTTTACAATCTCTCTGTTACTTCTTGCCTCTGTCTCCTCATTTAATCATGGCCCAAAGCCTAGCTCAGTCCAATTTAACCACAGCCTACAGAAAGCTTAGATTGAGGCATGTTTTTCTTTACCAAATGGGAGATTATTGTTTTCCCTTGTTTTGAGAGTAGCTTTAATAAAAGATTAGCACACAAGCCTTAAGCAGCCTATAGAAAAGAAGAGCTTCAGAGAAAACAAGGAATATGTCTGGAGCCATTTCAGTTGGTAGCTAACTTCCTTCTGCAAATATCCTATACTCTTTAGATGTCCATTGATTTCTTAACCAGTAGGAACTTGAGGATTTCTAGACTGTAGACTTCTTGAACAAAGGTAATTTTTACCTTGGTTGTCACCCTGTCTACCGAAGTATTTAGCACATGCTAGACATACAATATTATCTGCTTGCTTGATTAAAAAAAAGAGTGAATAAATAAGTGTTTTCTTTAGAACAATGTTAAAAATGCAAGATTAAGTAGCACAGTAAAAGTTTGGATAAGATGTCTTCTGATTCTTCTAAATAAACAAAAGCCTGCATTTAATAAATTTAAATACCAGAGCAACGATGTTGAAAGACTGTGTAGTCTTTTGGCTTTGTATGTATAAATATAGGGATTAATTTCATTTGAAAATGTGGTAAGAAAGATTATTCCAAATGGTGAAAACGAAACCCCTGATTTAAGTATAGAAAGGTTATTATTTCTGGCCTTGCCTCCTGGCTTCCAGGTGATATCACTGCTACTGAAGTTTTCATTTCTAGAGTTGCAATCTCTCATCTTTGGAGTTTATGGTTGGCAGTGAAATAGATAACTTTATAAAACAAATTGTTGAAATACCACTGGCAAATTTCAATATTCTTGCTCTTGACTACTCTTGAAGAGTATCTCTGATGAGTGAGCTATCTGTGGTCCACAAAATGGAAGCAACTCTTCAGGGTCTGAAATGAGAGTAACTGCTAGTTGATTAAGTGAAATTAAAAGATCAATTAATGGTTGCAGATATGCCGCACATTGAATGTTTGTTTACTCCCAAATTCTTATGTTGAAACCTGATCCCCAATGTGATGGTATCTGGAGGTGCTGACTTTTGGAGGTGATTAGGTCATGAGGGTGAAGCCTTCATGAATGGGATTAGTGCCCTTATAAAAGAGACCCCAAAGAGCTCCCTCACCCCTTCTTTCATGTAAGGACACAGCAAGAAGGAGGTCCTCACCAGACACCAAATCTTCCAGTGCCTTGATCTTGGACTTTCCATCCTCCAGAACTGTGAGAAATAAATGTCTGTTAAGTCACCCATTCTAAGGTATTTTGTTACAGTAGCATAAGCAGACTAAGACAAGATACATATAGATTCCTAATGCACTAACGTGAGGCTAGATAATTCCTCCTTGATCAATATATCAAACTCAGTACATCAAAAACTAATTTTTCTGTTGCCACATCTCAGGAACCAGCATGAGCTCCCCCTTCATCATCGGAACAGCCCTCACAAGTGAATCCCAACCAACTCCACTGTGGATGACCCGGCAACACAGGCAAAAAGGATGAGCAATTACCACCTGGAAGCCTGGACACTCTGAAAGCGTGTCATTATGGGAATCATTTTCGTAGAGGTTGCTATGGTTTCTGTGCTACACTCTCTGTATATATAGTTGGATGATTTTAGCTAATCAACGGCAAGCCACTGCGTAATTATTTTCTCTTCAGAGAACACAAGGAAAAAGAAAAGCCTGGAGTTTCTTGCACAATGTCATTGCTGACAGTTATTTTTTTTTTACTACAAAAGAAAGACATGTTCTTATTCCAAATGAAGAGCAGAAAAGGAAAGTTGGGAGAAAATTGAAACCATTTTCCAATTCAGGCTAGCCTTTTGAGAAGCACCAGAAAAGCTATTCTCCCAAATGATCTTCCTAGAATATTTTTTTATTAGGATGTTCATCCAGGAGGATGTGAAGAAGAAATAATCCCTACCCACAGAGAATCTTGGGATTTTCTTACTACCTCTGCAAGGTGTCTGGACATTGAGAAGCCATGGTTTGGGCTTATTATTGCTCTCCCTAAAGTCAATCACTGCTTTGGGTTTTTACAGTTTGTTTACTGAATATTATTAAAAGAAAAAGCCACTACTTCATATAGGGTCAAACACAGATAAAATATGGGAAAGAATCCTACTAAAAGAAGCAGAGAAATAGAATCATCACAAGTAAAACCATAAAAGAGGCTTAAGAGATTATTCAGAAAGCTGAATATTCAAGAATTGTCACCCACTTTCCTTTCTAGTCCCAAGAGTTGATTGGGTATAATCTAAATATGTTACACTCATTCACTTGCTGGTGTGTTTACTTTTTATTTTTTTAAATTATTTATTTATTTATGTATGTATGGCTGTGTTGGGTCTTCGTTTCTGTGCGAGGGCTTTCTCTAGTTGCGACAAGCGGGGGCCACTCCTCATCGCGGTGCGCGGGCCTCTCACCATCGTGCCCTCTCCTGTTGCGGAGAACAGGCTCCAGACGCGCAGGCTCAGTAATTGTGGCTCACGGGCCTAGGTGCTCCGTGGCATGTGGGATCTTCCCAGACCAGGGCTCGAACCCGTGTGCCCTGCATTGGCAGGCAGATTCTCAACCACTGCGCCACCAGGGAAGCCCTTGCTGGTGTGTTTAATACATTTAAATTTGGGGACAGACATTAGCAAGAGGACCAACAAGATACAAACTTTGGCCATCTTCATACAGACAGTGGGAACAGCACATGAAAGTCACAGGGGACAGGGGTCTTCTCGGAAGTAGTTCAAGACTTCTGGTTGCATCGTCAAAGAGAATGGGTGGTGGGATTTACAAAGAGGAAGGCAAGGCACATGTTTTGAGGCACTTTGCTTTTGCATACATAAAATATGAGTCTTTGAGTGATATGGAAAAGTTTTCTCATTGTAAACGTAAAGTTCAGTCAATTTCCTGTTTGAATGTTGTAACAAGCAGTCAAGGCCAGAGTTCTATGGTCTCATATAAACAAGTCATGTCACTCCCAACTGTTCAGATTTGAAAGGATGTGTTTTATTCAAGCTGTATGATTGTAGTTCATGTTTGAAAACAGGCTCATTTTCAGATAGACACAGCTCTCTACAAAAGGGCTGCATTCCTTGACCATGAAAAGAAATTCAGAGGCTTAACATGCATCGTCAGATATACAAGAGAAACAGTGGACTTAATGGTTTCAAAAGACAACGTGGATTTAGTGTGAATACCACTTTTCCCTTAATTTCTCTTATTTGAAAATAAAAACAAAATATAGATAATGGAAAATATTATTACTTCAGGGAAGTATATTAATCTGTTCAGATTAGAGGCTGTCCTTGGCTTTAGGTGTTACCATCACCTCCATAAACCTACATCACTGTTATTTGGGGTTTGGCACTATGGTATGTATCCCTGATTTATATGAGAAAATGGGATTGGCTCATCAGGTAGGCTGAGAACCCATCAGGCTTTGCAGAAGCGAGTTTCTATTCACGGTGGCTGACTTCCTCTGAGCCCTAAAGTCACACAGCTCTCCCCATTGAGATGTCCCCTGAGGGTGTAGAGTTCTTTTGTAGAACATGAAGTCTGTTCATGTTGTGGTCGGCACTCTTTTTTTTTTTAAAGATGAGGTATATTTGTTTCTATTGAAGAATTTGTTTTCTTTTTTTAAAGTTTATTTATTTATTTTTTTTAAACTTTGGGTTTATTTATTTATTTATTTATTTATTTATGGCTGTGTTGGGTCTTCGTTTCTGTGCGAGGGCCTTCTCCAGTTGCGGCAAGTGGGGGCCACTCCTCATCGCGGTGCGCGGGCCTTTCATTATCGCGGCCTCTCTTGTTGCGGAGCACAGGCTCCAGACGCGCAGGCTCAGTAATTGTGGCTCACGGGCCTAGTCGCTCCGCGGCATGTGGCATCTTCCCAGACCAGGGCTCGAACCCGTGTCCCCAGACAGGAGTTTTGCATGTGGAGGAGGATGGCGATTACTAGGTTGCTATCAGACAATAGTTGGAAGCAGCCATCTGACTGAAAGACATAAAAGAGTCTTAAAACATGAAATACTCATGTCTTGGGTGATGTCAGAGAATGCTCTAGTGATGAGGGCAGTGCCAAGAACAGTGCTATAATAGAATAGAAATGATTTGTGCAGAGCGTAATATTTTCTTCTTATTTGACGGTACAAGCAGGTGGAACCTTTTCCCCTAGGACTGACTATGCTGGATTTTATTACCACTTGGACAGTGACCCATAAACAGCCCTTGACTGACCAAACAGAGGGCTGCTTGGTTTATGGATGGCAGTTCCAAGGTGATCAGACAGCATCCTGTTTGAAAGGCTGCCACTCTCATCAATGAAGGTAAAAATAAATTAGCTCAGAGGACTGAATTGTATGACGTTTTCCCCTGTGTTTGGGATTTTACCAACTTGTGGGCAGTGGCCAATGGCCTGTCCATATGGTTAGGCAGAAAGACAATGGAAAATTGACCTATTAAAGGATGCTTGTGTGAGGAAGAGCCTTGTGGAAATCACTATGGGAATTTGAGGGGTCATATAAAAAATTGGGGTAGGAAATGATTTCTTAAATGAAACAGAAAAGCACATACCATAAACGAAAACATGATAAATATGTCTATACTAAAAACTTCTGCTCATCAAATGAAACCTTAAGAATGTGAAAAGATAAACCACAAGCTGGGAGAAGGTTAAACACATATGTCTCATAAGAAACTCATATTTAGAATATTGAAAAACCTCCTATGGTTCAATAACAACAATGAAAATAGAAAAAATTGGATAAAAGACAATTCCCAAAGACAAAATAAGGCCAGCCAATCGACAGATTAAAATATTCCCAAATTATCAACTCAGGACAATGCAAAGTAAAACCACAATGAAAACCTCATTACTAGGAATAAAAATCAGGCAATAAAAATATCAGAGAGGATGTACAACAAAGAATGTTACTCCTAGGGGGAGAGTAAATTAGTACAAGTATTTTGCAAAACCACCGGGCATTATCTAATATACACCAAAGAGAAACTCTTACACATGTGTTATCTGTAAGGTTATTGTTTGCAGTAGCTAGAGCACAACTGGAAACAATCAAAATGCTCATTGATAGGAAAATGAAAATAATAATTCATGAATAGTATACAGCGTGGAAAGGAATGATGTACAGTTATTACACCAACATGTATGAGCCTCAGAAACACAAAAATTTTGAGCCAAAAAGTGGCAGAAGAATGTATTCACTATTTTAAATTCAAAATATTCAAAACAAAATATACCTCAGGATTTAAACATATATGGTAAAACTATAGTGAATCAAAAGGGAGTCGTTGAGACAAAATTCAGAAAGATTCTAGAGGAGGGAAGAAAAAAGAAATGGAGGAAGAGCTGAGAAGGGTTTCAAAGGTATTGGTTATGTTCTATTTCTTCAGCCAGGCGGAGGCTGTATGGTTATTCATTTATTTTTAATCTTTATAACTTAAAATGAAAGATCCATATATCCTTTTGTGTTTATGAACTATTTCATATTTTCAATTTTTTGAACTAAGGGACATGTATTTCATGATGTCAATAGATTTAAGTCCTTCAGCAGATACTATGCAATTACAGCTACTCTGAAAAATTCAGTAAGATCCACGTCATTATAGCTTACCAAATTTTCATCACAAAAATATTCAGGTTAACAACAGAATATTAAATTACACCAAACAAGTTAGCTTGACTGTTTTGTACCCTTCTGGCATTAAGCTTCAAACTAATAATCTCCAGCCTTGAAGAACCACAAATATCACATCTCACTGCTTAAACGGTGCTCTTAGAACTGTTACCTTCAATTTTATCAGGACTGTCTTATAGTGTGGTAGATCCTAATGGTATTTAAATCTCATTTGTTGGATATAATTCACCTAACCAGTGCACTTAACTCTCACAAATGCCCTAGGAGTTGCTGTGTGCATGTAAGCTCAAGAAAAGTGATGATCTACAAAGTAGGGAGAATAAAGAATAAACATTCCAAAAAGGGGTTGCGGAATTGCTGGTTATCAGATCACAGCCACACCTACCCACAGATGCAAGAATCTCCAGCTTTAAAGATAAAGGTACTGGAATGATTAAAAAAATATTCAACAGCAGGTTTATGTAAAACATGAACTGAAAGCAATGACTAAACAAAATTATAAACCAAATTTCATGAATGATATGAATAAAATAATGTTAATTTTATTAGGTTAGGATTTTAGGTTTAATTTTATTGGGATTAATTTTATTTTTTTAGGTTTAATTTTATTAGGATTTGGTAAACTTAACTACTCTTACTAGAAGAGAAGGGTAATGAACTAGGAGAGGAATTTTCTTCTCCAGATTTACTTTACTTTGAACACTTAATTTCAGCCAATGCCTTAGAAAACATTTAGATATTACCATGTTTGTGAACATTACCCAACACTCATTCTCCTGTCCCCTGTATAATACCATTTACCATGCAGCAGAAATCATTATACGGCTATTTAACTTTGGACCTCTTTCAACAGATTCTGGTTATTTCATTAAAAGCTGGGCCTGAAGGCTTGTGGAGCATCTGTGTGTGTGTGTGTGTGTGTGTGTGTGTGTGTGTGTGATGTCTATCTTAGATGGAAATTTCATACATGTATGAAAAAGGATCACATTAGCGTCTATAAACTAATGTCAAGACTCATAGAAGAAGAGAGATGAAAGATCACTTTGTTTTATTTTATTTCCCCTAATTTTCAATTGCAGCTATTTCTATTATGTACAATCTGTTTCCCTATTCCTGGCAAAGCTTTTCTGGCTGACAAACATCCAAAATGTCCATACCAGTGCAGACTACGATTTGATTTATGTGAGCAGTTGTCCTTCGTGGTAGCTGGTCAGCTGTGACTTCCCCAGAAACACACAAAAGGAGCTGGCTTAGGCACGAATCTGGGACACTGGCTTCCCCACAGATATGCCACGTCAACCAGCCAAAGGGCTTACACGAGTCATTTAGGCCCACATTTCAGATTCAAGAGTACATACATCTGGCACTGTTATGCTTGACTGGTGCTAGATTGTGTCATATGAACAGCTGAGGAATAAATTTGGGGACATTATTAACCAAGACCAAAATGGGCCACTCGGTTTCACTGGTTTAAAACGACAGCTCCTGTTTTTCTAGAATGTGGTTGTCTCAGTATTCTAGGATGTGCATCTCAATATCAGTTACCAATCAATTTATAACCCAATAATTCATAAACCAGTTATTTGTAATATGCATGTATCTATCTTCTAGCAAATTCAGTAATTTTTTAATGGATAGTTTAAGAGACATAGAAGGACATTTGAATTTGAGGGAGAGTCAAGCCATTTTTGTGCAGCAGTTTGATGATGCAAAATCAAAACCCTCTAACAAACGTTTTGCAGGTCTTCCATGAGTGGACACCACTGTATAGGCTAGGAGATATTAAAAGGCACAAAATATTATCCGTGCTTCCAGAGACCCCACGATCCGGAAAAGGAAATTATGTATGCAATAAAGTTTGCACAAGGGTTAAATCAGCAGGAATGGAGAGAAGACAATGCACAAGAAACATCCTGTAGACCGAGTCTGAAGGACCTGGGGACTCACTGAGGGTGGCAGGAGGAAGGGTAATAAATAGATGATGTAACGGGTGGCCAGGGATAGAGCATGAACAGGACAAGGATCAAGTAGGACCAAGTTTGGTAGAAAGCATGATATTTGTGCTTTGACTCTTAAACAGTTTAATTCCTCCCACCCCAAGTAAAATATCTGAAACTGTGGGGAAAGAAGAACTTTTAAACAGTGGCTGATTATAGCAAAATTGGGAAGAAAGGTGATGGTTTAATGATTTGATTGCACAATGGATGAGAAAAAGAAAGAAACTGCTTCCCCCAGATGTCAGCCGTCTCTACCCAGAACAGAAGGTGCAGGAGTAGGGGAGGCACCATTATCATAACTCCAAGAAGAGAGCCATTTGGACTGAATTTTGAACATTAATTTATATAGTCTCTGATTATGCTGGTATACATCACACTATGTATTTGATCAACAAATCTGGGGTTGAAAGTCTCTACTTATCTTCATCTTTTTCTGAGCTTTGTCTTGGAAAACAGCTATTTTAACTGAATATAGAGCAAATATGGGAATGGTTGAAAGTAAGATTCCAATGAGTGAAGAAGGAAGTGGTTCAAATGATCAAATCCTACTGATTTGTTATACACAATGCCTGGAATCATATAATCATAAAGGCAGACTTTATTCTGTCTTTGCATGAAAAACTGTATTTTGATGTGTTTTATATGGCTGTGTCAGTTACCAACTACTCATTACTAGAGACCAAGGATTATATCTGACTAAATTTATCTCCACAGAGCTCAGCCCAGAATCTGGGACATGAGGACTTACAAACATTTATTGATAAATGAGAAAAAGTTTAATGTCAATATTGTAAAATCTTCCAATTTCAAGATGAGATTTGTACAAATGCAGTAAGTTGTTGGGACAATAGTTTCTATTGAGCCATTGTAATTCAGAACTTCTGTTCACGTATACGTAATCATTGATAATATAAGACACAATGGTGTAAATGGGGAGCAAAAGTCTGGGCTACTAAATCACTATTCACATTCATGCTTTTAGTTTCTAGACTCACATGTTTCATCCTTTTACAAATGTCCTGAATTTTGAAGAGTGAAGAGGGAGATCAGGTGTTCCAAAACCTCAGGTTCACCCCTCATTCTTAGACTGGGCTAGTGTGGGGTTTAATGGATTTCAATTTAAATGAAACGTCACGATGAGGTTTCTCTTGCTTCCCTTGTCACAATTAGGCGCCAGAAGAATGGCCAAACTGTGAAGCTGCTCAAGCTTGAGGCTACACCCAAGTTGCTCTGTTGACCGTTACCTGCCCCCATGGGTGCGGGGATGAATTTGGCTGTTTCCATACTGGGAGGTGTAAGAGGCATTTTTTTTTTTTTTTTTTTTCCACACACACACACTGTATTTTATTTTTACAAGAGATAGATAGACTGACACCAAGCATTGTACATGGATGACCACAACAAAAGCAACAATGATTGCAATTACCAAACATGAAACACACTTATACTATGTCATAATATTGACATTCAGTCCAGTAATCCTCCACTGTAACAGCTCCTTTACTTTGCAGTGAAAATTGATTTGTATATTCTTTTCCTCTGAGTCCTTGTGGGATTTTTTTTTTTTTAATTCAGACAGAAAGTCACAAAAATTATACTCATCCTCATCAGTTCACTCAGTCCCATGTAATTAATTTCTTTTTTTTCATCTTGATCTTTTGTTAGCAGTTTTATGAGTTCATCAGTTTTTCATTAGAGTTCTGAAAATGCTTATTCATTCAGTTCAGCAGTACAGTCAGTTACCAGAAACCTGTACTTGTCAGAGTCTTTTCCATGAATTTCTTGAAGATGAAACTCTTTTATAGGAACATATTTGCAAAATCATCAGAGTACACCCAGAACTGTCTGTAAATGACAAAAGACTTAAAAATGACCATGGTTAAAGATTTGATGAAAGTTCATAATAATGCAGTTGACAAGAAAATTAGTTATTTCTGAGATATACATTTTAAAGTAATAACTAGGATTATTACTTATAACATTATACCAGAACATATAAGATTTTTAGACGTTTCCTGTAATGTCTGAAACATTTATATTAACATATTTCCATACATATTTCCATACAAATACAAATATAAGATTTTTAGAAATTTCATGTAATGTCTGAAACATTTATATTAACATATTTCCATACATATTTCCATACAAATACAAGATTTTTAGAAATTTCATGTAATGTCTGAAACATTTATATTAACATATTTCCATACATATTTCCATACAAATACAAATATAAGATTTTTAGAAATTTCATGTAATGTCTGAAACATTTATATTAACATATTTCCATACATATTTCCATACAAATACAAATATAAGATTTTTAGAAATTTCATGTAATGTCTGAAACATTTATATTAACATATTTCCATACAAATAACCCAATGAAAGTTTAGTATTAGTTGTTTTGTTTGTTTTTTTATACTGCAGGTTCTTATTAGGCATCAGTTTTATACACATCAGTGTATACATGTCAATCCCAATCGCCCAATTCAGCACATCACCATCCCCACCTCATCGCAGTTTTCCCCCCTTGGTGTCCATATGTCCATTCTCTACATCTGTGTCTCAACTTCTGCCCTGCAAACTGGCTCATCTGTACCATTTTTCTACGTTCCACATACATGCATTAACATACGATATTTGTTTTTCTCTTTCTGACTTACTTCACTCTGTATGACAGTCTCTAGATCCATCCACTTCTCAACAAATGACTCAATTTCGTTCCTTTTTATGGCTGAATAATATTCCATCGTATATATGTACCACAACTTCTTTATCCATTCGTCTGTTGATGGGCATTTAGGTTGCTTCCATGACCTGGCTATTGTAAATAGTGCTGCAATGAACATTCGGGTGCACGTGTCTTTTTGAATTACGGTTTTCTCTGGGTATATGCCCAGTAGTGGGATTGCTGGGTCATATGGTAATTCTATTTTTAGTTTTTTAAGGAACCTCCATATTGTTCTCCATAGTGGCTCTATCAATTTACATTCCCACCAACAGTGCAAGAGGGTTCCCTTTTCTCCACACCCTCTCCAGCATTTGTTGTTTGTAGATTTTCTGATGATGCCCATTCTAACAGGAGTGAGGTGATACCTCATTGTAGTTTTGATTTGCATTTCTCTAATAATTAGTGATGTTGAGCATCTTTTCATGTGCTTCGTGGCCGTCTGTATGTCTTCTTTGGAGAAATGTCTATTTAGGTCTTCTGCCCATTTTTGGATTGGGGTGTTTGTTTCTTTGATATTGAGCTGAATGAGCTGTTTATATATTTTGGAGATTAATCCTTTGTCCGTTGATTCATTTGCAAATATTTTCTCCCATTCTGAGGGTTGTCTTTTCGTCTTGTTTATGGTTTCCTTTGCTGTGCAAAAGCTTTGAAGTTTCATTAGGTCCCACTTGTTTATTTTTGTTTTTATTTCCATTACTCTAGGAGGTGGATCGAAAAAGATCTTGCTGTGATTTATGTCAAAGAGTGTTCTTCCTATGTTTTCCTCTAAGAGTTTTATAGTGTCCAGTCTTATATTTAGGTCTCTAATCCATTTTGAGTTTATTTTTGTGTATGGTGTTAGGGAGTATTCTAATTTCATTCTTTTACATGTGGCTGTCCAGTTTTCCCAGCACCACTTATTGAAGAGACTGTCTTTTCTCCATTGTATATCTTTGCCTCCTTTGTCATAGATTAGTTGACCATAGGTGCGTGGGTTAATCTCTGGGCTTTCTATCTTGTTCCATTGATCTATGTTTCTGTTTTTGTGCCAGTACCATATTGTCTTGATTACTGTAGCTTTGTAGTATAGTCTGAAGTCAGGGAGTCTGATTCCTCCAGCTCCATTTTTTTGCCTCAAGACTGCTTTGGCTATTCGGGGTCTTTTGTGTCTCCATACAAATTTTAAGATGATTTGTTCTAGCTCCGTAAAAAATGCCTTTGGTAATTTGATAGGGATTGCATTGAATCTGTAGATTGCTTTGGGTAGTATACTCATTTTCACAATGTTGATTCTTCCAATCCAAGAACATGGTATATCTCTCCATCTGTTGGTATCATCTTTAATTTCTTTCATCAGTGTCTTATAGTTTTCTGCATACAGGTCTTTTGTCTCCCTAGGTAGGTTTATTCCTAGGTATTTTATTCTTTTTGTTGCAATGGTAAATGGGAGTGTTTCCATAATTTCTCTTTCAGATTTTTCATCATTAGTGTATAGGAATGCAAGAGATTTCTGTGCATTAATTTTGTAACCTGCAACTTTACCATATTCATTAATTAGCTCTAGCAGTTTTCTGGTGGCAGTTTTAGGATTCTCTATGTATAGTATCATGTCATCCGCAAACAGTGACAGTTTTACTTCTTCTTTTCCAATTTGTATTCCTTTTATTTCTTTTTCTTCTCTGATTGCCGTGGCTAGGACTTCCAGAACTATGTTGAATAATAGTGGTGAGAGTGGACATCCTTGTCTCGTTCCTGATCTTAGAGGAAATGCTTTCAGTTTTTCACCATTGAGAATGATGTTTGCTGTGGGTTTGTCATATATGGCCTTTATTATGTTGAGGTAGGTTCCCTCTATGCCCACTTTCTGGAGAGTTTTTATCATAAATGGGTGTTGAATTTTGTCAAAAGCTTTTTCTGCATCTATTGAGATGATCATATGGTTTTTATTCTTCAATTTGTTAATATGGTGTATCACATTGATTGATTTGCGTATATTGAAGAATCCTTGCATCCCTGGGATAAATCCCACTTGATCGTGGTGTATGATCCTTTTAATGTGTTGTTGGATTCTGTTTGCTAGTATTTTGTTGAGGATTTTTGCATCTATATTCATCAGTGATATTGGTCTGTAATTTTCTTTTTTTGTAGTGTCTTTGTCTGGTTTTGGTATCAGGGTGATTGTGGCCTCATAGAATGAGTTTGGGAGAGTTCCTTCCTCTGCAATTTTTTGGAAGAGTTTGAGAAGGATGGGTGTTAGCTCTTCTCTAAATGTTTGATAGAATTCACCTGTGAAGCCATCTGGTCCTGGACTTTTGTTTGTTGGAAGATTTTTAATCACAGTTTCAATTTCATTACTTGTGATTGGTCTGTTGATATTTTCTGTTTCTTCCTGATTCAGTCTTGGAAGGTTATACCTTTCTAAGAATTTGTCCATTTCTTCCAGGTTGTCCATTTTATTGGCATAAAGTTGCTTGTAGTAGTCTCTTAGGATGTTTTGTATTTCTGCGGTGTCTGTTGTAACTTCTCCTTTTTCATTTCTGATTTTATTGATTTGAGTCCTCTCCCTCTTTTTCTTGATGAGTCTGGCTAATGGCTTATCAATTTTGTTTATCTTCTCAAAGAACCAACTTTTAGTTTTATTGATCTTTGCTATTGTTTTCTTTGTTTCTATTTCATTTATTTCTGCTCTGATCTTTATGATTTCTTTCCTTCTGCTAACTTTGGGTTTTGTTTGTTCTTCTTTCTCTAGTTTCTTTAGGTGTAAAGTTAGATTGTTTACTTGAGATTTTTCTTGTTTCTTTAGGTAGGCTTGTATAGCTATAAACTTCCCTCTTAGAACCGCTTTTGCTGCATCCCATAGGTTTTGGGTCGTCGTGTTTTCATTGTCATTTGTCTCTAGGTATTTTTTTATTTCCTGTTTGATTCCTTCAGTGATCTCTTGGTTATTTAGTAACGTATTGTTTAGCCTCCATGTGTTTGTCTTTTTTACGTTTTTTTCCCTGTAATTCATTTCTAATCTCATAGCGTTGTGGTCAGAAAAGATGCTTGATATGATTTCAATTTTCTTAAATTTACTGAGGCTTGATTTGTGACCCAAGATGTGATCTATCCTGGAGAATGTTCCGTGTGCACTTGAGAAGAACGTGTAATCTGCCGTTCTTGGATGGAATGTCCTATATATATCAATTAAATCTATCTGGTCTATTGTGTCATTTAAAGCTTCTGTTTCCTTATTTATTTTCATTTTGGATGATCTGTCCATTGGTGTAAGTGAGGTGTTAAAGTCCCCCACTATTATTGTGTTACTGTCGATTTCCTCTTTTATAGCTGTTAGCAGTTGCCTTATGTATTGAGGTGCTCCTATGTTGGGTGCATATATATTTATAATTGTTATATCTTCTTCTTGGATTGATCCCTGGATCATTATGTAGTGTCCTTCCTTGTCTCTTGTAACATTCTTTATTTTAAAGTCTATTTTATCTGATATGAGTATAGCTACTCCAGCTTTCTTTTGATTTCCATTTGCATGGAATATCTTTTTCCATCCCCTCACTTTCAGTCTGTATGTGTCCCTAGGTCTGAAGTGGGTCTCTTGTAGACAGCATATATATGGGTCTTGTTTTTGTATCCATTCAGCCAGTCTATGTCTTTTGGTTGGGGCATTTAATCCATTCACGTTTAAGGTAATTATCGATATGTATGTTCCTATGACCATTTTCTTAATTGTTTTGGGTTTGTTTTTGTAGGTCCTTTTCTTCTCTTGTGTTTCCCACTTAGAGAAGTTCCTTTAGCATTTGTTGTAGAGCTGGTTTGGTGGTGCTGAATTCTCTTAGCTTTTGCTTGTCTGTAAAGCTTTTGATTTCTCCATCAAATCTAAATGAGATCCTTGCTGGATAGAGTAATCTTGGTTGTAGGTTCTTCCCTTTCATCACTTTAAGTATTTCATGCCACTCCCTTCTGGCTTGCAGAGTTTCTGCTGAGAAATCAGCTGTTAACCTTATGGGGGTTCCCTTGTATGTTATTTGTCGTTTTTCCCTTGCTGCTTTCAATAATTTTTCTTTGTCTTTAATTTTTGCCACTTTGATTACTATGTGTCTCGGCGTGTTTCTCCTTGGGTTTATTCTGTATGGGACTCTCTGCGCTTCCTGGACTTGGGTGGCTATTTCCTTTCCCATGTTAGGGAAGTTTTCGATTATAATCTCTTCAAATATTTTCTCTGGTCCTTTCTCTCTCTCTTCTCCTTCTGGGACCCCTATAATGCGAATGTTGTTGCGTTTAATGTTGTCCCAGAGGTCTCTTAGGCTGTCTTCATTTCTTTTTATTCTTTTTTCTTTAGTCTGTTCCGCAGCAGTGAATTCCACCATTCTGTCTTCCAGGTCACTTATCCGTTCTTCTGCCTCAGTTATTCTGCTATTGATTCCTTCTAGTGTAGTTTTCATTTCAGTTATTGTATTGGTCATCTCTGTTTGTTTGTTCTTTAATTCTTCTAGGTCTTTGTTAATCATTTCTTGCATCTTCTCAATCTTTGCCTCCATTCTTATTCCGAGGTCCTGGATCATCTTCACTATCATTATTCTGAATTCTTTTTCTGGAAGGTTGCCTATCTCCACTTCATTTAGTTGTTTTTCTGGGGTTTTTTCTTGTTCCTTCATCTGGTACATAGCCCTCTGCCTTTTCATCTTCTCTGTCTTTCTGTAACTGTGGTTTTTCAAGAGGCATTTTTAAAGATAGTGGACTTGGCGGGCGGTCGAGGGGTTAAGACTCCATGCTTCCACTGTAGGGGGCATGGGTTCGATGCCTGGTTGTGGAACTAAGATCCCGCATGCTGCGCAGTGCGGCCCTCCCCCCAAAAAGATGGTATAGTATGTTTCTACCATCGCCAAGAGTGGTAAGTTGGCAATTAACTTTGAGGATCTTTATGTATATACATGTTCTGAAATCACAGAGCTTAATTTGTGTAAATTATGATCTGGAATGACAAGTCAGTTTATTCGATTATAAATTTATCCACGATTATGCCGTTTTCATCTTATTAATTGTCCATGAAATGTATACTAGAATTCTTTAAATTGTCTGTAGTCTTCCTCATGGGCCTGCTTCTCATGAGAAAATATAAAATTAGTAAAAGAAATAAATGTTGTAATACTGGGCAATAGTTACTTTCCATTCACTCTAAGTCAATCTGAAAAGCTATCCAAATTAAATGATCAGCCCTGCTTGTGCACTTAGCTCAGGAAAGATGCTGTGATGTTGGCCATATGTAATAACTTCTGAGCTAAACACATTTTTAGTTAAGGCTCTTAAATCCTATATATGAGGATAGAAGAATATGAAGGAAATTGAAGAAATTGATTCTTTCAAATAGCAGTAACAAGAAACCGGGAAAAAATTTGCTTAGGTAAGCTCTTCCTTCTAAGATAGGTTGGGGCAAACTTTGCAGCCCATTAAAAATCATGTGGGTACTGCCCACCATTTTTTTTGGCCATTGTGTATTTCTCCCACTCTCACTCCAAGTGGGGATTGAATTTTGTTACCCCTTAATTTTAAATACTTCTTCAAAAGCTAATCCACAGGAGGAATGAAGAATATCAGCAGTGCCTCCAACTTTTCCCAAGTTTCACATCTTTTGTGAACAGTCCACTATTAAAAGCACTATTAAAAGTCCACTATTGGGGCTTCCCTGGTGGCGCAGTGGTTGAGAATCTGCCTGCCAATGCAGGAGACACGGGTTCGTGCCCTGGTCTGGGAAGATCCCACATACCGCAGAGCAACTGGGCCCGTGAGCCGCAATTACTGAGCCTGCGCGTCTGGAGCCTGTGCTCCGCAACATGAGAGGCCGCGATAGTGAGAGGCCCGCGCACCGCGATGAAGAGTGGCCCCCGCTTGCCACAACTAGAGAAAGCCCTCGCACAGAAACGAAGACCCAACACAGCCATAAATAAATAAAAATAAAAATTATTAAAAAAAAAAAAAGTCCACTATTAAAAACAGTCCACTATTAAAAGCAACTGTTCCCTATAACTGGAAATTTTATCTTCAGAGATTCTCAATAGCAATTTTCTAAGTGAAGACCTAGGAGTCTGGAATATATGTATAATTGGGTGGGGGGAGGACATATGAAAACTAGTAAAGGGATTATTAGTAATAACAGTAGTAAGAGTGGTAGTAATAGTAGCAGCAGCAGTGGTAATATTACGCCTCCAATGGGTGCTTACTCTGGGCAGGCACTGCTGAAAACAATATGTTACCTCATGTGATCCTCACAGCAACGCTGTGAAATGTGTACTATGATTATCACCGTTTTACTGAGGCACAAAGAGCTTAAGTAACATACGCTACACAGTTTGGAAGGGGCAGAGTATAATGCTGTCTCTCAAAGTTATCAACCTATGGTACTAAATTATTTCCTGAAGTTTGTTTTCTATATTCTCTTTACTATTAATATTCCAACTCAATTTATCTTTAATTATAACATCCTGCATCTCTTTGGTACTTTTCATTGAATTACTATACCTTAATGTTTATGTGCTGTATGCAAATCTCTTCCAACAGTCATATTTCTGAAATTATCTGTTATTATATACTTACCAGCTGAGCATTTAGTCTCGTATTGAGTTTCATATCTGACAGTAAAAGCAATTGAACGATGGAAATACTGACCTTAAAACAAAAACAATGAGCTATAGGTATTACCTCTGCTTTTTCAAAATTTTAAGTGGATGACTAGCTATCCATGCCTTTTATGAACAGAGGAACCATTGCAGTGAATAAAAAACCATGTGTGCAATATATTTTGTCTCAATTTCCTTTCATATCTTAAGGACCCTCACACCTCTCCTGCAGCACATCAAGCTGAGGGGCTTCAAGAATGGAATGTCAACAGGCTTTAGCTCTTCTTGGCAATGTATCTTCAGAGACCAGAGATTCAGTTCAACTGATACCTTTAAGTATCAGTTAAGCTGATCTCCTTCAATAATAATGTAGAGATTTATATTAAAGTTTAGACTCAGCCTTTTTACCAGAAACTGCTTGGAATTCAGATAACTTACATTTTACATCCTCCCCACCTCCTTTTAAATATTGAAAAGCAATATCAATCCATTTTAAATCAGATCAAATGTTTCTTTGGGAAATGAGGAACCCTCCCTAGAGGCTATTCCCTCTTTCTAGAAAGTGGACAGCGGTATCATGGGAGATCCTCAGTGCTAAAATGCACTGGACACCATGACAGGATTTGCCATGTAATAAATTGTGCTAATTTGTATGCTGTTAATGAAGCGATAGGGACAAAGGAAAGCATATCAATGGAAATAGGGCTCCAATAATTAGGGCACTTTGAGGTTAGCAGCTGCTCCTGTGTAGCCGGCTGTGGATATTTACATATAAGGCAGGCCTTGGAGAAATGAGATTGGCTACTAGCCAGCAGACTGGACCCAGAGGCATGGAACCCAAGAGTCTGGACTTAACTGCTCCCTTGAGAGTCCCTCAGTTGAAAGAGTTCTGCAAGGAATAAAACTGGAGTTCCAGACCCCACAGTCCGATGCCAACCCTCTCTCTCTCCCCCATCAGAAGCTCCAGGTACACCCGAAGCAGTAGAGACACCCTGGGACTGGATCAGTTTTCTGCCCTGAGCCACAAGGGACTGATTTCAGAACACCACGCAATAAATGATAGAGGGATTGCTGGGTCGTATGGTAGTTCTATTTTTAGTTTTTTAAGGAACCTCCATACTGTTCTCCATAGTGGCTATATCAATTTACATTCCCACCAACAGTGCAAGAGGGTTCCCTTTTCTCCACACCCTCTCCAGCATTTATTGTTTGTAGATTTTTTGATGATGGCCATTCTGATCGGTGTGAGATGATATCTCATTGTAGTTTTGATTTGCGTTTCTCTAATGATCCCACTACTGGGCATATACCCTGAGAAAACCATAATTCAAAAAGAGTCATGTACCAAAATGTTCGTTGCAGCTCTATTTACAGTAGCCAGGGCATGGAAGCAACCTAAGTGTCCATCAACAGAAGAATGGATAAAGAAGATGTGGCACATATATACAATGGAATATTACTCAGCCATAAAAAGAAATGAAATTGAGTTATTTGTAGTGAGTTGGATGGACCTAGAGTCTGTCACACAGAGTGAAGTAAGTCAGAAAGAGAAAAACAAATACCATATGCTAACACATGTATATGGAATCTAAAAAAAAAAAGGTCCTGAAGAACCTAGGAGCAAGACGGAAATAAAGACGCAGACCTACTAGAGAATGGACTTGAGGATATGGGGAGGGGGAAGGGTAAGCTGTGACAAAGTGAGAGAGTGGCATGGACATATATACACTACCAAACGTAAAATAGCTAGCTAATGGGAAGCAGCCACATAGCACAGGGAGATCAGCTCGGTGCTTTGTGACCACCCAGAGGGGTGGGATAAGGAGGGTGGGAGGGAGATGCAAGAGGGAAGAGATATGGGAACATATGTATATGTATAACTGATTCACTTTGTTATAAAGCAGAAACTCACACACCATTGTAAAGCAATTATACTCCAATAAAGATGTTTTAAAAAAAAAATGATAGAGAAAGAATTCACATCCAAACTGGTTGCTTGATTCTTATCCACTTCCATTAAGAAATAGTTGAGGGGCTTCCCTGGTGGCACAGTGGTTAAGAATCTGCCTGCCAATGCAAGGGACACGGGTTCGAGCCCTGGTCTGGGAAGATCCCACATGCCGCGGAGCAACTAGGCCCGTGAGCCACAACTACTGAGCCTGCGCGTCTGGAGCCTGTGCTCCGCAACAAGGGAGGCCGCGATAGTCAGAGGCCCGCGCACCGCAATGAAGAGTGGCCCCTGCTTGCCGCAACTGGAGAAAGCCCTCCCACAGAAATGAAGACCCAACACAGCCAAAAATAAATAAGTAAATAAATAAATTTATAAAAAAAAAGAAAGAAATAGTTGATGATGAGGATGAGGATGAGGATAATAAAACAGCCTCAACAACAAAAACAACAATAAAAATGAAAATCTGTCATATTTTAGTTTTTGGTCCTTCAATTTTACCCTGTGAGAAGGAAAATTCTATCCCGTAAGTCATTAACAGGAACTGAACAAATAGAGCCCTCCCAGTTACCTTAGAAATGATCTGGAATCAGTTAAGATATAAATAACTGCTTTAAATTGATTTGCTCCTTCATCTCTAACGAATCAAGACCAAGTTAAGCTCTAGTTAAGGGCATCATTGCATTTCTCAGATTTTACACGTCTCATTTTATCCTTTCTCATCTCTCATATATGATCCGATTTCATTCTTAAAACAACTTGGTGTGTCGCACTGCAGGGATTACTTGGGTCCCCCCATTTCAGATCACAAGATTGAGATAAGAAGAGGTTTGCTGACTAGCTGGAAGTCATGCAGGCAGTTACTGCAGAACTTGAGCCTACAACTGTGTCTCCTAAAACCTAAGCCAGTGGCCTTTCCACTCACCAAGCTGTTTCAGTATTTTTTACCGCAGGTTACGCAGTTTTAAGGCTACTGTCCCACTATAGGAAAAAATCACTGGAAAAATCTAAGTATCCGTAATTATGGTTTGTTGAAACCTCAGAACTCTGATCTTCTGCATTAATTCAAGTCATTCTGAACTTGGCATAGAAACAAGCTCTGTTTCTCTTGAAGTTCTCTTCCCGGGTCCCCAGTCCATGTTCCTTGGAAGCAGGATTGGGGGTACAGGGTTCAGACTTTCTCAAAGAGATCTTGGTGACTCTCATGCTCTTATTCTGCCTCATATTTACAATCTACCCAGGCTTTTGTGATAAAAATCCTCAGACTCATTATTCTAAGCCTTCAAATAGGTCTTGCCTTTCTTCTCTATCGATGATTAATGACCCATATGAGCTTGCCTTTGGCTTTTCTTATTTTTTGGTTTCTCATACTTTATTATGCACATAGCCTTGAGTAACACAGGCTTATTCAAGGAAGAGTTATTGGCCGTTCAGCTCCTGACCATCTATAAATCTTCTTCATCTTCCCAGCTGCCTTTTTGTTTACCCCTAAATGTGCTTTCTGCTCTCTTTCTAACAAATACTCTTCACCCCACTTCACCCCCATTCTGGCTTATGGTTTTACTGGCCAAATCTCAGCTTAGCAACTATTGCTCATCTCAGCTTTCCTGGGAATGTAGTTAGGACCTAATACAACGTATGACCAAAGAAATTCACTTTGGTCAGAGAATCACTGCTATTTGTAGCATGCAACTAAGGCATATCGCATGCATATATTTTTTTCTTTGGAACACTTTCTGTCAGGGATGCTAGTGGCCTGAGAGCTTGAGTGATATTTGAAGAGTGATGCAGTGTAGCAGTTCTGGCTCCTATCCAGAAACCTGGGGCATCTCTCCAATGGGCCAACCTAATGGTTTGATTTCAGATCCATCCCACTGTGCTAAAGAGAACTATAAGTAAGTTGCAAAATTAAAACATGATGTAAATACCAAAGCAACAGCTGAATGGTCAAATTACAGTCTCCTTAACTGTTCCATGGTGAACTTTCTTCCTTATCAGCTACCCTAGGGCAGATCCCGTGACGGTGGTTCCATTCGTAGTGCTTCTTTGAGTCGAGTAGGGCTAAGCACACAGGGCTTACTACATCTCCTCTTGTTGACCTGTGTTGGTCTGACCTTACCTCTAGTCGGGTGCTTGCTGATGCAGTGCCATTCTGGGTACAGCTCCCCATGAGGCAAGATCAGAAATTGAATGTAAGCATTTAGAAGCTTTAAAGCAATTTTATCTCTACAGAATCTAATAACAAAAAAAATTGTTTTGATGTTGTATATGCCTTTTATTTTTAATATTCTTTTTTCTAATAATTCATGATTTCTTCTCTTTTATACAAGTATTAGCTTGCGATGGATTGGAATTTTGTTCTTTTAATGATCCTTCAGATGGTTGGAGAAACACAGTACTTTCAGTATTGGGCCATAGGCAGTGCCCCAGTGTGGCCAGCGAATCAGCACATTTGATACAGAATGATAATACTCTGTGTTGGCAAATGTACATCCTGCCCTTTCCTATACTTTGGATACATGGCCACTCATATTCACAGAGTGGCTTTCGGAAGTGCGGAGTCAACAGAGAAAGTGGCTTGTCTGGGGAGCTGAAGGTGGTCCTGACTGTCTGGCAAGCATAAACATAGTTCAGGCAGAACCTGAATGGGTGAGAAGGAAAAATTCAGCAAAGCACGATGGTCACCTACAGCAGGGTGATAACAGTGGGTGCGGGGACCTATTTAGGAGGTAAATGGACAGGACCTGGTGATTGACGGAGGACAGGAAAGAGTCAAGGGTGACTTCCCACTTCCTCTGTGAGCACTGGATACACAGCTGAGACACACTCAACAGCAGTGCATTGTGGTTTTTGTAAACGATAGTGTTCACCTATGTCCACCAGCCAAGACAAGGTAGCGCTTTACATTCTGCAAGGCACATAAAGAAAACAATATTCTTCCATTTTCCAAATATGAAATTGCACCACCATGCTTTTTCAAACCGTACAGGGTAATGGGGCCCCTGTGGTTTGGGTGCCATGTCTCTGTCCCGCCGGGAGTGGCTGGTGGGAAGGAAAGTGTGGGAAACCTTGAGGCAGGCAGCCCCGGGCTCCAGCCCTAGATCCCTTTCATAAAGCAGTCAAATCGGACAAGTCCCTTCAACTATCTAAACCTTTGCTTCTTCCCCTTAAAATGGGGATAAATGTGCCTGTTGATTTTAATTTGCGGGGTGGTCGTAACTCCTTCACTCGCTCAGTAATACTTATGAAGCATCTATGTGTACTAAACACCGTGCCTCATGCAGAGTAGTCACGGGTCAACAAAGCAGACATGGCTGGCGGCTGGCCGTCCAGTGGAATAGTAACAAGAATAAACAAGTAAACCAGCAATAATATCATTGCGTAAATGGCAAATGTGATGAAGGGAATAAACAGGATGCTGGAGGGGATAACTAACCTGGATGGGTGGGGGTGAGGAAGGCAAGTTGAGAGGGCCAGACACAGACCTGCAGGGAAGTTCTTGCTGCAGAAGCCTGAAGAATAACAAGCCACTGACATTCTAAAGATTGCAAGGAAGGGTGTTCCTGGAGGAGGGAACAGCAGGTACGAAGACTCTGAGGGAAAGGAGCTGACAGTCAAGCTGAAGGAGGCTGTGTTACTAGAGGCCAGTGATGGAGCGTCATGAGATGAGGGTGAAAAAACAATAGGAATGTTATAGATTATTTTCCTAGTTTTTGCAGTCACCCAAAAGGTATTACACCTTCTTTTTCTTACAGTTGAGGAAGATGAGTTGAAGCAATTAAGTGATCTGACTGAGGGCCTGGGGCAGCCAGAGGATGACTCAGCACCGGATGCAGGGCCGTCTGACTCCCACATGCTTCCTGTTCCCGGGTGCCTTGCTGCCTCTCTGCAGGGCTCTCACCCCTCGTATCCCTGGAGCCTGCACCCACATGAGGTCTTCTTATTGTTGTAGACAAGACTAGATGATCAAAGGCTGGATCCCCGAAAGAACATGCTATTTGATTTCATGCAGGAGAGCAGCTTGCGTGGCGCAAGGAAACACGCACACAGAGCCCTACCCTTTGGTGCCACAAGCTTGTCTAGAGAAAATGAGGCCGATAATCTACAAAGAACTTCTGGTACAAGAGGAAAGGAGAATTAGCAATGTGCCTTTGAGAATGCGGAGTGACCTGGCCTGCCGGGCATGGCATTATCTGGAAGGGCTGTTTCTCACTTGTAAATACTCCAGCATGAGAGATGTTACTGACTTCATTTACCTGGTACTGGGGACAAAACCCACCATACCAATTATTTAAATTAGGGACAAATTAGGAATAAATTATTGTCTTGTTGACTCCAATTTTGTAAAACATCTAATTTAGTCTCCCGAATTGAGGACGTGGCCTGAGTCTCTTCTCGCCTGGTATCACACTGATGCCGAGGAAAGGGATGCTTTGGGGCCCAGGTTGCCCCTACCATCCAACAGATAAAGTCTGTGGAAACTGAAGGGTTAAATGCTCTGATTTGATAGCACAACAAAAACAGGAGATTTGAAAAGTGACTTCATTTGGTTCATTGGAGTGAGTTTCTCCCAGTGTGGTGAACTTAGAAATGCTCTGCTGGGACCAAAAACAAAAAGAAATATATACAAACAGAAAGTAAGTAATTTCTCCACAACGGAAGTAGGGACAATAGCATGAAAAAACATTAAGAAAATATAATGAGTGACGTGATTGAGTTTATCGCCTTGATTTATAATCCTGGTTCCTTACAAATGCCTGATCAAATAAGTTCAAATGGGGAACAGAAAACCAATTTCTTCACCAGAGCCTTATCATATAACATTATTATAAGGCACATGTTGTCACCAGGAAGGAAAAATGTGTCCCATTGAAATACATTTCTGAATATCTCAAAAAATATCCTCTTATGTGGGAGAACTTGTTTCTCAAATCAAAATCAAATGTGCCTTTACAGAACTCATTTTCTTTCGTTCTAATGACATGTAATCATTCTGCCTTTATTTTGCCAAGTTCCTCTTGCACAGGTTTCCAAGATGCCAGTTTTTAAATGTCTACTGTTTCTACAACTCACAAAAATAGAAATAATTTCACTCCTGGTGCAAAGTCCAATATGAGACATTACATATGCAACAATTTACATTTCTATTGATGGACTAGAAATTTATATTAGGAAATACTTTTTTTCAAAACAATGTCACTCATTCTGCAGGGATCTACAGGCCCTCATTCATATATTGGATATAACTTCCCTAGACATCTTTTCTTAAAGGGAATGCTTTTCATAATAACAGTAAAGGGATATATCAGAGACAAATGAGCCAGTAGCTTGTGTGATCAAGTCTATTGTTTCCTTATGATCTGAAAAAATTCTGTGTTTTAGTCACTCATCAGGTCAACAAGGACTTTATCCCAATAGGGGTGGTATTTTGACACATAGTTCTAAGGGTTATTGGGCTAATGAAAAGAGGAAATGCAAGAAATTGCGTTGTAAAACAAAGCAAGCTCTTCCAGGTGGCTCCAACTTTCTGTGAGAAGCTGTTCCCTTGTCCTCAGCTCCAGATTTCATGAGGAACAAGGGATATGGCCCAGCAGAAGGTTTGAGTGCAGTGTCGAAGGAACTCCAGTGCACTGGACACGCCAAGGGATTTTGATAACTGGCTCTGCTCCCCATGTCAGGAAGAAGGTGGTCAAGTCACTTTTGAGATTCAAGATAAGTCTGAGATTTACACTAGGCTGTAAGATTAATGAGGAATACAACTTTCACCACTGAATCCTAGTGCCTGGAAGAGTATCTGGTACAGAGTAGACATTAAAATATTCAATGAGGGGCTTCCCTGGTGGCGCAGTGGTTGAGAATCTGCCTGCCAGTGCAGGGGACACGGGTTCGAGCCCTGGTCTGGGAAGATCCCACATGCCGCAGAGCAGCTGGGCCCGTGCGCCACAACTACTGAGCCTGCGCGTCTGGAGCCTGTGCTCCGCAACAAGAGAGGCCGCGATAGTGAGAGGCCCGTGCACCGCGATGAAGAGTGGCCTCCGCTTGCCGCAACTGGAGAAAGCCCTCGCACAGAAATGAAGACCCAACACAGCCATAAATAAATAAATAAATAAATAAAAATTAAAAAAAATTTTTAATGATAGGAGGAAGCAAGGAAGGAACGAAGGAAGGAAGGAACGAAGGAAAGAAGGAAGGGAGAAATCTATTGGTAGATTCAAATTTCCTGGGTTGATAAGTGTAATTTCTACTGCTGCTTGAATAACGTTTACTGATGTATTGTTTACAAAGAAAAGCCAAAGGGTTGGACCACATTGTGTCAGTTTAGGGCTGGAGTTGGGAGGAGTTAAACTTGATGGATGCTCTGAAGTGAAAGCCGTGCAGAGTGGTCAGGCATCGGTCTCCTCTACTCTTTGTTCAGGGAGAACAAAGGCTGTAGCTCTGAGCGGGATGCCTGAGGCCAGACACACACACAGAGCCTGTTCTCAAGAATCTCAGCCTAATACGAGGTCTAAGTAACCACAACACAGTTGTAAAAGGGTAAGAGCCCTAAGAGAGATGCCCACAGAAGGGGCCAAGCACCATGTTTGAGTACTTTAAGTGGTGGAACATGGGAAGTTGCCTGAAAAAGGGACCTTTGGGCAAGACCTGGAAAGGTGAGAGTGTGTAGCTCAGACACTGCATCTTGGCCCTTTCAGAGGCAGTCAGGTTGTCAGAGAGACTGACCTCATCTTTCCTGCATGGGACAGGCAGGGAGTAATGGAAACTGCCTCAAAACTCCTGCTTGCCTGAGTTTCTCTGTTCCCCAGCAGAGCCAGAAACAGTCATCACACTCTTGAATATGAGAACAGCCCTTGTCAACATTTTACCCCTTCACAGCAAATAAACTCCAAACCTCACCAACCAACATTTAAGGCTGGGACAGGAAGAGGCACAGGAAGAGAAATAGACCAATTCATCCCAATATCCCAACCAGTATCTTGTGAGGTCAAGTCTATTGTGTACTTATAACATGAAAAATTTTGTTTTAGTCACTCACTAGATTAGCAGGGACTTTCTTCAAATAGGGGTGGCAATTTGATGCGTAGTGCTAAGGGTTATTGGGCATAATAAAAAGAGGAAATGCAAGATTTATTTGGAAAACAAAATAAGTCAATATGTTCACCATCAAAGATCACGGAGCTGGTATAAGTCCCTGGTATCTTCATGGCTCCCTGAACTTCAGGCTAACTTAGTTGAAAAATGTGTTGAGTTTTTTTTTAATCAGGCTCCAAAGATTTGAAACCTCAAGCACGCTATGTAGGAAAGCAATAAATGGGGGAATGGAAAGTGGGTTTTGCTTCTGAAAAAGATAATGTGATGAGTCACTATTTAAATGAATCTGTGGAGCTTTGCAAAGTCTTAAACTGGACCCTTTAATTGTATAATCCTGAGTCCTTAACTGTAGAGTGTCTGGAAGAAGATCGTCTCTGTGAAGTGGTGGGGGGTAGATGCTGCTATGTGATACTGAGATGCGAACAATAGCTCAAGATGTGAGGAGGAAATTGGTGTACTGGATTCTGAAATAAATTGCAGCCGTCAGGAGCTCTCTGTGAAGTCTGGAATGATCTGTCAAGCAGAAAGGCGCTGTAAGTGCTTTTGTGAGAATGGTGGGTGGATCCTTCCCACTTTTAGAAAAATATCTTGACCAAAGGAATGTCCTGAATGCAAAATCAATAGGAATGGATCATTCCAAGCCTCTTTCTTCTTTTTACCTTTTTTCCTACTGGGAACTGTTTTTTCAATTCTTTAATGACCTGCTTCAGGTAAGTTAAATATAGTGTGAGTTTAGGACTGTGATTCCCAGCAAGGGTGATTTTATGCCACCATTACCACCACTCCCCCAGGGGACATCTGGCAATGTCTGGGGACATGTCTGGTTGTCGCAAGCAACAGGATGCTACTAGCCTCTGATAAACATCCTACAAACCACAAGACTGTCCTCCCAACAAAGAATGATCTGGCCTCAAATGACAACAGTACTGACAAAATGCAGTTGACCTTGGTTTAAGGTTAATTCTTTTTGCTTTTCAAATTGTCCAAGTTAGTCACATTTGTAATGACTCTCGAGACCAAAATGGAAGCCTCAACATGTAGGTAATGCACACCTGTGATGCCTATTTCTTACAAAATTATGAAAAATATATTCGCTCCCCTAAATCAGGAATAACACAGCACTGTTGCTGCTATTGGTCTCATGTAATTATATGAGAAATGATGTGATTATATTTAAATAAAATCATGATAATATACCATACAGTTGTATACCATTCCCTCTGCAAAGCCAGCATAACAAAACACAGCAAAACACATCAAAGAGATAATATGCATATATTCAGGATTATTTTTGATATTCTTGGACACTTCTCAGATCTCAGTGAGATAAATGAATTTTGGATCCCAGGAACACTAATAACTCAGCAGAGCCTCAGAGAAAATTGCTTCAATTCACATAAAATTCTTTGTCAGGAAAAATAAGAATAGCTACTATTTTCTTTTTTTTTTAATTTTCATAATTTATTTTTTAATTTTTATTTTATATTGGAGTATAGTTGATTTACAATGTTGTGTTAGTTTCAGGTGTACAGCAAAGTGATTCAATTATACATATACATATACCTAAGAATAGCTACTATTTTCTGAGTGCTTATTTTTTACTGATTTCTCTCCTCAGTGTTTGACATGATTTGCTTTATTTAATACTCACGAGAGTCCTGCAAGGTAGGCATCAGCAGCCTTATTTTAGAAATGTGTTGTCTCAGGCCCAGAGCAATAAAGGAACTCACCCAATTATAGTGAATTCCAGTGTATCATACTGTTTTCTATCCCACCCTCATTCTTTTTGGGGGGACACAGGTACTAAGTCAGAGATAACAGAGGAGGCCTTTTGGAAATGGAATACAAAGCAGAGAAACAGACTATAGTTAATCTGTATTGTATATTTATATTGTATTATATATAGTTATGTATTATATACAGTATATGTATTATATGCTGTATGTTACAGTTATACTGTATTGTATATTTGAAAGTTGCTAAGAGAATAGATATAAAAAGTTCTCATCATGGGAAGAAAAAAACTTGTAACTATGTGTGGTGACAGATGTTAACTAGACTTATTGTGGTGATCATTTTGTAATATATACATACATCAAATCATTATGTTGTACACCTGAAACTAACATAATGTTACGTGTCAATTATATCTCATTTTTAAAAACACTACTGATATGAAAAAATGGATAACAAAATCAACATGACAATGTCATCCTAATCATGGCCATACAAAAAAATCTGCCACAATTGGTTTAAGTTTTAGGTCTACCAGTACAAGCACTGATGTTTACAACCCATTCTCCATGTAATTGTGAACAGCAAGAAAAAAATAAATTATGACACACCGTTCCACATGCACTGATTTTACCATGGACTTGTCAAGTTTAAGGTCTTGGCAAGTTTAAGTGAGATGCCCCACTAGGTAATGGCAGAACTTGCTGGACCCACTGGTTACTTGTACTTCAAGTTTGCCACCTCTAATTATTAAATATGTTTTTTTTTTCCCTTTGGGTTTATTTATTTATTTATTTATTTATTTATTTATTTATTTATGGCTGTGTTGGGTCTTCGTCTCTGTGCGAGGGCTCTCCCCAGCTGCGGCAAGTGGGGGCCACTCTTCATTGCGGTGCGCGGGCCTCACTATTGCGGCCTCTCTTGTTGGGGAGCACAGGCTCCAGACGCGCAGGCTCAGCAATTGTGGCTCACGGGCCCAGCCGCTCCGCGGCACGTGGGATCTTCCCAGACCAGGGCGCGAACCCGTGTCCTCTGCATTGGCAGGCAGACTCCCAACCACTGCGCCACCAGGGAAGCCCGCCACCTCTAATTATTTAAACAGAATTATGAGTGTATGTGAATATAATGCAGTGTAAGATACTAAATAAGTGGTTAAAGGGAAAACAAGTTCATCATGGCAAGGCAGAGGGATATTTCTGCACGAGGGACTAATTGTCCTCCAGACCATCATCAGTCTGTGAGGAGAGAAGCCTCCCTTGCCCTGGCCCCCAGTAGAAGGCGGACTGAATGGAACTAAATGGCCCCAACCTATGCTGCAGCGGATGGGAGGCGGGTCCCGGGAAACAGACAGGAAGTGCAAGGACACAAAAAGGCATCAGAGAGAGGATCTAAGGAAAGCTACTGGAAAGCTCTCTACCAAAAGGGAGAGGAATAGGCTGAGTGGGGGTCCTGAGAGACAAAAGTTAGCGGCACAAATTCAAATGCGCTTTGGTATCTGACCTTGGAGAGGCAATAAAGTTGAGCACATAGGAGCAGGGACTCTGGATTCAGTCACTCGGGTTTGCACACCAGTTTCACCACTTACTGGCTGTGTGAACTTGGGCAAGATGCTCGACTTCTCTGTGCCTCAGAGAGTGTTCACTTTCTTAGGTTGCTTTTATCCCATTATGTAATTTCTTTTTACACTTAAGCTAAATGAGATTAACCTTAAAAAGTCACCCAATATTTACCAGAACCAAGAATTAATCTCAGTTCTTTTAACTCAATATTTGTATATTTATTCCACACCACAAAAATGCCCTTAACAGGGACTGCTGCTATGGAAAATAGTACAGAAGGGGGGAATAAAGAATAGAGGACACAAAGGGAGGGGGGAAGTAACAGATACTGAAAATGATGAGGAGAGAGGTGGTATAATTAGGTGGTATAATTAGAAAAAGTAATAAAATGAATGTCAAATATGGACAGAAGGAGGGAATATGTTGGTGATTAAAAGACATTATATTTATGCATCTTAGTGATGGGTGAAATGAGCCTTATGAATTACAGCATTTCTAATTTGAGTAACAATTTGTAAGCTATAAATGTTTATAATGAGTGTAATTTGTTCAACTTATGCTATGGAATAAGGTAAGACATAGTATTAGCCATTAAGAGATACTTTGCAGATTTACAAAGCAATAATTAATTTTTTATTGGAACATAATAGATTCAAACATAAATGGTTTTATTGCTCTTACAAATCAGAGAAATTTAAGTTTTAGATAAGCCTAAAAAATAATCCTATCTATAGCTGCACTGGTATCTAAATTTGAAATTTAAAACCAGGGTAACTGTTCTAGATCAAAAGAGACTAAAGAAAAATGACAACCAGATGCAATGCCTGATCCTTGATTAGATCCTGGATTGAAAAAATAGCTATAAATTATACTATTGGGAAAATTGGATCAATTTTACTAAGGACTTTATATTGATAATATTATCATATCAGTGTGACTCAATTTTTTAGAATACTAACAGTATTGTCATTATATTAGAGAATGACGTTGCTCTGGGAAATACATGCTGAAGTATTTAGAAGTAAAGTGTCATGAAATCTGCAATTTATATGCCTTCTTTCAAACGGTTCTATGGTCACATAGAATGCCAGAATTGAACTAACTCAAGTCCAGTTTCTTTATCTTAACTGTCACTGTGCTGTCATTGTTTATTCATTTATTTATTTATTTATAAAATTTATTTATTTAATTTATTTATTTTTGGCTGCATTGGGTCTTCGTTGCTGTGCACGGGCTTCCTTTCTCTATTTGCGGTGAGCGGGGGCTACTCTTCGTTGTGGTGCACGGCCTTCTCATTGCAGTGGCTTCTCTTGTTGCAGAGCACAGGCTCTAGGCGTGTGGGCTCCGTAGTTGTGGTACACAGGCTCAGCAGTTGTAGCTCGCAGGCTCTAGAGCGTAGGCTCAGTAGTTGTGGCGCACGGGCTTAGTTGCTCTGCGGCATGTGGGATCTTCCCGGACCAGGACTCGAACCTGTATCCCCTGCATTGGCAAGTGGATTCTTAACCACTGCGCCACCAGGGAAGCCCTGTCATTGTTTATTTTGAGTCTATGATTTAAATGCAGGAATATGCAATACCACAGGAGCTGGAGACAAAAATTGTGCCAAAAGCAGGTGGAATGACTCTGAACTCTCATGAACTTATTCTCCAAAAAACCACATGTATTTTAGTCCACGTGTGCTGGGGGTCAGTTGTGTAACTGAGAGTTGTCAGAATTAATTTGTAGGTAGAATCTAATGTTGACTAATGGATATGTAATAAAAACACAATAATATAAAGCTTATGCATACATACATTATATACAAATATGTATTATGTGTGTATATTCCTTTTTATATTTATGTATGTATATGTTACTAAAACTCAACAGCAACCACAGCAACTAGATTGATAAAAGGGAGGAGGAAGTCCTCTGTCACTGATATTTTAAGAACTGCCAGCACACAGCAGAAATAAAAATCAAACTGACTTTTCATCAGTTTGGTTATTGATTCTAAGTTCTCTGCAGTGGCTGCACCTGGTAAACTGCTTTCACCATCCTTTCTCTGGTAGAAAGTTTGAAAAATCTAAAAGGATCAGAGATGAGCTAGAAGATTTTACATTTTGGAATAAGAGAAGTAAAGTATCCAGCAAGTTGAAAAAAAAATGACCAGAGATATTAAGAGCAGGATGGGCTGGTTTCTGAGAGAGGATTTGGGTAGAAAGTTGAGAGTGGAGGTAAAGGATAATTTAGGGAAAATACTGCTATCTTCTTTGATGGTGACAGAGACTAGTAAGGATTTTCAGTAACAACAAAATCAATAATAAATAATAATAATAACCTACCATGTTCAGACATTATTGTAATGCTTTACATGACTTCCCTGTGTTGTCCTTTTACTCTCACAATAATCTTATGACGTGGGTACCATTATTATTCCCATTTTACAGATGAAGTAACTGAGGCAGATGAAATAACTGCTAGGAATTGACAGAGACAGTTTTTAACCCAGACATTCTAGCTTCAGACCCTCACTCTAAACTATTTCTCTGTGTATTTCTTGAGACACAAAGACTTGAATCGTCATCAATTTTACTTTTTAGTCAGACCGCTGGTCCTCTAAATTGACATAGCACAGGGACCCAAGTGCACAGGGAGTATTTGAGCTACACAAGGACAAGATGATGAGGTTATGAAAATAGGAGAAAATGAATGGAATCCAGAGAGACTTTGCAAACGATTATATAGGATTTCATGGTGACTAAAACCAGAAGATAAGAAGAATGAGTCAATGATGACTGAAAAAATTAAGTTTTAGTTATGCAGGAAATGATGGTGACACTGACAGAGACTGGGAAATGAGCAAGTGGGTGGATTGGTGGGTGGAAGGTGATGGTGAACTTAGCTTTGATAATCCAAGGAGAAAATGTCAATAAGCATTTAGTAACACTGCAACTATCGAGAAGAGAAGAAATATGGAAAAGATTTCAGAAGTAGTAGTATAGATGACACAGGACACAGCTGAAATTTTACCTATTTTTTATCTTTAGTATCTTTATACCCTTTATACCCTGCTTCAATCCACAGAGGATTTGAGGCAGTTTACACTAAAATGAACAGGAGATTATTGTTGATATATTAATCTGATATATAAATTCATTTATATTTAACTTCATCTTTTTCTTTTCTAAATAAAATGATTTCATTTTTTTCCCTTGACGCTTATCCTAGGTGCAAATTTTTATTGCTCCAACTATATTCATTTTTAAACAAGTTTTTTGTAATCCTCTGAATTGGAGTGGTGACACTTTTTATCAGTTGTGATATTTCACATGTACTGTTTTGTCTTGTCTCATTTTGCTTTGTTATGTATCACATAAAATATTGGAGTCTAGAAGCCTGCGTGCCTAGAGCCCATGCTCCGCAACAAGAGAAGCCACTGCAATGAGAAGCCCGCGCACTACAATAAAGAGTAGCCCCTGCTCACCACAACTAGAGAGAGCCAGTGCGCAGAACGAAGACCCAACACAGCCAAAAATAAATAAATAAATAAATAAATAAATAAATAAATAAATAAATAAAATATTGGCGTCTAAGTGGTAAGGATCATGGTAACAACATTTGAAAATCATGGTTGAAATTATATACGTGTACATATATATTTTTCCACAATGTATTTATACCTTTGCCCTCCTCTTCTATTTTCTGAACAATGGCTAATTTTTGCAGCTTTTTAATAGAAAGTTTTGAAACTAATTTCCCTCCTCCAGGATCTAAGAAACTAAGTACTTGGATCTTTGACTTACGCGGTAATAATTATGATAACAGATGTGTCAGGTAAGAGAATTCGTGGGTGGAATCAAGCAGGAATTTTGTGTTCTTTCCAGTTAAATTTTAGTTTTAGCAGAAGGTTATGTTGAACTGGGAATCTTTATTTTGTTGTTTAGTAAAATGAGTATTGAGTTGGTAATAATTGCTTAGTGGGTTTTGTCCATTTTCATGTTAATATATGGGAGAGGTAGAATTTCAGCAGAGGCATTCATAATGTATTCTAAGGAACCCATGAGGGTCCACTATCTTGGTAAGAGTGGAATCAGAGATGGGTGGAAATCCTGATAATAAGGCAGTGAAAAAAGGACGGGCCAGGTAGGAACTGTCAATCAAATTATCATAGTAATGTAAGATGTTAACAGGGGAAACTAAGTGTGGAGTATACAGGAACTCTCTACTATCTTTTCAACTATTTTGTAAATCTGAAACTATTCTAAAATTTAAAAGTTTAGTTTTAAAAGTCTATGATTAGTAAGTTCAAGAGAATATGTAGATATATAGGAGAGAATGGAGAATTTCACCAGAATATCTGATTCATTAAAAAAAAAAAAAGAGTTGAATAGATAAAGCAGTTCAGAAAAACAAAGCAACTTGGACATAGCAGAAAACAGAATTTGTGAACAGGCAGACAGGTCAATTGAAAACAACCAAAATGGAGCACTGAGAAAGAAAATTCAAAACATGTGGGACATGTTTAAACTTTAAAACTGGAGTCCCAGAAAGAGAGTAGATAGAAAATAGAAAAGAATAAATATTCTAAGAGAAAATGGTCATTTTCCAAAACTGATTTTAAAGAAACACCAACCCACAGATTAAAGGAGCTCAGAGAAGCTGAAATAGGATAAACACACAAGCGAAAGAAAATCATACCTAAATAACATCAGGTCAAACTGTCAAAAGCTAAAGAAAAGAGAAAATCTTAAAAGAATCCAGAAAAAAATTCTATAACTATAATATATAAAGAACTCTTACAATTCAAATAATAAAACAAACAACCAAATTTTACAAAGGAAGAGGCAAAATATACACACACATTTTTCAAAAAAAGATATATACGTCATGTAAGCACATAAAAATTATTCAGTATCGTTAATCATTAGGAAAATGCAAATTAAAACTAGAATTAAAAATTGTTAAAATTAAAACGAATGACAACAGTACATGCTGATAAGTATGTGGAACAATTGAAACTCTCATATGTAGCTAGTAACAATGCAAATTGTTACAGCCCTTTTAGAGGATGGTTAATCAAAAAGTTAAGCATACTCGTACCATACGACCAAAGCTAAGTAAAACTATATGTCCACACAAACATTTGTAGATGAACATTCAGAGAAGCTTTATTCATAATAGCCTAACACCAGAAATAAATTAAATGTCTATCAATTAGTGAATAGCTAACTAAACTGTGGTAAATCCATATAATGAAATACTACGTGGCAATAAAAATAAACTATTGAAACATGCATAAACATGGATGGATCTTAAAATATTAGGCTCAGTGGGAGAAGTCAGCCATAAAATCATATGTACTTTATGATTCCATTTATATGAAAAGCTAGAAAAGGCAAAACAAGAATGACATCAATTAGATCAGTGGTTGACAGGGGCCAAGGTTGGAGAGAGGGGGTTAATTGCTAAGGATCATGAGAAAACTTTTTGAAGTGGTGGTTATGACTGTGTACATTTGAAAAATCTCATTAAATAATACACTTAAAGCTGATTTTTAAAAAAAGATGTATTATCTTTAAAGAGCAACAATAGTACTTAGTTGACTTCTCAAAAGAAATGAGAGAAACAAGAGCCAATGGAATGTCTTTAAATTACTGAAAGAAAATAGCTATCAGCCTAGAATTCTATACTCAGCAAAAGTACCCTTCAAAACTGAAAGTGAAACAAAGACATTTTTAGACAAAGAAGAGCTGAAAGAATTTGTCATTAGTAAATTGCATTAGAAGTAAAAATAAAGAGATTTATTCATGCTGAAGAAAAATAATCTTAGGTGGAAAAATAGAAATAGAATGTGGAAAAAAGGATTACCAGAAAAGAGATGTGGATAAATGTAATGCATAGTCACTATACAAATCACTAATTGCAATGTAAAGCTGTTTAAACCATCAGGTTCTGGGTCCAAAAGTCCACGACATTCATTTGGCTTTCTTTATAGCCTTTAATGCCATGATGGAAGTTGGCCTGGGACTAAACCATAGGAGCACAATATAGATCCCTGGGTTTTGATGCTCACAGAGAACTAGACTATATCAGTATTAACTCAACAAGAGGCAGGTAGGAATGGCCCTCCACTAGCCATTGAAAATTCAAAGTCTCCTGCAAAGGGAGACATGTTTGTACTGTACTGCCCCCTCCTTTTTTAAAACTCATTTTCTAGTGATCAGTCACCTGCCAATTTTGGAGATGCTTCATGCATCAAGAGCCGAGAGATAAATTTTCCTATATGTGCAGTTGCTGCTTTTATAATCTAAAACCCAACAGGTTACTAATCCTGCTCATAAATTGCTTGTAGACATAGGAGCCATAGTTATTTTTTTTCTAAAAATAAAGATTTTATTCATGAGAGGTGAAAGTATAGTTGCGAAGGGAATATGTTCTAGATTTAGATGGCCTGGTCTAACTCCAGGTTCTACTCCTAGTTGGCATCTTTGACCTTGGACAAATTCTATGACCTCACTGTACCTCAACTGTAGGTAAGGAGTTATAACAGATTTTGCCTTATAGGACTGTTGTGAAAATTAAATAGGATAATGCACTGAAGTGCTTACTTACCACACTGCTTGGCCTATAGCAAGCATTTAATTATGGTTAATATTGTTTATTATTTTCAAAGACACTTCTCTAGATTTTATTTATAAATACAATTCCTAGGCAAAATTATTTTTAAAAAATTTTAATTGTTCATGTCTATAGCATTGTTTTATTATAGAATTTCAGGATTGAAGGATGTCTTATTCATCTGGTTTATCTTAAAAGATTCTTCTAGAATTAGAATTCTTCTAGAAGTAGAGTTGCTCAAACCTGGGCATTCTGAGGGCAGTTTATTTTAATGGGGCTGAGGTGAAGGTCTGGTTCCACTTGCCTTACAAATTTCAGGCTCAAACTATTTTGCCCCTGATAATGAAACAGAACTTTGGGAGATCTATTAATTAACCATCCATCTGCACCATAGGGAAAATTCAGAACTGTCTGAGGAGGATGTTGGTCCAGATAGTGGGTTCTCCCTCAGCTCACCTCTGAACAGTAGCCTGGACTCTGGTCAAGCAAGAGCCTTGCTGGCTCCTTGGTTTCCATATTGGGATATTAACCAACCCATGGTTAAGAGTGGTTAAGGAAGGTGGGTTCGTTGTCCTGGGCAGCAAAGAATAGTTCTTTTCCAGAAGCTTCCTAGAGAATCCAATCCAGGGCTCACTGCCCCTCAATTGATTAAACACAGTCTTCGAGGTGGAATGCTTTAATACATCCCTGAAACAAGAGCTTGGCAGAGAGGTAGATTCCTAAGCCACAATAATTTGACCTCTGGAGTTTCTTTAAACAAACTGTGGATGGTTGTGATGTCATAAGCCTTTAGGAGAAAAGGCCTCAAATGCACTGTAAAGTTGATGTAACATGTTCTCCATTGTGCTTTTGATGAGGAATCCTGGAGAAATTCCCATCTGACCCTAGAATCAAAAATAGTTGTAATTTTCCTGAGCTGTTGTGTTTGTTTATGTCTCATGGACACGATGCATCAGATCTGTCCTGATTTCCTTTTTCACCCTGACTACTTTCAGCTGCACACCAACATCCAGCTCATCTCCTTCTACAGGGAAGTCTAGACTCTCCAGCTCTCTCGTGCATGGAGTCATGAGACTAGTTCTGGCCCATGAGAGTGAGTCGAAGCAACATGACCAAAGCATTTAATTGCTAGCGCAAGATCCTTCAAAGCTCTTTTTCCCTTTGCACACTGACCGGCAGCATGACAGACAGTGACTGCTCAGGGGCAAAGAAATTAAAGGGGGTGAGTGGCGAGCAGGCCTCCAGGTCACCTGCAGTGGACCTGTAACCTGAAGGAGAAATTACAGCATAGTGGTTACAAGCTCCTGAGATTTCGACGTTGTTTTTACCATAGTAAAACACAGTCTATTCTGATTAACATAAATATGTACAGCTATCTACAGAGCCCATCAATGGATGGATGGTCAGTTTTTTATGTATTTTAGTCTAATATCTTTATCATTTTGCCTCAAACTTGTTTTTCTTTTATTATTCAACACAGTTTAATGTAACCAATCTTGTCACAGTTTATCAATCCTTTTAAGCCATTTTGAGAATAGGTGGTGAATAAATAAAGCAAAATAAAGGATTTGCATGAGAAACACATCAGCATGAGTTGGCTGAGAAACACATCAGTATGAGTTGGCTATACAGGATAAACTGAGATTTTTTAAACACAGGCTGCTCTGGAAATTCTCTTCTTCCAAGAGAAAAATACTTACATAAGCACAGGACTAGCAGCTGTATTTCCAGAGGGAGACACTAGAGGGCGTGTGGCATTGGAGCACGGCATGACACCGTTGGCCGGTATGGGTGCACTAAGAAGGGATATTGTCCAAGGATTTGGGTAGGAGTTTTTGTCTGTCTATTTTTCCATATTTTAAATTTCAGAAATCTGTATTAATTGACCTTCTTTTATGCAAACTTATGCACCGTGTAAGTTCTTTTTATGCAAAGTCGGTTCTAGGCAAAATGATGAAACGAATTGAAGCTTGCCTGTCTGTAATATTATTTTACTATAAAATTCAGACTTGAAGGGCATGATAAATGAGGTTTATGGAGTCTCTGTTCACACAGGAATTTTCTTGCAATGCAGAATTTTTTTTACCTCTTCCCTCAAAACTAACAAGTCTGGCTTTCACCTCCTGGGAGAGGCCTGGTAGGTGGAGGGTTTGTTATCCTGCCAATTTAATTTGAGATAAAGTGTTGTTGGCTGACAATACCTTATTACTAACCATACCTTTCTGTCCAGATACAATTATGCTTTTATTTTTAAAAAGTATTTGTTTAATCAAAAGGGGACTACAGAGGTAAATGTGGAAGTTGCTTTAGGATAGAGGGCCTTCCAAGCTTGAGTACCATATGAACTTCCCATATGTACACATGAGCCTAAATTCATAGCAATTCATCCACCACCCAAGACAATAGCTCTGCTCTCAGTGGAATTACTACTCATATTAGCAAGTTGAATACCATTAAATATTTTATAGAAGAATTTTATTATTCAGATCCCCAGTTTGAAGATAATGCATTTGGAGTTTTGACATGTTACACACTATTTTTGTCGTTGTTTAAATCTTGGTAATAGTGATGGGAATTGGATACAGTGTTGAAATGCATTTGATAATCTCCAAACATTCTTCAGTCAACAGCTTCAACCTTCTCTCTTTTGAGAAAAGTTTAGGATAAATGAAAGAATACAGATTTTGGAAGTCAAATAAATCTAGATTCAGACTCAGGCATTATCCTGAGTTTTCAATTCCTCAACTGTAAAATGAGGATGTAAATTAATATACATCTTAAGGATTTGGGGGAAGCTTTATGTCATATGAAGAGTACCTGGAATATCTTAAGATAATGTTAACTTGATCTTTTTTCATCAAATCTTTTGTCAGATGTAATAATTATGAACAAAATTAATTTATTTAAATTGCATTTCTAATATATAGAATTGAAATGGCATTTCTTATTAATACTGGTAAAGTGAAGCAGCTGATGGGGAGTACTGATAGTGAAATGACCAAGGTTGGCAGAGCAGATTTGGGTTTGGTTTTAGCAAACCAGTGAACAATCAACATTGTGACATCTGCCCACCATGTAAGTTCCAAGGATTCTGGTCCTCAGTGGGACACTTTGGTTGGCAGTCTCCAGCCTCTCACGTAAACCTTCATCCCTATCTCAGTTCTCTTATTACCCACGTGATTCCACATAAAAAGGAAATGAAAATCTAGACTGGAAAAGACAATATAGTTAAGATCCTTGTGTAGCTTGGACATGATCTAAAGTTCTTTTTTTAAATTAGTCTTTTCAACAGAATAACAAACTAAAGAAATATTCAGTTCTAAGGACAATTCTCAGGTCATATACTATTTTAGTTTCTGCCAGAATAATTATATACCTCATGACATTCAATTATTATAAGCTGTCATTTTCAGAATAACTAAGAGTAACACATTATTTTTTTAATCAATTAGAATATGTTCCCAGAATCAATTAAAACGCAATATATATAGGAAGAAAAGTTTCTATTTTAAGTGTCTGTTAGAATGTACCTTGTAGGAAAAGTTATTATTCTAGAAAATGATGACTGAACATCAGCAATTCTGATAACAGTCTAGACCACTCTTACCTGCAGAGTGAATACAAAGGGAAATAAATAATTCCATGGAATCCCTGATTATCTGCACCTAATTTCTACTGAGTCAAGGATGGTCCTTGACACTCTTTGCTACAGATCTTTCATGTTTTCATTCATTTCCTGGAGTCTGCACTGATTGGATTTGGTGATACCTTCTCTCTGTAGTTTCTGTCCTGTGTATCAAAATCATCCTGAGGGAAGAAGAATCAGTTTCACCACCCTTTCTTTAGAGGGACAAGCAACTCTGGTCAAAGTATTAATTTCCATGACCATCTTATTATAACATCCTGTTTGAACAAGGCATAGTGGTCAGAACTCATTAAAATACAATTAATTAAACCTCTCTTGGGTTTCACTGTAAAATATAATTTTGTGCATTTCAAATTTAGTTAATTAAGTTTTTATAGCTAAATTTTCTGAGCTTTTTTTTTTTGCTAACTTGTATCATTTTGAATCATGCATGTATTATTAAAGTTTAAGAAAGCTATTTCAGAGGGGAATCCATTCTATTTTTCTAGTTTGCCAATCTTCTCAATTTCACTGAGGAACCAGAAGACTAAATGAATCACCTCTACCCTAAGGACAAACTTCTTGGACCTTGTTCTCAGTTGTCTCTGCATTCTCTTTCTCCTTCCCATCTCCTCTCGCCCGCATCTCCTGGATATTTTGTTCCTTTGTCCTTTTAACCCTGGAAGACTAGCAGAAATTGCATGAAAACCTTAGTTATTTTGAGCAAAGGAAATACATAAGCTGTAGCATACAAAGGACAAGAAGGGGAACCCTGGAGAAAGGGATGCAGTTGTAATGATGAGAGAACAGGACAGAAGAGCAGTGCAGACCAGAAGTAGGACCAGGTCAGCAATCAAGTAGAAATAAGTGCACTGGGGAAATAGAAGGTGAAAAGCAAGCTTCGGTGAGGACTGAAAGGGCGGTCACCAGGCACAGAACTGAGAACAGGACACAATGTGGTTAAGACTGGGGGTGAACAAAAGGAAAGAGTTGCTGCTGCCCAGGCCGGTATTCTTGGGGTAGCAGTTGGTTTTGTTGTCATGAAAGACAAGAATATATGATCAGTAATGCTGATGAGACTGGTTCTGAAATACTTGGAATCCCTCAAGATGCTACGGTTCACAGGGCTATAGCTGGCCCCTCATTTAGTCTTCTCAATATCAAAGCTCATTTGGATATATTTTAGTAGTTGGAGTCAGGGCTCTTTGAACAAGGAATTTACTATTCTGCCTTCGAGGAAGAGATCAGAGGAAGGAGGGGATGGAGAGTGTCAAGTGCTAATTGATGTGACTCAAGGATTGGCTGGAATGATGGGCATATAGACCCACAAAAGTGAAAGCACTAAAGTGAAGGAGAAGAGAAAGTTGTAGAGAGGTCAGTGGAGGGAGAAAATCCCCACTGATGGCATCTATATCTTTTTTCCCCATAAAACAGAAAGCAAGGTCATCTATAAGAATAAGGGGAATAGAGGGAGAGGGAAGAGGGGGCTTGAGTAGACTAATGATAATTTATAATCGTTAATATTGTTCATCAATTAAAATATAAATATATTTTAAATTTTAGTCTAAATATAAAACCTTTAATTTATACTGGCCCTATGGATCACTAGACATCGAGAAAGAAAAAAAAAAACATTCTCTCTCTATCCAGCAATTTAACTAGGCTGAGACACTCCAGGGACTATAATGACAGTATAGGTTTAGAACAGAGAAGAAGATCATTAAGCCTACATAAGTATTAGGCTTAACTCCCCCATCTTCCACAATCACTCCTAAATAACTGTGAGTTGTATTAGGAAATAAAACCAATAAACAAATAATTACAAAAAAAAAAAAAGAAGAGAGAAGAAGAAAAACAAGCACTGACACGTTTTCAGGAAAGACGAATGGAGTTAAAATTACAACCGAATGAATCTATTGCAGTTTTTTTTGTTTGTTTGTTTTTTGGATTTTTTTTTGATTATTTCACTCTGCATAATACATATCTATATCATATAATCTAGTTCATAGAGAAATAAGTAAACCACTATATAAATGTTTACCAAAATCATACCAAAAAGAAAAGAAATTTGATACTGAGATGATATATACTTCCAGAAAATGCATATTTGCTACATTTACTTTTCATTTTCCACCAGCAGTGGCAGCACTGAGTTTGAATATACAGTTTCAACCAATTCCCATTCTATTCTCATTCTATATTCCTGGATTACAGAGAGACCATTAAATTTATCTGGTGCATATTGATTTAGGAAAAAAATACTCACCACTATCACCCTATCCCAAACCCTCAAAACCTCTTCTTCTTTCTCAGTTACCCGGTTTTGCCTTATTTCATTATGATGGAAAGCATCCCGAGCTTGGGATTTTAGGTCCCAAGGCACCAAAATCTAGGTATATGATCTTGAGCAAGTAGCCCAACCTGCCTGGACCTCGGTCTTCCTATTTACAATAATGAAAAAGAAAAGGTACCAGCTCTGGCTTTCTTTCTAGGACATTGCAGAGATAACCTTAGGCCTCTACCTTGCCCACAGACTTTCTTCTGACTCACTGTAGAGGTGAGAGTTCCAAGGCTAATCTTTACGGCTAAGAAGGCACCCTGGAATTCCTGGATGTTCCAGAATAAAGTGTCCAGAGTGAATGTCTCTCAGGTTAGGTCCTGAGAGATGAGACTTGCTGTTTGGGGAGACCTTTGGGAGATTCAGAGTCATGTGATGGAAATATTAAAGTGAATGTGACCTTATTCTGTAGTCACAGGCCTGGGATGTCTGGGCCATAGATGCCTTAGCTCATTTAATCTTCGTAACAGACCAGTGAGGGAGGAATTATCATCCTCAAATTACAGACGAGGAAGCTGGGATATGGCAAGTCAAGTGTCTAATTCAAGATCGTCCAGTTGAAAGTGCAGAGCTGAGATTCCAATCAGCAATTTCTCAGCATGCTGTTAAAATAGAAAGTTCACACTTGTTATTGCTTTGGCTTGTTATTAACACTTAGGGCATGACTCTACATCACATAATTGTGTAGATGTTTGCTTCCTGCCCTAAACTGTAAATTCTTCAATGATGGAGCTATGTTGTATTGACCACTAGCTCTCCAACACCAAGGAGAATTTTTCTAATTATGCATTTGTTGAATGACTTGCTACATGTATGAGGAAATGCATCAGTGAATTAATGTGGAAGTGTGCCTCTTGTATCCCTTGCCGTGTGTACAATTCTGAATAGTGTGGAGAGTAGCTCTTTTTTTGTTGTTGTTAAATTTATTTATTTATTTATTTATTTATATTTGGCTACGTTGGGTCTTTGTTGCTGTGCACGGGCTTTCTCTAGTTGCGGCGAGAAGGGGCTACTCTTTGTTCCGGTGTGCAGGCTTCTCATTGCGGTGGCTTCTGTTGTTGCAGAGCACGGGCTCTAGGAGTGCAAGCTTCAGTAGTTGTGGCACGAGAGCTCAGTAGTTGTGGCTTGTGGGTTCTAGAGCTCAGGCTCAGTAGTTGTGGCGCACGGGCTTAGTTGCTCCGCGGCATGTGGGATCTTCCCGGACCAGGGCTCGAACCCATGTCCCCTGCATTGGCAGGTGGATTCTTAACCACTGCACCATCAGGGAAGTCCCAAGAGTAACTCTTTTTAATTCCTCATAGCATCCAATAGAGAGCTCAGTAAATCATGCTCAATGAAATAATTATAACTTTTTATCTTAAGTATCTAAATTCACTGACTTTTGAGTTGTTTTCTTACAAGTGCGCATTAAACCATATTAGTTGATGTTGATACACTGCAAACCAAAACGGTATTAAAGAAGACTCTGGAAGAGAAGCCCAAAACTGCAGGGATAAGCACTATCAATAAAATATCACTGCCTAGATGGTCTTGCTGCTTCTATGGAAGTTTCTGCTTTTTTTTTTTTTTTTTTTTACTTCAAATAGCACAGTATCTGGACACTCACCTGGGATAGGAGATGTTATTCTAATTGATTGCATACAACGTATTTTTGATACTAGTCTATTTCACAGAGTATGTATTTTGTTTGTTTAATTTGGGGGGAAGAGAATCACTTTATTTCTTATTAATTCACAATTCACATCAAAGCAGCTCATGTAAGAAGGCCACGCAAACATTTGTCCAGCCCCAAACACCACATCATCTCAATTCACTCCTCTACCATAAGGGCATTCTCTGTCGTTGCGATTCTTCAGTGAAGTTACTAATGATGGAGAAGAGGCTTACCTAGTGGTTTTATACTGTATCCTTTCATGATCAATTATAGCTTTATGCTAAATTAACTTGGTGGTGAAAGCCCATTTGCCAGCTCTTCAATTTAAACTTCTTGATTAGATTAATCCACTTGCAAACTTGCCCTGATTCAGCACCTCGTTGAAATCCACCCAAAGCTCTGGGTCTGGGCATGGTCCAAAATCTTTCATCTCATAGTGGCCAGGGCCAAACTGCTGCTGGAAGGAGGGGGTGGTGGTCTCAAATCTAAATTTAGAATATTATTGTTGAGGATATTCTATAAGGCAAGAATATTTGCACACTTACTTCCCTCTGAAAGGGTAGCTTGTTCTCTGAGCAAGAGGAGATGTGTCACACCCATACATCAGTATCTTTCTGAGGTCCTGCCTATACCTCAAGCTGAGCACCCACCCTGATGCTTTAGGTTGTAGACAAATGGCTCTGCTGTCTGTGGTTTTGTAGGAGGGAAGATTCCTCTGTCTTAGAGCTCAAGATGTAATCCTCCAATAATTACCCTGAAGACTGCCCTAAAGCCCTTCACTGCTCTTTGGTTTTTGCCTCTAGGGTTGGAGTTCCTCTGGGTCTAACCTTCCTGGACAGCATGTTTGATGCGCTAAGATTTCCTCCAATTACACTGTCCCATAGACCAGATCCTGACTGCTGTATAGCAAAGATTCTTCAAATTTTCTCTCACATTGACTGGACTCTTCTTGTTTTTTCATGCTAGTATGGATTTTTTTTTCTTCTTAACATAATGTTTTCATAGGATAATGGTTGGGACTGAGGGACTGCATATGTCCTCAGCCTGCCATTTTGAGGCACTATCATTTCTCTCTGTGTCCCCTTTCATACTCTGTGTACCAGCCACACTCATCTAATAACCCTACGGGTACATATTTTTTGCTTTTCTTCCTTCGAGCCTTTCCTATTCTAGTGAGTCTCTTGCTATACATTTCTTTGCTCTCCTTGAGGACTCCCTGTTCTTTGAACACTTGATCCTCAAGTCCAAATTCAATATTCTCCCCCAGTGAACTCTTATGGTCTTTAATTTGAACCACTGTTATGACTAAGTTATAACATAAAGCAGAGTATATTATCTGTGGACTTATCACTCCTTCAAAACCACACGCGCTGCCTTTCTTATCTTTGTATTCCCATTACACATAACAGTGCCTTCCACATAGTAGCGACAAACACCTGTGACTGAAATTAAATAAATTTGAATTTGTGGCCGGTTCCCCCCAATAAGAGAAAATTCATTTTTATGCTGTGCTTGGGATGACAGTTTTAATAACTGGGTTTTAAAAATTCCTTTATTTTATAAAGTTTCTTAGAACGTCATATGGTATCTGTTGAGAAGCACAATAAAATAAATTATGCTTGTGGTTAACGTTTGTCCTCAAAATCAAATTGCTTTCTCACACCCCACATTTTTATGTTAAGAACCCCCAAAAGAATATTAAAAATATTTCCAATTTGCTCATCACTTATAGACATTAGCTGATATGATATTTTCTTAAACAATGCTATCTACTCAGCACACACACCCTTAATCTCTTGCAGAGGGTACCACACTGACACGTATAATCATTTATCACAACACTCCCCTTAATCATTCACGCTGCTCAACCTCATCAGATGTCCTTCCATCAAAGTGTGTCTCCATGGCAACATAAGCCAGATTTGGCCATTTGGCCTCTGTTTGGAACACAAAGGTCACTTGAGTGTTTATGACATTTGGATTTTGGAATGTCTTTCCAAAACTACAAATTCTGCATGGTTTTGACATTTGGATACACTCTTCATTAATAATATTTTCCCTTTGTGTACACATATGTTTCAATTTGGAATTACATTTGTTTATCGGAAATGAAAGCAGCCAATGTAACCAATTTTAATGAGATTCATTTTTGGCTCTTCATTACATTTCTTTCCAGAAAACAATACTTTGTGCTTTAAAAGGGTGCTGTGTAAGAAAACCACTGTAAAATGTAAATCACTGAGATTGCTAAAAAATCTCGAACTAACAAAACTGAAAAATTGATTATTGATTATTTCGTAATGTTCTCTTTTTCCTCAAAATATAATTATATCTTGAATTTTTATTGAAATGGGATAATTATTCAAGTTGTCAGCATACTGTTACCTTTTCATATACAGAAAGTATTGGATTTTAGGATGCAAAGAACAAATGTGTTTTCATTGAAATATAATTGTTTGCATCTAAATTAGAGATTGTCTAAAAATGAAAAGCATAACTCCTTAATAAAATGTTTAAAATTCTTACAGTCTTATAAAAGGAAAGTTGGATATAATAAAGAGCATGGTTGTTTCTGGATAATAAGACTCAATATCACAGGATCAATACTTTCCAAGTATATCTATTTAAAATAATAATAGCTAACACTTACTAAGCACTTCCTATGTGCCTGATTCTGATCTAAATGATTTAGACATATTAATTTATTTCATCCTCACAGCAACCCTAAGAAATCAATGCTACACTATCCCCTATTTTACCAATGAAAAACTAATACCCACATAGACTAATAACTCGCCCCAGGTTATACAGCTACTAAGTGGCCTACTCAGGATTCAAATCCAGGCAGTCTGGTTCCACAGCCTAAGTCAGACTGCCTTCTGCTTTCTAAATTATGGAGATTCCAATCAAAATCCAAATAAGATTATTTCTCCAGAATTAAAAAAAATTGTAGATTTCATCTGAAGGAATAAGCACCTGAAAATAGCTATGAAAAAGTCTCCCAAAAGAAGAATAGCAACTTACCAGATATTTAAGTATTAAAAAACCCAGGAAGCTAGTTTAAACAGTAGTTTATAAAATTACGGGTTTTATTTTTCTCAACAATTTTCTTTTAGTGAGAAACCTAGAGGCAGGCAGTTGACAGCTAGTACAGTGGTTCCACAATGCCTCCAAGAGAAAACAGGCTCCCTGGCAGCTCCCTCTTAGCCATCCCCAGGGACGCTTTCATCGTGGTTCCAGGAGGGCTGCTCACCATCCCACATGACTTTTGGATTTCAGGGAGCAAGAAAGGGGATGAGCAAGGGAGCAAGAGACACGATTGGATGAGCTGGCCCTTTTTTCAGAAACCTCTCGTGGTGATTTCCAGCTACTTTATAATTACCTAGACCTATCACGCGACCAAACCTAGCTGCAAGGAAGGCTGATTAAGAAAAGAAAAACATAGGTTTTCGACTGGGCACATTCCTACCCTGATCAAAACTGGGATTCTAACAGTGAAGAAGCGATGTTGAAGCAGATCTAGAACAGCCTTTGCTCCAGGATAGCTTAGCCCTACCCACGACTAAGCTTTGGATGTCCTCCGTATACCTGGGTGTCCAGTGAGCTTTCTCACTCTGGCTATCAGGACTCCGCTGTTTGGAAAGGTGCTGTTTACAGCTCCCAGGTAGTTCTTTGCTCTGCTTCATGGAGTAGTTCTTTTCTGTGTGACTCCCTCCTCTCTGTGCTCTTACCGGAAAAGTTTAGCTGCTGCAGCTTCCATGAACTCCAGTCTCTGACAGCTCAGCTCAGGGGGATGCCCATATTCTGCTTGGGTTCCTCCCTCTCATGACACAGTTCCGAAGTATTTCCTGACAGAAATCTGGGGCAACTGTGGGCTCATATAACTTCTTTCCCTTGTCAGATATCACAGCCCTGTGCTGTCTGTCAACCAATATCTAAAAATACTTTGTCCAGTCTCCCAGTTGTTGTCAGTTGGAGGGCAAGTTGAGTAGCATTTACTCCACCGTGGAGGAAGCAGAAGTCCTCTCTGATGATCCTTTCCATTGTGTAGGTCACGCTATATGACACTAAAAAAGAAGTGGTTTCCCTCTTGTGAGTCATACAGAACTCCTCTATTAATCAGTTGCTGGGAAAATAAAATACCTTTCTCATAGAAAGCTCATTACATATTTGCAAATTTACCAAAGATGTGGGTTCCATGGCCTAGGATTTTAACCGCAATTTATAATAGTGACTTGGTAGAAAAATGCCTGAAGAATTCCAAATAACTCCCCAAAGTGACAGATGATCTACATGTCATTAATCCTCTGGTATAACAGAGGCCATGCTTCTAAAAGCAGAGCCCAATCATTCCAAATCCTTTGGAAATGATAATTATTGCTTTGAAGTTATGATTATATAAATCTGTCATGGCTCATGATATATGTACTCTTGCAAATTAGTTTTCAACATTAAGGAAAGTTTAGGTTACCATTTTTGAGAGCTTTACAGATAATTTTACTATAGGCCTTAAGATGGATACCATCCAATGCTATTCTAATCCGATGCTATTAAATCTTGTCTTAAGTAAAACTATTTCATGCCAGATAAACTGCGGAACCCTTTATAATTATATTGAAGATATAATATATTAATATAATAAGGTATATAATTCTGGGAATTTAATGTGGACTTTTTGTTGGGTTTTGTTTTTATTTGTGTTTGTTTTGGTTACTATTCAAAGTGCTTTTAAACAGCTCTCTGGTTATGCCTAACTCAAGGAATTGAAGATGTTATGTAGCTCTCATGTAGCAGAAATAACTCTGTGCAGAATGATTAGACAGGTAGCAGAAAAGGCTGGCTTGTTCGTCTCTCCTCCGCTTCTCTTTTTTTTTTTTAATATTTTTTCGATGTGGACCATTTTTAAAGTCATTATTGGATTTGTTACAATATTGCTTCTGTTTTATATTTTGGTTTTTTGGCCGCCAGGCATGTGGGATCTTAGCTCCCCAACCAGGGATTGAACCCATACCCCCTGCATTGGAAGGTGAGGTCTTAATCGCTGGACCGCCAGAGAAGTCCCCTCTCCTCCACTTCTCTTATCTTGGGATGACAGCCAAGAAAAATCCAGATAACTCCATGGGGTGAAGGTACACTGGAAGATGCTGTTTCTAGACATGATTTCTTAGATTGGTCAAGGCTCTAGAAGAAGGTTCTAGAAGAAGAAGGGAGGTCACCAAGTAGAAAGAGTTCTCCTTCCAGAGCCTAAGGGAACAGGTATGTACTCTGTGCAGTTGACATGGTGGCCAGGAGGGGGATTCTACACAGGCAAGAAGTAAAGAAGCTCAGATAATTCCAAAGCAGATGGCCCTGAGAATTGGGCAAGCAGAAAGAATCAGCATTGAGGGAAATCTATCAGAGCATAACGGGAACCCAGCAGAGTATCAAGGATGTGGAGGCAAGCTAGTCTCTTGGAGCAAGACTAGAAAGAGAAATGCAGGCCTTTTTTCTGGAAGGACCATGGTACTAGGGGCAAGTCAGAAAACTAAGGTCTGAGTTGGACTGGCCACAAAGGGACCCATTCAGAGTCTCCGAGTTTCAGGCAAGAGCTCGCCAAACCATTCAGTCTCGTGTATCGGTATCTTTGCAACTTTTCATGAAGCTGAGCCCGAAGGAGGGAGTCAAGAGGCAGAGCCACGGGGGGCAGGCTCAGGTGGGGACACTGGCAGGAGAAGAAACCATCAGCCTGCCTGCCATGTGCTTAAGTGTCTCATCTTTAGAAACTTCTTTTTTTTTTGGAGGGGCAGCCTTTAGAGGATCTGTTAGAATAAAAAATATTACCAGAGAGGTAACACTTTAAACCCCTAAGAGACTAGTCCATAGCATATATTAGTTTATCAGATTAACTGTTAGTTTCAAACAGCGAGAGTAAGGTCCTGAGAGAATGAAATTCAGACAATAGATTTAAAGGATATTTGAAGGAAATAGAGTTCCATAGCAGGCAATCTTTTTTTTTTTTTATTTATTTTTTATTATTTACGGCTGTGTTGGGTCTTCGTTTCTGTGCGAGCGCTTTCTCTAGTTGTGGCAAGCGGGGGCCACTCTTCTTCGCGGTGCACGGGCCTCTCACTATCGCGGCCTCTCTTGTTGCGGAGCACAGGCTCCAGACGCGCAGGCTCAGTAATTGTGGCTCACGGGCCCAGTTGCTCCGCGGCATGTGGGATCTTCCCAGACCAGGGCTCGAACCCATGTCCCCTGCATTGGCAGGCAGACTCTCAACCACTGCGCCACCAGGGAAGCCCCCATAGCAGGTAATCTTACACACACTGCAAATTAGTGGGAAATTTATCTTTAATGCCCCTCATTCCAGATTTCCCCCTAGGCAACATGCACTGAGAATTCACTATGTACCAGGCACTTCTAAAGCCCGTTATATATATATATTATTTCATTTAATTTTCTGACTGTGTGTGTATGTTTTATCATTTCCGTTTTAAAAACAGGAAGACCAAGGCTCAAAAATTTTCCCACGATCACATAGCTAGTAAATTGCAAAACGGGGATTCAAACTCATCTATGTCTGGTGATCCAAATAGTCTTACAAGAGGGTCTTTCAAATGTTCAGGTGAGAGGCTTTGATGGTTGCACTAGTGAAGGATTGGGAATGCGGGACAGGAATTGGGTATCGAGGTGGAAGAAGTTTTTCTCTACCCTTTGGGCTCTTCTGGCTGGTCTAAGAATTAAATTGACATGAGACAGATTAACAGGAGAAAATCAAACGAAAGTTTAATAGTACGTATACACAAGAGAGACCCAGAAAAACTAAGCAACACAACAAAGTGGCTGGAAATCTCAACTTAATTACCATCTTCAGCTAAAGACAAAAGAGGATGTTGGGTGTAGTGGCTTGGTTCTTCAAAGGGGTGGAAAGCAATTGACACAGAGATGGAAAAGCAAATGTTTGGTAAATAAGTGTTTGCAGGTCCAAGCAGAGACAATGGGACACAAAAAGGAATTTTAACAAACAGACTTCGCTATGTTCCTCCCTGTCTACACACCTAGTTCATACTATAATGATCTATGGTTATAGCTCCCAGCCTGGTATAGGTCTTCTATTTAAATTCTTTAGGCAGCTAAGGGGGAGGTAAAAAGAGAGACTTCCTGTGTCTTCTGTTTCTTAAAAATTATCAACCTAAATTAATGTTTATGCCAAAAAGACACATTTTGGGGTGGCAAATTTTGCTCCCCTACAGGGGCAAAAAATAAACATCAGAGAGAACAGATCAAGAGTCAGCCTCTATCTGTGGTATGCCAACCATTAGCAGAGATGGTACCAGGAATACTGTCATGAGAAACCAGACATGACTCAGACTTCATGGGGCTGATAGCCTAGCAGGGAAAAGACATTCAACCAACAGTGATGAATAACTGTAAATAAGTATCAACTTTATAAAGGGTTGAAAATAGAGATACCAGGTGATGGCTGCTATCAACAGAACTGACAGTCCTGTTTTGGTAACTAGTATTTAAGCAAAAGGAGGGAATAAAAGATGATTCTGAAGGTGAGGGAGAATGGAGATAGGAAAATCAGGAAGAAGAGAAGTTTAGTCGGGGAGAAGAACGCCCTGAGATGGGTTTACAACATGACGAGTGTAGGGTGAGCTTGAGACACCCAGGAATTGTCCACTAAACAACTGGAGATAAGGTCAGGTGCCAGAAGCAAGGGCAAGAGACCTTGTCATGAGCCCCAGTGAAACACTTTGTACACAACCACGCTGGACACGATGAAGGAAGGGGCTCAGGGCTCTCTGGGGCGTGATCTTCACTCCGTATCCACATCTAGACCTGCCCTTGTGGAAGAGGGGAAGGAGAAGTCAGGAGAAAGCTGGTAGCAGCAGGTTTCTGAACTTTGTAAGGATCTCTTTAAAAAAGCCACAGTCCCTCTTTTAAGTAATAATAGCTAATACCACTTCCTGCTTATTCAGTGCCTGGATGCCCCCTAATTTAGTCTTCCTAACGGCACCAGGAAGAAAGCACTATTATTAAACCCCTGTAAGCACCCAGAAAATAGAGGCCCAGGGAGGGTAACTTCCCTAAGATCCATCACTCTGAAGGCCGCATCCTAGATTCAGACTCAAGGTGGGCTTTCAACCACAACTACAGACCCAGGGGAGAAGGAACAAAAGAACTTTTTCTTCCTTCAAGTCCTGGTGTAAAGAGGAGAGAATAAAGTTCCTTATTTCCTCTTGCAAAGACAAAATGCATAATTTTACACCCCAATGCTGTTAGAGAGGAACTGATATTAGTCTATATTTTTGAGTCCTAAGTATTTTAAGTCTATTTCATCAGCCCTGAATTTTGCCTCATTTTCTGATTTTCTGCATTTTGTCTCATTTTGTCATACCTGATCCTTTCAACTGGTCAAGATAACAAGTGCTCCATCCATGAGTTCATATTAACCTCCTCTTTATGACCACTCCCGTAAAAGCTTTGAATATGGGGAGAAAAGAGGTTAGGATACCAAAGGAGACATGAGAGGATATCTAATACTGGAAAAATTGGCTTATCAAGAAACTTCCAAAGCAGCCTCTGAAGTCTATGGGAAGCTGAGCCAGGATGACAAAATACAGAAGGAATTGTCTCTTTTCCTTAGCGCTTGCTAAAAATGGAACACAACCATGGGAAAATTCCCTGACCTCTTTAACCTCTGATCCATCATCTGTTTATTAGAGCTAATCTGAAAGTCACTCTATTTTGCCCTTGTGAGGATTTCATGAGATAACACTTATATGCTCTCTGTACAGTATATGATGTTGAACAAGGCCTCAATAAATGTTGGCCTTTTTTAAAAAAAGTGAGGTAATGTATATGAAAGTATTTTATCAGCCCAAGCACTATATAATTGTGACTCTTCAGATGCAGAAAAAAGAATATTGACTCAGTAGTGTATTGTGAATATGTAGGCACCTATGAAGACCCATTTCAAACTGAATATTGATATTACGGTTTCCCTTTAAGCCTCTTCTTAATTGCCATGCTTAACGTAACATTATCTAAAAGCCACTAAGTATTTTTTGGGCAACCCAATGATAAAAATTGCACCTTTTCAGAACTGAATAATAAAAGTTGCACCTTTGAAAACAATATGAAACATTTAAGCACCAATGACCTAGTATTCTCATCTAGGTTTGTGACTTGTTATCTTCCAACATCAATGTTTCCACTGTCACTCTGCTGTTTCAGATAACAATGCTTTCTGGACACTTGCCTGATAGCCATTTAAGAGATTAAGGACTTTTTTTTTTCTTAATCTACCACTGTGTTGATTCCCAGCTATATAGTTACCATTTGTAAATCAGTGGAGCAAGAAATTAAAGGCACACTGGCAGCCCTGCCTGTGGAATACCAGTAACAATAAAGGTACAGGATGGCTTAGTTGCCTTTCTACTTACAGCCTGCTGTACATCGGACTAATACACTCCTCAAAAAAAAACAAAAAACCATAATTACCTTAATCATAAGGAGGAATAAACAAGATACAGTAATAATCAGACTAGGAGATGATGAGATAAATTTCCTGGATTTTATAATATGAAAATGAAGACCTGTTCTTCATGCTTTGTTTTCATCATTTTAATTCTAACACTAACATAGATTTTGACTTCCATGCTCTCCATGGTTGTTCCCTAGGTTTGCTTTGAAGTGCAAATGGTTCTGTGTGAATGATACCTAATAAATAGGAAACAAAGGGGGGGTTAGAAAATTGATGGATAATACTATAACTGAGTGAGCTTAGTTTTTCTCTTTGGATGGAAGGATCAAAATCCACCTTCCCTATTAGTTATTCACATTCCTGCAGATGCTCTGGTGAATTGTCCAGTTAGGAAGGAGCTACCAGTATGCCTGTATTCTGCCAATGTGTTATAGATGGCACCTATGCTTTCCTCTCAAGAATCTAGGTCAAGCAAAGGAAATAGCTACACATTTAACAAAATTTGAGAAATGATGGAGTCCTCAAACTTCAGATAGTTCCTTCAGTCATTTCACAGCGCTTCCAAATGTTCTGGAAGCCACAAAATATTAGTCCATTGGCATGCAAGATTTCTGGTGTAGAGAAGTTACACTAACAGATGTTAAAATATAATATAATGATACAATAGTGAAAATTGAATGGCTGAGGCAAAAGAACCAAGAGAACAGAATGTAAATCCCTGAAACCCTAATATACAATATGTGAAAATTTATATTTGAAAACAGAATATAATAAATGAGGAAGGGAGGTATTATTCCATAAATTAGTCTGGAGATTGATTAACTACTTGAAACAATGAACAAGCAAGAGTTTCAGCTTATCCCGTACTCCATATAAATTCCAGTTGAGGAGCTAAACATAATAAAGAAACCCATTAGGAAGTCAGAAGAAGATGCAAATGAATAATAGCTTGATGGAAAACCCACAGAATGGGAGAAAATATTTGCAAACGAAGCGACCGACAAGGGATTAATCTCCAAAATATACAAACAGCTCATGCAGCTCAATATCAAAAAAAACAAGCCAATCAAAAAATGGGCAGAAGATCTAAATAGACATTTCTCCTAAGAAGACATACAAATAGCCAAGAGGCCATTTGATGTTGAAAAGATGTTCAACATCACTAATTATTAGAGAAATGCAAATCAAAACTATAATGAGGTATCACCTCACACCGGTTAGAATAGCCATCATCAAAAAATCTGCAAACAATAAATACTGGAGAGGGTGTTGAGAAAAGGGAACCCTCCTGCACTGTTGGTGAGAATGTAATTGATACAGCCACTATAGAGAATGGTATGGAGGTTCCTTAAAAAACTAAAAATAGAGCTACCATATGATCTAGCAATCCCACTCCTGGACATATATCCAGAGAAAACCATAATTTGAAAGGATACATGCACCCCAATGTTCATTGCAGCACTGTTTACAATAGCCAGGACATGGAAGCAACCTAAATGTCCATCAAAGGAGAAATGGATAAAGACGATGTGGTACATATATACAATGGAATGTTACTAAGCCATAAAAAAGAATGAAATAATGCCATTTGCAACAACATGGATGGACCTGGAGATTCTCATACTGAGTGAAATAAGTCAGAGAGAGAAAGACAAATATCATATAATATCACTTATATGCGGAATCTTAAAAAATGGTACAAACGAACTTATTTACAAAACAGAAATTGAATCACAGAGGTAGAAAACAAACTTATGGTTGCTCAGGGGGAAAAACTGGGAGATTGGGATTGACATATACACACTACTATATATAAAATACATAACTAATAAGAACCTACTGTATAGCATAGGGAACTCTATTCGGTGCTCTGTAATGACCTACATGGGAATGGAGTCTAGAAGAGAGTGGGTATATGTATATGTATGGCTGATTCACTCTGCTGTACAGCAGAAACTAACACAGCATTGTAAATCAACTATACTCCAATAAAAAAATTAATTTAAAAAAATGGCTTGAGCAGAAGCAAGAAGAACTACAATTCTGCAGCCTGTTTAAGGAAAACCACATTCACAGAAAGATAGACAAAATGAAAAGGCAGAGGACTATGTACCAGATGAAGGAACAAGATAAAACTCCAGAAAAACAACTAAATGAAATGGAGATAGGCAACCTTCCAGAAAAAGAATTCAGAATAATGATAGTGAAGATGATCCAGGGCCTCGGAAAAAGAATGGAGGCAAGGACTGAGAAGATGCAAGAAATGTTTAACAAAGGCCTAGAAGAATTAAAGAACAAACACTTAGAAGAATTAAAGAAAAAAAAACAGAGATGAACAATACAATAACTGAAATGAAAAATACACTAGAAGGAATCAATAGCAGAATAACTGGGGCAGAAGAACGGATAAGTGACCTGAAAGACAGAATGGTGGAATTCACTGCCACAGAACAGAATAAAGAGAAAAGAATGAAAAGAAATGAAGACAGCCTAAGAGACCTCTGGGACAACATTAAACACAACAACATTTGCATTATAGGGGTCCCAGAAGGAGAAGAGAGAGAGAAAGGACCAGAGAAAATATTTGAAGAGATTATAGTTGAAAACTTCCCTAACATGGGAAAGGAAATAGCCACCCAAGTCCAGGAAGCGCAGAGAGTCCCAGGCAGGATAAACCCAAGGAGAAACACGCCGAGACACACAGTAATCAAACTGACAATAATTAAAGACAAAGAAAAATTATTGAAAGCAACAAGGGAAAAACGACAAATAACATACAAGGGAACTCCCATAAGCTTAACAGCTGATTTCTCAGCAGAAACTCTACAAGCCAGAAGGGAGTGGCACGATATATTTAAAGTGATGGAAAGGAAGAACATACAACCAAGATTACTCTACCTGGCAAGGATCTCATTCAGATTCGATGGAGAAATGAAAAGCTTTACAGACAAGCAAACGCTAAGAGAATTCAGCACCACCAAACCAGCTCTACAACAAATGCTAAAGGAACTTCCCTAAGTGGAAAATACAAGAGAAGAAAAGGACCTACAAAAACAAACCCAAAACAATTAAGAAAATGGTAATAGGAACGTACATATCGATAATTACCTTAAACGTGAATGGATTAAATGCTCCAACCAAAAGACACAGGCTCGCTGAATGGATACAAAAACAAGACCCATATATATGCTGTCTACAAGAGAACCACTTCAGACCTAGGGACACACACAAACTGAAAGTGAGGGAATGGAAAAAGATATTCCATGCAAGTGGAAATCAAAAGAAAGCTGGAGTAGCAATACTCATATCAGATAAAATAGACTTTAAAATAAAGAATGTTACAAGAGACAAGGAAGGACACTACATAATGATCAAGGGATCAATCCAAGAAGAATATATAACAATTATAAATATATATGCACCCAACATAGGAGCACCTCAATACATAAGGCAAATGCTAACAGCTATAAAAGAGGAAATCGACAGTAACACAATAATAGTGGGGGACTTTAACAGCTCACTTACCAAATGGACAGATCATCCAGACAGAAAATTCATAAGGAAACACAAGCTTTAAATGACGCAATAGACCAGATAGATTTAGTTGATATTTATCGGACATTCCATCCAAAAGCAGCAGATTACACTTTCTTCTCAAGTGTGCACGGAACATTCTCCAGGATAGATCACATCTTGGGTCACAAATCAAGCCTCAGTAAATTTAAGAAAATTGAAATCATATCAAGCATCTTTTCCGACCACAATGCTATGAGATTAGAAATCAATTACAGGGAATAAAACGTAGAAAACACAAACACATGGAGGCTAAACAATATGTTACTAAATAACCAAGAGATCACTGAGGAAATCAAAAAACTCCTAGAGAAAATAAGTAAAAATACCTGCTTCCTATCTCTGTGGCTTTGCTAAAATACAGCTTTAATTCTTGAGTGTCCTAAAGGTGAGTGCCAGAAGAATGATGAGGGCTGTCAGGGCAGATGCTGGTTGTTGGCCTGGGTTTCTTTCTCTGTTGTTTGGTATGGAGGTTGGAAATAGTGTATACAAAGCCCCCAGCACACTGACTGACACATAGTCACAGGGGCTCCTGACCCACGCTCTGCCAGGTCACTCCTCCGTTGGTACAGGGAAACCCAGGCAGCCACAGATACTCAGAGCAGCTCTACTAGAAGCTTGTCACCAACCACCTGCACTCATGCACACAAGAGACCCCCCTTCTTACCCACCCCAGATGGCCAGGGGTGCATGGCAGGGCTTAGCCTGCAATAAGCAAGGGGCAATAGACATTGTCAGTAATCCAAAAATCCAAATATTCAGTCTCCTGGCAGGCATAGAATCTTTCTTATTCTCAAATCAAATGGAATTGTTCACCATCAGAGAAAATGAATGCATTTAACTGCCTTTAACATTAATAGAAACTCCCTGCAGAAATCCTGTAAAGAAACATCAGACGTTATGGATTTGACAATTCATCATACTCTTTATTCTAGGCTCGCTTTCAGCATATTTGAAATCAGCCAGGAGGCTTCTGTTGATACAAAATATTTGCAGACTTGGATCTTCTGATGCTAATCTGATCATATGACAGATGGTGAAGAGTATTAGCTGAAACTACTGCACGACAACATGAAGGAAATAAGTTTCTTTGCAGAGAAATCTTTGAATGTGTCATAAAAACTGTCCAAAAATCAACATCTCAAAGAACTTAAGTTCAGGATGTAGAAAATCCATGTCAGTTTTGAAGTCTGGCTTCTTCTGTTCGAATCCCAATAGGTCAATAATAACCAGATAGGTATGTAATGTGACTTTGAGCAGGTAACAAACTCTGTAGACTCTGGTTTCCTCGTGCGATACATGGGGACAGCCTCCTGGGATTACAGTGCGGATTAATAAAATAATGGAATATATACAGCCCCTGGCATAGTCCCTGGTCTCTATGGAAAACACGATAACAGTTATTATCATCATTATTATTTTTATATTATTAATGAATTTGTTGTAGTACATAGAGTTACTATCTATGTGCTGTAAAGGCATATGTAGGCATGCAGGTAGAGAAGGTGGGAGAAAAAAGCAGAAAATAAATAGGAATTCACTCCCCAACCCCGAACACCCAGATCTTTTTTCTGTTCCTAGTCCTCTCCATCTCAGAATATGGAACTACCATCCACCCAGCTGCCTGAGTTAAGTATTTCACAGTCACTCTGACGAGCCCCTTTCCCTTCCAGGTTGACCCCACCCACCCTGCATGCAATCTCAATTATTCTAATGCCACCATCATCCCTCTCTAGTTTTTGGTAACAGCTTCCTAACTCTTCTTCCTGCTTTTCCTGGAAGGCTCCTCTGGCCCATTCTCCATGAAAAACCATGAAAGCGCCATCTTATTAAAATATAAATCAGACATCTCTCTTCCCAAATCGAAATCCTTCAATGTTCTTTGAATAAAATCTAGACACCTCCAAGTTCCTGCCTGATCTGCATCCTAACACCCCCCCAACCTCCTGTCACTCCCTCCCTCTTCAGGCCCTTGACAGGCCAAGCTCCTTCCTCCTCCCCACCTCACTACCTCTGCATGTTGTTCTCTCTGCCGGGGACACTTCCTTTTTTACACAATTGTCTGGTCCCTTCCCGACCTTCAACCCAGAGCTTCAAGGTCACCTCTTCAGAGGGGCCCTCCCAATGCTCCCAAAGCAGCTGAACTCTTCCCCTCAGTTATTCTCCAGATTGGCATGCTCTCTTAGTAGCACATAAAACAATTCGTAATTATTTTATTTAGTTTTTTGTTGTTGTTTGTTTGTTTGTTTGTTTTTACTTTTTTCTTGTCTGTGTCTTCCAAAGACTGTAAATAAATTGAAGGCTGGGATCACATCTGTCTTTTTCATTTTTTTTTTTTTTTTTAAAGGATTTTCTTATTTATTTATTTATTTTTATTTTTGGCTGTGTTGGGACTTCGGTTCGTGCGAGGGCTTTCTCCAGTTGCGGCAAGCGGGGGCCACTCTTCATCGCGGTGCGGGGACCGCTCTTCATCGCGGTGCGTGGGCCTTTCTCTATCGCGGCCCCTCCCGTCGCGGGGCACAGGCTCCAGACGCGCAGGCTCAGCAATTGTGGCTCACGGGCCCAGCTGCTCCGTGGCATGTGGGATCTTCCCAGACCAGGGCTCGAACCCGTGTCCCCTGCATTAGCAGGCAGATTCTCAACCACTGCGCCACCAGGGAAGCCCTGTCTTTTTCATTTTTAAAGCACCCTCAGTGCTCACCTTACACACTGTGTTGGGCATAAAGAAAATGTTCAGCAAATATTTATTGAAAAGCATGGGGAATTGAATAATTCAATCTTGTAAATTTCCATGATTAAAATATCTTAGATGTATAATAACCTATTTTCACTCTTTATGGAAAGGTCGGGGGCGGGGGAGGGGAGGGGAGATAACACATATTTATATGTTTGTATGTATCCTAAAAAGGTTGGAAATAGCTCACTCTATATAGAGCAATTGTTTAAGAAGTCTCTGTTGCCTACAAGGAGGTCATGTTAAAGAGGCAAATGTAAATTCAGGAATTTTGCTGCAATGTTACTTAATTGACATTTTCAGGGCCAATGAATCACATGAGTTCATTTAAAAACATCTCGCCAATTTTAGAGACTACTTTGGTTTGAAACCACCATTACTACCACATGTTTCATAAGATTTACCCCTTTCAATCAGGGAAGATCAAAGACTAATTTCTTTTCAAGCAGGCATTTGTCATCTTCTCATGGGCTCCTGACTGATTGTTTCTGAATAATTTAGTCAACATATACAAAGTTGACTGTAGTGGATGCTATAGTGTCCACTGGATCCCCCGTTTGGGACTGAGACCCTCATCCTCCAGCTGTTGGGATGTAGTTGAAGAGAGCTGCCTTGTGGAAGGTCACACCCCATCCCGGGGGATGGTCCTCATCTAACAACTGGCGTGTGTGTGTGTGTGTGTGTGTGTGTGTGTGTGTAGCTGGGGATATCCAGCCCTCTTGCCTAATAAGGGCACAACTTGGAGGGCCATCCCAGCTCCAGGGCTCTGGGGAACAGCTGCTCTAAGCTGATTTGGTGCAATCACACTCACTGCACTGAGTCCAGCTCCTCCCTCTGCACAATTCCACTCTCTTTACTTCTCCACAGGTGCTGATTCTGAGAGCACTCCCAATAAACGTCCGCACCCAAATCTCCCTCTCAAGATGGAGATGGTACCTCCTTCTTAAGACACTGGCCAAGCTGATTTGCTGCCACTCTTTCCCACCATTCCCCTTTTCCTTGGCTTGGAAGGACTCCTCTCCGGAAAACATGGACAGATAGAATTTGCTACCCAGCTCTCTCCCAACAGTAGGTAGTATCTGATGACAGGATTGGAAATGATGACACAGTCTCCTGCCTAAACATCCCACTACCTCCTTTCCCTACTCCATGGTGTCTTCCAAGTGCAGAGAAAAATATAACAGGGACCACTTCCTTACTAATTAATTAATTAAACTAACCCTAAGTATGTGCGCTGATATAATGATTTTAAAAAAGTGTTATGGGCTGAATTGTCCTCCCCTGCTCCCAGCCCTGCAACACTCATTTGTTGATGTCCTAACTCCCAGTACCTCAGAATGTGACTGTTTCAGAGATAGGGTCTTTTTTTTTAACTTTTTATTTTATACTGGAGTATAGTTGATTAACAATGTTGTGTGATTCAGTTATACATATACACGTATCTATTCTTTTTCAAATTCTTTTCCCATTTAGGTTGTTACATAATATTGAGCAGAGATAGGGTCTTTAAAGAGATGACTAAGTAAATGAGGTCATTCAGGTGGACCCTAGTCCAAGATGACGATGTCCTTAGAAGAAGAGGAAACTGGGACACAGACATGTACAGCAGGAAGACCGTGTGAAGATTCAGGGAGAAGATAGCCATCTGCAAGCCAAGGGGAGAGGCCTCAGGACAAACCAACCCTGCTGACCCCTTCATTTCAGACTTCTAACCACCAAAACCGAGAGAAAATAAAATTCTGTTGTCTAAACCACTCAGCCTGTGGTACTTTGTTGTGGCCACCCTAGCGCACTAATATACTATATAATTATAAAATCTGTGGATTTTGTTTTATGCCCTTTAAATACACTGGGAACTATATTCAATATTTTGTAATAACCTATATGGGAAAAGAATCTGAAAAAGAATGTGTGTGTGTGTGTATATATATATATATATATAAACTGAATCTCTGCGGTACGCCTGAAACTAACTCAACATTATAAATCAACTGTACTTCAATTAAAAAAAATAAATGTCCTGGGCAGAGAGGGGTGTCTACAGGAGGGCTCCAGAATGTCTCTAGGTTGTGTGGACTCCTCATCCCTTGCCCTGGTTTCTCTGTCCCATTTTTGTTTCCGTATCTTTATTTCTACTTGATGTGAGCACCTCAAATTGACCAGGAGGTTTTAGAGTATTTCCCCAACCTTTCATTCCTGTATGCACGTTTTTTGTTTGTTTTGATGCTATTGTTTGGCTGATTCCTTATTCTGTATCCCTAACCCGAGGTGCCAGGAAGCTATGTTGCCCAGGTTTCCACTAATCCAGCCTTTCCGGAAAGAATAATGGGCTGGATGTGACCAGAGCTACACAGAGCTCAGAGGGCCTGAGTTACTAACTGGGGATTATTCACACGGATTTCATCCTGAGTCCCCATGCAGAAATTTAGGAATTAGATCTTACGGAGAGCCTAGTGTTTCCTAGATATAAGGTATTTGACTATCATGTATTAAAAATATTTCATTAAGGGAGGAAAAAATTACCAAATGTATGTCCCAGAAAAGAACATCATTGTGACAATTCCCATTGTCCCAGAGAGCCCCATATGTGACACTTTAGAGCCTCCATCTAGCCTTCTCCAGGCACTCTGATGATCAAATCATCTCAGATGATGGCCTCCCTCCTGGCAGCATCATGCTTCTGTTGCCCCACACCTGAACCACCTCCATGCCTAGGAGTCCCCGAGGGGCCTGGACTCTGTGGTCTATGGCAGAACGGGCGCCTCAGTCTATTTGCACAAAGGATGCTTAAAGAGCACCACATCCATGTTGCCCACATGGAAACTCTCAGCTTCTGGCGTAACAGCTATTTACTTGCTTCCCTTACAGCTTCCGTTCTTGCCCTTGGACTCAGTCAAGGTCCAGGGATGTAGTTGAGTGGCAGCTTCTGCTCTGTGCTCCCCTCTGATGACTAAGGCTGTGTTTCTGGGTCAAGCTCGTCACGACTCCTTTCTCTCTTAACGGGAAGCGCTCTCCTAGTTCACTCCTCCGTCCCTTGTGCAATCCGACTTCTGATAGACTGCCCTGCTAGCTCTCCAAGCATGCCTGAGAGAGCTGAATGCTAGCGCTGGGATCCCCCAGGGGCTTCTTGTCTCCAGAAAGAACAGCCCCCCTCTACCCATAGCCTCCTTCACATATGTCTACAGAGAAAGAGCTACAGACGAAAAGTAAAGAAAACACAGTTGCTCCTTTAGGGAGAGCTGAAACACGGGCTCTTTCCTCCTCTGGATATTCTGTTACTTTTGTCTCTGTTGTCTGGTTTGAGAGGGGACATCCATCTTTCATGTTATTATCATCACAGATGATTCTATTGTTTCTGCTTGTGAGAATGGCCGTGACACATCCTAGGTCTGCCACCTAAGTGCCCTGTGCCTCTACACTTCCTGTCAGCTGAGTCTTCCTTGAAGAATCAGCACTGTTCTGTTCTGCTTGCTTCCTGAACTCCCTCAGTGCTCCTTAATCATGCAGGGAGTTTGAGAACTTTTTCGGTGACAATACTTTCCTTCTGCTTAGAGCTCAAATAAAAAGTGAACACTCTAGAATGTTTTAGTTTAAAAACCTCATGTCTGATTTGACATGGCAATCAAATGAATCAAAATATGATACAGAAGATGGCATTACATTTTGGACTAGAGAGAGAATAATCCGCCCAATCCCACTTTCTTTACTTCTCCACAGGTGCTGACCCCAAGAGCACTCCCAATATTTTTTTCATCTGTCTCCTAAAGCAAACAAAAGCAAAAATAAATAAATGGGAACTAGTTAAACTTAAAAGCTTTAACACAGCCAAGGAAACCATCAACAAAACAAAAACCCAACCTACTGAATGGGAGAAAATATTTGCAAATGATATAAGCAATAAGGGGTTAATATCCAAGTATATAAACAGCTCATACAACTCAACAGCAAAAAAACAAACAACCTGATTAAAAAATAGGCAGATGTCTATTAAAAAATGGAATAGACATTTTTCCAAAGAAGACATACAAATGGCCATCAGGTGCAAGAAAAGATGCTCAACGTCATTAATCAGCAGAGAGTGCAAATCAAAACCACAATGAGATGTCACCTCACACCTGTAAGAATAGCTATCATCAAAAAGACCACAAATGGCAAATGTTGGTGGGGATGTGGAGAAAAAGGAACCCTTGTACACTCTTGGTGGGAATGTAAATTGGTGCAGCCACTGTGGAAGACAGTATGGAGGTTTCTCAAAAAACTAAAGTAGAAAGAAATACCGTATGAACTAAAAATTCCACTCCTGGGTATATATCTAGAAAAAACCCCAAAACAATAATTAGAAAAGATACACGCACCCCAATGCTCATAGCAGCATTACTTACAATACCCAAGATATAGAAGCAACCCAAGTATCCATCAACAGATGAAAGAAAAAAGACGTGGTACATATATACAATGCAATATTACTCAGTCATAAGAAAGAATGAAATTTTGCCATTTGCAAAAACACGCGTAGACTTGGAGGTATGCTAAGTGAAATAAGTCAGACAGAGAAAGACAAATACTGTATGATATCACTTACATGTGGAATCTAAAAAATACACACTAGTGAATATAGCAAAAAAGAAACGAACTCACAGATATAGAGAACTAGTGGTTACCAGTGGGGAGAGGGAAAGGCGGAAGGGCAAACTAGATATAGGGGATTAAGAGGCACAAACTACTATGTATAAAATAAATAAGCTACAAAGATATATTATACAGCACAGGGAATATGACCAATATTTTATAATAACTGTAAATGGAGTATAACCTTTAAAAATTATGAATCACTATGTTGCACACCTGAAATGCATATAATATTGTACATCAACTATACCTCAATATAAATAAATAAATAGGTAAGTAAAATAAATAAGGAAATAAATGGAAATATTTCACAAGATTATAGAGTCCTTCAGCCACTCCAGAACATCTTACTGCTATAGTTGTAAAACCTCTCTCTCTCATTCAGTTTGGTAAGCTTGTGACTTACAAATCTGTCACTTAAGGAAATTTAGAATTGAGCTAAAGGTCTACTTTTAATTCAATAATTAGGATGTAAAACTTAAATATACCTTTCTTTCTGAATATTCCTTGACCCTGTATGCCAGGGATAGGTATGTACATATTATGTAATGTGTTTTGTGCCCATGGCATTTTAGCAGGAAGCAATGGCCAAGCAAACCTCCTATTTCTGGTATAAGTATGAGTCTCAGAGAAGAAAATTTGGTCCCTTCCTATTTCAGGATCAAAGATCAACAAAATGGTCTCCTGGGGAGAGTATTTGTCAAGTTTCCATTTAATTTCTTGGTTCTTAAGAAGTCTTCAGTTTCCTCTGAAGTTTTCTCTTCAGGGAAACCATAGTATACAGTAATGTTTCACATTTTTTATTGTGACTTTGAGAATGGTTTCATAAATGCTATTTTATTGGGTCTTCACAAATTTCCTGCAAAAATATGTTATGACTGGGCTTACCATTTTCATTTTACAGATAAAGAAACTGGGTCTGTGTGCCCATGTTTAACAGCCAGTAAGTAATAAATCCAGAGTAGAACCAGAGTCTTGAAATTGCATCAACTTAAAAAAATATATATGTGTGTATGTATGTATATATATGTGTGTACACATATACATATATGTATATATACATACCTATATGTATGTATGCAATATAAATATATTTATGCAAAATAAAATATATATTTATACATAAAACTTATATATACTCATATATAATATATATACACATGTGTACATGCAGACAGACAGACCAATGGTGCACTAACAGGATTAAACAACTGCATTTGAATCCTGGTTCCATCAAGAGCTCCCTATAGAATTGTTAGAAGGAAAGAAATAAGAGATTATGTGAGAAAGCACTTAACTGTAAATCACCATAAACGACAGCTATTAAGTTTTTCTATCTGCTGTTCAATGTGACAGATTAATATTAACCACTTGAAGACAGGAGCCATTTCGTTTACTTCTTTTCTGTTCATCAGGGAACCCAACACAGTGTTAAACCCATATGGGCAATATTAATAGGGGATAAATAAATAATTCCTCATTGAGAACAATCACAGTATTAATAAGATGACAAAACATTTTAAAGAAAAAAAATGGATAAAGTTTAAAGAAGAGGAAAAAACAAACGGGACACTGAGGGTTATGCAGGATGGATTGCCGATGGAAAATGACCTCTGATCAGCTTCACTTTGCCTTTCTCAGATGCTCATTCACTACCAGTAATGATATCAATCATCTCAGACCTGGGCAGCAGCTGGCATAAAAATGATTTTGAAAAAAGTGGGCTGTGGTAACCTGGATCAAAGTGGCAAGTATAGTTTTTTCTTATATTTACTTTCAAAAAGACTCAGATGATCAGATACTAAATGCTCAGTGTGTTTAAGAATCAGGAAGATGGTTCACAATCACAGAGGAAGAAGCAATATGTCACCCGGATAAGCATATATAACTTATTAATGTTCACTTACGTGAGGCACTATGTTGGACCATCATGCCCTGTAGTGACCTCTCTGGTTGTGTGGACGAGGTAAATGGGCAGTTGACATTCCCTAGTGGGAACAATAATAGATTTAGCTGAGCAGTCTTTTGTGGACTTTGTTTGCTATGTTTTTCTGTTTAATTCACCCAAAGTGGAAGCCAGAAATGTCCTCACTGTAGGCTTCGCCTAATTCACACAAAAGGAAACCTGGGGATCCCAGATCATTCTTCCTCCTCTTCTCCCTGTCTTTTCATCCAGTCATTTAGTCAACTGCCAAACAGAACTGCCACCCTGTGCTAAGGCATCGAGGACACAAAAATGAATAAATGATGATTTCTGACTTTGAGAAGACACATAAACAAAAGTCCTAATGCAATGGGCTCAGAGCTGTTTTAAAGGTACTCTATGGGAGAAAATAAGGTTCATGCTTCAGGGGTGTTCAGAGAAAACTTATGGAAAGCCACTTGCACAGGGCAAGACACATGCGCTTAACATCTGCTATGTATTTTTTTCGTAAGGTAGATTGGCACGTGATCTTCAGTATTTCCTCTTCTATTGGCTTCCTTCTCTTGCTTTAACTCTCCACTAGCTTAAAAAAAGCCTTTCCTACTCTGCTGCCTCTCTTTCTTTTTTTTCCTCATCTGACTTCTTATGGGAGCCTCCACTGGCTAATTTTTCTTCTTTACTACCCATTTATTCTAAAAATATTTGTGACCTTGAATGAGATAGGAATCATCCCAGCATATGCGTACTTGTTTACATATACACACACACTGTGAAATTCATTAAATAAACAAAATCTTTTGGATTACCTACAATTGTGTATATGTGTAAGTAATTTTAGAGATATTTAGTGAGGACAGTGGCAAAGCATTCCCGAGGACTTTCCTGACCTGCTTTGCAGAAGTACTTTAATCAAACCATGTTCTTTTAGGACCTTCTTGATCAAGTATACTTTTAAAGATGTCAAACTCCCCGGCCTTGTCATTACCAGAGTCAGTCTCTTGGAGACAATCAAAGTTTATATCTTAATTTCCGGGACAGGTCTAGAATTGGATCTCTCTCCAGGAGCCCGAGAGTCAAGTAACATTTGCTGTGGCACTTGTCCAGGTGAGTATAATGGGCCATGGAAATAATCTTTCATATCACACTCACCAAGAGATATACTATCTCTTTTTTTAATTTAAAGACTTTTAAGTTAGGCTCCATTCACAATCTTTTTTGGAACAAATGTGTATCATTTCATTGGTGATATGCTATCCCTGCAGACAGAGCATGACCCTAGTAGTTTTAAACTTATACTTAGCAGTCATGTTGAATGTGTGAATTACAGTCACCACTGGCACACTTCCATGTAAACTAAGAAATACTTTGAAATGGGTAAAGCACTATTAGGACATGATTTTTATTAGGGACACCTGATTGTATTACACTATTCTCAAGCTTATTTCCACATCTTTTCTACATTTTTTTCTGTTTATTCATATTTCTAATTTTGTCTCATTTCTGAATTCAACATATTACTGTTACATTCTTCCAAATATTGAATGAATAAAGTTGGTGGATTACTAAAAGGTTATCCACATTTTAAAGTTCTTATTGTTAAATGATCAGATGTGAACAAATGAAAGCGTCGTAATGCCTGATCTTTTCATTTCTTAGTCTCCCATTTATCTCAAAACACTGGTCTTGAAGCAATTTTTCAAATTGCATTATTAGAATGTCAAACATTATTACAGGTTTATTTATTTATTTTTTTTTTAATAAGTTTATTTATTTATTTAGGCTGTGTTGGGTCTTCGTTTCTGTGCAAGGGCTTCCTCTAATTGCGGCAAGCGGGGGCCACTCTTCATCGCGGTGCGCGGGCCTCTCACTATCGCGGCCTCTCTTGTTGCGGAGCACAGGCTCCAGATGCGCAGGCTCAGTAGCTGTGGCTCACGGGCCTAGTTGCTCCGCGGCATGTGGGATCTTCCCAGACCAGGGCTCGAACCCGTGTCCCCTGCATTGGCAGGCAGATTCTCAACCACTGCGCCACCAGGGAAGCCCACAGGTTTATTTTTTAAGTGAATGGGGTCCATAGTCATTCTAGAGCTGGAATATAGCAAATTCTGAAAGAGTTTAACACTTTCATATACAGTGTTTTGTTTTAAATATTCAAGTTCTATGTTGAACAGTGAAAGAAAGTTTGATTATCTTGTCATTTTCAGAGTTAAATCAAGGAAATAAAACATAGTAAACATTTTTTCTCTGACAAGCTTAGAACATTATAGAGTCAAATACTCGGTTTTTCCTATAAGAAAGATAGTGATCTCCATTTTTCAGGTGGAAAATTGAGAAGGAGAGGCAATTTTGCCCAGTGTTTCTAGGTTTGTCAGCAACAAATCCCATCCTCTGCAAAATAGTGAAACAGGTTACGGTGGTATTTAGTTTTCCTCAACTTCTACCTCAACATCCTTCTCTTCGGAAGGCTCCGCAACTTCCAGATCCTAGAATCCTTCACTTGAATTTAGGCTCACTATAAGCATCCACGTTTTTCAACCCTTTTTCGCTCCCAACCCCACCATGAAAACTAAGCAGTGTTTTGTCCCACACCCTCTCAGGTCCTGTTCTCTGCTAATCAATCCAATAATTTTTTTTGTTAATTATTCGCTTTATTTATTTATTTTTAAATTTTATTTATTTATTTATTTATTTATTTATTTATTTATGGCTGTGTTGAGTCTTCGTTTCTGTGCGAGGGCTTTCTCTAGTTGAGGCAAGTGGGGGCCACTCTTCATCGCGGTGCGCGGGCCTCTCACTATCGCGGCCTCTCTTGTTGCGGAGCACAGGCTCCAGACGCGCAGGCTCAGCAATTGTGGCTCACGGGCCTAGTTGCTCCGCGGCATGTGGGATCTTCCCAGACCAGGGCTCGAACCCGTGTCCCCTGCATTGGCAGGCAGACTCTCAACCACTGCGCCACCAGGGAAGCCCCCAATAATTTTTAATCAGTGATAATAACTTCCTCTTTAACACACTTCCCAACAGCCTCCAGTTTCTAGCAGTGTGGAACTATCCACGATTTGGAGCCAGAGGATCTGAGTTTGAATCTCCTGACTCTTGAATAATCCAGACCTCAGTTTCCTCATGTGTAACATGGGGATAATAATATCGACGTCACGGAAAGGTTGTAAGGATATGTGAAATGACTTACATAACTTCTCTTTACCATTAACAACTAATATGCATTCTATTGAGAGCCTGGGATGACTCACACATTGCAAAGAATTTCGGATTCATTTATAAGTCAGTGGGAAGATACTTGGGGGTATCTTGGAAGTTTCCTACCTTTCTATGCAAAAGCAAACCTATGCATTAAAAGGCAATCAACCTCACCTCCCATCCGTGGGGATGGCTAATCAAAAAACCCAGCACTTAACAAATTTTGGAGAGGATGTGAAGAAACTGGAATCCTTGTGCACTGTTGGTGGGAATGTAAAATGGTACAGCCTCTGTGGAAAACAGTATTGTTGTTTCTCAAAAAATTAATAATAGAATTACCATTTGCTCCAGCAATTCCTCTCTTGGATATATACCCAAAAGAATTAAAAGCAGAGACTTGAGGTTTGCACATCCATGTTCATAGCAGCAGTATTCACAGCAGCCAAAAGGTGGAAGTGTCCATCAATGGATGAATAAACAAAATGTGGTATACGCGTACAATGGAATATTATTCAGTCTTAAAATGGAAGGAAATTATGACATGATACAACATGGATGAACCTTGAGGACATAATGCTAAGTAAAATAAGCCAGTCAGGAAAGGACAAAGGCCATATGATTCCACTTATCTGAAGTAACTTGAGTAGTCAATTCATAGAGACAGACAGTAGAATGGTGATTGCCAGGGGCTGGGGAAATGGGGAATGGTAGTTACTGTCTAATGGGCACAGAGCTTCAGTTTTACAAGATAACAAGAGTTCTGTGGATAGATGGTGGTGATGGTAGCACAACAATGTGAATGTACTTAATGCCACTGAACTGTTCACTTAAAAGTAGTTAAGATGGGAATTTTTATGTTATGTGTATTTCACTACGATTTTTTAAAAAAAGGACAATCAACCAATCTGGCAAGTCAAAGTCCCCCATTTCTTATCTAAGCAACTGTTTATAAATGAAGTGTCTAAAAACAAAGAAATGTCATTAGAATTTATTATTTTAGGCAACTTTTAAAACAAGGCAAGTCAGCTACACATCTCATGCTCTATACCTGCTCAACTACATATACAATTGCTTCTCACTACCTGGGTCCACGACTTATAAACAGTACAACCTTGGGTTAGTTACTTAACCTCTCTTTGCCTTAGTTTCCTCTTTTGCAAAATGGAAATGCTCATTTCTTTACAGTCGGGTTCTTGTGAGGATTCAATTAAATGGTGAATGGAAAGGGCCTGGTAGGCACATGGCACAGGGAGTGCTTAGTATGTTTGTTTCCTTTTATAGGTAAACTCATTGAAACGAGACTTAATTATACTCTGAGGGTCACAATTTAAAAAGATCAGAAGGACAGATATCTATGAAAGGGAGTGAAAAACCACATATTTGGTGGACTTGAAGGGAAAAATATGTGGGAGGACCTGAAAACATTTTTTAACGTATTTCTAAAGGTGGATTTTGTTCCTAGTTTTTGTTGTTTCTGTTGTTTGTTTGTTTGACATTTACTCTGCTGGTTTTCCTGCTTTCCAAAGCTATCTTGCACAGAATCTACTGCCCCCATTACGCTAATTGGCAGTGTGAATATTTTAACAAACTCTGTGGGGTTACTTTACCTCAGCTTTAGCCAAATGTATAATTTAACACCACCAAGACAACCTGCTTCACCTCACCATTTGAGGCTTCTCAGCCTTGAATTAATTACATGACAAAGAATTTTGCAATGTTCTGAAATCAGAAATTAGTTTGTAATGCGGAAGACAAGGCTGTGTCTACGTTTCAGCTTCAGGAACTCTCAAAAAAGAAAGCACATTGGGATTTTTATTGGTGTTGCTTACATCAGTGGGAACAAACTTCTTCCATAGATGTGTGCATTCTGAACTCCTGGCCCGTTCATTAACTGTTGTAATCACAGGGAAGGGTTATTATATCACTAATCAGGAAAAGCTCACCCTGAACCATGTTTGCCTAAAACCTCTATTTCACGGTCATTAAGTGATACTTATGTAATCCTTCCATGCCATTTAAAAAAGAGAGCTGTTGGAGAGATCTGTGGACCATTTACTATATGTTCTTGCCTGAGAGGGTCACCACATGGGCACGCTATCAATGTAAGCAGCCTTCCTCCGAAGGGCTTGAGTAATACAGCCTATAGTTTAACTTATTGTAAAGTTGGGGTGGCAAAGCAGAGGCAAAAGTCAGGAAAACGCTGGAATACCCTAGGGTGGTGAAAATCTAAATGAAGTCAGTACCAGTGTGATGGAGATAAGGCTACGTTTGAGAACTAATTTCACTTGGCTGCAGTTCTTGCACAGATGTTTCAGGGAGGCGTTTCTGAGGCTCTGAATGCCGGGAGGAGCCCTATTCCTTCCCTTACCTGCTCTCCTGAATCTCAGTTGTGCTGGGTTGGCTTACAAGGTGGGCTCTGCCTCTGGCATGTCCATTCAGTTCCTGCTTCCTCTGAGCCCCTTCGCCCGGCACTGGACAGATGGGTTAAAACTGGAATGAGAGAGAAGAGGTGGGGCTCATTCTTTAATTTCCTTTTCAGAGTAATAAAGATGACATTCTACCCTGAGCCACAGCTCTTTATGTCTTGTTTCTAATTGGTAAGAAATAAAAGTCCCTAAATCTCTGGCAGAGGCTGAGCATCTCCTGCATAAGAGGGGGGAAACACAGGGAAAAATAACAGTAGAGAACATATCGTGAGATGGCAGGAAACCAAACCAGTAAAAAGAGCTTACGAGCAGAACAAAGTAACATAGGAGACAAAGGAAAAGCAAACCCTGCCCTTTCTGGAGGTAAAACAGATATGAACCTATTCTAAAAGGGAGACACTTTGAACATTCTAAAAAAGCTGTATCTTATGCCTAATAATTAGTTACATGTCAGACACACCATGCGAAATTTAGAATTCATTGTTTCCATCCCAAACCCACATCTCCTTCTGTACTTCGGTTTCTGGGACCACAGCTCTCTAACTAGTTGAGGAATAGCACTGGGTCTGTGTGAGTCACCTTGAGGCTAGACTTAATACTTATCTCCAGCCCACACCATCCCTCCTGTGGTTTTACTGAAGGCTTCATAGAGAAGATGGTTCTATTCTTTCACCCTTTGGCAAAATGTAATCAAATGGCTCCTAAGCTTCTTAGTTCTTTCCCCAGAGTCTTTTCCCAAACATTTCATTCTACTCCGCAAAACAAAGCCCTCAATTGACCGAAATCAACTTTCCTAGAAGACAATTATGCAACCATTTCTTATCACTCAAGCACACTCATGGGGAGGAGGAGGGGAGGTAGCAGTGGTGGTAGTAGTGTGTCCACGTAGGCTTATCTAGGCATTCCTTCGTCAAAAATAGATCTCTTGAGGGAGCAAGGGGGGAGGAGGTGTGGACTACTAACAAAAAGAAGATTCCCTTTTGTGTCATCAGACCCAAGGCAAAACCCTCAGTCATTTCAACTCTTTTGTCTTTCTGCCACATTCAGTTACAAAATCTGGCCATCAAAAATCCTTAGTAGCCCTCCAAGTCACCTCTTCCTCTCTGTCTCATCTATCAGATTGTGGTATGCACGATGGAAATGTCTTTAATTACTTCCCATGATCAAATACATCTATCTATGCCCTTTGGTCTAGCATGTGGGGCTTTTGGACCAAATGTTAATGCAACTTCGTGTGCCCGACATACAGTGAGGCCAAACAAACTGAAACGTCGGAGTTTGGGGCAGAGAAAGGTTCACTACAGGGCCATGCAAGGAGACAGGTGGCTCATGCCCTAAAAGCCCCGAACTCCGTGAACGGTTTCGGCAAAGCACTCTTAAAAGTCAGGCGAAGGGTCGGGTGGGTGTGTGATCAGCTTGTGCACCACTCTCTGATTGGCTGACGGTGAGGTAGCGGGGCGGTGTCGCAGGGGTTAACATCATCAGTCCTTAGGCTCCAGGAGGCCTGGGGGCTGTGTGCTCTGGTCAAGTAATTAACATCTCCCATTTGTTGGCGGTGTGGGAGTGTGTGTGGGGGGGTGTTCACATCTGCAAAACCACTCAGGAAATGTGCATCACACACTACCAACCAGGTACTTCAGAGAGGAGCTCCAGCAGAGCATGCGGGCCAAGGCCTGCCTCCCCTCGCCCCCCAAGGCCCCATGGGGTCCTGCTCCGTTACACAAACTCATCCATGTTGCAGCTTTATCTCCCATGCCTCTCCAGCCATAGGCAAGCATTTTGTTTCCCCCAGGACTCTTTATTTCTGCACATACACCTCTGTCTGCCTGCTAAGACCTCCTTTCCTCTGTCTACCTAGTGATGAGCTCCTATGCAGCCTTATGCCCCAAACCCAATAACTCCTCTGAGAAGACTTCCCTGACTACACCCCCTTCCCCTTGCCCTTATTCAACCCCTCAACCCAGACCCACATAGAATTACCTACTTTCTCCTTTGTGCTCCCATAGTCTCCTACCTATCCCTCTATTGTAGCCCTTACCTATATATAGTCTTCTTTAACCATTAAAGCCCTGGTTTCAATGCACTTTTCTTTTATAGATTAAAGATATGAATGCTGTTTGATCTGTGGCACCTATTTTTTCCAGAGTATAGTTTCCCTTTGCAGGTTTGTTGTTTTTTCTTTGTTTTGGTTGATGGTTTTAAGGGACGTACCAGATTTCTCAGTCAAAGTTACCAATTATTTTCCCATACAATTCTTTTTAAACATAAAATGTTTTCCCATCCAAATATTTGATAGATATTACATTTAACTTTATCTAGGCTTTTGATTTTCTAACTTTAACTTAAAAAAAAATTTATTTATTTTTGGCTGTGTTGGGTCTTTGTTGCTGCATGTGGGCTTTCTCTAGTTGCGGCGAGCGGTTGCGGTGCGCGGGTTTCTCATTGCAGTGGCTTCTCTTGTTGCGGAGCACGGGCTCTAGATGCGCAGGCTTCAGTAGTTGTGGCTCACGGGCTTAGTTGCTCCGCGGCATGTGGGATCTTCCCAGACCAGGGATCGAACCCATGCCCCCTGCATTGGCAGGCAGATTCTTAACCACTGTGCCACCAGGGAAGTCCCCTACATTTAACTTTTTAATCCTTATGGTATTTATCTTGTGCATGATATGACACAAGATCTAATTACATATTTGCCTAAAAGCTAATCAACTGTCCTAAAATCATTTACTGAACAAAGTTTTTCTCCTATATTGCTTTTTATGGCTTTGTATCATATGTGAAGTTCTCATATCTGTTAGCAAGTGCTTTTGGACTATTTAATCAGTTGTGGGGTTTTTTTTTTGAGACCGAAAAAAAAAAAGCTCAGAGTGAGAGTACAGAATCTGCCTGGCTATTCAGGATGAATAGGAAACCATATTCATTCATTCATATTCATTCATTCATTCATATAAGATGAACAGGAAACCATATTCCTTCCAAGGGCACGTGCAGCTGTAAAGGGTCACAAAAACCATCTTCTCTGAGTGCCTACTGTTTTCTTACTCTTTGGAAAATCTTGTTCTCTGAAGCCAGAGACTATCAGAAAATTCGATTTTTGAGATTGTATCAGTAAGAATGAAACATCCCAATCTTGCATGGAGGTTCTAACTCACTCTGACACAGAGAAGCAGACTTGATTTACAATGCAGGCGCAGAGCTTCAGGTAAGGTGTTTCTGAATGCGATGTTCTACATTTATCCACGGAAACAGGACCCTGAGCTCATTTTGCAGTCCAGACCTCAGGCTGGCCCCTCTACTCCCAACCCTTCTCTGCTTTGAGCCAATCAAAACTTTGTCTCGTGGTTTCTCTGGTGCCCGGTCTCCACTGTTACATTGAATCAGTTGTGCGGCTACAGGTTTTGTCCTTGATGGTCTTAGGCTGCTGACTGCATTAGACACACTGTTCTCTTCTTGAGTTAGTGCCCTTAATTATTATAGTTTAATAATATGGGTTTTTTTCATTGTTATCAGAAGGTTCTCAAACTTTTGGGGCTTTCAGACCCTCTTTTACACTCTTAAAAATCATTGAGAATTCCAAAGAGCTTTTGTTTGTGTTATATTAATCGATATATTCCATATCAGAAAATTAAAACTAAGAAAATAAAAAATATTTGTTTCTATATTAATTTTAAAAACTAGGAAACTCATTACGTGTTAACATAAATATCAATAACATTTTTTATGAAAAATAATTATATTCCAAAAGAAAGGAAATTTAGTAGGAGAAATGGCATTGTTTTAAATTCATGTTAATCCCTTTAATGTTTGGCATAACAGAAGACATTTCTGCTTCTGCATTCAATCTGTTGTGATATCACGTACTATGCAACCACTGGGAAACTTCACTGTATATTTGTGAAAGAATGGGAGTGAAAAAGAGTGAAGAAAGTGTTAATATTGTTATGAAAGCAATTTCGATCCTGTGAACCCCTTGAAAGAGTTTCTAGGACCCTAGATACCCCCAGACCATAGTCTGAGGACCACTGGTCTTAGCTATTCTAGCTTGTAGTTTCTCAGATGAAGTTTAGAATGTTTTTTCTCTTAATTTGGGAGGCAGTAATTATGTATTTAAAATCTTGTCTTCTCACTGAAGGATAGCCTATGTCTCTCCAATTATAAAATACTTTACAGATGATTTCTCGATAGTCTTGCATTTTCCTTTTCAGATCTCCCACCTTTCTCATTTTTTATCATTTCTAGTTATTTTATGTTCTTTGCTGCTATTGTGAACGGGATCCATTTTTCCCACTGTATTTTAATTGGTCATTGTTGGCCTCTTACAATTTTGTATGTGGCCATTTGCTTACTCTTTATTAATTCTTATGTTAAATAATATATTTGGTATGATCTAGTTTTTAAAGAAAGAACTAGAAAATTTGAATCCGTTTATATAATGCTAGTATTGATACGATATTCTCAATACTCTGAGATATCATCACACATTAGATGAAACATACGATATTCTGAGAAAAGCCCACCGTTCAAGTTCTAGATTTCAAAGATATTTTATGAGGAAAATATCATAAATATGCTGAATGCCCTTTTGGCATCTACTCAAATGATCGTGTTTTTTCCTTAAGACAGATGCATTGATTAAGACTAGAAGATGCCTGTTCGGTCTTCTAGAATTCTTCCAATTTTGGGGCATCGCGGATGACAGACCCGTTTAGATTATTAACAGAATCAAATGCCATTTTGATTGTCGTTCTCACCTTTTGAAGGGGAGGAAGGCATAAGCATGCCCCACATGTCCCTTAGGTTGTTCAGGGAACCTGGCCAGCACAGACCTGTCCGGTGAGCTCAGGCAGGGCACAGAGAGGACCAGCCAGAGGGTTGGTGATTGACAGGCCTTCTCCCTAAGGCAGAAGTTCCTTCGCAGGCCGCTCAAGTGCACTGATATCTGCCGGGGAGACCTCATTAGTCATTTTCCCTCTGAATTTCAGGGTCGTAGCCCGCTGGCCTCGAGGTGACATCCTCGTGGCACGAGGCCCACGGAGTTTGGGGGAAGTTCTTGGGGGAAGATACCGCACATCGCTAGGAGACTTCGCTTCAGGAAAGTGGGTCTGTCCGAGGGGGCTCCAAGGACGCCGGGGTCCTCTCCCTTTCCCCCGGGCTCCAGGCCAGGGAGGCGCGGCCGAACGCCATGAAGCCCCTCGCAGCCTCGGCCGCCAGTCCCGGGCCCAGAGAAGAGCGCGGGGCGGACGGCGCGGCCTCCCCCACCACCGGCGGTCCCGGGGGAAGGCGGCGCCCGCGGGCGGGAAGAAGAACGTTCTTCCAGAGCCTGGCGAGGGGCCGCCCCCTCGAGCGCCCCGCCCCCGGCCGTCCCGCCCCGCACGCCCGAGGGGTGGATGGAGACGCCGGCTTCCGGCCCAGGTAGGGGTCTGGGCCTCGGCGGCGGGGAGCCGCGGGCCTGGCGGCGTCGCTTCCCCGGCCACTGGGGGCGGGAACCCCGCGTCCACCCCGGGGAACCGGACCGGGAACGGGAGGGGGGCTCGTGGGGACCGCGCGCCTCGTCCCGACCGAGTCTCGGGAACCTGTGGCCCGCGCCGCGCCGGCTCAACCCGAGGGAACGCCTGTTCAGGGCTGACTTCTCTGGCAGCAGGTCGGTGGAGCTGGGGTCCCTGCCGCTCCAGACGCATCTGTAAAGTTTCCTTTTTAAGGAGAACGTGCAGACAGGAAAGAGCATTGTGATTTTGAGAAGTAGAGAAATCCTCCCAGAAACGATGTCATCTCGACTTGCTCACCAACAGCCCTGTTCTGTAGTAGTTTCTGTTTGCACCTTGCTAGAATTTTCCTACGAGAAATTTTTAAAACTTTTAAAATAATATTTTATTTTTATTGGGATGATGGTAGGCTATAAGCCTTGAAATAGACATTGTAATGGCCCTAAAATTTAAAAAAAAAAAAGATTTTTGAGAAAATTTGAAAACCCAAAGAATCCTTATGGGTTTTGTTGTGTCTGGAGTTTTCTTGGTGATTGAATGGGTGCCCTTAAAGCCTCTTAAATTTTTTTTGTAATTCTCATTGGTCCAGTAACTTTAGAGTTATTTTATGCCTGCACACAATGTGAGGTGTTCCGTGTTACTTGTGCAAATAATGCTAAACCTGAGGAATAAATTGTCGTTGAGCCATACTACCTAAACGTTTCTAGGTTCAACTTCTAAATACTTTCCATGGATCCTTGATGCTTATCCTGTGACACCTTGACTCGTTTGTTGTGTGTTACAGGCCCAGGATCACAGCTGCAGTCTGGATACTTACTCTGTGTCATGATATCCGAACATTATTATGCATTCTTTTCAAGCTTTGCTAAAGGTAGGTGATAAAGTCGACAAGTGTTCTGGATTTGCCGGAGCCTAAGTGCCAAGTTTTGACAGATAAATGACGGTGCATGTTATTCATGCCGTATTGATTTTTATTATATTATAAAAGATAATTGTTTTCAAATGGGGAAATTTAGAAATGTGTAAGATTTCAAAGATAACTTGTTCTTTATGAGTATATTGATGTGAAGTCTAGGCATGTGAAAAATTACTCTCATTTGTCTTAGTCCTTTTTTATTATTATCGTTGGGAACCAGAAAAGCACAAAGTAAAAGATTCAATGTGGTGATCTTTAATACCAGACTATATCTATTTGGAGAGATTTTGGTCAGTCACATAAGGCATTGTCCTGCACTTCCTTTTTCAACTGTATCTTTACAGCTTATTTTTTTTTGTGCAAATATTCTTTGAAAAGTAACTTTTATCTGTCAAGTCCAATCTATTTGAAACTCCATTAGTTGCTACTAATAGTGTGATAAACAGATATTTGAAAGTGCAAATATACTTTAGACTATATAGATGTAAAGTATGTACAGTTTTGATGTAAGAATGTTTGATCATTTTAATAATTTCTGCAATGTCAGTGCTGTAAACTATTTACTTCCTTTTTTTTTTTTTTTTTTTTTTTTACCCAACAAATGAGGGTCTCTTCATTAGTTTTTTCCCTGGATTGATAATTTGAAAGATTGTATCTAACAAACTCCCTTTCCTTTGCATAGGAAACAAACTCAGTTATCCTTAGAGGGTAAACAGATTTCCATTAGACTTTCAAACTAATTCACAGAAGACCCCTTACCACTTTAAGGACACACAGGGAGTCAGAAACCTCAAGTTGGGAAGCATTACTCTTTAATACTGAAATCATCTATCACTGAACAGAAAATTTCTTTTTTTTTTAAAATAAATTTAGTTATTTTATTTTTGGCTGCATTGGGTCTTTATTGCTGTGCGCGGGCTTTCTCTAGTTGCGGCGCGCGGACTTCTCATTGCGGTGGCTTCTCTTGCTGCAGAGCATGGGCTCTAGGCACGCGGGCTCAGTAGTTGTGGCGCACGGGCTTAGTTGCTCCATGGCATGTGAGATCTTCCCGGACCAGGGCTCGAACCTGTGTCCCCTGCATTGGCAGGCGGATTCTTAACCACTGAGCCACCAGGGAAGTCCTCAAATTTCTACCATGGACTTTGACCTGGTTTGTTTCTTGACTCTTCCATTTACCACCATTATGACCTTAAAAACTCAGTCTATTCTTTCCTTCTCTAATATTATTTCTAGGAAATTGTCCATTTAATCTTTTTTTAAGTTTCTTGATATAAAATTGTATCCTTTTATGATCTTTTTAGTCTCTGCTGTAATTTGTTAGTCTTTCATCCTTAGTACTGTCCATCTGTGCCTTCTCTCTTGTTTGGTTTTTTCTTGATCAGTCTTGATAGAGGCTTGTCTATTTTTAAAAAATTCTCTTTGAAGAACTATTATATTTATCAATCCTCTAATCTGTCTTATTCTTTTTCTGTAATGTCTTTCTTTAATTTCAACTCTTAGCTTCCTTTTTTCTACACTTTTTGCTTTTATTTTGTAATTATATAATTTTTAGCTTTTCTTCCTTTGTAATAGAAAATTTGAGGCTATCTGTTTTCCTCTGTGTACTGTTTCAGCTGTATCCCATACATTTTCATGAGTAGTATTTTTATTATTATTCAGTTCTAAGTCTATTTTAAAATGGTCATTACATTTCCTCTTTGGCTCTTGAATTGCTCCTTTTAAAGTATCCAAGTGTATAGGTTTTTAAAAATTTATCTAATAGTTGTTGATTTCTTAATTACATCGCAGTCATATGTGCTCAGGAAGAGTATTCATTATTTGACACAGGATTTCATGTGTATTCAGGATATCCATTCAATTTTCTTTGTTAATTGTTTAAATTTTATTTATTCTTAAGAACTTTTTTCTCCACTTGATCCAAAAATCACTGGCAAGGTGTGTTAAAATCTCCCACTAAAATTGTGACTTTCTCCATTTTTCTTTGTATGTCTTTCAGTTCTTATTTTACGTATTTTGGGCCTCTGTTTTGAGCTTTTCTATTTTCTTGGTGAATTAAGTCTTTGATTATTATGTAGTGATCCTCTTTACCTCTAGTAAATATTTTTCCTTAGAGTACATTTTGTCTGATGTTACTCTAGCCACATCACTTTCTTTTGTTGAATATTTACATGGTACCATTATTTTATTTCCAGTCTATCTCTGTCTGTAGTTTATGTGAATCTCATGCAAACAGCCAGAAGCTACCGGTTTCTGTCTTTTGACTGGTGAGTTTGGTCCATTTACAATTCTTGTGATTACTGACATATTTATCATTGTTTCCACAGGGCTATTTTTTTTTTTTTTTTTTTTTCCACAGGGCTATTTTATGCTTTCTATTTCTTCTGCTTTTTTTATGCTTCCTTTATTCTCTTTTCCCGAGTTTTTTGATTGAATGAGTTTGTTAATATCACTTTTTTTCTTTTAATATTATGCATAGTATTTTGAGGGTCTAGTGTTTAAGTATTTGACATGTATATCTTAAAGTCTAAAGTTATTATTTCTTTTTTTTTTTTTAAAGCAAGGCAATGCTTTTTTTTTTTTAATTTATTTTTTATTTATTTATTTTTGGCTGTGTTGGGTCTTCGTTTCTGTGCGAGGGCTTTCTCTAGTTGCAGCAAGCGGGGGCCACTCTTCATCGCGGTGCGGGGGCCACTCTTCATCGCGGTGCGCGGGCCACTCTTCATCGCGGTGCGCGGGCCTCTCACTGTCGTGGCCTCTCGTGTTGCGGAGCACAGGCTCCAGACGTGCAGGCTCAGTAGTTGTGGCACACGGGCCCAGTTGCCCTGTGGCGTGTGGGATCTTCCCGGACCAGGGCTCGAACCCGTGTCCCCTGCATTGGCAGGCAGACTCTCAACCACTGCGCCACCAGGAAAGCCCCTAAAGTTATTGTTTCTAATTGCCTCTTTAACTATATGAGGAACTTAAGAACATTTTAAATTCTATCACTCTGCTTTTGATTATTATTGTTCATTTTTGTCTATTGTTGCTTACAGTCAGTGTAGTTTAGATTTACACACATGTGTAACAATTTATTTACTGTTTTTGGCAATTGAGACCTTCCTTGTGAGACCATTATCATTCTTCAGAGACATCCTTTAGAAGTTCTCTTTCTCAGGGGTCACTGTCATTAAACTCAATTTTTTTTTTTTTTGGTGAAAAATATCTTTAATTTGCCTTTGATCTTGAAGGATACTTTTGTTTGTTCTAGATTAACAGTTATTTTATTTCAGCATTTTGAATATTATACTACTGTTTTCTATTGAAATATCAGCAGTCACTCTAATTGTTTCCTTCTATATGTAATATATCTTTTCTATTTGGTTGGTTTTAAGAGCTTCTCATTGTCTTTGGTTTTCTGTAGTTTCATTGCAGTGTATCTAACTGTGGATTTTTTAAAAAAAATTTACTGAGCTTCCTAAATTTGAGTGTTTATACCTTTCACCTGTTTGGGAAAACTTCCAGCCACTGTCTATTGCTTTTTCTCCACTCTCTCCTTCTCAAACTGATTAGATGCATGTTAGACTGAATCAGTCAGGAAAACAGAATTAATACCAAGTAGTTCAACAGAGGGAATTTAATATGGTGCTATGGTCTGAATGTTTGTATCCTCCCCAAATTCATATTTTTAAATCCTAACCGCCAGGGTAATGGTGTTGGGTATGAGGCCTTTGGGAAGTGATTAGGTCACAAAGGCAGAGCCTCATGAATGGGATTAGCATTGTATAAAAGATACCCCAGAGAGTGAGCTCCTCCCTTCCACCATGTGGGGTTACAGCAAAAAGACAGCTGTCTAGAAAGAAAGTGAACGCACACCCAACACCACATCTACCAGCACCATGATCTTGGATTTCCTAGCCTCTAGAACTGTGAGAAATAAATGTTTGTTGTTTTTAATCCACCCAGTTTATACTGTTTTTGCTAGAGCAACCTGAACAGACTAAGACATATGGGGGATTAGTTACAAATGTTTTAGGACAGGGGTCCCCAAGCCCCAGGCTGCACAGCAGGAGGTGAGCGACAAGCTAGTGAGCGAAGCTTTATCTGCCGCTCCCCATCGCTCCCCATTGCTCGCATTACCGCCTGAGCCATCCCCACCCCCATGGAAAAATCATCTTCCGTGAAACCGGTCCCTGGTGCCAAAAAGGTTGGGGACCGCTGTTTTAGGATATCTGAAAGCCAAATGGGACAATGAGGCAAACTAGAAGTTAGCAATAGCAAAAAACTGTTGTCACGCCTCAGGCTCTAGAGTTACAGCAAGGAGATAGTCTTACCAGAATTCAGAAGCTGAGGCCATCTAGAACCATGGCAGGTCTGCTCTACAGGAACAGGGATCGCTGGGGAGATACAGCCACTGACGGAGACACCACAAAACCCAGAGAAAGCAGAGGAGAAATATCCTGCTACCCTCCAGTCTCCTGCCTGGCACTCTCACTGACAGCATCTAGCAGAGGAGGAAGCCAGTGGGACAAGGAGTTTGGGAAATACAGTTTTGAGATGTCAGCCCCCAAGATTCAGGACACGGAAGGTCATGCATGGATCTGAGAGCAAGCAGACCATTCTGGTCTCCCTTCCATATCTTTCAATTTGGCTCTCCTGTTTTTCTTTACTTTGTTTCCCTATACTACATACAGAGTAATATTTTTATTGTGGTAAAATGTACATTACATACAGTTTACCCTTTTAACCATTTTAAAATGTGCAGTTCTGTGGCTGTAAGTACATTCATGTTGTTATACAACGATCACCACCATCCACCTCACAACTTCTTTTATCTTCCCAAACTGAGACTTTACCTGTTAAGTAATAATTCCCATTTCCCTTCCCTGATCTAATAATTCCCATTTCCCTTCCCTGATCTAGCAACCACAATTGTACTTTCTGTCTGTGTACTTTCTGTCTGTCCCTGATCTAGCAACCACAATTGTACTTTCTGTCTGTGAATTCGACCATTCTGGGTACTATGTATAAGTGGAATCATACAATATTTGACCTTTTGTGACAGGCTTTTCTTTTCACAACACATAAGGCCTTCTAGGCTTTTCCATGTTGTAGCATGTGTCAGAATTTTCTTCCCTTTTAAGGCTGAATCACATTCTATTATATGTAATACAACATTTTATTTATCCATTCATCCACTGATGGACATGCGGGCTGCTTCCACCTTTTAGCTGTTGTGAGTAATACTGATATGAACATGGATGTACAAATAACTCTTTGAGACCCTCCTTTCAATTATTTTGGATATATACCCAGAAGTAGAATTGCTGGGTCATGTGGTAATTCAGTGTTTTTCTGAGGAAACACCATGTCATTTTCCACAGCAGTTGCACTATTTTATATTCCCACCAGCAATCACAAGAGTTTCAGTTTCTCCACACCCTGAACAACACTTGTTTTTTGTTGTTTGATAATAGCCATGTTAATGGTTGTGAAGTAGTGTCTCTTCATGGTTTTGATTTGCATTTTCCTAAGGATTAGTAATTCCATATGCTTATTGGCCATTTGTATATATCTTCTTTGGACAAATGTCTGTTCAGGTCCTTTGTCCATTTTTAAAATTAGGTTATTTTGTTGTTGTATTGTAGGCATTCTTTATGTTCTGGTTATTAACCCTTTATCGGGCATATGACTTACAAATATTTTCTTCTATCTTGTGGGTTGTCTGTTCACTCTGTTGATGGTGTCCTTTGAGGTACAAGAGTTTTAAATTTTTTATGAAGTCTAATTTATCTATTTTTTCCTCTTACCTGTGCTTTGGTGTCAGATTCAAGAAATCACTGCCAAATTCAGTGTCATGTAGCTTTTCCCATATATTTTCTTCTAATTTTTATGGTTTTAGCTCTTATGTTTAGGTCTTTGACCTATTTTGTGTCAGTTTTTGCATGTGGTGTAACATGAGGATTCAGCTTCATTCTTTTGCATGTGGGTTTCCAATTTTCTCAACACAAATTGTTAAAAAGACTGTTACTTCCTCATTGAATGGTCTTGACAGTCTTGTTGAAAATTACTTGACCATATATGTGAGGTTTTATTTCTGGGCTCCCCGTTTGATTCCATTGGTCTATGTGTTTGTCCTTGTGGCAGTAAAACACTGAGTTGATTACTGTAGCTTTGTAATAAGTTTTGAAAGCAGGAAGTGTGAGAGACCTTCAACTATATTCTTTTTCAGAATTGTTTGGGTTATTGGAAGTCCTTTGAGATTCCATCCGATTTTGGGATGGATTTTTTTCTATTTATGCAAAAAACTCTCATTGGGGTCTTGATAGGGAGTGCATTGAATCTACAGATTGCTTTGGGCAGTACACATAGACATCTTAACAATATCGTCTTCCAATACGTGAACACGACATGTCTTTCCATTTCTTTGTGTCTTCTTTAATTTCTTTCAGCATTGTTTTGTAGTTTTCATTATACAAGTCTCTCACCCTTCTTGGTTAAATTTATTCCTAAGTATATTTTTTTGTTATTATAAATAGAATCACTTTCTTAATTTCTCTTTTGCGTTCATTGTTAAGTGTATAGAAATTCAACTGATCTTTGCATGTTGATTTTGCATCCCATAACTTTCCTGAATTCATGTATTAGTTCTGACAGCCTTTGTGGATTCTTTAGGGTTTTCTACATATAAGATCAAGTCACCTGTGAATAGAGATAATTTTATTCTTCCTTTCCAATTTAGATGCCTTTTATTTCTTTTTATTTATTTTTAATAAATTTATTTATTTACTTACATTTTATTTTTGGCTGTGTTGGGTCTTTGTTGCTGTGTGTGGCCTTTCTCTAGTTGTGGCGAGTGGGGGCTACTCTTCGCTGCGGTGCACGGGCTTCTCATTGCGGTGGCTTCTCTTGTTGCAGAGCACAGGTTCTAGGTGCGTGGGCTTCAGTAGTTGTGGCACGTGGGCTCAGTAGTTGTGGCTCGCGGGCTCTAGAGTGCAGGCTCAGTAGTTGTGGTGCACAGGCTTAGTTGCTCCGTGGCATGTGGGATCTTCCCGGACCAGGGCTTGAACCCCTGTCCTCTGCGTTGGCAGGCAGATTCTTAACCACTGCACCACCAGGGAAGTCCCATATTTCTTTTTCTTGATTGCTTGCTCTGGCCAGGACTTCCAGTACTATGTTGGATAGAAATGGCAAAACTAGGCATCCTTGCCTGGATGATACTTACGGAGTATTTCCTGTGTGCCAGTCATGGTTTTAGAGTCTTTGGGATACATCAGTGAACAACCTGGATAAAATTTTAGCCCTCGTGGGGCTTATATTCTAGTAGCATAGAAAAAATAATAAATAAAACATAATAAACAAGAAATAATATAATGTGCCAAAGAGGTAATAAGTGTTATGAAAATAGAGCAGGGTAAGGGGGAGCAAGAGTTGGGAGGCAGGATGGAGTGGAGGGCAGCAGGTTGAGATTTTAAATAGGATGGTTAGGGTAGGTCTTATTGAAAGGTGATGGCTGATGTAAGACTTGGAGGAAGTAAGCCATGTGGCTTCCTGGAGAATGAGCATTCTGGACAGAGGGAAGAGACAGCCCAATGAGAGATCATCCTGTGTATGCTGTGGATTAGAATGAACCTGCAGGCAGTTTGATTATTTTAGTAAAGAAGAATTAAGTGCAGCTTTACAAAAGCAGTCAGAATAATTGTTGAGATTAGGGTTAAGATCCTGAAGTAAGATACATTTTTATTGTATTATGGTCCTTTTTTCTATCATGAGAAAAACCTCAGTAGCTCAATATATAATAAATCAACTAAAAAAGGTGATTTTTCATTTTAAAATGTAGCTTTGTAAGTACCTTTTCAGAGTTATGGTAAATACATAGATCAAAATACAGTAAATATATATGTCAAAAGTAATTCTTTAGATTACATGATCATATAATTAAGAACAATTATATGTTTTAGTTTTATGAGCTAGAGAATTTTTTTTTTTATTCTTTGGGTGCTGAAGACTAGAAAAAATATAAACATTGCTATGTTGAATGCAATTTACTGTAATCATTAAATAGTTGTTTACTAACTGTGACATTTTATTTTATTCTTAAAGAATAAACAACTGTGTATTTGAAAAGTATAGTTCAGGAGTCATAAGGCTTGTTTCTATTCTAATTCTTGAAATTCTTTACTGTTTAATTCTGAGGAAGTCTTTTTAGTGTTCTTTTGCCTAAAAGTTTTGTTTTAAATGGGACTTAACTAAGTGTATTCAGTTTCCAAAATGCCTATGCATTTGTCATTTTGTGATTATTGTTTTATAATGTAGCAATGCACTGCTTTAAATATTTGTCTTATTATGAACTGTTTAAGAGGAAATTCTATTTTAGATAAACTCCTGTTCTTGTTTAATGTCCAGCTCTAGTACTGCTAATTTCTGTATCTTTTCAGATACTTCAGAATTAATTGCTTCTTTACCTGGGCGACCATAGCACTTTATGCCTATTTCTATTACCTATCACTTTTCATAATATAGTTACATATTTATTTATCTATCCACAAGTTACCTATCTTTGTATCCCCAAAACTCTAAAATACTTTGCACACATTTGGTGTTCAGTCGTTTTTAACTGAATTCATATGCCTGTATATTTAAAGACCAACAGTTAATCCCTAATATTAAAACAGCAGAAATTAAAATAGTGTTCAATAACATTGCCACTGAAAAGGCAATATTCCATAAAATGAATGGTTTTCCTGGTTGAAAAATCCTACTTCAGGCATTTAATAAGATTTAATTTGGTCTTTTGTTCTAAATTTTACCTCATATGGATGGCATAAATGCTTATTTGCATGACTCAAGTAGATAGATGTAAAAAGTAGTTATCTTGTGACTGATTATAAAATCACTAAAGTGGATGATTATTACTGATTACCTCCTACTTGTTTCTTTGCATTTCGGATCAAAAGCACGAATTTCATAAGGATTAAGTGTTGTAAGAACTATTCCTAAGTGTGTTTTTATGTAGTGATGTAATTTTCAGCAGGCATTCATAGCCATTTACTGGATGATGTCCCCTTAAATATAATGAACCAGAATATGATCCTTATTTTGTTTAGATTTTCAAATTCTTTTCAGCTCCTCCTCATCCTTATTTCTCTCTCCCATTTAAAAACTTTTTTGGAAGAACCATATTGATTCACTTATTCAGCAGCTATGTATTTAACATCTACTATATGCCAGGCACAGAGTGAGGCATTGTAAGATTTGTAAGTGAACAAGAGAGATAAGATCTCAGTTCTCAGAATTAACAGATAAACAAACATTTGCCCATTTAGCGATCATTTACTAATTGTCTGCAATGTGTTAGGCATCATTCTGGGAACTGTGGATACAGCGGTAAAAATAACAAAGTCTGTACCCTCTGTAGCTTACATTTTGATGGAGGAATAAAATATACAGGGAAGACTTTTCTAAAAATGTTATATGTGAGCTGAGATATGATGGATGAGATGGAACAGAAGGAAAAGACTGAGGCCAAACAGCAATTACTGATGATAAATAGAATGAACTCCTCGTGTTTGATGCACGTTGGTTTGTAGTTTCTGAGATAAGATTAAGTTTATTAATGCTTCCATTTTGTCACTTAATTATTAAATGAGGGCATCAGTTGGGAAGTTTTGTGGGAGGCGATGGACAGCAAAGAGGGAACAATTTGAGGAGAGAGAAATTTGAGGACAGAGATCACTGTGAAATAGTTAATCACCCCAGAGAGAAGAGAATACACAAACTAGGGAAGGGCAGTAGCATTGCTGGGCAGCACTGAGGGTCTACTTGCAAGTTTTTTATCCTGAATTTAAAGTGAAACGATACAGCCTAGTTGTGTGGTTTTCTCTAGCTACAGGCACAGGTGTGAAGAAGATGCAGAGTTTAACCAGAGTTGGTTTCTTAACCCCAGGAGACTGGTGGTGGAGAAAGAGAAGAACAAGAGTGCTGAGGGCATTTGCAAGGAAGTTATAATAATTCAAGCTGTAGAATTTATGCTGGGGAAGGAGAAAATGAAGAGGGAATGAAGACTGAAGAGAGCTGACGGATATAAAGAGGTTGAAAGTTTGGTCAGACAAGTGAATTTCATGGGCTAATATTAGTATGTAATATTAACACATTTATTAATAGATGTGTTTCTATGTGTATGCATACACATACAAGCACAACTGCATCAACTTTTTTTTTTTTGCATCAATGTTTTAACATCGAAAAGAGGGAGGTTTTGCGCAGATAACTGAAAAATTCTGAGGACCGCTACAAGTTCTGGTTTCTCTTTCTGTTCCTTTTTTTTCCTTTGTAATTTTATAGAAATGGTTGAATGTAATATAAGGGGAACATGAAAGGCTAAAAGCTTTTACTTGGAAGATCTTATCTTAGGTTATATATAAAATCTCTTTAAAAATCACTTGACCTTATTGGCCATATTCTCCTAATTATTTCAGCACTGTGCCAGGTGCTGGGCATACAGTAATACCAGGTCAAGGTGGGTTCAGAGTGGTCTTGGAGTGCAGAGGTGGGCACGCAACCCAAATGGGATGGAGAGTGGTCACATTTGGAGGGAATGACATCTAAGCTAACATCTGAAAAGATAAGTAGTAGCAAAGAAACCACAGAAGTGGGAGGAAATAGTGTATGTATATGAAGATCCTCAAGCAAGAAAGAGATGACCTGAGGGATCCCGAGTGGCTGGTTTGTAGTGTCTGAGGGAAGAGGTGTTGAGACGTGAGGCTAGGAAATTAAGCAAGGGCCATATTTTAAAGGACGTGGTAGTTTATGTGAAAGAAATTTCATCCTAAAAGCAGTGGGGGACCGATCATTGGGTTTTACATAGACCAGTGATACAAAACACAGTCATTTTAAAGTGTGGGATTTGCTTTGATGGAGAAGTTGAATTTTATCATCTCTAAGGTTCATTCTAAAATTCTTCGATTCCTGAGTATAAAGCAGTAAACCAAAATGATTTAAATATGTGCCTCTTATTTTAATCTGAAAATAATTAGTAGCAATTAAAGTGGAACTGTATTAAACATAGAAAGCCCTGCTTACAAGGCATTATTATTTTTTTTTTAAAGCTTTTTTTTTTTTTAATTTTTTTTTTTTAAATTAATTTATTTATTTTTGGCTGTGTTGGGTCTTCGTTTCTGTGCGAGGGCTTTCTCTAGTTGCAGCGAGTGGGGGCCACTCTTCATCACGGTGTGCGGGCCTCTCACTATCGCGGCCTCTCTTGTTGCGGAGCACGGGCTCCAGATGCACAGGCTCAGTAGTTGTGGCTCACGGGCCTAGTTGCTCCGCGGCATGTGGGATCTTCCCAGACCAGGGCTTGAACCCGTGTCCCCTGCATTGGCAGGCAGATTCTTAACCACTGCGCCACCAGGGAAGCCCCTACAAAGCATTATTAAACTCATATTCGTCTGTTTGCAAAAAAAGAATTGAAATTAAAACTTTTCCATGACTCTGAGTACATTTGGTTACTGCTGTGTATTTTCCATATCAGTGAAAATATGAGATAATTTCCCATGAGTTTACGTGTGCCATTTCATACCAGCAATCAGATGTAGATGAAACTGTGCTTTTTCTCTCCAGTGATTTAAACTTTTAAGATGCTTCCATTAATTGGAAAAACAATCATCTTTGATAACTTTCCCGATCCTTCTGATACATGGGAAATCACTGAAACAATCGGCAAAGGAACTTACGGAAAGGTTTTTAAAGTGTTGAATAAGAAAAATGGCCAAAAAGCAGCAGTCAAAATTCTGGATCCGATTCACGTAAGTCACATTGGTTTCTTTTTTTCCTGCTACATAACTTAAAAAAAAAAAATCTGTATTAAACAGTTAAAAAGTCTCTAGGTATCTTATCTTGATTTATTTATCACAATGTCAGTTACCGTTGGAAGAAAATGTTTAAAGAAAAAAAAGTCTACTTGTTAGAGGTTCCTTGTTTATGTGCTTAACATATATAATAAGGTACAATAAGTACTTGATACATGAATAAATATATAATGCAAATAAGTATATAAATAATACAACTCTCAACAGCTCAACAGTTGATTTAATATTATTTTAGATTTCAAAGTTTTGTCAGAATACAGATTTATGGGTCTAGAAGTAATCCTAAAATGTCGTCTGTACCAGATCTCCTTTTCTTCCTGTGTTTATTTAGACTTCAGGCAGAATTCCTCTTATGCCAAACCAGAAATATTTTTTAAATTAAATTTCATTCAGAAAAGGGAAGTTAATTTTCAGGTTTGCTTAAGTGTTTCCAGAGCAGAAATGATGTTCCTTTATAACCAGAGTGAGGTTCCTTGTGAAAAATTGAATGTCATGGTCAGTCCACATGGCCTCTTTTTCAGCAGTGCCCCAGTGGGCACCTCCTTTGCTTTTTGGGGGAAATCCAGTTGTGATGAGGGAAACTCATCTGTCTTTGCCTTTAAGAGCATGAGGAGATGGATGAGATTCTTCTTTCTGGGAGTGAGAGCTGGACATTTGGGAGCATTTTCAGCTACTGGGACATACGTAGCTCTCCCCTAGCACCTGGGGGAGCCAGAATAAGTTCAGTGATCCCATAATCCCCAAACCTCTACTGAGAGCACCTTCTCCAATTACTCAGCTCTTGCACGCGTGATGGGAGTGCTGTGTGATGGAAATGACGTGATGTGTGTGGGGAGGGCATCAGAGAAGAGCACTGTGCCCACGCTTCACGGATGCTGCATGTCTTCATATTCCCCTGTCGGAAAGTTCTTACCATTCAAACTGAGGGAAGAGAGGCACAAATTAGGCTGTACCAAAGTAACTGTACCTCTGGTCTTTGCAGTTATGGGTCTGTCCTTTGGTCTTCACTGTTAAGGGTTGGGGTCCATGGTGGCGAGAGAAAGGGCTCCAGACTGACCCCAATGTATCGCCCCGTAATCAGTGTCTCTCTCCCATTCCTCTGCTTCTCTATGGACAAGAACAAGTGCCTTGTGAATACATGTAACCGTTATTCTTTCATAATTTACTCGTGTTTGGTGTACTGCTAACCGTATAAATCATGTTTTGTTCTATTGCTTAAATGAAACATGTAGATTCATAACTACAGTATGAAATGTGTTCTTTTGCTGCTGTTATTCTTGTCACAGTACTTGTGTATTTTCCTAAGAATTCTTTATTTACTCTCATTCATCATGCCACAAGTCAAATAAAAAAGATTTATAACCAGGAGATCATAATCTTAATAAAATAAATTTAAATGCACCCAGGCATTTTGCAGAGTGGCTTTTTTTTTTTTTTTTATTAAAAGGGTCTTACTGTTATGGATTTTGAACTAATAATCTTCTCTCCGAGGTGGGGAGGACATGAGCAGTACTAGAAGGCAGTAGACTAGTCCTGGATCTCACACGAACCAGCTCTTGTGCCTCTGACTGCCCTGAGCTTTAGTTTCTTCCTTTCAAATTAGAGCTCTGGTCTAAAATTCTTTCCAGCCCTCTGATTCCATGATTCTGTCTTAAAACAGTGTGGACATTAAATGTTACCATAAAACATTAGAAGTCTTTTTCTTATTTATGACTCTGTGAGTTGTTTCATGTATATGTGATTTTCCTAGATCCATGACTAAGTGCCTAGTCATGTTTGCATTTTTACTGATAGGATAACAACCTATTCTACTTCTGGTGAATGGGCCTTTAGCTAACTAAAGGCTGTATGCCATCTTATGTAACTTAACTCTTTCACTTTTTTGGAAAGGTAGGAGTTCATTGCATGTATGACTAGTTTTTGATAGCCTTCGAATATCCTGTACTTCAAAGAAGCAAAATGAACCAGCCAAAAGTTTTCATTTCAGATAAATGGCTTTGCCATCAAAATAAAGTTAACACTACAAGGAAAGGAAAATCATCTGAGGTAGTTCTCCATATACGTTTCTTTCTCATTGCACACAAAAACAGCCTTTTATTTATTCCTTTTCAATGAAATTAACGTAATTAGAGATATATTTGATTAGCAGGAAAATCACAATCTCTCCCCTTAAGCAGTGTAATGAGAAGTTTCAATACATAGTACTGAGTGCAGTAAAAACTATTCTGACCTTGCTTTGACAAAATAAGACTCTACATTTGGTAGTCTAAATTGTTTCTTTGACTTCATTCATGTTTTTCTCACCGTTCTCTCCCCATGACTTTTTGAAACTAGGATATTGATGAAGAGATTGAAGCAGAGTACAACATCCTAAAAGCACTTTCTGACCACCCTAATGTGGTCAGATTCTATGGCATGTACTTTAAGAAGGATAAAATAAATGGAGATAAGCTGTGGCTGGTTCTTGAGGTGAGTGTTTCAACATTATTTTACACGTGGAAATTTGCAGTGTGGTCTTTTTTTTAAAAATAAATTTATTTATTTTATTTATTTATTTTTGGCTGCGTCGGGTCTTTGTTGCTGCACGCAGGCTTTCTCTAGTTGCAGCGAGCGGGGACTACTCTTTGTTGCAGCGCGTGGGCTTCTCATTCCGGTGGCTTCTCTTGTTGCGGAGCACGGGCTCTAGGCGCGCGGGCTTTAGGCATGCAGGCTCAGTAGTTGTGGCTCACGGGCTCTAGAGCGCAGCCTCAGTAGTTGTGGCGCACAAGCTTAGCTGCTCCATGGCATGTGGGATCTTCCTGGACCAGGGCTCGAACCTGTGTCCCCGGCATTGGCAGGCGGATTCTTAACCACTGCACCACCAGGGAAGCCCCTGCAGTGTGGTCTTGGAATGACTTAATGTTTATGTAACATTGACCCCATAAAGCAGTTCTAATATGTTCCTGGCTGGTCACATCCTTTGTAGAATGTTATGCCCAGTTCTGGTCTTGCCATCTTTAGAAACATGGGGAAATGAAAGAAAATTAATTAAAGATTAAAAGAAAATGTTTCACGACTTCCCTGGCGGTCCAGTGGTTAAGACTCTGCCCTTCCACTGTAGGGGGCACGGGTCAGATACCTAGTGGGGGAACTAAGATCCCACACGCTGTGCAGACAAAAAAAAAAACAAACCAACAACAATAAAAGAAAATGTTTCCACAATAAAAGACTAAAGAAACCAGGATTATTTTTCTTTCAGAAGAACATGTTATAAAGGGACTTCATTATAATTTTTATTTATTCATCCATATTTTGTTCAACATAACACGTGACAGAGGCTCAGTGCCAGGTGCTATGATATGAGAGAAAATTAATGTACCTGAGGCTTCATTAGACAAAAATGGCGAGCTGCTAATTTCTTCTTCTGACTTCACTGAATGCTAATGACATAAACTACTGAACCAGGTACGGTGGGTCCTCCATATCTGTGCGTTCCACGTAGTTGGATTCAAACAGCATGATCCATGGATACGGAGGGTCAAGTGTATTTACATTTATGGGGAAAAACCTTACTAGGAATGGTGTTGAATATTGAATAAGTTGCCAAAGGGAAATTATAGAGTCTGCCTTTTCAATTTCTGAGAATAGGTTGGGACAATTCTCGCTAATGCAGGAGTACTGGAAGGTGCCCCACTAAGGTAACTGCCGGTCCTAGAAGAATGTAAGAATGTGTTTGTTCTGATTTTCATTGAATATTTTTATTCAAGTTGAAGTAATCATTAATTCCAATAAACTTTATAAAAATTTTTCAAAGCTGCTCTTGTCAAACTCAGGGCTAGTAAAACCTTTGTGTGATCACCTTAACAGCATCTATTTATTGTATTCACATTATTTTACTTTTTTAATTGAAGTATAGTTGATTTATAAATGGAGTTTATTTAATGATTTTATTTATGGAGTAAAGCAAAGTGATTCAGTCGTATATATAGATAGATAGATAGATAGATATACTCTTTTTCATATTCTTTTCCATATGGTTTATCGCAGGATATTGAATATAGTTCCCCGACCTTGTTGTTTATCCATCCTATATATAATAGTTTGCATCTGCTAATCCCAAACTCCCAATCTATCTCTCCCCTGCACCCCCCTTCCCCTTGACAACCACAAGTTTGTTCTCTGTGTCTTGTATTCACATTATTTCATTAACATTTGATTATTCTGTTTCTTTTTTGGAATGTGCCATTGATTTTCCTGCACAATAATCATTTATAAATTATATTGTCTCCATACTTTATATTTTTTCTATTATGGTTTTTAAACGAATCTACAAGTAGGGATCATTGTAGAAAATACTTGAAACTATAAAAAGAACCACTCTTACCTCTGAACATATTTCCTTCATCTTTTTTTTTGTATATTTAAAATGATTGACAATATTATTTATGAAATTAGCATATTTTTCCAGTTCATATAATTTCAGATAGACTTAATCACTTTTATCTTTTTAAAAATAAATACATTTGGGGCTTCCCTGGTGGCGCAGTGGTTGAGAATCTGCCTGCCAATGCAGGGGACACGGGTTCGAGCCCTGGTCTGGGAAGATCCCACATGCCGCGGAGCAACTGGGCCCGTGAGCCACAACTGCTGAGCCTGAGCGTCTGGAGCCTGTGCTCCGCAACAAGAGAGGCCGCGATAGTGAGAGGCCCGCGCACCGTGAAGAAGAGTGGCCCCTGCTTGCCACAACTAGAGAAAGCCCTCGCACAGAAACGAAGACCCAACACAGCCAAAAATAAATAAATAAATAAATAAATAAATAAATAATAAATTAAAAAATTTAAAACAAAACCAAAAACATAAAATCTGGAAAAAAGTTGAACACCTATATACCCACTGCAGACTTTACAATAAGTATTTCGAAGAAAAAAAAAAAAAAAGAAAAAAAATAAATAAATACATTCACTTGATTAATAAAAAGCAAGTAGAACCGAAGGGCTTATAATACAGAACAATATTAGTGTAGATCCAGGTTAGTGGTGCCACCCTCTCCTGAGCAGGTAGGTCTGTGCTTCTGCTGTGTTGATCGCTGTACCTGGAAATAGATGGCTGAACTTCTCTACTCTTTCATCTCCTAATCCGTATTCTGAATTTTGGCACGATTTTTTTTTTTAATAAATTTATTTATTTTATTTATTTATTTTTGGCTGCTTTGGGTCTTCGTTGCGGCACGCAGGCTTCCTCTAGTTGCAGCGCGCGGGCTTCTCATTGCAGTGGCTTCTCTTGTTGCGGAGCACGGGCTCTAGGCACACGGGCTTCAGTAGTTGTGGCACGTGGGCTCTAGAGCTCAGGCTCAGTAGTTGTGGCGCACGGGCTTAGTTGCTCCGCAGCATGTGGGATCTTCCCGGACCAGGGCTCGAACCCGTGTCCCCTGCATTGGCAGGCGGATTCCCAACCACTGCGCCACCAGGGAAGCCCTGGCACGATTATTAATTGCACCTCTGGAACCCTGCCAGGTATCTGACCTCTGATATCTCTGTGCTGCTCACCTGGGTGGAATCCACCGTTTCTGGATCCCGTGGCCTCCTCTTTCCCAGGTTACTTCTCTGTTTCGCACATCATGTAGTTATGTGCCTTGCTCCCGTTATCCACGCTACTGATGTCACCAGATCTTGAGTCCGTTCAGTTCAGTTTTTCTAAGGAACAAAACCCCCATCTGTGTGTGTGTGTGTGTGTGTGTGGTGCTCAGGCAGGCTCCTGGGTATTGATATTTTGTATGTGGGGTCAGAGGGTGTCAAGTCTTGATGAGAGACCTCCAAAGGATCCCTTTTTTCTGCCCCTCCCCTTCCACCTCCTCCACTTTCACTCTTACCTTGCCCTGTCTGGGTTAATCCGCTCAGGTGACCTCAAAATAGCCCCCAGCTAGCACTTTAGTTTGTGACTTCCTCTGCATTGCTCAGTTACCACTCAGACATCTGCATGCCATGTGGAAAAATTTTGTTGCGATCTCTTCTCCACTTCTCTCCCTTTTTGTTCTTTTTTCTCTTGTGGTTTTATACTTTTTTATTCCTTTACTAACATTTTAATGGAGATTCACGTGTGAGAGGAAATAAATGTATATGTTTAATCTGCCACCTTTAATTGAACCAGAGTCTTTCAAAATTGTAAAATAGAATTTTCAAGAACCTTCTCAGAATCTGAAACTGTGCATTATTTTATAGAAGTTTAAAAAAATTTTTAAATAACCAGTTGTGTTCTTCAAAGGTAGGCAATTTATTATGATTTCAGAATTATTTTGTGTTTCTCAGTTTAGTTCAAGATAGCTTTATAGTTTTAGTTAAATCATGCATTAAAACAAAGCAGAACTTTTACTCATCTCAACATAATTACCTAAGTAATAGAATATAAATTATGAACTTAAACCATTTTGCCTTAAATTAATGGTGAATTTTAAAGAATGTACTTCGTATTTGTGTTTGTATATTTGAGATGCGATGCTCTGCAAATCCTTAATGCAGTCTTGAATAAAATTTTGTATATTTATATCCTTCAGAACATTTTCAGTAATGCATCTTTAATTTTTTTCCATGTTGAATCATTGGAAAATTAGCATTTGAAGATTCAGGTGTTCTGCCTAATGTAGGCCTAAATGGGCAAGGACACAAGGTACAGATCTTTGCCCAGAGTTTAAAAATATTGAATGAGATCAGTCACTGTCTTTTATGCCTAACAAACTCCTATTCTAATTATATTGTCATTTCTCAGTATAATCACTTGGAGTTAGGTGTGAGTTGGAGACTCCTGATCATAGTTAAATGTTCTTTTGAGAGAGCAGAAAAGATTGATTAAAATGCTTTTGGAACATCAGGTACAAGCAAAGTGGCTTCCTGATATAATGAATCAGCAGAGACTTAACAGCTTCTTTGAACTTTGTCCTTATATTATTATCAGTTGGAGGTATTGGAAATATCCCTAAAAGGCTTGAGAAAAAAGAATAAATGGTAGTTTATTAAAATAGTATTTCAGGAATCTGACATATTTGCACTTACAAAGTGGGGGAAAAACAGAGAGAAAGCAAGAAGTTGGCAAACTGTATGTAAGATAATTGATTTGCATATGCAAATTAGACTAATTATATATACACATAAGTGGCTAGATGTACAATTACCTGATTTATAAACATGAATGGTGCAGGTGCTGCTTTAGAGGCACTTTCAGAAAATTGGCTTGTGGCATAAATACTTTATTCTACAAAATGACTACTAATTATACCTCTTATCATAATAAAGCGCCAATAAATTATTCTGCACGAGGGTACCAAAAGGATGGCCAAAGAGGGGCTGTGGTGTTACCCAGAGAGTCACGCTAACAATGCTAGACTTCTGATGTGAATCTACATAAAGAAGGTGTGTCCTGGAGGGGCTGAGCCATCAGTAATATCCCTCATTATCAGCCTGGCATGTGCAGGGGGGCCGTACCAGCTTAGACAAACTCCTGCCCAGAGATTTTTCATCTTGAAAAATCATTTTATTTATATTTCGATCCAGAATTGAAATTCTAAGAAGGGGATTACTTGCTCAGATTTACTGGGTAGTCTATTTTTTCTATTATTTAGTTGTGATTTTTGAATTATTGCTTTCACTTTGATACAATTTTCCTTCTTCCTGTTTTTTTCTTTCATTGTGTTACACTATACATTTTTGAGCATTAATGATATACAGGCCTCTGTTTAGGAATTATTTCCTTCTAAATTCTCTGTATATTCATTTTCAGAACATACAGAAGAGCACTAGTTGCTAGCTCTCTGAAATTCCAGTTACACATTTGTAATGAAACTACCTAAGAAGAGAAGGGGTAGAAAGTTTTCTTTTGTGGGAACTGATCTTTTTGGAAAACGTCTATGGGGATTTTTATTGTTACTTAGTATTCTAGGTTTTCCTAATGATGTCAGCATAAAGGGAGAACTGATGTATTTTTTTTTTTACTTATGCTTCATTTTGAAATACCATACTTATATTAATTTTTGCTTATTGCTATCCTATCTCTTGACTGACCTGCTTTGTAAAATGTACATACCTCTTTTGCTCAGTGTTTCCATTAATTCCTAGTATCTGCTGTGGAGGATCAGGAGCAGCATGTGGAGGGGGTCGGGGGAGGTGGTCAGGTTTCTGCCTCTGATTATCACTAAACTGGGAGACTAAAAAACAGAGTCAAAGTTGAGTTAAATCAGTCTGGTATTAAGCATTTGCTACTGATGAGCTCGAAGGGCAAAATTGTAATTTACCCTTTCTTGGTTGGATGAACAGCAGCACCTTAAGTGCTTGAGGAATACAGTCTTCTGTCTCAGAGTCTATTTGTCTAGTATGTCCTCAGTCATAATGGCTGTGAAAAGATGGCCTCTGTCATTGTGTGTGTGTGTGTGTGTGTATAAGTGTCTAGGACTAAAGTTTATTCATCCAGCCATTTATTAATTCCATAAATATTATCTATTACTTTGGGCCAGGCATTTTGGTAGGTTCTGGGCATTCAGTGGAGAACAAGACAAACTGTCATCCTGGGGCTTAGAGTCTAATGGTGCAGAAAGATGATTTAAAACTAAATAGACAAATTAAATAATTACACATTGTTATTGATACTATGAAGAATATAAATGGAGTGCTAATAAAGAATGAAAAACAAGACCTTTTAGGTAACATTTTAAGCCTCCACCTGGAAAAAAAAAACAGCAGGACACTTTTGGTACCTTTGTTCTTTAATATATACTCCAGATACTCTGATAAGAATCATCCCCATCTCAAACCCACTGAAGCAGAAACTCCAAGAATGAGTTTTAGGAAACTAGTTTTTTAAACAAGTACTAAGGTGATTCTTATCAAAGGAAAGTTTGGAAAACACTGCCAGAGCTTCTCAAATTACAGTGTGCATAGAAATAATCTGGGACTTCTGCTTCTGGCCATGACAGTAACTTGCATCATTGCGTGGTTGTACCATAAATAACTAGAAAACTGCATAAAATATATTTTTAAAAACACAACAATTTTCAAACACTGGGAAAGAGACAGCTTAAGACTGTGACATTGAGAAAAGGAAATAAACAAGAGGAACACTACAATTATCCCATCTTTAATCTCGGAGGCAGTTTCCAGACCACGGGCATAAGGAGGACATTCCCAAGGAGATCACAGCTATCTTGCTGAACTGAAAAGATTGGGAAGGCAGAAGTGGCTGGAATTTTCAAAGAAGAGAGAGTTAAGCAGGAAAAACGCTCCAGAAATCTGCATAGGGGTTCCCTTGAGTCTTTTACTGAAAACCAAGCTGGAAATGTATAGGGCAGGATTTCAGGCAGTTGGGCAAAGAACAATTATGAGGGTAAGAATTACTGAAAAGCAGTAATCTGAACAACTGCTGGAGTTTGTGCAGGGCTGAGAGATGCTTGAGTTCTGATCAGCCAAATTGGGGAATCTTTGTTGAACCCCTGAGGCACTTAGTAGAGACCCTCCAGAAAGGTTATGTGTTAAAGGAAGGGCTGGACTCACCCTAGAATAAGAACTTCCCTTGGCCTCCCATAAGAAGTTCAAAAACAGGGCTTGAAATGTTCAGGTTGGTCCACAAGTAGATCAACTGCCTGACAGAACAAAATTCAACATTCATTAAGGGAAGACAACAAGATCTGAATATTCAAATGTAAAATTAGTCATGTCCATCATTTAATAAGAAATTATTAGATATGTAAAGAAGCAGGAAAAGGTGACCCATTATCAGAATAAAAATCAGTCAAAAGAATCAGACCTAGGAATAACCAGGATAATGGAATTAGCAGATAAAGACTTTAAAACAGCTATTATTGGGGCTTCCCTGGTGGCGCAGTGGTTGAGAATCTGCCTGCTAATGCAGGGGACACGGGTTCGAGCCCTGGTCTGGGAAGATCCCACATGCCACGGAGCAGCTGGGCCCGTGAGCCACAGCTACTGAGCCTGCGCGTCTGGAGCCTGTGCCCCGCAACGGGAGGGGCCGCGATAGTGAAAGGCCCGCGCACCGCGATGAAGAGCGGTCCCCGCACCGCGATGAAGAGTGGCCCCCACTTGCCGTAACCAGAGAAAGCCCTCGCACGAACCGAAGGCCCAACACAGCCAAAAATAAATAAATAAATAAATAAAGTAGCTATAAAATTAAAAAAAAAAAAACAGCTATTATCACAGCGTTCAAGGATTTCAAAAGGAAAACATGAACATAATGTTGAAAGAAATGAAAACTATAGAAAAGAGTTGAATGGAGCTTCTAGAATAGAAAAATACAATATCTGTAGTGAAAAATATATAGTATTGAGTTTAACAGCAGCTTAGACATGTGGAAGAAAAGATCAGTGAACTTTTTTTTTTTTAATTCTTAAATCAATGCTTTAATAAGTCCATGCAGAAATTCACTCTAAGTGCCTTGATGAAATCCTGCTTACACAGGACATTTAGACATGGAAGCAATGTCTAGACCATGGAGAAGAGATGAAATGGTTACTTCACCTCAATTTACAACGGCCCAACATTATTTTATCCCATGCGTATAACTGCTTATATCATTGAAAGAAGATGAGTGAGTTTGAAGACCGGAAGATAGAAGCTGTCTAAACTGAGCACAGACAGACAAAAAAGGGAAAAAGACCCCTGTGACTTATGGGACATTATCTGGTATTCTAAACTGTGTGTAATTTCAGTCCAAGAGCAGTACAGGGGCGGGGGGGGGGCAGAGATACAGTATTTAAATAAATGATGGCTGAAATTTTTCTGAATTTGGTAAACACTAAAAAGTCACAGATCTAAGAAGCTCAAAATCCCTCTTATAGGATAAACAAAGAAAACCATACTAAGATATGTCACAAACAAGATGCTGAACACTAATAATGAAGAGAACATTATAAAAGCACCAAGAGGACATGTAGGGGTCAGAGATAAGCGTGGTCACTGATCTGTCCTCCAGTGCAGTGGAATGGTATATTTAAAACATTGAAAGGTTTTCAACTTAGAAATCTGTATACAGTGAAAATGTTATTCATTAATGAAGGCAAAATAAAGACAGATGTTTTCATCAAAGGAAAAGAATTTACCGTCAGAGACCTGCACCATAAAAATGTGGAATAAAGTTTTCAGGCTGAAGGAAAATGATTTCATATAGAAACTCAGACCTGCAAAAAGAAATGAAGAATATCATCCATGGTAAATATAAAGATAAATAAGAAACTTTGTATTTTATATTTTTTAGTATCTTTAAAAGAAAAAAATCACTGTTTGAAACCGTAATTATAATTATGTATTGTGGGGTCATTACATGCAGAATTAAAATGTATAACAACAATAGCAAAGGGACAGGAGAGGAAAAATGGAAATGTACGGTCTTAAGGGTCTTACATTACTTATGAAGTGGTATAATATTATTTTAAGGCATATTCTGTTAAGTTAAAGATGCATACTGTAAACGCTAAAGCAACCACTAAAAATAAAATGAAAAAGTACAGTTAATAAGCCTATAGAGGACAAAATGAAATACTACAAATATTAGTTGTGTTCTTAAATGTTACTTCATTTGCTGTACATCCTTACAATTTCCAAAGACTTTAACTCATTGTTTATTTTTATAATTTTCACCAGTTATACGGGGAATGAGTCCACAGAGTTCTTCACACTGTCATTCTGGGGAAAAAAATGAATCCTATGAAATCTTTAAGAAAGAAATAATCAGTCTTGTTGACTCATTTATGAGGGTAACATTATACTGACAAAAGAAGACAAAGATATTACAAGAAAAGAAAATACATTCTGACATTTCACATGAACACATTTGGAAAAAATCTTTCTCAAAATATTAACAAATCGAATCCAGTAATACATAAAAATGTTAATATGTTATGACTGAATGGGATTGATCTCAGGAATGCAATTTTATTAAAACATTAAAATAAGTTTGTTAAACATTAAAATTTATTGCATCATAATTCACTGTATTAATGGAATCAAAGAGAAAAAAAATCAATAAAAACATGTCAAAATTCAACACCCATTTGTGATAAACAATCTCAGCACTCTAGGAATAGATAGAAATTTCACCTAACAGTGCATCTACCCAATTTCTTATAAAGTGTTCAAAAAAAGTTTGGACTCTTTGCAAAAGCATATATATAATATGTTTAATATCTTTATTTTGGAGGGAAATTCAAATTAAAACCACAATGAAACTACTAGTACACACCCACTAAAATGACTAAAATTTAAAAGACTTATAATACCCGGTATTGGTGAGGTTGTGGACCAAATTGAACTTTTGCACATTGCTTCGTCAGTGTGAAGTGGTGCAGTTACTCTGCAAGCAAAACAGCCGTGTCTTATAACATTACACCCGCAGTTCCCAAAAACTTCCCTTGTAGGTGTTTGCTAAAAATTGCTTTCTATAAAAAGACTCAAACGCTTTTATAAAATGAGCAAAGTAAAAACTAGAATGAGTGTTAGAAAATGAGAGTTTCTGCTTTTGTGGCCTCACATGGGATATGGTCAGACTAAGTGAAGGGTCTTAGAGCATTCTTAGGATAAACAAAAAACAATGAAAAACAGCAGAAGTCAGAAATGCCAACTGCAGAAGTCAGTACTTTTCCAGAAATTCGAGTAAAAATCTCACATTTCTCCTAACACGGTGAAGACAATACATTTTGAAAACTTATAAAAGCTGTGTTTGGAAGTGAGTTGTAATGATCTGTTCAGAGAATATCATCCCTTTTGATTTAGGTTATTGGTTTTTTTTTCATGTTTGACCACAGCCTAGGGAGAGAATTCATTTTCACTGTTGCTCTGTTCTTTCATTAGTGTAGCTCTGGCTTAAGAAAATTATACTTCAATTTTGTTCAGTGAAAGAACATTAAGGCCCTGTTATAGCATTGTGCTACGAAGCTACACTTAAGGGTTTTCTGGTCCCCTATTACAAATCCCCCTTTTAACCTATCTTAGTGATTTAAGAATTGCATAGGGTTAATATGATGCAATTCATTCCTCTGGGTGCAGTTCTTTGTAAATGGAAACATAATGGTCATTTTCATTTTTTATGATCTATTGCTTAATTCAACATTTGCATTTCTTTTAATGTATTTTAATCCTTCACATTCATTTAAAAACAAACGTACTTCAGTTAATTTTTTTTTACTTTATTCATATATGAAAGGCATTTTGTGCTAATTGAACAAAAGTAAATTTCATCCTAGAGCATATTTGAAATGTTGCTAATTCTAAACAAGGATTTAGAATATTCATGGTGATATCTCATCTTGAGCATCTTTAGGAAGAGGTCAACCACAAGTTAACTTGTGGTTTATTGACATTTGGTCCCTATGGTCTGTTTAATAATTTCCATGTTTGTTGTATTTGCCCTCTCCTTTTCTTTTTTTGTTTTAATCTACCTCTTCTTGAAGTTTCATTCAAAAGACCCCTTTCCATTCTGAAAATTAAATATTCCTGCTTAGGCAGCAGCCAAATAGTAGAATAATTAGTTTCTAAGAAGACCCTGTAAGGGGTCTGACATAACTTGGAGTAATTTTGTATGCTCCTTCATTGTTAGTTTAGGACCTTTTCGAATATTCTTTTTTTTTTTTTTTGATTCTTTATTGGGAGTACATTTATTTTAGGGCTTTTAAAAAACATATTTCACACAACAAATTTTAAGTCATATAAAAGAGCATATCTGAACCTAGTGAATTTTAAACTTTGCTCCTAGCAAACTTTTCAAACAAGAGTACAGTAGTAAATAAATTATTTTAATAATATACTTGGTGGGAAATACTTACACACTTAGCTGTTTTTGATCTTATCTAGAGCTTAATGAAATTTCTAAAACATATATACCTTTCATAATTCTTAAGTTCTATTACCAAGTAATGCTTGTGTTACAAAAAATTATGCTTCAAAGACTCATAGTTTTTACATTTACCCAGTGTCTGAGAAAATAGTTACCAATAAATAACAATTATCTAAAGAATGATCACATTTCTGACCTCTTTTGCAAAGCCTGAATACTCAGCAAGGCCTCAAGGTCCATACTAATTTAAATTGTCTGATACTGACTGCAGCAAACCAACCAAGAATTATATTCAGAATTCACAAAGGTATTCTTAGAACATACCCATTACAGGTTTAGCTACAGTCTTTTAGAACGAAAACTTCCAATTTTATGTTCATATCTACTTCATGGGCTCTTTCAAGTCCATATTTTTTTTTTTTTTTTAAGGATTTTTTTCTTATTTATTTATTTATTTATTTATTTATTTTTTGGCTGTGTTGGGTCTTCGGTTCGTGCGAGGGCTTTCTCCAGTTGCGGCAAGCGGGGGCCACTCTTCATCGCGGTGCGGGGACCGCTCTTCATCGCGGTGCGCGGGCCCTTCTCTATCGCGGCCCCTCCCGTCGCGGGGCACAGGCTCCAGACGCGCAGGCTCAGCAATTGTGGCTCACGGGCCCAGCCGCTCCGCGGCACGTGGGATCTTCCCAGACCAGGGCTCGAACCCGTGTCCCCTGCATTAGCAGGCAGACTCTCAACCACTGCGCCACCAGGGAAGCCCCTCAAGTCCATATTAATTTCCATTTTTAGGGTTTTAAAATTGTGTTTGATACCTGGAAGACGAAGGTGGCCAGGTAAGTCCTTAAAATCAGTATAATTAAAAGCTTAGGTAACTACTGGATAGGTGAGGGTTTCTTAAAAATTAAATTTGTTTAAAAAATACAGTTTTGTCATTACTAGTAGGATCAGTTGGTCAGGCAAGATAGCCTTAAATGTGTCATGACACAAAATTCTTCAAATTCAGTTTTTAATAAGCATTTACAGGCTTCTCTGTGCATTTACTCACTTGTGCCTAAGAATGTTATCTAGAAAAATGATAGTAACAGGAATGGTGAACAATAATTTGTTCTAAAAACTTGGGTTAAAAAAAAACCAAAATCTGGGTTCAGAGTTTTAAAATTGCTTCTGTTCAGTACAAACCAGAGTGTTTAAATTCACAATCCCAAGTTTTATTAATCTTGATTATTTTTATGTTATGGGAATAAAATCTGTTTTATTAATACATACTGCTTTCAGCATACAGATGCAGGTTATTTTCTAGCTATTGTTAATAATAAGGAAGGTGTAGGGTGTTCTGCAGAAGTGCTAAGTTATCATTCAGTGACTTATTTGCGGTTGTTCCTTTTCTGCCATTTCCTGTTGGCGAATTGTATCCTGTGCTGCTTGCTGCATTTTCTCCAGTTTTTCCAGAGTCAGAGATTTTAGGGGTAAAAGTTTGGGTTTACACAGCACCATCGTGGTTATATCTTCTACAGACAACTGCCCTTGTTTTGGAAGAACTTCCCGGAACATCGACTTCATTTCTGCCATATCTGAATTGTTGGATAGTTTCTTCCCCTATACTGCTCTCTCTGGGAATGAAGATGAAGTAGGGAATGGACCAGGAATAAAGCAACTCATCACTACCTAGAATCTCCATGTGGCTTTTCTTTCTCTCACTCTCTCTCCTTAATTTGAGGATTCAGCATTCCAGTTGTCATGTTTGATATCACCCTGAAAGTTCTCCTGATCCTTTTTCCCACAGCTTTAGGCATCCAACCCGATATTACCAAGATGACTCACAGCTGTTGACTCAAAACCTACAGAAGGAAAGATGCATCTCTTCCCAGACGGCTCAACTGTTGCCCAGGGCAACTATGAGATTGGGCGAAGGTCGAATATTCTTGATGTTAGCAGCTAGATTTTAAAAAATTAATAGATTTTATTTTTTTGAACAGGTTTAGGTTTATGGAAAAAATGAGTGGAAAGTTCAAGGAGTTTCCATAAATCCCCCTCCACCAAGTTTTCCCTATTATTAACATCTTGCATTGGTATGGTATATTTGTTACAGTTGATGAGACAATAATGATGCATTATTATTAACTAAAGTCCATAGTTTACATTAGGGTTAATTCTCTGTGTTGTACATTTTACAGATATTTTAAAGACTTTATTTTTTAGCATAGTTTTAGAGTCACAGAAAAATTGAGAGGGAGGTACAGAGATTTCTCATATGTCCCCTGCCCTCACACATGCATAGACTCCCCCATTATCTACATTTCTTACCAGAGTGGTGCATTTGTTACAATTGATGAACCTACAGTGACACATCAGTACCATCCAAGGTCCACAGTTTACATTAGGGTTCACTCTTGGTGGTGTACTTTTTATGGATTTTGACAAATGAATAATGACCTGTATCCACCATTACAATATCATATAGACTTGTTTCACTGCCTTAAAAAATCCTCTGTGCTCCATCTAGTCATTCTTCCCTTTCTCTTCCCTGAACCCTATTCATCATTGATCTTTTTACAGTATCCATAGTATTGCCTTTTCCAGAATGTCATATAGTTGGAATCATACAGTATGTAGCATTTTCAAATTGCCTTCTTTCACCTAACAATGTGCATTTAAGATTCCCCTATTCCTTGTGTTGTTAACTAGGTTTTAAACTCAATTCAGAGTCATATCTTCTGTTTTCTGGGCACCTTTGAATAATAGAAAAGTGTTCTGTAATAATTGGGCATCCATATATAATCCATACCTAGCACATGTACAAAAATTAACTCAAAATAGATTATAGACCTACCTGTATGTGGAACCTAAAACTATAAAACTTCCTGAAGGAATTATAGAAGAAAAATTTTTTGACCTTGGATTAGGCAAACATTTTCTTGATATGACATAAAAAACACTTTCTGTAAAATTTTTAACATGATAAATTTAGAACTTCTGCTTTTCAAAAGACACTTAAAATAAAAGGTCAAGCCACAAAATGGGAGAAAGGACTGGTATCCAACATATATAAAGAACTCTCAAAACTCAATAATAAAAAATGAACCAAAAATTTGAACACTTCACCAAAGAAAGTAAATGGATAGCAAATACATACATGAAAAGATGGTCAATGTAATTAGTCATTAGACAAACTCAAATCAAAATCACATGAGATCCATTTAGAATGGCTTTTTTAAAAAGTCACAATGTCAACTGCTGACGAGGATGTGGAGCAGCTGGAACTCTCGTTCACTGCTAGTGGGAATGCAGAATGGTACAGCCACTTTGGGAAATAGTTTAGTAAATACCTAGAAGGTCAAACATATGACCGATAGGACCCAACAATTCCCAAGAGCAATGAAAACCATATTCATGGAAAAGCCTATTATGCAAAAGTTTACAGTGGTTTTGCTCATAATTGCCAAAAACTGGAAACAACTCAAAGGTCTTTCAATTAATGAATGGATAAACAAACAGTGGTTTATCTATTCAGTGGAATACTCAGCATTAAAGAAGGAATGACTAACATTAAAATAACATTAAAAAAGGAATGTACAGCAACAAAGATGAATCTCAGATTCATTGTGCCAAACCAAAGGAGCTAGACTTAATGGGTTACACACCTTATGACTCAATCTGCATGACATTCCTGCAAAGACAAAATCATAGGGGCAGAAAAGAGATTAGTGCTTGCCAGGGGCTGGGGGAGAGGTTTGACTACAAAGAGACAGGAGGGTAGATTTTTGTGTGATGGATTTGTTCCATGTCTTGACTGTGGTTGTGGTTACGTGACTAATATATTTGTCAATACTCAGAATTGTATGCTAAATTGGGTGAATTTTATTGTATGTAAATTATGCCTCAATATACCTTACTTTAAAAAAAACTAAAGTGTATATCACAAAGAATCCTGTATTCTCAACTTTATTAGTTGGGGAAAATAACTATGTCAAAGAAATATTGATACCGGAAAGTGGTATTTGAACTTCTTAGTGCAAACTCTATGATCGCATTAGTTCTTTTTAAAATTTTTATTTTATTTCCTGCACATTTCTTTTTTTAAAAAATAAATTTATTTTATTTATTTATTTATTTATTTATTTTTGGCTGTGTTGGGTCTTCGTTGCTGCACGTGGGCTTTCTCTAGTTGCGGTGAGCAGGGGCTACTCTTCGTTGCAGTGCGTGGGCTTCTCATTGCGGTGGCTTCTCTTGTTGCAGAGCACAGGCTCTAGGCATGAGGGCTCAGTAGTTGTGGTTTGCGGGCTCTAGAGCGCAGGCTCAGTAGTTGTGGCGCACAGGCCCAGTTCCTCCGCGGCACGTGGGATCTTCCTGGACCAGGGCTCGAACCCGTGTCTTCTGCATTGGCAGGTGGATTCTTAACCACTGCCCCACCAGGGAAGCCTCGTCCTGCACGTTTCTTTATGGCTCCTTTATTCTCCCTGTAAGATCCTAGCTGTTTACTCTTGAATTAATGTAATAGTCAATCACAGAAGATGCAGCAAAGAGACCACACTTTGGAGACACAGGAAAAGCCATTCAGTCACCCTGCAATGAATTTTGGAAATTTAAAAACTGGTCCTAAAACTTGGTTCTTTTAAATAAGTGCTCTGCAATTTAAAGGACTCAATTTCTTTTCAGTCAATTTTGGATAATTTTGTGAACCAATCTTGCCTGGCTGCAGAGGAGTCGATGTGACCTTGTATTCTGCTGTCAGGACGGCACACTCTTCTTCTTATCCAGTTAAAAGGTGTTACCTTTTCTGCAGAAGAAAATGCTGGTTTGGGAATGCTAGGGCTGCACCGATTCCTGTAGAAGATGAAAGTTTTCTTTGAATGTAGAAAGACACCAGTTATAAAAGGGGTTGCATCTAAGTGTTCATTTGTGAGTTCGTGTTTAGATTTTAAACACACTTACAAAAACAATGTTACACATGATGGCTAGATTGACCAGCCAGCCCAGACCTCCTTTTGGGGGACCATGACATGTCATGATTAAATGTAAGGCTGGACTCTAAAGTCAGGCTGTCCAAGTTGAGGTCTTAGCTCTGTCACTACTGTGTGATCTTTTCCAAGTTACCTTAGCATTTTGTGCCTCACTTTCCCAATCCTTAGTATGGAGATGCTAATAATTCCTACTTCACAGAGTGGTGAGATACACAGATAATGCATGTAAATGGATTAGAAATGTGCTAGCTTAAAGAATGTGCCCAACACAGCTGTTATTATCTAATCTATAATGTATCAGAAGTGTTCAGGCATCCAATAAAATCTAATCACTGTGTTAGAAAAAAGTTTGAGAGAAAATGTGTTCAGTATTTTAGATGAGGGTGTCAGGAATCCACTTCCTCTCACCTTTGTTCTCTACCCCCATTTAGGTCAGGAGAGTCAGGGAAATGCCAGGCTCTTAGTTTGCAGGCACTGAGGTATCAGAGGAGGCCCCATAGTTCAGGGTAAGGGCAAGGAGGCCATGGACCAGAGCCCTGGGAGGAGAGACAGAGCTGACAGCAAAGGCTAATGGATCGGACGTTAGGGGATCGCGGGGTCAAAGCTTTGTCGGGACCATTTACCTAGTTATCTCCCCTCTCATGTTCCACTGCTAATGTCAGTGTTTCTCTCTTCTGAGAATACACAGCCCCTTTGAAAGTTTACTGTGGGACTTCATGTTACCGAACTTCAGAGAAACCTGGGTGTGAAAAATTCCCCTACCATGCTCCTCCCTCTTGTTTTCCTCTAAGATTCCTCTACTCTTGGGAGGTGTGGAGGGAGGAAGCTAGGGAATGTGACACTTAAAACAGTTTTCGAAAATAGTATTTGTAACCCTTACTTCAGCACACTCTGAAGTTTTACCAGAAGGGAGGTATGTTTTTAAATTAATGCACATATGAAACAGTATATAGCCATGGATTGAGGTCACATTGCACTATTAATTAAACTATCAGGAATCAAGAGTGCTTTTAAGCCCTAGATCTTAAAATTTGAGACTAATTTATAGAACCATAATTCTTATCCTTAAATTTAAAAGCCAAGCCCAGTGCTTCTCCAGATTCTCCTCTAAAAATTAATTCATATGGAAACTGTGTTCCAATAATTAATTGTACACTAGTACAAGTTTATATCTTCATTTCATTTATGAAACCATAAAGATGATGGGAATAATTGTTTGAAACAAAAAATTAGAACAGTTTTTTAAAACGTTTTGAGAAAACCTTTTATAGCAAGTACTTAAAATGTCATATCATTTTAATATCTATCTTGAAATATTCTTTTATAGCTGTGCAACGGAGGATCAGTGACAGATCTTGTGAAAGGATTTCTGAAGAAGGGCAAAAGAATGAGTGAGCCCATAATTGCCTACATTTTACGTGAAGCGCTGTTGGTAAGGCGGTTTAAATTGTTCGCGCATTAATTAGGAGGCAGTTCCAGTTAAATAAAAAGTGGGGATCCTATTTTTAGCAAAACATCACTACATTAGTATTTATCGATGCAAGAGTAAGATGCAAAATGTGAAACGTTTAGCATAACTAATTCTTTTTTTCCATTAGAGATCTACCCTCCTTGTGTCAACAGAAACCTGAGTTTTGATCTCCTAGGTATATTTCTGAGATTATGGCAAAGGTAGATAATGTGTATTTTTACTAATAGTTAGGTTTTTATTTGCCATTATTTATTTATTTATTCCTTTAACAGCCATTATTTCAAATGAGTGTATAGAATGTTTTCTTCTGTTGAGATCAGCACATTTTAAATAAACTATTTGCTAAGGGCTAAGGAGTATGCACTGGTTTTTTGAATTTTTATATAGTCCAAAGTGGAAATGATATACTTTGATTTGACTAACTCAATGTGAAACATTTAAGAACCTTTGTTAATTAACATGTGTTACCTATTGATTTTGTATAAATGCATCCATCTGAAAAATGTGTTTTTGATGCTTTCTTTAAATGTCACTATGTATTTATTTCCCACTTCTAGGGACTTCAGCATTTGCATAACAACAAAACTATCCACCGTGATATAAAAGGAAACAACATCCTATTAACCATCGAAGGCGGAGTTAAACTCGTAGATTTTGGTAAGTTTTGTTTGAAATGCATGGATTTGGGCCGCAAAATGACTCGTTTGATGTGATTTGATCATTTTCCGTCAGCCTTGCTTTGTAGGCATTGAAAGAGAAAAAACCAGTATCTCATTGAGGTAGGAAAGTTGCAGAGATTTTAAAAAATTTGGCAAATGAGAGATTCCCAGAAGAAAGAGTGACTTCTTTCAAGTCAGCCATCGTGTGCCTGTTACACTCCTGCAACAGTATGTGTGGTTGATTCTCTGAAATAGACGGGCTCCAAATAATCACACTAAGTCTAAATGGTAAGCCCGCGGGCCTTACTATTGATTGCTTTCCTGATGGGCAGGTGCCCAAACCCAGGATTTTGAGACATGAGGGGAAATCTTCAAATGTCTCTGGGGAAATGTTTTCCCTCCAAAGAGGGCAGCACAAGTAAAGATGGTCTCTTTCTTACTTGGGACCTTCTATGTCTTATTGTGTTGCCTGCAGCCACCTTGTTCTATCCTGAGGTGTTGCATCCCAAGTGGAAAGGCAGCCCTGCGAGATGGGAAGAAGGAGGGTCCTTGGTGACATAATCCAGCCACTAAATCAACTGACTTTGAAACCTCCCCTATCTCTGGACCTTCTGTCATGTGAGATAATACATTTCCATATTGACTGAGCCAATTCGGAGTGTCTGTGTCAGAGCCAGAGGCACTGTAGCTGATACCCCTACTCCTCCTTTTCCAGTTGTGACAGTGGTATCTCCCCCGTCTCACTGGACCCCCACTAACACACTGCACCCGTGAGAGCGGGCAGCATTATTCTAGGACATCTCAGTATCCTCGTCATCCTCCCTTCCTGCACTCAGGCTGGGTAAGGTGTCTCTCCTTGTGCTTCTGTACCCGGTATATTTCTCCATTTCTGTGTTTATCACGTAAGATTATAATTGTCTATTTGGTCTTTATATGTAGATAAAGATACTTAGGCTCACAGATAGACAGGGTCATTAAGAGGTGGGACTATGTCATCTTCTATTTTGTAGACCTAATACTTTGGGAATAGTAGTTCAGTGAGTAATAGTTGAATGAATGAGTGACTCTTCCTTCATTTTGCATTTTGGAAAATGAAGCTTAGGGAAAGTCATCGATTCACTTTAGAAATTAATTGTTTTAATCCCAGTATGTAGCTCTTTAGTGATCTGGCTTCACCCAGGAATGAACTTCAGAGCATCTAGACAGGAACAGTTGAATAGCGTATCTTTCAAACGACCACGTATTTTTTTCCCTCAGCTGAGCATTTGAAAACTACGGAGCAAAAAAAAAAAAAAAAAAAACTACGGAGCAGCAGTGAGCTTGGCGATGAATTCCTGATTAATAACTGGGATGCAGCTAGTGTGTGTTACTAGTTGAGTTCAGAGCTGTGCATTTGAACAGTCTGGCCGGGTTAGGATACTAATGAGAACTTGTGCCTGAAATTCTAAAAAACAACAACAAAACACTCTTCACTGCTCCATGGACAGAGCTGTGACTCTCTTGAGACAATAATTTTGGCTCCAGTCTTAACAGACCCAAATGGAGAACTTAACTTGAAATCTCATAATTCTCTTGCTCTAAAAAATGGCTACAATATATATAGCCCAGATGAAAACTGTTAAAACAAATGTAAGTAAACATCTTCTTCATTCACAAGAAAAAAAGAACTTGGTCAACCAGTAGCTCTGAGAAAGGCAACTTCCTGGGACACCCTCCAAAGTAATCCAGAGTAAAAATATACACCTAGATAATAAATAAAGTGGCCTTTATTATGATATCTTTAGAAAGTAGTCATAATTTAGAAAGCTGACAAAATGAGAGCTTTGGTTTTATATTAATTAACTTAAAGACTTTGCTGTCAGCAACAATTAGAAAAGAGGGTCAGTTGCCTATTAAATGTGTTCCTGGTGTCTGATACTAAAATGGTATTATTTGCATATAAAAGGATGCTTATATTTCTATTCTCCATGGTAAGAGGACATGGATTCAATTCACCTAAGATGGTTTAAGGTTTTCATATGAATTAAAACCCGAGGATGGAGGTTCATACATAGTGAAACTTCTCAAGGGCATAAGGAATACGGTGTACTAAGCCACCAACTGCAGAACCAAACTGAAAACCAAGGTTCTCAGTTTATGTTTAAATCAGATTTTCAGAAGAATGCCACAGCTGGGAGTAAAGGAGTTTAGAATATATTTTCATTTGGATTTCTCACCCCATAAAATGTACAGTAGGCTCATTATTGGATATTGGAGACCTAAATGTTCCAATGGAATTCCACCACCTCATCCATCCCCGGAAATCTGCTTCATATCAAGAGTTTCTTGTCTTAGAAAAAGTCCTCAGTATCTATTTTGTTGCTCAAGCTAGAAATCTTAGCTTATCCTTGAACTTCCCTTTGTCTTCACCACCCGCATCTACAATGAGTCACAAGGCTCTGTCTCTGTTATAAATTCCCAGACTCCATCTTTATCTCTCTGCCCTGGTCCTCACCATCACCTCTGACCTGGGCTCCTGCAGCTGCACTTTACTAACCCCCCTGCAGCCAGTCTCATTCCTCTCCTTCCAGACCATTCCCCACACTGCAGCTCTGGCTCAGCTGACCCTGCCACTCTCTGGCTCAGTATTTTGTCAGTGGTTTGTCAGCCCTCCTTGGGGAGGGCTGTGCCTTGTGATCCTCTCTGCTGGCCCAGAGTAAGCAATGAATGATTAACACCTTTTTTTGCCCCTTGGTGCACAGCAGGGACCCCCCTCTTCCTATTACCTGTGAGCCAGGTCAACTTCTTTCAGTTTCTTAAATGTACCACCCTCTTTCTCAGTCAGGGCTCTTACACATGTGTCGGAGGAAGATCTTCGAAATTGGTTAACATGCTTTTCTCTTGCTTATCCAAGAATGTGACCTTAACCCGAGTCTGCCAGAAGCATCTCTCTGTTTGGGGGGAGGCTAAGATTTGTTCCAGAAGGAATGCAAGAAAATGACTGAGGTAATATTAAAAAATAGAAATGTGTAGCAAGACCCGGGTTTTCTCTTGAGAAAGATCTGTCTAAATTGCTTTATCTTCTCTTTAGCTTATGGAGAGGGAAATTCCAGGGATCCATTGTAGGGTTTCGCATAAGAGAGAACAGAAAGAAGAGGGAAACCCTTTCCAGTTCTCGGGTAATTGTGGAAAGGTGAAACAGAGAAAGAGGCGGGACAGTGAGATGAGCTTTTAAAAAGTGAAGGTGACAACGAGGGTGGAAAGGAACTCTTACCCTCACTCTTCCCACCACCATCATTCCGAGTCCCAGACGAAGTCCCTGCAGAGTCTGTGCAGACGAAGTCCCTGCAGAGTCTGCTCCAGTCCAGACTGGGGTGATCACATCGTCCTGACATAGAGGTGCAGGGTGATTAGGTACAGGAAGCACTCAAGCTAAGCTTCTCCAAACCCCTACCCTCTGCTCCCATTAACCCCCAAATAACTGCAAATCTGGCTGGGGAGTTTCTAGAGGGGGTTGCTCAGGATGGGCGGTGAGGGGCAGAGCCCAGATCACCTGGGCCAGGTCTGGATAGGAGTCACAGCCAGACCTCAGAGCATTGTCAGCCCCAGCTGAAGCCACCCTGAGCCTTCGTCTGCCAGGAGGCTCTACACAGGTAGCCCTGCCTGCCTGAGAACAGGATGCAGACCCCATCAGGAGGACCAGGGGGCCCCTAGCAGGCGGGCAGACAAAGGAACATGGCCCCAGAGACCAGAGATCCACCACACCCGAGGACCCTCCCTCTTCTCCCCACCACAAGGTCTCATAAGCCATCCCTCATCCTGTACAGACAGTACCGTCTTCAGGAGAGAAGAAGGAGGGGCGCCCTCTGAGAGATGGAGCAAGCGCTTTCATTCAAGAGAGACTGAACTCTTTCTAAGAGGACTTACGGTTTGGATCTGACTAAGCTTTACTTCTCCCAGCCAGTGGGTAGGGACATAGGAGAGCCCATAATAGTTAGAGGCAAAATGAAGAAATCACAATGACAATTTTCTTTATGTATCTAAGATTTATGTCATTGAATTTTGTGACCAGTTACAAACATGATGCTTTCCCTGCATGGAAACCTCCCCTCACCCCTGCACCCAGCTAACTTCTGTCTGCCTGGCTGAGAACTTCCCCAACACTCTATCCTTTCCTTTTTTAAAAATTTGTATTTTATATTGGAGTACAGTTGATTAACAATGTTGTGTTAGTTTCAGGTGTACAGCAGAGTGATTCAGTTATACATACACATACATCTATTCTTTTTCAGATTCTTTTCCCATTTAGGTTATTACAGAATATTGAGCAGAGTTCCTTATACTATACAGTAGGTCATTGTTGATTATTTATTTTAAATATAGCAGTGTGTGCACGTCAATCCCAAACTCCCTAACTATCCCTCCCCCCACCCTTCCCCCTGGAAACCATAAGTTTGTTCTCTAAGTCTGTGAGTCTGTTTCTGTTTTGTAAACAAGTTCACTTGTATCATTTTTTTTTTTAGATTCCGCATATAAGCGATATCACATGATATTTGTCTTTCTCTGTCTGACTTACTTCACTTAGTATGATAATCTCCAGGTCCATCCATGGTGCTGCAAATGACATTATTTCATTCTTTTTAATGGCTGAGTAATAGTCCATTGTATATATGCACTCTGTCTTTTCTTTAGCCAAACAGTTATCACACTTGATTGTAACCATGTGTTTAATTTGACGACCTTCGCTGCTAAGCTGTGAGCCTTGTGATGGCTCGGTCTCTGTCTGGCCTATCACTCTGTCCCTGGAACCAAGCACGGCACTGGCACGTCGGAAGTGCTCAATAAATACTCTCGAACGAGTGAGTGAATGGGAGGCAGGATTTTCCATGTAATTGTGTGACCTTGAGAAGGCCACTTAAAATCTCCAGGGACATCAAGTATGAAAAACAGTCTCTACCTCATACGGTTGATCGCTGTGGAGAGTAAACGGGATGATACAGATGAGCTGTGTAGTATAATTATTGACACTTTATAATTTAAAAAAATCTGAGCTATTATCATGAAGTAATACTGTCACCTCGCCCCTAGCTCAGTGTTGTATACGTAGTAGGTACTTGATAAATAATAAATAAATACTTTATTTAAATATTGATAGTTGCTAAATATTGAAAATCTGAGTTCCCAGAATAGGTGCCTCTTTCTGTTTAAAAAAATAATAGCCCTTTGCTAGAGTCAATTGGATATTAACTTTAAATATCAAGCTATTTAATTACACTAAAAGTAAGATTCAGTTTGCTAATGCTAGTTATGAGTAGAGCCTTTAAGAAAACCTTTTGTTTTCTTGTTAAGTGGGCTAGGCTTTTACAGAAAACCACCAGCCACCTCAGAGAATAAAAAGACAAGTGAGCTTGCAGACGTTATAAATGAAATACATTAGCAGTCACTGGTGTATGATCAATCAATAAATAACACGACCTCCCAGGAGATAAACCCCTTTAGGCAAGTCAACTAATGTCTGAAAAAACAGTCTTAATTTGGAATAGAAAAACGAAAGAGAGACTAAATTTAAAGGGCAGTACTCAGTTCTCATTTCTACAGATTTCTCTCTGGGGAATCTTCATTTCTAATAGAATACTTAACATTTCAATACAAAAGTACAGAATGTACTTCTTGTGACTTATTTAGACATCGTTCTTATGACAGAGTATTTCATGGCTTTCAATCTCTTATTTCCCACATGCTCAATTTTAGACCAAATCCCCAATGAATAATGTAGGTCAAAGAGAAGTTGTGACTTATTTATTAATAACCCACTTTTGTAGCATCCAGTGAGGCAGGCACACCTCAACTTAAAAACTATGAGGTTCCCTTCATTCCTTCCTTTCTTCCAGAATAATTCGGAACAAAAGCCATTTGGTGGGCCCGAGAAAGCATGGGAGTCGGGATGTAGCTCAGCAAGTGGTTTGGACCTGAAAGGGGTGAGGAAGGTGTCCACGCTGGGAGGGGAGGGGCAGTGGTGGCTCGGCTTGGGGTGTTGAGTCCCCGAGGAGGGGACAAAGAGAGCATTTGTCTAGGGGGATGGTGGTGACCCCAGTCAGGTTGTCAGAGCCTGAGCTGGATAAGGGCATCTGCATAGGGGTCAAGATGGAGACAAGGGGTTGGTTACATAAAGGGGGCTTGATACCATCTGGAAATATCCTGAGCACAATGGAAGCCAGGTTTCTTACTGTAAGAGATGAGAATTACAAATGTGGAAGGGAGAAAACTGAACCCCATGATGTTGGATTGGAATTGGAGGTGTCAGTGTGAACTCATGGTTTTCAATATGTAGAGAGGCATATAAAAAGAAATATAATGTGATACGTGTGGTGTGTTTGTGTGTGTGTGTGTGTGTGTGTGTATACAGGTTATCTGGCTGTCCCCTAAGAGAACTTGCAAGCTTGATGCCCCAAGAGCAAGCAAATCAAACACCTAGCTCTCAGTTTTTAAATACAATTCTCCACTAATAGTAAGGAAGGATTCTTGGAGAAAAGCTGATTTTTAAGGCTATACAAGACAAGCCTGGAACTTAATGTGCCAAAAAGTGAGGAACTGCCCAAAGAATGATGGAGACAATGTCAAAAGGACACAGAAGCCAAATTGAAGTGATTCTCACTGACCAAATCTGGGACAGTTTGAGCATCAAAATAATGATAATAATGATGGTAGCAATGATGTCCATTGAATAAAGTAGAAATCCATTAATTCATACTTTCGTACTTACACACATAAATAGATGAATGGAAAAAAGCTAAAGCTTTTCTTTATAGAAGAATGCCAACTAATGAATGTAGAACGAATAATGAAAGTTTAAAAATTATCTTTTGGCAACCATCATAGTAATAATTAATTCATCCAAAAACTTCAGTGGATGCTAAACTAGTGGGTTAAGTTTTGATTAAAAAGAGGATATTTAGATAGTCTCAAAAAGCTCTGCATAAAATACTTAATTACAAAAGAGAAGGAGAAACTTTACAGGCGAGAAGCCTGGCAGACACAGACTTAATCAGGTAAGCAAAGTGAATACAACTACTGATGTGACAAATGGAAATCACGTACCACCTGATAGGATACAAGGAGAAAACTTCCCTTCCATGATATTCCTGCCAAAAATATAATCTTGAGGGAATGTCTGACAAATCCAAGTTCAGGAACATTCTACAAAATAAGTAGCCTGAAATTCTAAAAAGAATATCAAGGTCATGAAGTTCAAGGAAATATTAAGGAGCTCCTGCAGATTGAAGGAGACCAAAGAGACATGACAACTAAACACACCACGTGATCCTGGATTGGATCCTTTCATTGTTAAGTATATTTGGGACAATTGATGAAATTTTTTTTTTAACAAATATTTATTTTAAAAATTTTATTTTATTTTATTTTAAAAATTTATTTATTTGTTTATTTTTGGCTGTGTTGGGTCTTCGTTGCTGCACACGGGCTTTCTCTAGTTGCGGCGAGCAGGGGCTACTCTTTGTTGCGGTGCGCAGGCTTCTCATTGCGGTGGCTTCTCTTGTTGCAGAGCACGGGCTCCAGGTGCGAGTGCTTCAGTAGTTGCGGCATGTGGGCTCAGTAGTTGTGGCTCACGGGCTCTAGAGCACAGGCTCTGGAGCACAGGCTCAGTAGTTGTGGCACACAGGCTTAGTTGCTCCACGGCATGTGGGATCTTCCCGCACCAGGGATCGAACTGGTGTCCCCTGCATTGGCAGGTGGATTCTCAACCACTGCATCACCAGGGAAGCCCAAACTGATGAAATTAGAATGGAGCATGTAGATTAGATGGCAGAAATGGATCTGTGTTAAATTTCCTGGTTTTATTAACTGTATTGTGGGTAGGTAGGGGAATGTCCTTGTTTGTAGCAATCATACATTAAAGTATTTGGGGGTGAAAGGGCATCATGTAGCCCACTTACATTACATGGTTTACATACTTACATACTTAAATGGTTCAGGAAACAAAATTATTTATACTTCTCTTGCCAACTTTTCTGTAAGGTTGAGATTATGTCAAAAAAATTTTTTTAACTATGGAGTAGAGTTGGAGACTTAGCACATATGTCTAAAGATGTTTATGTATATGTCTGAAGATTATATGTATACACACATATATATCTACCAGATATATATATTTGGTAGTTGAATGTTATGAATCTTGAAAATTTGAGAGCTAGTGCTTTATATAATGAAATGATACATTGAAAAAAGAAACTAGAGGGAAGAACCATTTTTAAAAGTTGTCAGAGCTTTAGAATTTTCATACCTATACAAAAAATATTTTCCTCAGTCAGAATTTATTTTTATACTTCAGGGAGGTGACCTTTATTTTATTTGAAAGGAAAGACATGTATGAATTCTTTCGATTTGTACAGCAAAACCATGAATAAATGGACTCTTTGTTTTAGACCTCTGTGGTTCCAGCTGAACCTATGGGCTCAACTCTGCCAAAGCGAACATTTTCTGAAGTTGAACGAAGCTGTTTGGCCTTATAGATAGTGTGTATGTCTTGGTCAAGGGCCTTTCAGTTGTAAGGACAAGAACCCCAAACTAGCTCCAAAAAGGAGTAAGATACAAAAAGCAATTTCCTAGATAAGAAGAACGGGAGGAAGGGGACTGGAACAGACAGAAGACCGGAAGATGAGACCCAGGACCGCTTGCTGCCTCTTAGTCTCTCACTGGAGAAACTGAATCTCTCCTCTCTGCTTCTCTTTGAGTGTCTACAGACCAGCCTCTGGAGTCTTCATGTTGCCCAACAAGGCTTCTCAAAAATAGCAGCCTCAACTGTCACAGCCTTTATGACCTTATGGGTCTAGTGCCGATAGCTAACCGATCCAGACTTTTAGCACCTAAATCCAAGGGAATTGGGAGTGGGAGAAGGAGTTCAGTTGGGCAAGCAGGGTCAGACATCCCCTTTGATCCAATCAGCCATGACTGGGGATTGGGCTGATACACTACAAGCACATCTGCCTGGGCCTTCCTCTTCTGCAAGTAACTGTAAATAAAGATTTTTTTTTTTTTTTAAAGAGGGTTATGGAAAGGGAGAGACAAAGAAATTTCTAAATATCCTAGAGAATATTTTTTTCTTATTGATGGGCACTGCCCTATATTCTGAGAGATGTTCAAAATTTTGGTTTTTATTGTTGAAATTAAATTACATAAAGTACACCAAAAAATTCTGTTATGAAGTTAAGAATGGATTTCAGACATCTTGAAAGAGTTTTTATTTAACAACAAATGAAAGAAAACTTATATCTAGGGAATTACCTAACACAAAAACAAACTACCTCAGTGCAGGTTAGCAATTGTAGTGTAAGTCACCAGTTCTGCCTTTCCATGATGTGATCGCTTTAGGGGTACCAAAGAGGACTTTCCTTCTGTTTTTTTAAGAATCACCTCTTTGTCTTCTCAGTTTTTCTCATTGTAAAATAAGTGTTTTGGACCAGCACTCAATGATCTTATTTATTTATTATTATTATTTTAAAATTTATTTATTTAATTAATTTATTTTTGGCTGCATTGGGTCTTCGTTGCTGTGCGTGGGCTTTAGTTGCGGCGAGTGGGGGCTACTCTTTGTTGCGGTGCGCGGGCTTCTCATTGCGGTGGCTTCTCTTGTTGCGGAGCATGGGCTCTAGGCACGCGGGCTTCAGTAGTTGTGGCTCGCAGGCTCTAGAGCGCAGGCTCAGTAGTTGTGGCGCACAGCCTTAGTTGCTCCGCGGCATGTGGGATCTTCCCGGACCAGGGCTCAAACCCGTGTCCCCTGTATCGGCAGGCGGACTCTTAACCACTGCACCACCAGGGAAGCCCCTCCTGTTGCCTTTTAAAGTAATTTAAGTCAGTCATTCTTAAGAGAATTTTGCATTTTTCTACCTTCTTAGCTAATTTTCTTGTGGGAATTTATGTTAAGTAAAAATGCCATTTGTCCTCAGGAAACTCATTTTTCTCTCCAGCTAAAGTTTACTAACCTGAAAATGGACACGTTAGATATTATGACCATTAAGTTGCCTTCTAGTTCAGAAGTAGTTGGTTGTGTTGGAAAAATGATCTTCAGAGTTAACAGTCATTGCAGAAGCATTCAACAAACATGATTTGGTCAAGACCTTCCTCTGTTACTCTTTCATAGGTGTGTGTCCTGTTTTTAATGTGATAATTATCCAGTATTCTCAGACTCAAGGGTTTCTTATTCTACCTACTTGCATTTTTCCTTTTTCACTTATTTTGAGACTTTTTGTTTTTCCCTCTTCACATTCTGGGCTGAATTTTTCTTGTTTCCATTCAGTTTACAGGAACCAGGTGTAAAACAGTCTTTCTGCAGGATCCCAAAGGACTCTAAATATATGAGACTCCATTAGCATTGTAATTCATTATCCCAGATATCATTGGTGTGCAGAAACATCCATAACTAATTATGAAATATTCATAATAGTTATTATTTTAATATCATCCTTTAAAATTATCTTTATACATTTCATAATGTATATATTACTATACTAGGAAATATGTAGAAAATAGTCTGTATCTATATCAAGTATGCTTGTTCAGAAGTTTCTTATTGTTTGGAATGTGTGATCAAGAAGTTTGGAGGCCAAACGTTTGCTTTAAAAAATTCTTAATTCATATTAATATAAAACCTAATAACTCTTAGACTTTGTAAACTCATTATTATTGACCGTTACCCTTGTTAGTTTGCTCCTTTATGTGTAAAACCATTAGGTTCTTGTATCAGTCAGAGCTCCTTGATTGTAGGCAACAGAAACTTAACTCTGACCCACTTAGGCAATGCTACGGAAAATGGCACTGAGTGGCCTACAAAGCCCAGGGAGAAGCTGGGCAATCCAGCCTCCTAGGAGAGGGCTCTGGCGTCCCTGGACCTCCAGAGCAGCATTACCTGGGCTAATCCTTAGATCGTCAACACTGGATGACTCACCCTAGTCACTCCAGTCTAGTCACTCTAGTGTCTCCACTCAAGATTCACATTTCCAGGAAGTCTGAATGCTCTGTCTTGGGTCCTGTGCCACACACACCCTAAGACACTCTTCTTAGCCTCCTTCCCAATAGATTTCCTGTGGAGTATGGAGGGATGGTCCTTTCCTGACATCCATATCTATAAATTCAGACGCCAGGGCATGACTGCTTGCTGAAAAATGCCAATTCTAGCGACAGCATCTTTTCTTTATCTTCAGAAAGAAGAAAAATGTATCAAATGATTAGTCTAAAGGGTCACTTTCTTACCAGGAGCAAAACTTTCGATATTTTACTCAGTTGTGGTTTTTTTTCTACCCCCTTTACATTTTACTTAAATGACATTTGAATTCTTAAACTACCTTTATGAAATTGAAACAAAAAATGTTCACTGAGGGTCAAATATAATTTTCAATTTTTTCATAAATAATTATAAGCCCTTAGAATAAATTTTAGTAGATTTATAATCAATTTTAAGTTAAATTTCTTTTAAAATCTATTTACTTTCCCTACTTATATAAATAAATTACTGTACTCTGATACTATAAAAGTCAAGCTTAATCATTCCTCCCTTTAATTCATAGGAAAAGACAAGATAAAATGTTTAGATTTATACTTAATTTTTCTGAAAGGTAAAATACCTGGAGTAGAGATAGAGGTAGAGGATGCACTTGGGAGAAATGTGTATTAAACGTTTATTCCCTTTCTTCAGATCATCTGTTAGAATGTATAACTGATTCACTTTGTTATAAAGCAGAAACTAACACACCATTGTAAAGCAATTATACTCCAATAAAGATGTTTAAAAAAATAAAATAATACAATAAAAAAAAGAAAATATTCAAGGGAGAACCTTCAATCACAGATTAGATAATTTCCTTTGAATTTCAAAAATGATTTCATGAGGATATTTTTTCTGTCAAATGATAGGCTTTTTTAAAGGCAAAATGTGAAGGCCGTAGATGAAGATTCCACTTAGGACAAGATTAATACATTAGTGGAGGAGCTCCTTGAGGGACGAAATTAATATGGAACCAAAACATACTGCCTAGCCCTCTGCTCAAGTATGTTTCCAACAGTGAAATGCCCTTTTGGCTGAATATGGCCTTTGAATTTCATGGCAAAGTATCATCTTGGAGGAATCATCTTGAAGGAATCAAATATATCCAATTTTAAACCTCAATTAGTGCCTTTGTTCTACTTGGCCTATAAGATAAACAGCTAGAGCCTAAAACAAATGTGACACCCAGCAGGTGCTCTTCAAAACAGGGACATCAAGGAGTTAAAGTCCATGATTTGGGGATAACCCATCAAGTCCAGAGCAGGTCAAGGGAAGCAGCACCGTGCAGCCAGAGGAGCAGAAGTATGAAACGTGAGGAGGGAGACTGTACTCTGGATTTTCCTGAGTCGGTTATGATTGTATCTAACCAGGTGGAATGAATGAGATGACATGATCGAAATATTTGGTTATGCCTTTTCATCATAATCCTTTGGTGTATAATTCTCTAAAGGAAAAGAACTGATTCTGTTGATGGTGTTGGTTTACATAGATGTAGTTAATTTGAAATTTCCGGTCAGGTGTGATTTGTCCCAAGTTGACAGATGGAAAATAATTTTATTCACATTCACAAGTCGCCTGCTATGTGCATACCACGATACAAAACATTCTCAAATTCACCAGAATTTAGTCGTGCACAGAGGGAGGTGGGAGTGGAGAGAGCCTACCATTCAAATCATAACTACGTGCCAAAATATGCAATACAGACAAATAGTTTAAAATCTAGAAGGTCAAAAGATACAGAGGTTACTATGATCAGGAGCAGATTAAGTCAGCAAGGGGGAACTAAAACTTGGAATGGGGCTTTAAGCCTGGATATGTTTGGATACGAGAAATAGAAAATAGGAGGACCATTGTGTATTTTGGCTATGTAGACATCCTGACTTAGGATACTTTTTTTTTTTTTTTTAATTATTTTTGGCTGTGTTGGGTCTTCGTTTCCGTGCGAGGGCTTTCTCCGTGCGAGGGCTTTCTCCAGCTGCGGCAAGCGGGGGACACTCTTCATCGCGGTGCGCGGGCCTCTCACTATCACGGCCTCCCTTGTTGCGGAACACAGGCTCCAGACGCACAGGCTCAGTAATTGTGGCTCATGGGCCCAGCTGCTCCGCGGCATGTGGGATCTTCCCAGACCAGGGCTCGAACCCGTGTCCCCTGCATTGGCAGGTGGATTCTCAACCACTGCGCCACCAGGGAAGCCCCTGACTTAGGATACTTTAAGGTGAAGTTCAAGTCCAATGGCTTGAACTCCAATCTGTTTTATATATAGTAGTTGGTATCTGCTAATCCCAGTACCATTTTACAGATCTTTAAATTCACTAAGTGTGGGGAAAAGTTTGTGTTTGATCAGAGCTCACAATATGTGCAATCAAAAGAACTAGGGTTTGAGTCCTGATTCTGTCCAAACTGTAAGGGAATAGAATTTTAGTATTAGTTTGTAAGCAAATGTATTGCAGTTGGAATCAACTTACCTGAGTAATGAATGCAAGAAGTAAGTCTCGTCTCTTCCTTCCAGGCGTGTCTGCACAGCTCACCAGCACCTGGCACCGTCGGAATACATCCGTAGGAACGCCCTTTTGGATGGCTCCTGAGGTCAGCTAGAGTTTTGAGGGAGGCAAATGTAACATTTGATCCTTTCTGAGTTTCCTTTTTTATGCATACTCTAGCTCCATATGTGTTTTTGGAATATACTAGAAGAAAATGTCAGTTGTGTTGTTTTTATGTGACATATTTACATGTGTGAGGAGGGACATGGGAGATAATAAATGGGCTGTGAGCAAATATGTGACTAAATGAGGGATTGAATGAATGAGTCACATGAGGTAAAAAACTACAGTTGAACAACACAAGTTTGAACTATGGGTTTGCTTATACGCAAATTTTTTTCAATAAATATAGTACCTGTATTTTCATTTTACAGATTGTTTTCTTTTTTTTATTGAAGTATAGTTCATTTACAATGTTGTGTTAGTTTCTGCTGTACAGCAAAGTGATTTAGTTATACATGTATATGTTCTTTTTCCTATTCTTTTTCATTTTAGGTTATTACAAGATATTGAATATAGTTCCCTGTGCTATACAGTAGGACCTTGTTGTTTATCTGTTTTATATATAGTAGTTGGTATCTGCTAATCCCAATCCCATTTTACAGATCTTTAAATTAACTAAGTGTAGGGAAAAGTTTGTGTTTGATCAGAGCTCACAATGTGTGGAATCAAAAGAACTAGGGTTTGAGTCCTGATTCTATCCAAACTGTGTCAGCTTCCTGACCTTGGGTGAGTCATTTATCAGTTTCTCTGTTTTTGCATCAGAGATAACAGTACGTGGATTTTCGACTGCTCGGGGGGTTGGAACCCCTAACCCTGTATTGCTCAAGGGTCAGCTGTACTTGCAGCCTTAATTTTTCATTAAATATACTTTTAATTGCTTAGCATGCATCTCTCTTAATGATATTTAGATTTTGTTTTTAACTTGCATAGAAATATAAAAACGCCTAGCTTTGTTTAAGATCAGATTCAGGCCTATTAACCTGTGTTTATAGTTTATAGGTTCCCATGTTGAGTCACTCTGCTTAGGGCCATACTGTACTTCAGGAGATTCTTTTCACCATCACCTTTGGGAAGTTGTAGAGAAACTGCTAAAATAGTTGAGGAAAAATGTTTTCTAGAGTCACATCTTTTCTCCACAGTCACTGTTAATGCCTTTAATCCTTTTAATTATGTTTATCAGTAAAGAACATATGTTTGAAAGCTCTGTCTGCAACCTTTGGGAAAAGCTCTGCTATTTACCTACAACTCTAGCGAGTGAAGGGAGGAGAAGTAATTCAAATACTACATTAACATTGCAAAATCGTAGAATTAAATTTGCTTGAGGATTAAATCCTGGTGTACTGTTCCTATTTTATTACTAATTCAATTACTACTTGCAAAAAAAAGTTAAAATGTAAGTGTAATGTAAAACATGGAGAAAGGATAAGTTAGCTTAAGAAACTTTAAAAAATTCCATTGGATTCAAAAATTTTTTGAACAGGGAGAACATCTTAGAATAAAAGTAGAAAGTATAGTCATATAAGCAAAAACAAAATTGAATAAGAGTATCTCAAATAAAAATGCTAAAAAAAAATTGAGTAAGAGAATCTCAAGTGAGAGTTTCTTCAGTTTGTTCTGATATATTACTGTTATTTTAAAAGCTTATGAAAAATTTTCAAAGTGAAAAATTAATAAAATTTAGCTATAATACCAAGCTTTGCATCTTATCCACATATATGATTAATTACTATAAAAATACTATAGTATATAAAACTAAATGTTTAATATTAAATAATTAATCATCTAGCTGTATATTTTTCATATGTTAATTTATAGCAACAAAGCCAGTATTATATTTTAAGTTTGCCATTTAGTAAAAATAATTTTGATTAGTACATCTTGGAACCAGTATATGAGGAAAAGGAAATATTTTGATCTATCTAAAATTTAATTACCAGGATAATAAATAAGTTAATAATTAAAATTGATACTTCTTACTATGCAATTACTAGACAGGCATTTTACTAATAAGTCATTATTTATTATTAATAAGCCTACTGTAGCACAAATAGGGTTTGAAAGTGCTTTCCTGCTTGGCAAACCAATGGATATTGTATAAAAGAGAAAGGTTCACTGTGGTCTTTTCAAACTGTCATATAAATATATGTTCAAGATTTTGTGCATATTATATGTATCTCCCTGTAATAAGCATTTTCCAACTTGTGAATGATTAGCAATATTTCAATAAATTTCCACTTACCTAGAATTGTTGAAGAATGTATTTTGAATACATTTTGAGTAATCAACTATCTAGTTAATGAAGACATCACATATATACCAGCTCTATGTTATTCATGTCAAATTGCTATGAATTAGAAAACAATAAGGTAAACAAAATTGTTCAAATTGATTATCAGTTGAAAAGTGAAATTCTTGATTTGACATTTTTTCAGTTAAATTCTAGATCAAGGGTAGCATTTGTCGGTTACGTAAAGCCATCCTTCCCAAACTAGAGTATGTGTGTTTCACAGTGAAGGGGACAGGGGAGACAGTGGCTGTGCTGGGTGACCATGTAACTTACTGTCCAAGCCAGGACACTTTGGAGAGTGAAAGGGGATGGTATTTATAATGACTCTAGGGAAACGAGCCTAGAACATCATGGGCAAATTGGGGCATAAATTCACCCTCTGTGCCAACACAGGGATTTTTTTAATGTGTTAAGCTTGATGTTAAGTAGAGTCAGAAAGATGAACTACGTTCCAGACAGGACCTTAGATTCCTTTCACTTTGCATATCATTTCATAGTACTGTAGTTAAATGATAAAACTCTAACCTGCCATCATCCCCAAATCATTTTTTATTTGTCTTGTGAGTTGGCATTCACAAAATGTAAAATTTTTTTAAATGTAAAAAATGGTTTTAAAAATTTAAAGTTGAATTTTCTTTTTGTTATCACTGATGTTACAATTATTATTTTCAGTCTGTATTTGTACTTACATATTTAGAAATAAATTGTGAAGTAACTGTGTAATAATTCTTCTATGTTAACACTATTTCATGATACTGCAAAAAAGGTTCCCCCCTTTTTTTTCTTGTCTCTCAGTGACATCCTTTGATTAGTGGAATTTTTTAAAAGCTGGTTGTAGCTTTACTATTTAGTGTGCTCCCAGATAACTGCTGATAAAGCCTTACCAATGTTTATTTTTATCCAGTTTATTTTTTCTTATTAATGGCATAAGCCTTTTTGCATTTCTGCACACTTGTCTCATTCCTGCCTTCTAGTTGTCAGAAAAGATCGAGGCCATTTAACTAGACTGCTCTCAAGCTTATTGTTCTTTACCTCCTTCGCTTTTTATTTGTTAAAGATGTATTCTTTATCTTTGCCGAGATGAATGACTCTGTTCACTCATCAAATGTTTATCAAGTGACTATCATTGCACAGGTGTTAGCTGTGTATTTGATTACATCCCTTCCCATGGGGGACACTGTTTCAGTCCCCTTTCTGTTTTGCATTTTCAAAAAATTTTTTTTCATAGGTTTCTTCTCATACTTGCAATCCTGCTAAGATAGTCTCTGTTCTCAGAATAAAACTACTGCTACTAATTATAATTTGAGGTTTTACTCCCCTGTGTTACTGCCTTTGCTCGGAGCTCTCAAACCTCATCAGTTTGAACACTTACACATCGTTCTAAGCATTTTGCTATGTGCTTGTCAAAGTCACAAACTTCATTTTTCTTTCATTTTCTACTAGGTGATTGCATGTGAACAGCAGTTGGATACAACTTACGATGCCAGATGTGACACGTGGTCCCTGGGGATCACGGCCATCGAGCTTGGGGATGGAGATCCTCCACTGGCAGACCTCCATCCCATGAGAGCGCTCTTCAAAATACCAAGGTCAGGGGGCTCTCACACTGGGTCCAGTACCTGCAGCCCATCTGTCTTCCTCTAGCCACTGAGTGCTCGTCAAGCTCCTCACGGAAATACCCAGATATATTTCAGCAGGTTGGGAGCAGAGTGGCCTGGAATATCATGCTGCTTCTTCTGAGACACTCTTTTTGTTCCATAGTTTCATTTCCCTGGTCTACGTAAAAGAGCTTTCTCTTGGTACTAAGTGTGTCTTTTTTTCTTTGGCAAGGATTTGAGCTCAGAAAACAGCAGTTCCTGCCACTGTTGACCCATTCCCAGATTCATCAGTGAGGCTCTCTGGTCCACAGTCAGTGTAACAGTGATGTGCTTCATTTCACTCTATCAGTCTAGTAATTTCTTTACTACTTGCTAATACTTCCCTTTGTTTAGAACTTTAAGACAGTAGTATTAAGAAAGTTAGAAATAAAATTTATTGATAAAGTAATGATTTCAAATTTGTTTTGAATATATTAATATGAAACACTAAACTTAGAAGAATAATCTCTTTGGAGCCAGGAAGATGGTTTTCTATGGAGACCCCTCCCCTTCAATGTGTGTATTGACAGACTTTCCCCTGCTGATCTTATCACTAATTAAACACTGTTTTATATATGCTTTGGGTAGTTCCTAGATATTTCAGAAAACTGATGTGAAAAAACTGCCTCTTTTTATTATAAATGTGTTGTCTTTTGAAGACCTTCTTAAGGATTTTGCTTGGTACCTTAATTTTAATGAAATGCACACAGAGAGGGCCTGTGGTGACAGGGGTCCAGGGCAGAGAGGTAGTGTATGTTACAGTTTGTTACCACATTCTCCATTAAATAAATTGTGTGGTCCTAATGCCTATAGAACACTGAATCAGACGTACAAAGCCCTGGTGGGGTGTGGTTCCGGTCCTAAAGAAATGATGCCAGTTTGACCTATTCATTTCCAGATAGATCTGTTTGGAATATTTGGCATGTCATTAAATTAGTATAGGACCAAAGCATTTGAATTTGTTTTTAACTTTACCTTGGAATTTTCTGTGCTGTCTATATGCTCTGAATTATAATACCTTAGAGATAGATCATCCTTTACATAACAATTTCAATGTATCTCTCAGGTTTTACTGTTTGTAAAATATATTGCTTATTTGGTAAGCAGGGAAGCGAGATTACAAAAAAGAGCAGAGGGACTTCCCTGGCGGTCCAGTGGTTAAGACTCTCTCTGTGCTTCCACTGCAGGGGGCGCAGATTCGATCCCTGGTTGGGGAACTAGGAACCCGCACGCGACGCTGTGCAGCCAAAAAAAAAAAAAAAGGCAGAAAACCTGCTCTATACCAAGTCAGACATTTCATTAAATTTGAGGAAAACAAAAAAAATCTGTATATGCTAATTCCTGCTGTCGTTCAGTACGTAAGATGAAGCACCGTTCTTCCTGAGCCATCTAAATTACGGTTTAAATGACCATAGTTAGCCTAGTGTTACTGCTCTTGGTGACGGTACCACATGGAGGAAGGATGCTACTGTTGATACGTATCGTACCTATGAGCAGGGTACTGCTGGAAGCTGCGCCATCTTAGTTATTTCTTATTACCTCTACCACCAGTATTTCTCTGAAATGGAATTCTAAGAATACTGACTGTAGAAATAATGAGAAAAAAAGGGGGATCTGAAAAGCTACCCAGTTCTGAATGTCCTAACATCATCAAAACCTTGCTATACTCAACGAAACCGATAAATCTCTTAGAAAGGAAATTTTCAGGAGAACAAGAAGCAAAGCAAGATTGTTGCAGAAAAGAATTACTTCTTTTAATGCGCAAATCAGCAATCGCCAAATAGTCCTAGGATTGTAAAATGAGCTTTAGGCATGATCTAGGGTAGATGAGTAGCTGTACTTTTCTTTAATGAGCCTGTACAGACTGTACATTAATTTCGTTATAAGCTATTTAAGGACTAATGCAGAGCTGAAGACAAAGTATTTCCACTCCACTAATGAAAACAAGGAGCTGTTGGAATTAACATAAAGCAGTACTTCAGCAAATTCAACTATCATGGTTGATCAGTGTTGCTTGATTACAGTTAGATCAGCCTCATTTTCAAATGATGTTCCTTGGTATTCATGAACATACCAAAAAAAGAAAAGATTCATTCAGCTTAAAATGAAAGGAATTAATAACTGAATCTTCTAAGCGGCATTCAGAGCTTTATTGCTAATCATATTTTCCAGTTCCTTACTTTTGTAACCTTGTTTCTGGCCCTCTACCCAGTAACAACAGAACAAGTCCTAAAGGCATTCTACTATAAAGGACCCTCTATGCTGCAGTTTCCTCCATATTCTGAACACTTCTCCTTTCAGCTCACCTCTGTGTATCCTGAATATTCCTCAGAGATTTCTGCTGGACTCAAAAGAAAAAATCTTTTCCCCAGTAGTCATTGTTTCTATTTGGCTAAGTATTTTTGTTTTCCTCTAGGGCTCTCAGTTCAAAGCAAGAAGCTTCTTTCAAAGAAGAAAAATTATCAGCTAGAAAAAATGTGTCATATGTTAAGGGCTTTCAGAGAAACAAGGAAACTGTCATTCCATATAAAGAATGATTAAAAACTAATTATCTGTCTTTAAATTGGAAAATGATGGTAATGCTTGATTATACCTGGCAGAATCTTAATGCAGCAATGCATTAGCCTGCCTGGCTCTGCCTCTTAATTTTTATCGTTACTGACCAATGTGCACAATCCAACCTTGTATCTTATTTTTCTAGGAACCCACCCCCAAAACTGAGGCAGCCTGAGATATGGTCAGCAGAATTCAATGACTTCATCAGCAAGTGAGTAATAATAGAGTCTTTTAAAAGAATTAACGAGATCCCATCCTGCTGTAACTTTGAGATGTGCTTTTTATAACAATTCCTCTGTGCTTCCGAATCTCCTCCTTATCTATTAAATAGCCCCAGAAGTTTCCATGATTTTCTTCAAAACAAGCATTTGTAGCGTCTTCTGAATGTTCAGTGAACCCATTATTGTTTTGATAATGATCTCAGGGTCTTGTCCGTTCACTTATCGATAGCTGTGCTTCTGCAGACGTTGCATCGTCCATGAACCCGTTCTTCTGTCCACCTGCCCTTTGTAGCCTCACCCTCGGCATGTCCCACCTTCTCACCCATCGTCTATTCAGTCCGTTTCTTAGCCCTTCATTTATCTGCATCGCTAATTCCCATCACAGGGAAGTTGTCATTGCACTTGGTGAGTCAGATAATCATACAGATAAAATGCTTATACGTTTGAAGTTCACTTTTAATTTGACAGATAATTAGTACAAGTGCAGTGCCTCCAGACAATTGACTAGAAGCTATGAGTCAGCCATTTCTAAATCTGTCCATGAACTTTTTTCTCAATCTTTATCATGACTTCACCTTGAGAAAATAAGGGAAGGGATGAATGCAAGTTGTAAATGGGAGAGAGGGGTCATTAAGCTTTGATGTGTCAAAGCTCACTCAGAAAATGTAAAGAGGGCAAAAAAGTAGAGGAACCGGTCATCCTTGTCCATACTGCTATCACTGGTTTTCCTACCAAGAATATCTGCTTGTTTCTATAAAGAGAGTTATTTAAGGGTTATGAAAATACAGGAAAGATCGATAATCTGCTTTTTCTTTTAGTTTTCACTTAAATAGTCTTTACTGAGTATGTACTATGCACTGCAGAATATTTAATAAACTGCAGTCGAATTTCACAGACCTCTCAGGAGCATCGTTGGTAGCTTTGAAGGGCTTCCCACGATTCCTAGTCATGCCCCGTGTCCACAGGTCCTTCCGCGTGGATCCTCAATGGGACTTGGTGACTTTGACATACTCGGCACAATGTCATCTCTGAGCAACATTTCCTGGTTTCCCCCAAGCAGTTAGGACTCTGCCCTGGGAGCTCTCCCGTCCTTTGTTCCTCTTCCTCTAGTAGCATTTCCTCTTTTATTTCACTACCTGTTTGGAGGTCTTTCTCCCTCACTAGCCAGTGAACAACTCCAGGGCACCGAATGTGCCTTACTTGTCAGTATAACTCTGGTGTCTAGCAGAGTGGCTGGTACACATCAGCTATCTGATAATGTTTTACCTGAATAAAATAACCTCCTATGTGACTAAACTCAATACGTAGGTATGAGTGCTGCAGGTGGCAGAAATCGACACATTCTCTGAAACTAAATGAAAACTAAGAGCACTTGTTCTATTTTCAAACACTGTCATCCTCATTCCTTAGCATCTTTTAGCATCCCTGGGTAGTATCTTTCTAGGTAAGCCCAATAGAATAAGTTGCCAAATTCTCATCCCAGGGGGATTAACAATACAGACGAGAAATGGCATGGGTCAGATCAGGCATGGGTTCCTTCTTCTTTTTTCTTTTTTTCTACCCCCAAATGACAGCCCCACTCTGACCAGTTTTCTCATAATCATAGATCCTCAGAACCTCAGGGTTGGAAGGGTATGCAGAGCATAAATCCTTCTTGAACGTGCGCACCGAGGGGCCATCCAATCAGTAAACCCCTGATAAAAATAATCCTACTTCCCAATGTGGTCCTTTCCATCTTTGATAAGCCTAACTATCAAAAAGTTCTCCCTTATACTGACCAGAAATCTGTGTCTCTCTTCATTCTCCCCATCGATCCTAGATTTTTTTGTCCCTTGTGACTGAAAACTAGTCTAATCCCTCTTCCAAATATCTGAAGACAGTGGGTTAAACATCCAGTGTTTGTTCCAGTGTTCCTCCTGTGATGCCGTTTCAGGTGCTCTCACCTGGTTGATCCTACCAAGAGGTGTGGTACGCATTTGTACTTCTCCTGAAAGACCTCAAAAAACATCCACTGACATGGGATTTAAACATCCTCAGCACATAAGCCCTCGCAGATGAGTTAGCAGTTTTATCACGTAGGAAGAAATAGATCAACAGAGAAACCTTTAAAAGCATTAGGGAAGGGAAACTGAAAAGTTTGTTTTAATTCTAGGTAAGCATTAAAACTGTAATGACTGCATTGTTGTTCATTTTTGGTACTGACTTGTAAAGGAGACTTTGCAATGGAGACTGAGTTCAGTTATCACTCTGCAGTAATGCTTTCTGGGAGGCTAGGGAAGCGGAATTTAGTTGGAAGTTGGTATCACTACGGCGTAATCTCTCACAGATTAATTCATCATATTACAGTTCTAACATTGAGATGTGCTTCCTGGGCTGAGCATCGATGAAGAACATTATTCCATTGTGTTAGAGCAGTTTTTAGGACTGTGAATGATAAATGCAAAACTCTAACTTATCTAATAATGGCATGTTCCTTTTTGCCAGTGCAGGTGCTTGACTAAAGATTATGAAAAGCGGCCAACAGTGTCAGATCTTTTACAGCATAAATTCATTACTCAAGTTGAAGGCAAAGATGCGATGTTGCAAAAACAACTCATGGAATTCATTGGTATTTACCAGTGCACGGGAGGCTCAGAAAAGGCCAGGTAATTAAATAGCATCTTTTTTTTTTTTAGAAATTCACGTTCTTTTATTTATTTATTTATTTATTTATTTATGACTGTGTTGAGTCTTCGTTTCTGTGCGAGGGCTTTCTCTAGTTGTGGCAAGTGGGGACCACTCTTCATCGCGGTGCACGGGCCTCTCACCATCGCGGCCTCTCTTGTTGCGGAGCACAGGCTCCAGACACGCAGGCTCAGTAATTGTGGCTCATGGGCCCAGTTGCTCCGCGGCATGTGGGATCTTCCCAGACCAGGGCTCGAACCCGTGTCCCCTGCATTGGCAGGCAGATTCTCAACCACTGCGCCACCAGGGAAGCCCTTAAATAGCATCTTGACTCCAAAATCCAAAGATCATCTAAAGAGTCTGACAATTTTATAATGCAATGGTTGTTAAGGTGAGAAAAGAACTCCCTGGTTTAATGATTTAAATTCCCTGGTTGTGGTTTGGAGATAAAGCGGTATTTGAATGAAAAGTGAATGTCACATGTTGAGTTGCATCCTGATATGGTAAAATTACTGGCAGCATTTTTTTTTCTTTCTTTTTGAATTTTATTTAATTTATTTTTTTTATACAGCAGGTCCTTATTAGTCATCCATTTTATACACATTAGTGTATACATGTCAATCCCAATCTCCCAATTCATCACACCCCCCGCCCCACCGCTTTCCCCCCTTGGTGTCCATATCTTTGTTCTCTACATCTGTGTCTCAACTTCTGCCCTGCAAACCGGTTCATCTGTACCATTTTTTTAGGTTCCACATATATGCGTTAGTATACGATATTTGTTTTTCTCTTTCTGACTTACTTCATGCTGTATGACAGTCTCTAGATTCATCCACATCTCCACAAATGACCCAATTTCATTCCTTTTTATGGCTGAGTAATATTCCATTGTATATATGTACCACATCTTCTTTATCCATTCGTCTGTCCATGGGCATTTAGGTTGCTTCCATGACCTGGCTATTGTAAATAGTGCAGCAATGAACATTGGGGTGCATGTGTCTTTTTGAATTATGGTTATCTCTGGGTATATGCCCAGTAGTGGGATTGCTGGGTCATATGGTAGTTCTATTTTTAGTTTTTTAAGGAACCTCCATATTGTTCTCCATAGTGGTTGTATCAGTTTACATTCCCACCAACAGTGCAAGAGGGTTCCCTTTTCTCCACACCCTCTCCAGCATTTGTTGATTGTAGATTTTCTGATGATGCCCATTCTAACTGGTGTGAGGTGATACCTCATTGTAGTTTTGATTTGCATTTCTCTAATAATTAGTGATGTTGAGCATCCTTTCATGGGTTTGTTGGCAATCTGTATATCCTCTTTGGAGAAATGTCTATTTAGGTCTTCTGCCCATTTTTGGATTGGGTTGTTTGTTTCTTTAATATTGAGCTGCATGAGCTGTTTATATATTTTGGAGATTAATCCTTTGTCTGTTGATTCATTTGCAAATATTTTCTCCCATTCTGAGGGTTGTCTTTTCATCTTGTTTGAAGTTTCCTTTGCTTTGCAAAAAGCTTTGAAGTTTCATTAGGTCCCATTTGTTTATTTTTGTTTTTATTTCCATTACTCTAGGAGGTGGATCAAAAAAGATCTTGCTGTGATTTATGTCAAAGAGTGTTCTTCCTATGTTTTCTTCTCAGAGTTTTATAGTGTCCGGTCTTACATTAAAGTCTCTAATCCATTTTGACTTTATTTTTGTGTATGGTGTTAGGTAGTGTTCTAATTTCATCCTTTTACATGTAGCTGTCCAGTTTTGCCAGCACCATTTATTGAAGAGACTGTCTTTTCTCCATTGTATTTCCTTGCCTCCTTTGTCATAGATTAGTTGACCATAGGTGCGTGGGTTTATCTCTAGGCTTTCTATTCTGTTCCATTGATCTATATTCCTGTTTTTGTGCCAGTACCATATTGTCTTGATTACTGTAGTATAGTCTAAAGTTAGGGAGTCTGATTCCTCCAGCTCCGTTTTTTTCCCTCAAGACGGCTTTGGCTATTCGGGGTCTTTTGTGTCTCCATACAAATTTTAAGATTTTTTGTTCTAGTTCTGTAAAAAAAATGCCATTGGTAATTTGATAGGGATTGCATTGAATCTGTGGATTGCTTTGGGTAGTATAGTCATTTTCACAATATTGATTCTTCCAATCCAAGAACATGGTATATCTCTCCATCTGTTGGTATCATCTTTAATTTCTTTCATCAGTGTCTTATAGTTTTCTGCATACAGGTCTTTTGTCTCCCTAGGTAGGTTTATTTCTAGGTATTTTATTCTTTTTGTTGCAGTGGTAAATAGGAGTGTTTCCTTAATTTCTCTTTCAGAATTTTCATCATTAGTGTATAGGAATGCAAGAGATTTCTGTGCATTAATTTTGTATCCTGCAACTTTACCAAATTCATTGATGAGCTCTAGTAGTTTTCTGGTGGCATCTTTAGGATTCTCTATGTGTAGTATCACGTCATCTGCAAACAGTGACAGTTTTACGTCTTCTTTTCTAATTTGTATTCCTTTTATTTCTTTTTCTTCTCTGATTGCCATGGCTAGGACTTCCAAAACTAGGTTGAGTAATAGTGGTGAGCGTGGACATCCTTGTCTCGTTCCTGATCTTAGAGGAAATGCTTTCAGTTTTTCACCATTGAGAATGATGTTTGCTGTGGGTTTGTCATATATGGCGTTTATTATGTTGAGGTAGGTTCCCTCTATGCCCACTTTCTGGAGAGTTTTTATCATAAATGGGTGTTGAATTTTGTCAAAAGCTTTTTCTGCATCTATTGAGATGATCATATGGTTTTCATTCTTCAGTTTGTTAATATGGTGTATCACATTGATTGATTTGCATATATTGAAGAATCCTTGCGTCCCTGGGATAAATCCCACTTGATTATGGTGTATGACCATTTTAATGTGTTGTTGGATTCTGTTTGCTAGTATTTTGTTGAGGATTTTTGCATCTATATTCATCAGTGATATTGGTCTGTAATTTTCTTTTTTTGTAGTGTCTTTGTCTGGTTTTGGTATCAGGATGATGGTGGCCTCATAGAATGAGTTTGGGAGTGTTCCGTCCTCTGCAATTTTTTGGAAGAGTTTGAGAAGGATGGGTGCTAGCTCTTCTCTAAATGTTTGATAGAATTCACCTGTGAAGCCATCTGGTCCTGGACTTTTGTTTGTTGGAAGATTTTTAATCACAGTTTCAATTTCATTCCTTGTGATTTGTCTGTTCATATTTTCTATTTCTTCCTGGTTCAGTCTTGGAAGGTTATACCCTTCTAAGAATTTGTCCATTTCTTCCAGGTTGTCCATTTTATTGGCATAGAGTTGCTTGTAGTAGTCTCTTAGGATGCTTTGTATTTCTGTGGTGTCTGTTGTAATTTCTCCTTTTTCATTTCTAATTTTATTGATTTGAGACCTCTCCCTCTTTTGCTTGATCAGTCTGGCTAATGGTTTATCAATTTTGTTTATCTTCTCAAAGAACCAGCTTTTAGTTTTATTGATCTTTGCTATTGTTTTATTTGTTTCTATTTCATTTATTTCTGCTCTGATCTTTATGATTTCTTTCCTTCTGCTAACTTTGGGTTTTGTTTGTTCTTCTTTCTCTAGTTCCTTTAGGTGTAAGGTTAGATTGTTTATTTGAGATTTTTCTTGTTTCTTGAGGTAGGCTTGTATAGCTATAAACTTCCCTCTTAGAACTGCTTTTGCTGCATCCCATAGGTTTTGGATCATCGTGTTTTCATTGTCATTTGTCTCTAGGTATTTTTTGATTTCCTCTTTGATTTCTTCAGTTATCTCTTGGTTATTTAGTAACGTATTGTTTAGCCTCCATGTGTTTGTGTTTTTTACGTTTTTTCCCTGTAATTGATTCTTAATCTCATAGCATTGTGGTCAGAAGAGATGCTTGATATTATTTCAGTTTTCTTAAATTTACTGAGGCTTGATTTGTGACCCACGATGTGATCTATGCTGGAGAATGTTCTGTGCGCAGTTGAGAAGAAAGTGTAATGTGCTGTTTTTGGATGGAATGTCCTACCTATAAATATCAATTAAATCTGTCTGGTCTATTATGTCATTTAAAGCTTGTGTTTCCTTGTTAATTTTCTGTTTGGATGATCTGTCCATTGGTGTAAGTGAGGTGTTAAGGTCCCCCACTATTATTGTGTTGCTGTTGATTGCCTCTTTTTTTAAAAAAAAAAATTTACTTATTTTATTTATTTATTTTTGGCTGTGTTGGGTCTTTGTTGCTGCACACAGGCTTTCTCTAATTGCGGCGAGCAGGGGCTACTCTTCATTGAGGTGTGCGGGCTCCTCATTGCAGTGGCTTCTCTTGTTGTGGAGCATGGGGTCTAGGCATTAGGGCTTCAGTAGTTGTGGCACGTGGGCTCAGTAGTTGTGGCTCACAGGCTCTAGAGCACAGGCTCAGTAGTTGTGGCGCACTGGCATAGTTGCTCCGCGGCATGTGGCATCTTCCCAGACCAGGGCTTGAACCCGTGTCCCCTGCATTGGGAGGCAGATTCTTAACCACTGCACCACCTAGGAAGTACCCCCGATTGCCTCTTTTATAGCTGTTAGCAGTTGCCTTATGTGTTGAGGTCCTCCTATGTTGGGTGCATATATATTTATAATTGTTATATCTTCTTCTTGGATTGATCCCTTGATCATTATGTAGTGTCCTTCCTTGTCTTTTGTAACATTCTTTATTTTAAAATCTGTTTTATCTGATATGAGTATTGCTACTCCAGCTTTCTTTTGATTTCCATTTGCATGGAATATCTTTTTCCATCCCCTCACTTTTAGTCTGAATGTGTCCCTAGGTCTGAAGTAGGTCTCTTGTAGACAGCATATATATGGGTCTTGTTTTTGTATCCATTCAGCAAGCCTGTGTCTTTTGGTTGGAGCATTTAATCCATTCATGTTTAAGATAATTATCGATATGTATGTTCGTATTACCATTTTCTTAATTGTTTTGGGATTGTTTTTGTAGGTCCTTTTCTTCTCTTGTGTTTCCCATTTAGAGAAGTTCCCTTAGCATTTGTTGTAGAGCTGGTTTGGTGGTGCTGAATTCTCTTAGCTTTTGCTTGTCTGTAAAGCTTTTGATTTCTCCATCGAATCTGAATGAGATCCTTGCCAGGTAGAGTAATCTTCATTGTAGGTTCTTCCCTTTCATCACTTTAAATATGTCATGCCACTCCCTTCTGGCTTATAGAGTTTCTGCTGAGAAATCAGCTGTTAAGCTTATGGGAGTTCCCTTGTATGTTATTTGTCATTTTTCCCTTGTTGCTTTCAATAATTTTTCTTTGTCTTTAATTATTGTCAGCTTGATTACTATGTGTCTTGGCATGTTTCTCCTTGGGTTTATCCTGCCTGGGACTCTCTGCACTTCCTGGACTTGGGTGGCTATTTCCTTTCCCATGTTAGGGAAGTTTTCGACTATAATCTCTTCGAATATTTTCTCGGGTCCTTTCTCTCACCCTTCTCCTTCTGAGACCCCTATAATGTGAATGTTGTTGCATTTAATGTTGTCCCAGAGGTCTCTTAGGCTGTCTTCATTTCTTTTCATTCTTTTTTCTTTATTCTCTTCTGCAGCAGTGAATTCCACCATTCTGTCTTCCAAGTCACTTATCCGTTCTTCTGCCTCAGTTATTCTGCTATTGATTCCTTCTAGTGTATTTTTCATTTCAGTTATTGTGTTGTTCATCTGTGTTTGTTTGTTCTTTAATTTTCTAGATCTTCATTAATCATTTCTTGCATCTTCTTGATCTTTGCCTCCTTTCTTTTTCCGAGGTCCTAGATCATCTTCACTATCATTATTCTGAATTCTTTTTCTGGAAGGTTGCCTGTCTCCACTTCATTTAGTTGTTTTTCTGGAGTTTTATCTTGTTCCTTCACCTGGTACATAGCCCTCTGCCTTTTCATCTTGTCTGTCTTTCTGTGAATGTGGTTTTCCTTACACAGGCTGCAGGATTGTAGTTCTTCTTGCTTCTGCTGTCTGCCCTCTGGTCTGGACTTGCTTAGTTCTGGTGACTGGGAAGTCCAAGATCAAGGCACTAGCAGATGTGGTGTCTGGTACCCACTTCCTTGTTCATGGAGGGAGAGAGCTGGCAGCATTTTTTAAACAGCCTCATCAGAACAAAGAATGTAAACTCCAGTAGATGATTAGTATTGGCTTATATTTTCTTGTATTTGTCTCCTCTTCTGTGAAGTAAGATATCTTAGATTTGAGATTTAAAATTGAATGTAACACTTGAAATAGTTTTTTACACTATTATTTTTTGGTATCATTTTCCCTGGTTGAATTATATTCAAAAATCTTTTTTAATATTTTATTTATACTTCCTGTTTTGATTTTTAATGATCTATTATGTATAGTTTTTATAATGTTGAATATGTTTACTTATAGATAGTATATATGTTTATTTTAGGAAATTTAGAAGCTACACAGATGTGTACAACATAAAATCAATCAATTATAACATTTTAATCTATAACCTTCTAGTATCTTATGGATGGAAATACATTTAAAAACCTAACTGGAATATATGTGTCCTGGAGCCTGCTTTCTTTCACTGACTAGCGAATACCCATGTCTTTAAATATCCTTCTACCACAAATTTTAAAAAATTTTTATTTTTTATTGGAGTATAGTTGATTAACAATGTTGTTTTAGTTTCAGGTGTACAGTAAGGTGATTCAGTTATACATATACATGTATCTATTCTTTTTCAAGTTCTTTTCCCATTTAGGTTATTACAGAATATTGAGCAGAGTTCCTTGTGCTATACAGTAGATCCTTGTTATCTGTTTTAAATATAGCAGTGTGTACATGTCAATTCTAAACTCCCAATCTATCCCTCCTTCCCACCCTTCTGCCCTGGTAACCATAAGTTCATTCTCTAGGTCTGTGTGTCCGTTTCTGTTTTGTAAATAAGTTCATTTGTATCATTTTTTTAAGATTATGCATATAAGAGGTATCATATGATATTTGTCTTTCTCTGTCTGACTTACTTCACTTAGTATGATAATCTCCAGGCCCATCCATGTTGCTGCAAATTGCATTATTTCATTGTTTTTAATGGCTGAGTAATATTACATTGTATATATGTACCACATCTTCTTTATCCATTCATCTGTTGATGGACATTTAGGTTGCTTCCATGTCTTGGCTGTTGTAAACAGCGCCGCAGTGAACATTGGGTTGCATGTATTCTTTCAAACCATGTTTTTCTCTGGATATATGCCCAGGAGTGGGATTGCTGGATCATATAGTAGTTCTATATTTAGTTTTTTAGAGAACCTCCATGCTGTTCTCCATAGTAGCTGTACCAATTTACATTCTCACCAACAGTGTAGGAGGGTTCCCTTTTCTCCACACCCTTTCCAGCTTTTATTTTTTGTAGACTTTTTGATGATGGCCATTCTGACTGGTGTGAGGTGATATCTCATTGGAGTTTTAATTTGCATTTCTCTAATAATTAGCAGTGTTGAGCATCTTTTCATGTGCCTCTTGGTCATCTGTATGTCTTCTTTGGAGAAATGTCTATTTAGATTTTCTGCCCATTTTTTGATTGGGTTGTTTGTTTTTTTGATATTGAGCTGCATGAGCTGTTTGTATATTTTGGAGATTAATCCCTTGTTGGTCACATTGCTTACAAATATTTTCTCCCAATGTGTACCACAAAGTTTTAAATTGCTGTACAACATTCTCTTGCATGACTATTCAATGATTGATTTAAATAACCCCCTATTATTGGGCATTTAGGTTATTAATTATTTTTAATTCTAATAAGTAACACTGTAATGAATAGAGTTGTATACAAATCTCTTACTACTTCCGTAAGATAAATTTCTATAGATGGTATTGTTAAGTCGAAGAATAGTCTTTTGTGATTTAAGTTTATTCATGAGAATCCTATTAATTGCATGTCAGGTGCATATCACTGTTTAGGGAGCTGGGAGAAGTGTGTAGAAAATAGGGCATGACCTAAAAAGCAGTTATATTTGAATTCCTGTTGTGGTTTAATATATTTAATTCCTATTTCTTTAATGCCTACTATGCACAGGGCATTGTATTAAGACTTTATATCATGTGATTTTACAACAACCCTGAGGGAAATGTTTTATGATCCCCCATTTTCACAGCAAGAAGAACTGAGGTTTGCAGAGGCTAATTAACTTGTACAAAGCTGCACAGGTAATGAATGACTTAGCAGGGATTCAAATCCTAATCCCAATGACAAAGCTTTATTCCCATGAATGGCCAATGATTGTGGCCAATTTTGAGTCCTTGCCTAAGTGAGTTTACAGCCTTGCTGGAGAGACCTTCAGTGAGGAAAAATTTAAGTTGTGAGTGGAATAGAGTGCCAGAAAGAAGGAACTGGGCATGTAGTTTCTAGTGAGGAGGTAGTTGGTTGTGGGCTCATAATGCCCATCTTTGTATCTTTGTGTGGGTATAGCTCCACAGTCTGCTACAATCCCATCCTTCCCAAAGCAAATGGGCAAACAACAAGCAAACAAACAAATAAAAAACAGAGATTGAGGTGTACCAATATTGTATAGGGTGTCCAATGTCCAGAACTGTGAAGGATCTGAGATTTCATTACTTGCAAGCTAATAAGTTGACCTGCCAATTTCATGAATGCTGGCAGAAGAGACCCTTGATCAGAGACAGAGGCCTTTATTATGCACAGTTAAGCCCACAGCATGAATTTTACATTCATGTTGGTTGTCCTTGCCCCGTAAGTCCTAGGGGTGATGTGGAATGGCCTTGGTAGATGGTGTATACACAGTGGGTTTGCCCACAGTTTGGGAACCCTGAGCTTGAGAAACTCTAATCTTTTAAAGGGGTTGCTAGCAAATCTGCCTAAACTTTGCCCTGGAGCAGACTTTATCTTTACTATTCTGGACAGCAAACAAAACTTCCACGTGTCCTGGAGGGAGACACTATCTTTATATATATGTTTGTATAGCAAACATGACAAATATAGTCTAGAACAAAAGCTAATACAAAACATGAAGAAATGTGAGAGACTCATGGAGAATTGCCTCCCAACATTCAAGCATTATAAGAATGGTTGAACTACACAGTATTTAGATTAAAAGCCTGGTGCTCTAAGTTCTAGTGATTAAAAAAAATTATTGAAAACTACTATATATTGGACACTGTGTTAGCCTAAGCTCAATACTTCTGTTTGAGTCACAAAATATATTCTTTATCCAGTTAAGAATTCAGAATATGCTTTCAATATGAGAACTCAAGTCTTACTCAATTATGGAAAATTTTCAGTCATTATTCCTTTAAATATTGATCCTCTCTCATTCTTTTTATTTTCTGCTCCTAAGATATAAATATTGGAATGTCCTAATTTGCCTTAAGTGTCTTATAATTTCTCTTTCATGTTTGTCATCGGTTTATCAGTCTCTGCTGCATTTTAGATAATTTCTTCAAAATTGTTTTCCAGTTCACTAATTCTCTCTTAGACTAGGCCTAGTTAGAGCTATCCTTACAAACTGATTTTTCATGTCGATATTTCTGTGTTTTTCATTTCTAGAATTTCTCACTGTTTTATTTTTTTAGCCATTTATTCTTTCATCATATCTGACTTTTATATCTGGCCATTCATATCTGGCTAATTTCTTTGTCTTTTTTGTGAATGTCATTCTTTCCTTTTTCTCTTGATCTTACACTACTTAGCAGTCATTTCTGGATTTGCATTTTAACAAGATTGAAATGTACTGATGAATGAGTTCATTTGTTTCCTCAATATGTGGTTTCCTTCTGTGGTTTAGAATTTTAGTTTGCTCTCCCATCTTTATTTTATTTTTTAAAATATTTTATTTATTTTTAAATATTTCTGTATTTTCTTTATTTTTTTGGCTGCCTCAAGTCGTAGTTGTGGCACGTGGCGTCTTCGTTGAGGTGTGCGGGATCTTTCGTTGCAGCGCATGGGCTTCTCTCTAGTAGTGGCGTGCAGGTTTTCTCTCTCTAGTTGTGGTGCATGGGCTCCAGGGCACATGGACTCTGTAGTTGTGGTGTGCAGGTTCCAGAGCATGTGGGCTCTGTAGTTTGCGGCACACGGGCTCTCTCATTGAGGCGTGTGAACCAGTAGTTGTGGCGCGTGGGCTTAGTTGCCCCATGGCATGTGGGATCTTAGTTCCCCAACCAGGGATTGAACCCACATCCCCTGCATTGGAAGGTGGTTTCTTTACCACTGGACCACCAGGGAAGTCCCCACTCTCCCATGTTTAATAGGTGATATTTTGTTTTGTTTCTTCCCCTATTTTGGAGGCTTTGCCTTTGCTGTAATCCAGCGTCAAGTGCCCCCAGTCCAAAGCCTTTCTGTCCATCGCGACTTTGAGGATATTGCAGATCTAGTCACTGAGCCAGTATGAAGTAGACCGCATGTCTCTGCCCTGTCCTGCCATCTTAGGTACCTGGTTCCATAAACGGAAGAAGGTGCAGAATTTTTTCAGTCTTCTCTCTGCAGGCAAGGCACACATTCAGTTCCATTCTGTCCACCAAGCACAGGTCAGGGCTCTCGTTCTGCTTCCTTCCCTTCCAGGCCTATTCTGCCTCTTTCTAGTCCTGGACTTGGAGTCATCTATGGTTTCTGCTCTCTTACCCAGTGTGTATCTCATCCATTAGGTCCACTGTAACGCTCACCTGGTTTTAGAGAATGTCTTTGTCCTTTTAATTCTTTTTAAAAATATTTAAAAATATATTTTATCTTTCAAAAGTGAATGTTTGGAGGGGGTGGAAGTGGAGCTGGAATCATGAACCCACAGCACCGTTCGACCACAGATCTGTGACCTTATAGGAGGGGGAAGGAAAATGCTCTCGGCATTTTTATACTGGTCCCAAAGTGTGAGACGCACTCAGGGAAATGAAAAGAGGGTCTGGGATGCTGCTGGCACCACCTTAGGCAAAAATAGCGCTCTTCGAGATCACGCAAAATTATTTGATTTGTCATAGTTGCTCACATCGATAGCATTGATCCAAAACCCAACTGTACTAAATCAGTATACCTAAGTCTAAGGTGACATTTTTTGGTATGTGATACTAACCTTTGGGATTGGATTGATGCATATGCTTGGCAGGATAAATATTTTTTTGTTCACAATTCAGTTTTAAAGTTGACTTTCCTATAAATTGAATGCAAACTGAGTTCTTTAAATTTCTTGATGATGGGGAGGGGGTGGTGTTGGAAGCTAGTGTGGAATGAAAACAAGAACTCTGTATTCTAAGTTAAGGCCTGAATAGAACAAACAAGTCACTCCAATAACTTACCTGTTCTGAGGAATCAAGATGCGTATGAATATAGCAACCACTCCTATGACAAACTCCTCAACTGTGGGAACGCATTTTTCCTAAGAGTTAAAATTTGTGATGTTAGTATGCAGGCTGGATCCGTGAAAAACTTGAATTAGAAAGTATTTCAAAAGAAAAGTTTTACTCTCGAATCCGGATTTAAAAATACTCAATTATCCGATTTAATGGGAATAGGTAAAAGTCATTTGTAATTGAAATGTACTCTTCAGCATTCTTGACTAAAAACGATACATGCCAACTTAAGAAGAAAAGCAATTTTGTGAAAAATACTGGGTGGCTCAGAGAACTGAGAGGGAGGCAGAGAGGCAGGCTTAGAAGCAAAGGAAGCAGGGTGCCTCAAGTATCCTTTCTCAAGAACTACCTGCCAAGAGGCTGCCACTGATACCCCCAGCCCTGTAACATTTCCTGCAGCAAAGCAGCACTCATTTCTTGAAAGCCACAAGCACCTCAAAGTATTTGTAAACTCATCTTGAGCTTTGTGCCACTCGCTCAATGTTCTAAGTTCCCTGCAGGACCATTGCTCCCCCAGGCTGAGGTCACGGGCCCGGCTGTAGGTGAAAAACGGAGTGAGAAGCGCTAGGTCCTCCCTCACTTCCGGTTTCCAGGTGAGAGGCAAAGTCCTTCCTCACAGCATTTCGGAAGGAATTTCCCCCCCAAAGAGGAAAGGTGTTTTTATCTGCTGAAGCAGTGAATACCCATTATGTGGAATATGCAAACAGGATCCTAAAATTCTTTTATATACCTTGAACATTTACCTACAAATATTATTTAAGTAATAATTTGCATACCTTGTAAATAAAGGAAAAACCTAGCCCAGTATCTACTCGAATGATAATAAATTCCCAATTAAAATTCCTTTTTATGGGGAGTTCCCTGGCGGTCCAGTGGTTACGACTCAGCGCTTTCACTGTTGTGGGCCTGGGTTCAATCCCTGGTCGGGGAACTAAGATCCTGCAAGCCACGTGGCATGGCCATAAATAAATGAGTAAATAAATAAATAAAATTTCTTTGTATGGTAGTTATACTATATATTAACGTTATCTTTTAAAATTTTTCGTGTTTTATATATATACAAAGCAAAATAACTTGATACCCTTAATTGCTAGTGGTGATTATCTTTGATACGTATAAATTATGTTTTACATGTAATTTTATAGAAGCAAAAAGGAATATTTATAAGAATTTAGTAACTCATACAGTTATTTCTTGGGCCAAAAATAATGGCTGTATTTGTGGTGCTGCTCTAATCATCCCACTTGTCCCAGCATATATGATTTTCAAGCCAGGATATAAGGCGAACTTGAGACATATCTCAAAGGATTAACAGATGAAAGACAAAATTTAAAAATTGTCTAACCGTTCAGTGCTAAAAGTGCCTGGTTCAAGCTGTCAATTCCTTATTTAGGTGTGGGACTTTATGTAATATACATTCACTAGAATGGGATTTTGATTTTACAAAAAAAAAAAAAAAAGAAAGAAGGAAGCAGAAAAATCAATAGGAAGTAATAATAGGGTTCTTTCAGTGCGATACAGTACACAACCCCATATTACTTTCTATTTTCTGGGCAAGATAATTTTCCTCTAATGGCTGTGACTATGTCATGGTGAGAATTATTCACTCTTTGGAATGTTTACTCCTTCATACACAGGACTTCTCGAAAGCTATCCTGGCTGCTCTCATAATAACTCCTTTTAATTCCCATCTCCACATGAGTATTTCAAAGACGCTTGCTTCAAACTCAACCTGTCCAAAATGGAGCTTAATGCTGTCCCACCCCCAATTAGTTCTTTGTCCCCTTTCTTTTTAGTAGTACCACCACTCATCCCATTATGCCCACCAAAATCTAGGGATTATCTTATCTTTTCTCTCCTACTTTGCATTTTCAGTCCATAGCGAGGCTAAATTTCTTACAGCCCCACTCAACCCATTACCAATGGTGATACAGTTCTTGCTACCATAGAAGTGATGGATTGAGACAACATTCACTTTGTCTCCGTATCAACTGAGGCCATTGTGTAAAGCTCTGGACGAGGTGTTACACAAGGGTCTGACAGCTGAAGCAGCTGCAGACTCCGTGCTCTGAGTTGTCTGTCTTGGACAGACATTGCCACCAGCTCATGCCTGGATGAGACCTTTTCTCCTAGATTTCACACAGATAATTCTTTGCCTCCTTACTTTGACCAAGATACTGAAAAAACGGTCTTCCTTTTTAATTTAAAAACAGCGTGTAAATAACCATTATACAAAGTAGGAATTTTCAATCCCATAAAAGGAATAAAAATTATGTCCTGTGAGAGTTTGGAGGAAGCCGATAGTACTTCCACTAGCAGGGACAAGAGGGCTTATCCAGGAAGCGACCTTTAATCTGCACTGCAGGGGAGAAGAGGACTTAATCCTGTGAAAATAGAGTTACCACTGGATGAACAGTATTGCTGGAAGGACCAGCCTGAGCAAAATCATGAAAGCAAGGAGATATGCTCACATTTAATCAAAGCTGTAAGGAGGAAAACTCAGAAGCAGGATTGGAGAGACACGCAGAGACCAGACCGCAGAGAGCAGTGAAAGTCAGGCTGAGCAGTTTGGCCTGTGTCCCTGACAGCCCCGCTAGGGTGTAGCCCTAAGTCACCTGTGTCCTGCTGTGCACCATCCTGTCATTGGTTCTAAAAGGTAAACTATGGATACACCAAGAATAATTTTGGATGCATTTTGCTTTTCTCCCATATTTCTTCCTAACTTTAAACTATGATTATTTTTTCGAAAATGGGGGAAGTCGGTCTGTCCCCATCATGTTTAATTATCAAAGCAGTTAGTGGCTATTGTTTGGATATTTTGAAGTGAGGAACCTGTTGACATATATACTTATTTGTATGTTTTTGTGGGATGTTTTAATTGGTGTGTGTGTGTGTCTGTGTGTGTGCGCTGGTGGGCACATGTGTATGCATGCTTCTATTCTAAGTACATTTTATTTTGGAAAATTCTAATCTTAATTTGGCCAAAATAAGGGGGTGAAGCAGTTGTCCATGTGAAATCCAGGAGAAAAGGTCTCATCAAGGAATGAGCTAGTGGCAGTGTCTGTCTAAGTTCGATAACTCAGAAAGAGACTGATGAAACTCTGGGAATGTAGTAAGGACCCGTCTAGGACCAGGAAATTTAGAAAAGAAATGATCACTTCTCCTTCCTTACCTGAGATATTTCCTTATGCCTTTCTTCACCACTTCCCCTTCTGGATAAGCTCCTAAATAAGAGCTAAATAGCTTTTAAACATGATCTCCAAGAATTTTATAAGGAATAGATGATTGAATCAGCACTCCCTGGAGAGAAGACTGTTATGAGCATATTTGTTCCTAAGTAGCAATAAATAAAGGAATTCAAATAAACAGGAAGAGGCAGTTGCTCACAAATCTTTTTTTTTTTTTTTTTTTTTTTTTTACTATACCCTCTCCTTTCCTGAGTTCTTTAGTTATTCTCTTGGATAGATAAATTGCATCATCTCATGGTTATTTCCAGAAAGCCTCAACCCCTAGCTTCTTGCCTGTTGAGATTGAAGCCTAGTTTAGTTAGGTAAAACATACTTAGGGTAGCGTTTCTTTTCCTCTAAGTATTACATGCATTGTTCTACCATCTCTTTGGCAGAGTGTATTGCTGCTGAAAGAACCAGGGCGATGAGATTTCTCCCTGTGCTCATGACTGCCTGCTTCTGCAGGGTGTCCATTAGGCTTTCAATAGTTTCACCCAGCTGTGTCTTCGGGTCAGTCCTTCCATATCAATTTTGCCTGTACCCTGTGGTGTGTGGCAGCTGACTACCACTGGCTCAGGAGAGCAAATGGGGTCTTTGTTCTTTTCTTTAGTTCTGTGTGCTCAGGCCATACACTTACCACATCTGTGACCTCAGTCATGTATATTCTGCGTCTTGTTGCTTTTCTGTCCTGACTTTCCTCCATTTCTTTTCTGAATTCAACTGACTCAGGTTTTATCTGTTGCATTCTTATCTCTTCGTTAAAGCTTTGTACCCTCTCCTGAAGATTTTTCTCTTTTAATGAGACATCACGTAAGAAATGTCTTTGAGGGATGGGGACCTTTTCGTCTGGACTTTTCCCGTGATTCTTTCTTATGGTGTATGCTCTTCATCTGTCTGTTGCTTATAATCCTTAACTCTTCCTCCTCCTTTTTTTTTTTTTTCCTTTCCAATTTGGATACCTTTTATTTCTTTTTCTTGTCTAATTGTTGTGGCTAGAACTTCTAATACCATGTTGAATAAAAGTGGTGAGAGTGGGCATCCTTGTCTTGATCTTGATCAGCTTTTTATCATTGAGTATGATGTTAGATGTGGGTTTGTCAAATATGGTCTTTAAGATGTTGAGGTATGTTTCCTCTATACCTGCTTTGGTTGAGAGGAAAGAAGTTTCTCTTTGTTGAGAGTTTTTAATCATAAATGGATGTTGAATGTTGTCAAATACTTTTCTGCATCTGTTGAGATGGTCATAAGATTTTATCTTTTGTTCTGTTAATGTGGTGTATCACATTGATTAATTTAGGAATTTTAAACCATCCTTGCATCCCTGGAATGAATCCCACTTGATCATGTTGTATGATCCTTTTAATGCATTGTTGAATTTGGTTTGCTAATATTTTGTGGGGGTTTTTTGCATCTATGTTCATCAGGGTTATTGGCCTGTAATTTTTTTTGTGTGTGTGGCATCTTTGTCTGGTTTTGTTGTTCTGATTGGATGATTTCCACTAATTGCTTATCCATTCTTCTGTATCATCTAATTTGCTATTGCCTCCTCCTTTTTTTAAACTACAAGTATGTGGTGGTGAATCTCTTCTCAGGTGGGACTGGGAACAGCTCTTGTTCTAGCAAAACAAAAAGTGGGAGTGATGGAAGAATGATTTGGGAAGGCTTAAGCTGAATTAGGTTGATTCTCTTGAACATCCTCTTGCACATCTCCCCTCAGTTTTGAACCTTGAAGAAGTCAGTGTACAGGGCCACTAGGTGGTATGAGCCCAAGTAGCACCATTCACATTGTATTCTCTGTGGCTCACAGCACAAACCCATTCATGACTGTCATTCTCTATCATAATGAAGCAACTGTCTCTTCTCTTACCTTCATCCTGCCCACCCCTGGCCACTGGCCACCCCTCTGCTGGACAAGTATGTGATAGGTCACTGTCCCATGGTCTTCTCCACCCCGTTGCTCTTTTGCATGTTGACCTGGGTCTCATCAGGACCCTTTCCCACTTCCGGCATGGCCCACCCATGCTCCCAGAACTGATAGCTCCAGGCAAGGGCTCATCGGATAGGCTTCTCAGGGCTGTGCACTTTTTTTTTTTAAGTGTCTGTAGTTACTGACTGAAGTGTAAATAATTATGTGTTGGTTCTCAGCTTCTGCTCTCATTTCAACACAAATTTCACAGTATTTGACAGTTGTGCTTTATAGATTGTGGTTTGGGACTGTGGCCATTTCTGTTTCTCATAAAGGAGACTTTTGTCAACTTTCCATTTTTTTTGTTGTTTTGTGATTCTTAAGGGAAGGGAACAATTACTTTACCCTGTGACCTTTAACTTGAAGTAACTCTCACCCACTTTCTTAGTAAAGTAGGACAGGGTATGATGGATTAGAGAGAGTCACAACTTTTTGACAATTCTTGCATGAAGAGTTGGAGTCTGTGTTGCCTGCCCTTGAACCTGCCATTTTTTGTGACTTCCTTGGTCAGTAGAAGATAGCAGAAGGAATGCTGTGACATTTTTGAGCCTAGGCTTGCTGAGGAGCACTGAGCAAGCCTAGCCTGGCCGGCAAGGACTCCATGTACTGAGGGGGCAGCAAGGGTTCCCAAAGTGACCAACGGGTGTCAACCACTGATATCCAGCTGAACAAGAGCTGAGTCACAGTGGCGTCTGGCTGAAGCAGACTTGTCCACGAACACTTGTGAGACATAGTGATAGGGACTTTCTAGGCCACAGGAGTCCTACATTAGCATGTGCAGTCAGCGAGCAAGAAAAATTTGATTGCTAGTGTTAATGACCCCTACTGTAGCCGTAAGTGGAGTGCAACAGGCCGCACTGTACGACTCCAGGAGACACTGTTCGTTTCATGTTCCACGTGAATCCTTTCACCCCCAAGCCTGGAGGCACAACACGAGTGATGCCCTGGAGTTGCACCCTGGGGATTGTGGATCAGGAGCCTGGGAAGATTCTGAATACATTTGTTTTATAACCCAAAATAGATTCCCATCTGTGATACTAGCTGTGTACATGGGCTGTCAGCACAGATAAAGAATTGGATAGAAGGCTGTCCCTGGTTCATTGTTTATTATCTAGGTCCTAATTTAGTTTGAAAAATTTTGTCCTCCTGAGGACTTTCACATAAAAATACTTTCAGCAAATCTGTATGAGGATGAAATCCTGTGATGCGTCTCTAAAGCTCATGTGAGTTAATTTATTAGTCATTTCTTTAGTCTTTTCAACATCTTTCAATGGAAGATTGTTCTTCATTAGTATTTAGTATTGAAATATGCTGATTCCTTAGAGAGAAATCTAAATTTTATCAGATGTTAGGACCACTTTACAAATTCTGAAAGCTTATATCAGATTTGCAAATTCCTGTAATGTTTCCAGTGATGTTCTAGAAATCATTAATTACTTGAATTATGGCATTACCCATTTTTAGCTATTTTAAACTGACTCAAATCCTTACTTGTTCTTAAAATATTGTATTTGTACATATGTTTCTTATAATTTTATAATTATCATATTTAAAGAGGCTCCTAAAGTGATCACATTTGATTTCATGGGATAAAATGCTGAGAATACAACAAGTATATGCACTTAAATAGAGCAAAATATAACATTTTTCTAAAAAGAACAAAGTTTCCTGAAAAATTCTGGATGTATACCCTTTGGCCTTTCTCTTAAAGGCATTAGTCTTTAAAAAAAATTTATTCTAGAGAGAAAAAAATTAAAACCTAAGGGATTATCAAGAGCCTTTACCTACATTTAAAGGTTGCAAGAAATACTGCAATATTCCTTCTCTCTTTCTTTTCTTTCAGATTAGCAATAGCCTAGGATTTGACTGCATCCGTTTTTGGTATTATTACTGTAAAGAAAAGACACATTTTTATGGGGTTAAATTTACTGTTGAATTCTGCAGTGCCTCACAGGAGGCAGGACACTGAATAAAGATGATACTAATTTTTTTGCAGTAAAGTGAGAGGCACAGATTGAGTAGAGGGCAGAGCGACTGTTTTCTCCGAGTGCCTTCACATTGTTAGTCCTCTAAATACATTTTTGCTCTCATGTCAAAGGCCTTAGTAATAAGTATATTGAGAGTAACTTCCTGGACAAATTTTGCTTTAAAGTAGCTAAATCTTTTAACCATCTCTTTGTTGGGGAAAAGGAGAGAAATATTTTTTTAAAGACAGTAGTCAAGGTTTAGAGCAGAATATTTCAGCCTTTGAGTAGAATTCAAAATGACATGCCCCTCATTCCTTACTGCCAGGCATGTAAAGGTTTATCTCTGGCTGTTCAGCTGCCCGAATCTTGTTTGCTTCCCCGTTTAGTTTTGTAATCTCTGCCAAAAAAAAAAAAAAAAAAAAAGGATTATGGTTCACTTTGAAGTTAGATGTTTATGCATTTATTTAAATACAGCTGGGTTTTTTTTTTTAAGTGAAAAATCTGACATCACAATCCCCAGTGTTTTATCAGAAAGAAGGAAAGAAAGGGAAATAAATAAATAGCTACCTATGGCAATTCCAGTCTTGGGAATAGAAATTGAAATAGAACACTATGACTTCATGGTTGATTCTTATATAGATCTGACTGTACCACAAGGTCCCCTCAAAAAATAATATATATCTATTAAATACACATGCGTATATATTTAATATATAAATATATAAAATACAAATACACACACACACACACACACACACACACATTACCTGGGCAGCCCAGCCTAAAATGTGGGTGTTGTTCCCTGTCCATGGATGAAAATGTAATTCCCCTATATTTATTCAGGTAGGGTAGAGAGTGGTCATGAATTCTGTCTGGGGCTAGTTACGTTTGATATGCCAATTAAACAGGAAAGCACGGTTATCAAGTAGGCAGTGGGGTATAGGAGTCTGGGCTTCAGGGGAGAAGCCCATGTTGGAGACAGTGGTCGAGTCATTTGCTTATAGACGTATTTGGTGCCATGACACAGATGGGGTCACTGAATGTGAGGGTTTGGGAATTTAGCATAAGGAGAGGAGACAGAACAGGTGATTGAGGGACTGTGGCCCTCCAGGGAGGAGAAGCAGGGGAACGTGGTCTGTTGCGAACCACATAAACCCAGTGTTTCAAGGAGAGAATGCGCAATTCTTCTAAAGAGCACTGCAAGTTTTTAAAAATGGAGTAACGCTGAATTTGGACACACCAAGTTCTTTCGTGATCTCGACGAGAGTCCTCTCAGCAGGGTGGGGTGGGGGGCAGCCCCAGCTGGAAGAAGTTAAGGAAAGAGGTGAGGTGAGGAAGGGATAAGGAATAGGAACTACTGTTTAAGAAGCTCAGCTGTAAAAGGAGGAGAAATGGGGCAGTAGCTGGAAGGCATGGAGAATCAAAGGAGAGATTTTTTTTTTTTAAGATGGGAGATACTAGAGCACACTGTACGCTGACGGGGGAGAGGTTGTGCTGCCGATGACAGGGGTGCATCACAGCAGTGACCCTGGAGGAAGCAGGTGTACGAGCACAAGAGCTGGCCTGTGCCCAGAGCAGGGAAATTCATCCCTTGTCACCAGAGAGGAAGGAGGCTGGGAGGGTAAGATGGCACGAAGATGAAATCCTGTCGACTTGTTTAAAAACTAGGTACGTATAAAAAAGAATAAAAGGAAATATCAAAATGTCAACAGTGGTATATTGGGGATGTAGTTACAGGTGACATTTTTTCTTATACCTTTTGGTATTTTTCAATTTTTTTTAAAAAAACAAAGTATACTTTTTATACTTATAAAAAATTAAAGTAGTAAAGGTAATCATACACTCTCCATGACCCTTCATGCTATCGTTCCTTGAAAAGTCAGACTATGTGAAACTCCTCACCCATGTTTTTTTTTGTTTGTTTGTTTTTCTGTTTTTGTTTTTGGCCACACCACGTGGCTTGCGGGATCTTAGTTCCCCGACCAGAGATTGAACCCGTGCCCCCTGCAGTGGAAGCGTGGAGTCTTAACCGCTGGACCACCAGGGAAGTCCCAGCCATGTTTGTTCTTAACCAGATTGTTTTGCTGTACTGATGTTTGTCTGACAGATACTTACAGTGGCACTAATAACTCTACACATTGAAGGAACTATGCTACTCCATCTTTGCAGCGAGATTCTACTTACAGAGACTGTCTCTTCCCTGCTCTCTTACTTGTCTCTGAGCTAAGGGTGAGGAGAAGAAAGACGTCAGGAGCTCTTGGCAGATGGAGGATCAAATATTCTTGCAAACACCGGTGTCAGTTTCATTTCAGCATCTCAAACCGGGTCACTCTAAAATAATAGCACAGAGGAGTCACATTCACAGCAGAAACGGACAGGATTTCTCAGTGGGAACATTTTTCTTCAGCCGCCAGATAACTATATGTGAAAGAGGAAGGGCTCTGTGAATGAAAAGAACAATCAGAAGTGTAGCTGAGCTGGATGACGATGACATCTGTCACTCCAGTCATCGCCAGAGCTGATCTGCTCATCTGGGTGACCCGGCTGGTGTGTGCTCCTTCCCCAGCATCATTTCAAAACTGCACGATTGGCCAAAGGGGTCAAACTGCAGATCAATGAAAACTAGTCTTCCAGGGCACACCAGTGAGAGCCTGTATGCCCATTGGTATTACCAATTGTGACTTTGTTAGTGGAATTTAAAGATGGATAAGGAAAGTAAAAGAAAACCGTTGATTATATTTCTGTTTAACAAAGGATTTCTGTACTACCCCAGTGGCTCCTGAATCACCTTAGAAGATGGAGCTTGATATTTACAAGAGAATATTTAACCAAAGTAAAAGCAAATAAAGCTGTTGGTTTACAGTAGTACAACTGAGTAGTAAGGATAAAAGTTTAACAGGGAGCAGCAAGAGTTGTTTCTCTTTTCAGTGTGTAGAACTGAAATACAAGTGAAGCTATACTAACCTCCCCTGAGGTGTTTGTGACCTTTGACAACACAGAAAGAAAATATTTGTAGTCTGAAACTATGTCTCTCCAGTATTATGGAGTAAATGAAAAATATAATATGGTTAACAAGCTGTACTTTTCACAAGAGGACAAAAATCTTATTGGAAGGATTCTGACTTTGTCTTCTCCAAGTCTCACAGAAATTAAATATTTAATAAAGTAACAATGGAAATTAATTCTATAAAATGAAGGCAAAAGGAAAATGTAAAAAGTGTAAAAGTATCTTGAAAGATAGGGTAACGATGAAGATTGGACAATTTCCTTTGACAAATAATTATTTATTCATTCATTTATTCATCCTGCACATATTTATTGAGTACCTACTATGTCCCAGCTACTGTTTTAGGTGCTTAGGCTACATTAATGACCAAAAGAGACATGTATCAATAAGAAGATGTAAGATATTTTCACAATTGATGATTCTTTTTATTTTCATTCATAGAATACACCTTAAAAATAGTTTTTCTTAATCATTCATTACAACCTTAATAGCTTTCAAAGTGTTTAACTCATGAAAAAAAGCTTTTATAAACTAATTTATGCACCTGAATTAACTCTGCATGATTTCTGTAATCTCAAAACCCTCGTGAACAAATACAGCTTTGTCCATTAATCTGGTAGTATTTGAAGCAATAACCATGGCTGCATGCTTGATTTTAACATATTCTCCTTCAAAAATGAATCTGTCCAGACATATCTGTTCTAGCTGAAATGATTTTTTTTGTTTATAATTTATTGTTAACTCTTCCATCAGAATGTGTGTTCCATGTGAGCAGGGACTTTATCTGTTGTCTTCATAGCTTTATCCCAACTCCTAACAGTGCCTGAAACATATTAGATGCTCCAGAAATTTAAGTATTTGTTGAATGAATGAATGCAGTAGTGGATGTTGAAACCTACAATTTAAGGCTCTACCTAGTGTGTGTGTGTGTGTGTGTTTAGGGTGGGAGAAGTCTAATGAATCAGAGCAGGAATGGAGATATCATATTAATCACTGGGTTTGTTGAGTTTTTGTGAACACATCACAAACTTGTCTACCTCACTTTTCACAATTCTTAAAATTAAAGGGAATTGGACTATTATATTTAACTGCTTTTCTCACTCTTCCACCCTATGATCTTATATGTGGTCAATTGTTTAGTTTTTAAAATATTAAGTATTCTTGATGCAACTAATCATGCCACTTGGGGGAGTATAAATGTGAGTCCTTCACTCATGCTACTTTGTCATGACAGCTGTAACTGTCTTTTTTTTTTTGGCCCCATTGTCTCTATTACGTTTAAGACCCAACCAAGTGACAGCAGCGCTGACAGTGCTTTCTAGAGCAGTCTATTGTGATGGCTGGTCCAGCGGTCATTGGTGGTGCAGAAATACAGATATGGGAGAAACGTAAATAGGCAATCCCCATGGCCAGGGGACTTCTCCAGTTAAACTGACCTCGTGGAGAGCAGCGCCGAGCTCTGAAGCAGCGGGAGATGGGAGGGGAGTGTGCTGGCGCCGACATATGCCTGACACCATGTGCCTTTTCACCACGTTCCTCCAGCACCTGACTGAGCATCAGCTCTGTTACCGGTAAAATCAGCCTGAGCACTGCAGTGACACAGGGAGGAGGAACAAAGAAAGTAAGAGTTGTTTGCTGATATGATGCCCATTTCCTGCTGAGATGCTACCATCAGGGTATACATAGGACTGAATGATAAATACAATGAAGTCCTTCAGAATCAGTGATGCTCGTGAATCCTCCATCAGCAAGACCTGGGCCCACATTTTCTCACTCCCTGCTCAGTTTATGCTGAGTTCAGTGTCATGTATTTACAGTTCATGCTTGAGGAGGGTAGAGGGGTCACCTCTGGGACAAAAAGAGAGTGAAGACAACTAAATATGAAATAAATAGAAATTAAATATATAATTCAATATAAATATTAAATATAAAATATAAAGTAAATGAGGATTAAACCTATGATCATAAAGGCAATAATAATAGTAATAATAATAAAAATTTATTAACCATAGCAGGCTCTGAATCACTTTACATGTATTATATCATTTAATCTCACAACATCCTTATGAAATAGCCATTATTATTTCCATTTTATTTCTGAAGAAGCAGAGTAAGTTCCTTGCCCAAGGCCACATGGCTAGTCAGTGGTAGGGCCACAGCTGGAATAATAGTAGCAATTATATATAAGGCATTTCCATATGCCCATTCTAAATGAGAGTTTTACAAGAAATAATCCATTTTGCTTATCCTCACAAAATCTTTTGTTATTTGATCTGAGCATTCAGATTCTAGAGCCCAGCCTCTTAACTGCAACGTTGGTGTCAATAATTCCATGATCTAAACAAAGGAAAGGATTTATATAGCTTCAGAAATAACTTTTGATTTTCTGTATAACCACCTCAGAATTTAGTTCAATGTAGAATAATTTATCAGTCAACCCCTGTTCCTCCCTGGCTTTATGGCCATTATTGCTGTCTGCTTGGCCACTCCCCATATACCTTAGCCCCTCTACTCTTTAACTGGAGAGAAATCTAAATAAAGGAGCTATGCTCTAGAATAGGGCCAAAGCATCTTCTCAAGTCCCCTGATGAAATCTTTATGAATGGTAAAACCTAGTTTTTCAAAGTCATGGAAAAGAACTTTTTTCTCTTCAGAATGAAGCAGTCAGCCATACGCTACAATAGTACACCTATCAGTACACAAACTTCGGTTGACAGATAATTCCAGGGTTGGAAGAAGCAACAGAGATTATATGATTCAGCTTTTTCAATATTGTTAGTCTAGGTAAGATTATTAGCTTCCAGCATTTTTTGGTGATAACATGTCTTTTTTAGGAAATGGTGATAGTGATAAATTTATCTTCCCAAATTAAAAGAGACAAGCCTAAAACTTGTGTGTTCAATACAAGGTTGCTATCTTAGTATCTCATGGTATCTCCTATTCAGTGTTCTTTGAGTTTCAAGAGTTCTTGATATATTAGACATATTAATTCTTTGTCCATCATACATATTGCAAATATTTTTCCCATTTTCTCTTTTACTTGTGTTTTGTTATACTCATATTAAAATTGTATTGTCAAATCTCTTCCATTTTTTAATTCTCCTTTCTATCTTTTCATACTTACAAATTCCATCTGTATCCCATTACTACACAGCCGTTCTTTTGCATCTTCTCCTAGAACTTTTATGATGACATTTAAAATCTATGTTTGTTAATCCATCTGGAATTAATTTTTACATAAAGTACATGATTCCCAAAATTTTAACCAGCTGTTCCAGCACAATTTCTTGAATTTTTTTCTTTCTCTACTGATTTGAAATGCCACATTTATCATCTAATATGTTCTTAGAATAGATGACCCTAAATTGCATTCACTACTTGAAGTTTAACTTTTCTTGGCTTTCTTTACCTAGTGATAATGTTTATTTCTAGAATATAGTAAAATGATTTTTTTTCTTTACTAAAACATGCTACTCCACCGTATTGTTTCCACACTCTGCCCTTTGATTAAAATATTCCATTGGCTTCCCGTAGCGCCTGGAGTCCAGCCTCACCACGGACCACTGTCCCCCCTGCTGTTTCAGCTGCAGGGCTCGTGCCTGGGTCCAGGCTCCTTGTCCCCATCCACTCCCTGTCATTCTCCAGGAACAGTCTTTGGATGCCAAATGGACCCATAAAAACAGATGGAAAATTCAGGGCTCTTCACTTAAATTAAATACATAATTGGATATCTTTCTGTATTGTCTTAAAAATCATATGTCATATGAGTTTCTTTGGAAATAAGGGGATACGAAAGATGATTCTTGTCGAGATCAGCAAATGTGGAGACCAACTATGGGCAAATCCTGTGCCAGAAATTGTGGGAGATATGCATTCACTCATTCATTCAACTAATATTTATTGAGGACTTACTGTGTTCTCAGTCATCTCCTTGTTCCAAGGACACAATGGGAAACTAAAGACACATAGTCTTGTGTATGTTGGAGCTTGTATTGTAGTAAGGGATTGAAATATTAGCTAAATTATCTACACAAATAAGTGCATAATTATACATTTTTGTAAATGCTATAAAAATTATTATGGAAACATCTAAGAATTGCAAGTAGGAGTAAAGCACTGTTCATATTATTAGATACAAGTCCTTAATCAGATATATTATTTGCAAATGTTTTCTGCCAGCCTGTGACTTCACTTTTTATTCTCTTAACAGTGTCTTTTTTTTACTTTATAAATTTATTTATTTATTTATTTATTTATTTATTTTTGGCTGTGTTGGGTCTTCATTGCTGTGCATGGGCTTTCTCTAGCTGTGGTGAGGGGGGCTACTCTTCGTTGTGGTGCACGGCCTTCTCACTGCGGTGGCTTCTCTTGTTGCAGAGCTGGGGCTCTAGGCACATGGGCTTCAGTAGTTGTGGCACGTGGACTCAGTAGTTGTGGCTCACGAACTCTAGAGTGCAGGCTTGGTAGTTGTGGCGCATGCACTTAGTTGCTCCGTGGCATGTGGGATCTTCCTGGACCAGGGCTTGAACCCATGTCCCCTGCATTGGCAGACGGATTCTTAACCACTGCGCCACCAGGGAAGCCCAGAAGTTTTTCATTTTAATGAAGTCTACCTTATCACTTTTTTCTTTCATGGATGATGTTTTGGGTGTTGTGTCCATACACTCATTTCTACACCCAAGGTTATCTAGCTTTTTTCTCCTATATTATCTTCTAGAAGTTTTATAGTTTTGTATTTTACATTTAGGCCTATGACTTATTTATTTATTTATTTTAACATCTTTATTGGAGTATAATTGCTTTACAATGGTGTGTTAGTTTCTGTTTTATAACAAAGTGAATCAGTTATACATATACATATATCCCCATATCTCTTCCCTCTTGCATCTCCCTCCCTCCCACCCTCCTTATCCCACCCCTCTAGGTGGTCACAAAACACAGAGCTGATCTCCCTGTGCTATGCGGTTGCTTCCCACTGGCTATCTATTTTACATTTGGTAGTGTATATATGCTATGACTTATTTTAACTTAATTTTTGTGAAAATTTTGTAAGTTTAGTGTATAGATTCTTTTTTTTTTTTTTTTTTCTGCACGTGGATGTCCAACTATTCCAGCACCATCCTGAGGAACTTTACAGTCTAGTAAAGGGGGTAAGACCTGTACACAAGTGATTGACTGAAATGACTTAACTTAGATATTTGTCCGGAAGGATGTGCAGAATTATGCTGAGGGTTTAAAACAGGTGGCATTTGAGGTAGACTGTGAAAAGTTTCATCACACAGATGAGACTGAGGAGGAAATTGAAAGATAAAGGACAAATCTTACTTATTTTTAAAATCTCACTCTGACTGCAGTGTTGAGAAGGATATCAGAGGCAAAGGCGGCAGCGGGGAGGCTGCTGTGGTGTGAGATGAACCGTAGTGGAGGTGATGGTGGTGAGAAGGGTTTGGTTCTGGATTGGATTTGATGAAGGAGCTGAGGGGAATTGTACATAGGTTGCAGGAGAGGTATGAGAAAAAGTCAGGAGCCAGGGGTCAGGCTGACAAGCAGACGAGTGGATCACCATGGGCTGAGATGAGGGTCGTGGGCAGGAGCAGGTTTGGGACATGTTAAGTCAGCCACCTTCACATCCAAGTGAAGCGTCGAGCGAGCAGCTGGGTGCTTAGGTCTGGAGATGAGCGAAGCTGTCAGTGCACGAGTGGTATTTAAAGCGATGAAGTCAGGAAGTACATGTTGATAGAGAAGAAAATAGCTCTAAGGACCGAAGCTTGGGAGACTCAAAAACGTGACAGTAGGAAGATGAGGAGGAACCAGAAAAAGATACTGAGACGGAGATGCCAGTGAGGTAAGGAAGAGAATCAAGAGAAGGACATAAGGCACCAAGACAAACGTATTGAAGAAGAGTTTGTCAAGTGCTGCCAGTAGGTTAAGTAGCATGAGGACGTAGAATGGACCGTTGGACTCAGCAATGTGAAGAAGGTCACTGCTGTCCTTAAAGGAAGCTGTTTCCGCGAAGTGTGATGACAGCCTGAGTGACATGGGTTTTCTTAATGGGTGGAGTGAAATTGAAGAAGTTAAGTATAGATCATTCTTTTGAGGATTTTTGCTATAAAGCAAGGAAATGGAACGGTAGATGGAGGAAAGAAACTCAAGGACAGGTGGTTTGTTTGATTGTTTGTTTCTTTTGGGGAAGATGTTGTTAACAGTCGAGAGGGAGAAATGTGTGATACAGGAGAGAAAGAGGGACCCAGCAGGAGTGATATCCTTGAGTAAGTGAGAGGAGATGGAATTGAGCGCACAAAACAGGATTGGCCATAGGTAGAGGGGGGACCATTATCAATAGTGACTTAATTCTCTAAGCAATGAGAAACCATTACAGTTTGGTGAGTAAGTGGTATGATTCTTATCATGCTTCGTAATCTGCGTATTCCTTCCCCTTTCACTAATGGACAGATTCAAATGCATAACAGTCTGCCCAAAAATAAACACTGAAAATGCAGTTATGCTCAAAATAGAGTGGATGATGATTTCATGTCCAGAAAAGTTGAAACAAACCCTTGTGTTTACCTCAGCAACTTCTCCAGACCTCATGTCAGATCAAGATCTTTATGCTGTTATTGAAATTGCTGAAATGTTTCACTTTGAAAATAAACTTCCTAGTACCTGAAATCAATTTTCTGAATACATTTTACCTTTTAAAAGTCCCCAGTGTGGCTTATTTTGTATTCCTCTTAAATTCTGCTGAATAATAATTTTTCAAATTATCATTCCTTGACTACCAGTGGGCTAACACTACCCCAGGCAAAACTGGAAATCTAATGAGTGAAAGTCGCTCCAACTCACCACTTTGTAACAGATTAAATTACACATCGGAATTTAGAGGAAGCTTTAAAGAATATTGTATATAAGGTAGTTCTTGATGGAAATAATGAGCTCTTTTCATCACCCATGAAGTAAGTTTAATGTGTTGCATTTTCCCAGTGAAGAGGGGAAGACAGATCAAATACATGAGGCTGTTTTCTGGTAAATTGTTATCGTTGAATTTAGCACATCAGCTTCATAGATTTTTTCAGTTTCTTAGTATCTAAATTCGACTTTTAGTATGATTAGTAATAAGTTCTCAAATCAGAAAGGGTTTTCTTTTTTATTGCTCCTCAGGCATGAACGTCTTTACACCAAGAAAAGTAACTTCAGCAGATCTTTAATTTCCAACCTCAAGGATGTAGATGATTTAGCAACCCTAGAAGTTTTGGATGAGGTAAGAAACTCAGCTTAATTAAACTTAAACATTCTGTCTATTTAAAAAAAAATTATGGAAGTGGTTTGAGCAGGAGGCTCTTTGAATAGCATCTGTAGGTTTCATGCTTTCTTCATCTCTTAGCTTCCTAATCATCTCTCTTTCAGTCTTCAGTTTTACTGTGTGTAACTCCCATTTGCAGATCTCTCCAGCCTGGTGTCAACTTTTTCTTCTTTTTTATATTCAAATTACAAAAGTGCTAGTTCCCACAAGCTTGAGTTGCTTAGGTCCAAGACCCCTTCTTCCCCTCAATTCTCCCCAGGAGTCTCAAAGGGGCGATTTGCTTCCTACATCACCATCTCAGTGGCAGGACCTAAAGCCTCAAAGATACCTTGAGAGCCTGTCTCTTACCATGGTCAGTGGACCCCTCGTGGGATCACAGAGCCCACCTTTTAGGGAAATGAATTCTGCTTGAAGCTTCTTATCCCAGTGACCTCAGAAATATTTCAGACATCTCTCATGAAGGTACCAGTCCAAGCCAGTAAATTATAGTCTCATCCTCTTTTTCCTCATCACCTTTTATGTCAGATAATCACATCATTAGAGAAATAATAAGGCTCCTTCTCAGTAAAAGGTTGGGATCACTACCCTGCCTGATCCACAGGCTTTTCTTTTTTTTAATACTTCTGATACATTCCTGAGCATTTTGCTTAAAAATGCAGCAAATCAGGAGGCATATTCTGAACCGAAGTAGTCATTTGGTAAATTTTGGGTTGCATAAACAACTCAAGTACTTCCTCAGAATAATCTTTCTTGAGAACATCAAACATCTTGTAATCAAATAGTGTTTGTAAGCCAGAGATTGCCAACACCTTTATGAATCTTTGTGTATCAGATTTTCCAATGATGTGAAATCCTAAGCTTGTGGATTATAAAGAAGGCTTTACTAATCATATTGCTGACCTATGTATTAAACACTGGGTTTGTTTGTTTCTGTTGTCTGTGTTTTATTTTTTTGTCTCTTTTTTGACCCAAGATCTTTTGGTCTTGTGTCATATACTATAAATGATGATGTCTGGCACTGTTAAAATTGATTCCATGTATTCATATGATTTATCAGTTGTGGAAGTTACTTTTCTGTACTTTTTACTCTGCCTCAAAGCCAAACATTTAAGCAAAGGAACTAAGACATTCCACAGAGCCATTGAGTAACCTTCATTTGGAATAAAATCATGTTCACTATATCTTCTCTTCCCTTTTCTAGTGTTCTTTCTCTTTACTTCAACTACTGCATTTACTTACTTCCTTGAAAGCATTGTGTATATATAATCCCTGTAACATATAATATATTCTGTGGAAAACACAGGTAACAATGACATCCCTCTACAGCTCCTGAAAGAAAAGAAAATACCCATCAAGGGGAAGGATAGTTGCTGACCGGAGGTTACACTTCTTACTCTCAATAGATCTATTTCTTTCTGATCCTTCCTCCAGATTCCAGATGTTTTATTTCTTATCGTTTACTTTTAAAATGATGATTGACCATCAATGATTTTTAACAAAAAGAGATTATTTTTATTTTGTTATAGAATACAGTCTCAGAGCAACTTGAGAAGTGTTACTCCAGAGATCAGATTTACTTCTATGTGGGAGACATACTCATTGCTCTTAACCCTTTTCAGAGTCTGGGTCTTTATTCCACAGAGGTATGTGGTGTGGCTTGTACACATTTTCTTACTTTGTACAAAAATTTATACTCTTCAGGTATTTAAATTAATTTAATTTAATTTTATCTAATCCTTTGAATAAACAGTTAAATAATTATTGTTAAAACGTAGAGATAGGAAAAAACAGAAGATGAATTGATCTGGATGCAGTTTGTGGTCTTTGTGTGAGAAATGTTAATTACTTCTTGTCCTTGGTAATTGGTAACTGGTCCACACTACATATCATATCAATAAACAGATGCCTAAAAAGTATAGACTTAATGTCTACCTCTGAACCAAGTATAGGAGAGTCAAAAGTAAAATTACATTGTATATATAGGTACTATAAACTTAATGGCTGTAAAACTCATCATTATGAGTTTAAAAATTCCTTCTGGTTAATTTCTTAATATCAGACAATATGTTTTATGAATATAAGCACATAATTATCCATTATTCACCCCTAATGTTTAAATATAGAATAGTGTTCTGGAGTTAAGCTAGGCTGTTTTTCATTTTCAATTGTATCCATACTCTTCTAGCTATTTGTGTACTCTAGAATATTATATTGTATTATATTATATTACTCTAGAATAATACTGTGCTTAATATAATTTTTTGTGTGAAAAGTATGTAATCCTCTCAGTCTCTACCACTTTAAGATTTACAAGAATAATGGCATATTTATGAACCTAGACCAAGTTTTAGAAGACCTGGGCTTTAGCACAAATTCTGCTATCAATTAACTGTGTGATCTTGGGCAAAGCAAATGAGAAAGTGTATGTTAAATGATATGAAAGGAAAAAGGTAGTGATCGTATGTCATACATTATTATATCCAAGGAATAGTCAACAAAATGATACCTGATTGTCTTATTTATAAAGTATCTGCTTATTTAAGGAAATCATAGTATTTTGAAACTTTAAGTTCTGCTTTGGAAGTGGTATGCACTTCCAAAAGAGTCTTCTTTTAAATACCACCGCCAAAGTGATGTCATATTATGTCATATCATTTTTCCCTGTTGTTTTATGTCAAACTTTTATTTTATATAATTGTCCATGATTTGTGCATGTATGTGTGTATGTAATATGGATGTAATGTTTTGGTGGTATGAAGCTGTATTTTGATTCACCTTTTGCTTTAAAAATTTGTACTCTATCTGTAAATATATAGGGTTTAAAGAAAAACAAAAGCCCTACAGCACATGTTCTTTTTAACCTTCAGCATTCCAAACTGTACATTGGAGCAAAGAGAACTGCCAATCCTCCTCACATTTTTGCCATGGCTGACTTAGGATACCAGTCTATGGTGACATATAATTCAGATCAGGTAAGGAGAGAATTCTCCTCTTAGTTTCTCGTGTGTCAGCTGCATTTTGTGAGGATCAAGTCTTCTCACAGTTTCCTTTCCTCACTGTGCAGTGCATTGTTATTTCCGGGGAAAGTGGTGCTGGAAAGACGGAAAGTGCTCATCTCCTAGTTCAGCAGCTGACAGTACTTGGAAAGGTATCATTTAATTTTTCTCTGTCCTAGCAGAAATATTTGTTATACTTCAGAATTTAATTTAACTGATTAGGTTAATATTTACGAATTTCCACATTTAATAATGCACAGAAATTAGAACACACTTGCTGTCCTTTGTGAGTTTAAAATATAACAATATAAAGAGCATATGTTTTGTTTTAAGCAAATTCTAACTTTTCTCACTCTTAGTAGACAAGGCTTTCTAGAGGTGATTTTCTCTCTTTTTTCCCTAACGTATTCGCTGAATGCTTTCCTTACTTCCTCTTCCTTTGTTACCAGCAAGATAAAGGGGAGTCAATATACAAAAATTAATTATATTTATATATTATATACATACTAACAATGATCGGTTTAAACTTAAATATATCATTTATATTAGCACCATAAAACATGAACTATTGAAATCTAGATCTTACAAAACATGTGCAAGATTTGTATGCTGAAAAATAGAAAAAGTTGATAAAAGAAATCAAAGAAGACCTGAATAATAGGAGAGATATGACCTGTTCATGGATTAAAAGACTCAATATTATTAAGATGTCTGTCCTCCACAGATTGATCTGTAGATTCAATGTAGTTTACAGTAAAAATCCCAGCAGGCTTTTATTTTTTAGAAACTGACAAACTGAATCAAAAATGTATATGGAAAGGCAAAGGAACTATCATAATCAGTTTTAAAAAAGAACAAAATTGGAGGATTAATAAATACTACCTGATTTCAAGACTCACTATAAAAGCTTTGATAGTCAAGACAGTGTGTTATTAAAGAAAAGATGGTATACAGATCAATGGAATAGAATAAAGAATCTGCACATGTATGATTTATTGATTTTCAGCAAAGGTGCAAGGTCAATTAATGATAGTCTTTTAACAAATGGTGCTGGAATATGTGCATACAAAAGGACTGAACCTTACTCTAGACCGCACATGCTATAAAAAATTAACTTCAAATGGATCATAGACCTAAAGATTAAACCAAAAACTATAAAATTTCTAGAAGAAAATTAAGTCAGTTAACTTTGTTCTTTGTCATTTTGGGTCAGGCAAAGAGCTGTTAGATGCAACATAAAAAGCATAATCCATAAAGGGAAAAGTTTGATTTCACCAAAATTAAGAACATTCTGTTCTCTGAATGATACTGTTAAGAAAATGAAAACACAAGCTACAGACTCAGAGACACTATTTGCAAGTCACATATCTAATAAAAGGCTTGTATCCAGAAGATATATTTTTAAAAACTCTTAAAATTCCATAATGAGAAATCAAATAACAATTTAAAAATGAACAAAAAAATTGACTAGCCATTTCAACAAAGATGATATGTAAATGGCAGAAAAAGCAAATGAAAATATGATGTTCAACACCAGTAGTCATTAGGGAAATGCAAATTAAAACCATAGTGAGACACCATTACATACCCATTAAAATGGCTAAATTTTTTTTTAAAACCTGACAATGCTAAGTGCTGACAAGAACATAGAGGAACTGGATGAAACTCTCGTGTATTGCTGATGAGAATGCAAAATGGTACAGCCTCTTTGGAAAACAGCTCAGAAGTTTCTTAGAAAGTCTAACCATGCTTATCATACAACCCAGCAGTCCTACTCCTAGGTATTTGTTCAAGTGAAATGAAAACCCACGTTCATACAAAAAAGCTACAGACAAATAATTTATAGCAGCTTTGTTCATAATCTCCAGAGAGTGGAAACAACAGAACTAGGAAATGAATAAACAAACTATGGTACATCCATGTCATGGAATATTACTCAGCAATAAAAAAGAATGAACACTGATACAAGGAATGAAGCTCACTGGATGAGATTTGGATAAATCTCAAATGCATTAGGCTAAGTCAGAGAAGCAGATTAAGAAGACTACATGTATAGTTCACTTGCTGTGTCATTCTTGCAGATTTAAAACCGTAGGCACAAAAACAAATCAGGGATTTTCAGTGGCTGAGAGTGGAGGGAAGGGTTGCAAAGAGTAATGAGACAATTTTTGGGGTGATGGGATTGTTCTGTGTGTGGACTATAGTGGGAGATTTATGGTCGCGTATGTTTGTAAAAACTTTCAGAACTATATAAAGGATGACTCTCACTCTATGTAATTTTACCTTAATTTTTAAAAATGGGATGTTGAGGATAGAGGCTTGGTTTGATTTTCCAAGTAGAGTCCTTGAAATAAGATAAATCAAGAATAATGTGTTCTCATTAGGCTAATGGCTAAAAAAAAAAAAAACATGGTGTACAACTTATCCCTTGGAAAATGTTTATAGTGATTTGCATAGTTAAAAGTAGAGTCATCTTAAAATTTTTGCCGTCACAGTGATTATAGGAATCTTGTGCTACAAAGCACTGTGGGTACAAGGCCAGACCCAACCACTGTATAAAAGGGTGCCTCATGGTGTCAAAACAGCTGCTTAATTGAGTCTAATTCATTGTCAAAATAATGTGTCGAAAGAATTTCATGTTCCTGTTAAAAATCAACTGACTGGTTATATGTTTTCCATCATGGGTGTGGGTATGGAATAGAAATATACTAGTAACCAGGCCTGTGACCCCTCAGAACTGGAAGAGCCAGGAGAGGCCAGGAAGGGGGGCCTACCTCAGGGCTGTCATCTCAATCCCTTCCCCATCCCCTTGCCCATCCACTTCCCTCTCCTTACTTCTGGGATAAGCATCACCCTACAAGCTTTGAAGGTCACTGAAATAAAGGTCATTTTGGAGAGAGTTGGGGTGGTGTGGCACAGCATACCCTCCTGGCGTGGAAGAGTTGAACACCTGAATTAATTTACTCAGGGGCCTTCCGCAAGGGCCTTTGCCATTCTTTCTTGCTTTGTGAAGTCGATAGAGGCTCTCGTCAATAACGGATTAACTCGTATGAATGTTGTTTTGTGGATGTCAGCACATCTAATGTTTATTTAATATCTTTATCTTGTGCTAGATCTAAAAATGTGACTTGATATTAATTGGAGATGGTGATATAAAAACAAAAGAATTCTACCCTTATCGGGACTGAGTGTGTCTTTTAGTTATCTCCTTGATAAAGATTTAGCAGATGCAAAAATGGTATGTTTGGTGGATGGAATTTACCTTTGTAATACACAGTCTTCCAAACCTTACATAGCAGGGCACTGCTACCTAATACAGGTGGTTGATGTTTTCTCACCTTTTTCATGAGTGCAAGGCCAGCCCCAAACAACATTTAAAAAGAGTCAAGTTTATCCCAATTCTTGCTCCTCTCTTCTCTCGCCCTTTATTGCCTCTTTTAGAGGATATCCAAAATCCTTATATGCCCCCCAAACCGCACTGTGAATGCCCCCTCAGCCCACCCAAATTCTAATGTAGCTCATGTTCCAGAAATACCTGCTGCTCCTCTCCCTTACATAAACATTTCCGTACCTTTAACACAGCTGACTTCAGCAAGGTATTACACTGAAAATAATCCACTTGATCCATTTCTACTAAGATGTGAATGACTGATACCTCCTTAAACCTCTAAGAGGGGGGATGCCTTCTAAAAGAGGTTGGTTGTTAACCGAAATAAATTTCTGGTGGAATTTCAGGTAAAGTGGTAAAGAAAAAAAACCCACCATGATGCTTGTTTTGGGGAAGGAAAATGTGAGATGGTGTAGGAGAAAATAGAGGGCCAGCCACGTAGGCCTGCTGGCCTGGACCAGGGATCCACATCTCCCTTCCACACACCCGAGCTGTTCTTGATTTTCACGATTATTCCCTCTCCTCTACTTCTGAGTTCACACGTTACCTTTACTCCTCTAGTTGCAGGTTTGACAGCTTCCATGGAAGCAAGGGAAGTTGGTCCACAGCTTTGGGGATCATGTGGATGGGGACCCATGTAGGTAGAGAAGGAATAACAAAGTTTGAGATGTATCTCAGTATGCGTAGACTGCTTATAAATTGTGTTTGTAAATCAGGAACTTAACAGAACTGTATTTGAATAGAAAAAGTGTAAAGGATCTCTTCGCCCCTCTAAGAAAGGAAGTGAGTGAATGCACCAGCAGGAGGGGAAAAATATACTAGGTTGTAACTTCTGGCAACAAACCAAGAAGATGCACTTGTATGTTTACATCTACATAAAGTGCTTATCAAAGAAGAGACATTCCATTCTATACAAAATTAATTTTTTACATTTTTTTATATCTTGACATTTTCTCTAGGCTAATAACAAAACCCTGCAAGAGAAGATTTTACAAGTGAATAATTTGGTGGAAGCCTTTGGCAATGCCTGCACTATTATAAATGACAATTCCAGCCGATTTGGAAAATACTTAGAAATGAAATTTACCCCTTCTGGGACTGTCGTGGGAGCACAGATTTCTGAATACCTTCTGGAGAAATCCCGAGTTATCCACCAAGCCATGTAAGTTCATGTCACATATTTCCTATTTTCTGGGAAACGTAAGCAAAGATGATGCTTTTGTTTTAATAATAAAATGTCTTACTCATTTAACAAAATTTCAACAGAATTTTATTAATCATCTACTATGTGTGAGGCATTTACTGTTGGAAGCAGAGATGCCTCAGCACTGTCTTACTCTCTCATATGTTACCTCCAGTAAAGGAGTTAATAAATAACATAAAGTTTATGAAAACAGATAGAAAGCCTCAGCCCATCATAGAGGTACTAACAGGATAACTTAGAGTAATTTCTGAAGTAGGAGAGAATATACTTCTCTACACAAAACAAGTATGAAATTTAATTAGAAATAACAGTCATTTTTTTTCTTTTAAATGCTGGTATATATAAATAGATCTTTGTGTTGATTCTGTGCTTCCCAATGTTTACACACAAGGGACCAAAAAACAAACAAAAAAAGGATTCAGGAAGGGGCTTTATTGTAGTGTTCTTTTTCCTGCTTGCTGATTTAAGCCACCAACACCATATTCTGGAATGTTTAGGTTGAGTGAGTTCCTTTTGGCAGTTTGTAGCTGAATGACAAAATTTTTCTCCTGTCCTCATGATTCCAAAACATCTTTGTTTGTTGTTGTTATGAAAAAACTAATCACAACATGGAATTTGTACCCTGGTCTTTATATTATTTTTTTAAAAGTTGTGGCAATTTAGAGTCTTCCATTTTTCTTATGTTGGTTTTATGCCAAACATATCTACATTATTGTAGTTATGTGTTGTACATTAAATTCTCAGGAACATAAGCTTCCTTTATGTGCAAGTACATTAGTATTTAATTATAAGTGCCTTCAAATTTGCTATCATTCAGTTTATGATAAATTGTGAATATAAGTTGCTTGGAGCCAACCTCTGAGCTCAGCCTTTGGTGTAGAAAATTATCCTTTGGTCTTCAGTTCCAGAAATGTCAGGCATGATTTTTAGGCAAATATGGCTTTGAATTGTGGCTCCCTGGCATGTGGTCCACCTTGGGTGAGATATTTAAACCTTAAAGACCCTTATAGGCTCTTGTTTCTGCAACCTACTGTGTGTTAGAATTTGAAATGCTTACCCTCTCTGCACCTCAGTTTTTCATTTTTAAAAAGGAGAGAGCAGTGGTACCTACCTAATTAAGATCATGCCTGTAAAGTATCTAGTGCAATGAAGCGCACATAGAAAGAACCCCATGAAGTTTAAGCCCTTATTAGCAGTAGTAGTGTTGATAGTTGTGTGAAGATTAGAAATAATATCTCGCGCAGTACATGGGACACTGAAAATGTCAGTAAACAGCAGCTCCTGTTATCAAGGTGTGCTGGGGCCCAGAACTTAGTGGCCATGCATGTTAGTGCCTTTGCCACCCATACCTGGAGGAACCTCTTATGCAAGTGTGGAGACTTAACTGGTTCTCAGAACAATCTGTCCTGCTCTCATAACTGTGTAAGACTCTGTCCTTCAGGTCTTTGGGGAATGTCCACTTAAGACGCTGAATTACTGGGATTTAGATGGGGCCGCCATGTTGCACAGCGTCAAGGGCACCATCGCAGCGGGTTGCCTGGAGTCGGGTGCTGCAGCGCCATCCACGTAGAGTACGATGTGAGCAGCTACACAGTGAGGCTCTGGATTTGTAACCATACAAATAATCTCGTTCACGCTTATTGAACTATTGCACCGTATGGTCCAGGAAATAGCACAATAGGACCATATTGTAGGCATACCATTAAGAAAGTAAGCTTATTTTCAGCTGGCCTAAAGGATTATTGTTTTACAACATTGTTTATTGGGGAAAAGTATTCCAATTTACAATCAGGGTGAAATATATCTCAGTTATAATTCAAGCACATCTGCCTTATAATTCTTCCATGTTTCCAGGTTTTTTTACATCTGTTTTTTTATTTTACTTAATTTGAATTGGCATTGTTAAATTCTAGAGAAGCTTTTTTAATGATCTTTAAAAATGAAAGTATCAGTGATATAATAGAAGAATTCTTAGTAGGTCCTTTTTAAAATGATAAATATAAATGTACCCTGTCATTCAGGAACTGGAAGGAAAGAACCAGTTCAGAGGGTTTAACTGAGAGGACTGTTTACAGAGGTAGAGGGCATTGAAGAACCAAGAATAAACGGTGAGATACCCACAGATGAACAGCATTGAGAAATCATTCCTACCGCTGGGTCTGAAGGGCAGAAGGAGGGACCACACTGCAGAGCCTGGTGAGAAGTAGGGCTGTGGAGGACTGCTGCCTGTCGGGAGCTGCTGCCAAAAGGAATATGGTCGTCCCTTTGTACCTGCGAGGGATTGGTTCCAGAGCCCTCTGCCGTATCCGCAGATGCCGAGTCAGCCCTCTGTGTCCGTAGGTTCCACATCCACAGATCCGGTTGGTTGAATCCGTGGATGCAGAACCCGTGGATATTGAGGGACAACTGTACAGCTACTGGGAGAAAGAGAGCAAGTGAGGGGAGGAAAACCTCGACCTCTTCTCCCTCCTTCCAGCCTCCTACCTGTGCTCCCTGTTGGCTGAACCCAGCTGGAAGCCAGAGAGCAAGGGAGCCCAGGAACCCCAGTCTGTAGAGGTTAGATTTGGGGGTCACAGAGCAAGGCAAAGAAGAGTGAAGAATGGATCTGAGGTGGCAGAGAAGAATCAGAGTAGACAATTTTTTAAAGGAACTTACCCTTTCTTTGAATGGAATAAATTCTTTTCTTCTCTTTTTGCCTCTACTCATGTTATCCTACCCCCATCTCTGACCACATTTAGTTGTATACTGATGGTATTTCTCATGTTGCTGCTGTCGTATAAGTTGTGACTTAAAGCCTTTCCTAAATGTAGATGATTTTAAAGAGGAAATTTTAAAAAGAGGCTACTCACTTCCAAGAAGAAAATGAGCATACAGAACTCAGTGCTAGAAAATGCTCATAAATATAAATGATTGCTGTTTCACTGTAGTTTTCTCCTGTTACTGCAATTTAGTTCAGCAAGCATTGCTTGCGTGTCTCTCACATGCCCAGCACTTTCCCAGACGCTGCAGGAGACATCAACCAAATGGCAGATGTGTGCTCTCTGCTGTGGAGAAAGAGAAAATATTATTTATGGATCAGTTACTCTGTGTCAGGCACTGTGCTGGGCATTTTACCTCCATAATCTCTCTTAATTCCTTCAGCGATATGACAGGGGTTATTGTCTATTTTCTACAGGAGGAAACAGACCAAGAAAATTATAATAAGTTGCCTAATGTCAAAAAGCTAATAAGTGACTGAATTGGGGTTTGAAGCCATGTCTCTCTATTTGACTCCAGAGCCCACCATTCATTCATTCATCCACCCATGTGGCTCATATTTACTGAGTACCTACTAAGTGCCAGGAGCTGTTCTAGGCCCGGGAGCTATAGGGCCGTAAGACAGGATTCCCGTGTACAGCAGCGCGTGGTCTCCCGGGAGCCACGCATGCTTTCATCCGGAGCTTGCTGATGACCATCACCGGCTGGTTTCTGAACTCACAGGAAAGTAGGCAATGAGTTCACCTGCGGAGAGTGAGCAGGCAGACGGCGAGGGTCGGGGGGATCCAGGAGACTGGATGTCCTGGAGGAGGGAGTCCTGGAGGAAGGAGGTGTAACTAACCAGGACACGCTAGAAGCACTGTGTCGTGAGCACTTCACGGAGCCCTGTGAATGCAAGGCTGCGCTGCTGACTTTGCACGCCTCACTGCAGGCCCCTTTGTCGAATATTCCAAGGTTTCACACGTGGGGTGAGTTGCACCCTTGTGAGGACTTTGCCGTAGATTTGAGGCGTTAGAGGCCTTGGCTGCACGGTGATCCCCAGGGTCCAGGGCACATGAGACAGCCTGGAGGGCCTTCCTGCGCATGGCTGAGTGGGGCCCTGAGGAAGCATTAGAGGCTCCGCAGTAGGGGTGGGCCAGAGCCAGAGAATACAATGACCCTTGAACAGTGGGGGGTTGAGGGGCGCCGACCCCCATGGCCGTCAAAAATCTCCTTATTTACTTATGCAAAAATCTGCTTTTGACTTTTCTCAAACTTAACTCCTAATAGCCTACTGTTAACCAGAAGCCTTACTGATAACCCAGTTAACACATATTTTGTATATTATGTGTATTATATACAATATTCTTATAATAAGTTAAGGTAGAGAAACGAAAATGTTATTAAGAAAATTATAAGGAAGAGAAAATACAGTGAAAGTACTGTACTGTCTCTACTGATGCCGTAAGTTTATGTCGTCTGTTCACAAGGTGAATCATCTGTCGGTACCTACATCAGTATTGTCTTAGATGATCCAAAACACTGTAGGTGTTATACTAACACTAAACATCAAAAATGAAAAGGTAATGTGAAGAAGAAATTCATATTTACTTACAGGGACGATTTGTGCGTTGATAAGGAAGAAGCAGCGGTATGGTTGCCTTATGTCACCCGGTGTCATCCGTACAATTGCTTCACCGCAGCCCAGCCGATACACTAATGAGTGAATCTTATAAAATGTTAAGGCATATTACAGCCATATTCATCCTACAGTAATGGAGACATCGGTACATGTTTCAGAAAACTACTTTGTGTTGATAGGCTGATACGCAGTTTCTCCATTTACGAGAGAGAGGCATTCTGTACAATAAAGTAATTCTTTGAAAGCAGAGTGATACAAGAGTAAGAACAGTAGCACATTGTTAAGTTTATATTAACTGTCACTCCCCTTATGCCTGTAAAGATAGGTTCTCCACTTTAAGTCTTGCACATGATATTCTACACACAATTTGAAAATATTTATTGAAAAAATTTGCATACAAACGGACCCACACAGTTCAAATCCCTGTTGTTCAAGGGTCAGCTGTACTATCTGGTGACTTGCTGAGCCCCTACATGTGTTCCCAGGCCATTCTGACCTGGGAACCACTGATCCCACGAGTGTGTGTGGGTTGCTATGGAAGATTCTCTGCCTTTAAGGATGTAGTTAAGGCAGAACATGAGATGGGTAATCTTTGGAGGTGTCTTCCTTCCCTGTTCCTTTAATTCTCTTAATTGTTTATCTACCAAAGGTCAGTATATTTCCTATAGCATCTCCAGGTCTTGTCAAATTACAGTCCTCAGTAAATGTAAGCTGATAATTAGACAGAACACCACCAGTTACGCGTGTCTGCATACATGAGTCACTCCTTTAATTGTGCACTGCATCATTTAAGCATTAGAGGTGTGACACATAGAGCAATCAATGTGATTTCATTAGAACAAAGCAAACTGAATTACATGCTGTGCCCGTCTTAGAGGAATTTTATTATTTTATGGTGAGAAAAGACAAGAACTAAACTTTCTGTTCTGTTCTAACCTTGCTTGTGTACAACGCTCATGTTCATCGAAGTATTACTAGTGACTGCCACAAATAATGGCTGGGGGCGTAGAAGGTACGAACACAGCCAGCTCTAAATGATGCCACCATCCTCACTTCAGCGTCTGAGCCTGTGGATGCCCCTTTTCCTGAAATGCTCGCCTGTCTTTGCTTCCATGACTGGACTCTTCTCTGAGTTTTTTTTCTCTGACTTAGATTTATCTATCCATCCATTCCCAAAATGTATACTCATCAAAGATCTGTTCTTGGAGTGTTTCTCTTTTCTCTATATATTCTCACACTTAGCAATTTCTTCTGACGTCATGGCTCAGTGGATAGCTCTGTGTGATTGACAGCCAAAGATGTACCTCTTGCTGTCTCCCAAGTTCATGTGTGCGGTTTTTTTTTTTTTTTTTGGCTGCATTGGGTCTTCGTTGCTGCGCTTCTCTAGTTGCGGCGAGCGGGGGCTACTCTCCCTTGTGGTGCGCGGGCTTCTCACTGCGGAGGCTTCTCTTGTTGCAGAGCACGGACTCTAGGTGTGTGGGCTTCAGTAGTTGCGGCATGTGGGCTGCGAGTTGTGTCTCGCAGGCTCTAGAGCACAGGCTCAGTAGTCGTGCTTAGTTGCTCCGCGGCACGTGGGATCTTCCTGGACCAGGACTCGAACCAGTGTCCCCTGCATTGGCTGGCAGATTCTTAACCCCTGCACCACCAGGAAAGTCCCCAAGTTCATGTTTTTCATTGCCAGCAACCTGGATATTTTGCTGTCATCTCGAATTCAACTGAATACAGGCACACCTTGGAGATATTGTAGGTTCAGTTCCAGCCCCTTGCAATAAGGTGAATATCACAATAAAGCAAGTCACATGAAGTTTTTGGTCTCCCAGTGCATATAAAAGTTATGTCTACAATACATTGTAGTCTCTTACGTGTGCAGTAGCATTGCGTCTAAAAAAACAATGCACATACCTTAATTAAAAAATACTTTATTGTTAAAAAATGCTAGCATCTGATCCTTCAGCGAGTTGTAATTTTTTGGCTGGTAGAGGGTCTTGCCTTGATGCTGGTGGCTACTGACTGATCAGGACGGTGGCTGCTAAAGGCTGGGGTGACCGTGACAACTTCTTAAAAGGCAACGAGGTTTCCCTCATCGATTGACTCTTCCTTTCATGAACGATTCCTCTGTGACCTGCGATGGTGTTTGGTAGCATTTTACCCACAGTGGAACTTCTTTCAACATTGGAGTCAGTCTTCTCAAACCCTGCTGCTGCTTCATCAACTAAGTTTATGTCATATTCTCAGTTTTTTGTTGTCATTTCAACAGTCTTCTCAGCATCTTCACCAGGAGTAGATTCCACATTAAGAAACCACTTTCCTTGCTCATCCGTAAGATGCAACTCTTCAGCTGTTCAAGTTTTACCATGAGATTGTAGCCATTCAGTCACATCTTCAGGCTCCACTTCTAATTCTAGTTTTCTTGCTATTTCTACCACATCTGCAGTTACTTCCCCCCATAAAGGCTTGAGCCCCTCAAAGTCATCCATGAGGGTTGGAATCAACTTCTTCCAGACTCCTGTTAATGCTGATATTTTGACCTCTTCCCATGAATCATGAATGTTCTTAATGGAATCTAGAATGGTGTATCCTTTCCAGAAGGTTTTCAATTGACTTTACCCAGATTCATCAAAGGAATCACTGTCTGTGGCAGCTATAGCCTTACAACATATATTTCTTAAATAATAAGACTTGAAAGTCAGAATTACTTCTTGATCCATGGGCTGCAGAATGGACGCTGTGTTAGCAGGCGTGAAAAAGCCATTAATCCTGTTGTCCACCAGAGGTCTTGGCTGACTAGGTGCATTGTCCATGAACTATAATATTTTGGAAGGAACCTTCTTTCTGAGCAGTAGGTCTCAACAGTGGGCTTAAAATATTCAGGAAACCATGTTGTAAACAGATGTGCTCTCATCCAGGCTTTGTTGTTCCATTTAGAGCAGGGGTCCCCAACCCCCGGGCCGTGGACCGGTACCAGTCCTGTTAGGAACTGGGCCGCACAGCAGGAGGTGAGCAGCGGGCAAGCAAGCGAGGCTTCGTCTGCCGCTCCCCATGGCTTCCCATCGCTCCCCATGGCTCCCCATCGCTCCCCACGGCTCCCCACGGCTCCCCGTCGCTCCCCGTTGCTCCCCGTCGCTCCCCATGGCTCCCCATCTCTCCCCATGGCTCCCCATCGCTCCCCATCACTCCCCATGGCTCCCCGTCGCTCCCCATCGCTCCCTGTGGCTCCCCATCGCTCCCCATGGCTCCCCATGGCTCCCCACGCCTCCCCACCGCTCCCCGTCGCTCCCCATGGCTCCCCATCTCTCCCCATGGCTCCCCATCGCTCCCCATCGCTCCCCATGGCTCCCCGTCGCTCCCCATGGCTCCCCATCTCTCCCCATGGCTCCCCATGGCTCCCCATCGCTCCCCATGGCTCCCCATGGCTCCCCATGGCTCCCCATCTCTCCCCATGGCTCCCCATGGCTCCCCATCGCTCCCCATGGCTCCCCATCGCTCCCCATGGCTCCCCCATGGCTCCCCATCGCTCCGCATGGCTCCCCATCGCTCCCCATGGCTCCCCATGGCTCCCCATCTCTCCCCATCGCTCCCCATGGCTCCCCATCACTCCCCATCGCTCCCCATGGCTACCCATGGCTCCCCATGGCTCCCCATGGCTCCCCATCGCTCCCCATCGCTCCCCATGGCTCCCCATGGCTCCCCATGGCTCCCCATCACTCCCCATTGCTCGCATTACCACCTGGACCATCTGCCCCACTCCGGTCCGTGGAAAAATTGTCTTCCATGAAACTGGTGCCTGGTGCCAAAAAGGTTGGGGACCGCTGCTTTAGAGAGCACATGCAGAGTAGATTTAGCATAATTCTTAATGGCCCTAGGATTTGCAGAATGGTAAATGAACATTGTCTTTAGCTTAAAGTCACCAGCTGCATTAACCTCTAACAGGCGAGTCAACCTGTCCTTTGAAGCCAGGCATTGAGTTCTCTTCTCTAGCTATGAAAGTCCTAGATGGCATCTTCTAATATAAGGCTATTTCGTCTACACTGAAAATCTGTTGTTTAGTGTAGCCACCTGCATTGACTGTCTTAGTTAGATCTTCCGGATAACTTGCTGCAGCTTCTGCGTCAGCACTTGCTGCTTCACCTTGCATTGCTGTGTTATGGAGACGGCCCCTTTCCTTAGACCTCGTGAACCAACCTCTCCTAGCTTCAGACTCCTGCAGCTTCCTCACCGCTCTCAGTCTTCACAAAATTGAAGAGAGTTAGGGCCTTGCTCTGGATTAGGCTTTGGCTTAGGGGAATATTGTGGCTGGTTTGATCTTCTGTCCAGATCACTAAAACTTTCTTCATAACACCAATAAGCCTGTTTTGCTTTCTCACCATTCACTGGAGTAGCACTTTTAATTTCCTTCAAGGACTTTTCTTTTGCATTCACAACTTGGCTGACTGTTTGTTGCAAGAGGCCTAGCTTTCAGCCTATCTCAGCTTTTGACATGCCTTCCTCACTAAGCTTAATCATGTCTAGATTTTGATTTAAAGTGAGAGACGTGCAACTCTTCCTTTCACTTGAACACTTAGAGGCCATTGCAGGGTTGTTAATTGGCCTAATTTCAATATTGTCATGTCTCAGGGAAGAGAAGAGGGAGAGAGATAGGGAAACAGCCGGTTGGTAGAGCAGTCAGAACACACACAGCATTTACTGATTAAGTTCACTGTCTGTATAAGATTGTCCATAGAGCGTGAGGTTCCTGGCTCCCCAAACTAATCACAACAGTAACATCAAAATCACTGATCACACATCACCGTGACAAATGTTATAATAATGAAAAAGCTTGAAATATTGTGAGAATTACCACAGAGATGCGAAGTGAGTCATTGCTGTTGGAAAAATGGTACCAATAGACTTGCTTGATACAGCATTCCCAGAAACTTTCAATTTGTAAACATCGCAGCATCTGTGAAGCACAATAAAGCCAAGTGCAGTAAAACGAGGTATACCTGTACTCATTGTCCAAAACCCGTTTTCTTACCTTGGTCCCTATTTTTTGGAAGGGCACCATCTTCTCTAAGGTGGAAGAATGAAAAGGGAGACTGAAACTGTAAGCCAGGAGAGAACTTCCTGATCTTGGAGAGGAAGTGGGGTCCATCTCAGATCTCTCTAGAGCAAAAGGAAGACAAGGGAAGGAGAAGCAGGGGTCCCTGGGGTCCTAGTATCAATAGTTATGTTGTGGAACTTCCTGAAACAGAGACTCACTTTGCTGTGACCCACACTCCTTAATTGTACTCTTCCAGTGTCTTGGAAAGGCTGTTTACATGTAGAACCACAGAGTCATGGAACTTGAGATTCGTAAGGAACAGGTTTCTCATGCAAGTGAGAAGACTGAGCCCCAGAAGGACAGTGTAGCGAGGTGGTTAAAGACGTGGGCTTTGGAGGCAAACAGCCCTGGTTAAATCCAGTTTGGCCATCAACATTGTGACCTGAGGGTGAGATTAGTGTCCCCTCTAAGCTTCGGTTCCCTTGTACGTGAAATGAGAGGGTCATGGCAGGTAAATGAGATACTGCAGCACCCACCACCGCCTGGCATGCTCTAGTTATTATTACTTTGTTTCTTTTTCTGTTGGCTCCTGCTGGCATGGAAACGCCAAGAAGTCAGGGCGTTTTGATTGCTTGCTCCAGCTGTATCCCCCGTGCCTAGAACAATGCCTCGCGGACACGCAGATATCCGCCGAATGACTCAGACAGGTGCTTAGCAGAGTGTGCAATCTGCTGACAGTTGTGGTCCAAAAGAGCGATGGGTCGTAACCACAGAGGGCCAGAACCCAGTGTTCTGGGAAGTGCTGGGTGGCGCTTACAGGCGTTCTGGTAATTATATTGCCAAGAAACTTTAGCGATGAATAAATGTTCTTACTAACCACCTTCCTGAAAATGGCTTGTTTTTTTCAGTGGAGAAAAAAATTTTCATATTTTTTACTACATCTATGCTGGTTTAGCTGAAAAGAAGAAACTAGCCCATTACAAATTGCCGGAAAATAAGCCTCCCAGGTAACCCAGCAGCTTGAACTTTCGTAAATAATGCTTCTACTTTTCACTTAATCACTCATTTCACTTAATTTCAGATTTTTACCTGTCCTTTCTTTTTTTTTTTTTTTCCAGATACCTGCAAAATGACCACATCAGAACAGTACAGGACGTGTTGAATAATAGTTTCTATAAATCCCAATATGAATTAATTGAGCAGTGTTTCAAAGTCATCGGTTTTACAATGGAGGTGAGTATGGAAGACATTTGAACCTCTTTAGGAAGTGTCTTTTTGTCCTCACTGATGGTAAGAGTTAGCATTTATTGAGTGGTCCATATGTCAGATATTGTGCTAAGTGCTTTACATGGATAATTTTTAAATTACTGAAACGACCTTATGAAATAACTAGAATTATAATTTTTACTTTATACATGAGGAAACATGGCCTTGAGATACAACTGAATTTCGTTCTGTTCTTAATCTTTTATTTTACTTATATTTGCATCTCCCACATATATATAAAATTTTATGTAAATGCATAAATGTGATCATGTCACATTCTTTTTTAGTGCAGTTTTCTTTTTCTAACAACTTTATTAAGACATAATTCACATACCCTACAAATCAACTGTTTAAAAGTGTACATTTTAATGACTTTTAATACAGTCACTGAGGTGTGCATCCTTCCCCGTAATCACTTTGAGAATATTTTCATGTTCTAAATTTTTCACTCCAAACGAAACCTGCTAGTGATTAGCAGTTCCTCCTCATTCCCATCCCACCTCTGCTTCTATCACTGTAGATCTGTTTATTCTGGACATTTCGCATGAATTGAGTGATGCAATATGTCACCCTTTGTGACCAGCTTCTCTCATTTGACATAATGTTTTCAAGGTCCATCCATGTTGTAGCATGTGTCAGTACTTCATTTCTTTTTATTGAGGAATAATATTCCATTGTATGGATATACCTCATGTTATTTGTCCATTCATCATGTGATGGGCATTTGGATTGTTTCCACTTTTCAGTCATTATCAGTAATGCTGCTGTGATCATCCATGTCTGAGTTTTTGTGTGACATGAGTTTTCACTTCTCTTTAGGATATACCAAGGGTGGAAGAGCCAGGTTATAGAGTAACACTATGTTTAACCTTTTGAGGAACTACCAGACTGTGTTCCAAAGCAGCCACACTATTTTACATTCCAATCGGCAGCGTATAAAGGTTCTGATTTCTCTCCATCTTCCCCAGCACTTATTATTATCTGTTTATAGCCATTCTAGTGGGTGTGATGTGGTGTGTCACTGTGGTTTTGGTTTGCATTTCCCTAAAGGCTTATGATGCTGAACTTCTTTTCATGTACTTATCTTTTCATGTAATTTATCATTTACATATCTTCTTTGAAGAAACATCTGTTCAGATTCTTTGCCAATTTTTTAATTAGGTTGTCTTTTTATTATTGAGTTGTAAGAATTCTTTGTATTGTAGATACAAGTGTCGTATGATTTGCAAAAATTTTCTCTCTTTTGTTGTCTTTTTACTTTTTTGATGGCATCCTTTGAAGCCACATTATCTGTATTATTGATTTCATTTTTAAAATATTTTTATTAACGTATTAATTTGGTTTCTTATGTTGTTCTTTTTCTTAAGGAGAATACTTGGTTCCTCTGTTTCTTCATTTTCCTTATTTAATAATGAAGGTATTTAAGGCTATAAATTTATCCCTGAGTAATAAAGATTTCTTTCTTTGTCCTAGGTTGTTTTTTAAATTTTTATAACAAAGTATCTTGTTTACTAGGGATTCCTGAAGGTTTTTAGAGAAGCTTTCAGACTCTGCTCTTAGTAGTTTACTGTTTGCTGTGTTGATTCAGTCCTACGATAAAAAGAACACTTCACTCGGAACATGAATCAGGCTTTTAGATGAACTCTTGCAGGAAAGTAATGTGCAATTTGTTGGATTTTAATTTCATTTTCATAAATGATACTCCTGCAACTTGAAACTGTTAGTGTGTCTGCTTAAGAAGTTTACTGAAATTCCTTAGGTTATCAAATCTCTACTAAGAGCCTGAGCTAAAAATAATACCTGATTCTTCTCCAAAAGTTTGGAAAATTTTATCAGTAGGATGTAAAATGTAGAGATGCTGATAGAAGTGAAACTTGACAAGAATCATTCAAATTATGTGCAGTGAGGTTATTGAATCTAATTTTGTAGCGTGTTTTTCAGGCCCTGTTGCCTCCCTTCTAAAATGGAAGGCTGTCAGCGGTAACCTTTTGTCCATTTGATGCATTTGCTCACCAGAAAGTAATATTTCTAAAGCTGTACCTGTTCTCAGAATAGAGAAAAGTTTGCTGCTAAGTGCATTTTCTCCAAATACGGATCCTCTGCTGTTGACAGCTCTGACGATGGGTGGTCTCCCAGTCTTGACTTCTCTTTGAAAGCCTTTGACTTCACCTTGGGTATCCTTGCTGCAGGCCTGAGGGGAAGTATTCTTAAGACCTTGACCTTAGGGAATGAGGTGTGATCTCTGCCAGCTGGGTGAGGTTGGAGAAGCAGGACAGATGAATGACTTTTTTTTTTGCCTTGAAATGAGGACCTTCAGGAGAGGTTTAAGTAAACCAGGGTAATCTTTGTCCATCAGGAAACATTTCAACTTTTAGAATTAATTTTTCTGGTGTGGGCTTTCTCCGTAGCCAAGAGGAATTCAGATTCGATGGCGAGGCTCCCGACCTGGTTGCCTTTACAGCCCCAGAATTTAGGACTCTGAATTCTTGAGTTCTGAATAAGCTTTGCTACTAAGTTTCTAGATGTATGAACCGGTTGTGGGGAGGGGTGGGTGAGAGCTGTAGAAGCCACAGGGGACCTGGCAGGCTGCTCTCAGGACCAACTGAAACAAAATAACTCCTCTGGGGACCAGAGAAGAATTATTACCATGACTTTCCAGTTTTTGCCAGAAGATGGAGAATTATATGGACCAGAGAGAGAAGCATTACTGTAGACTCATGGGTAAGCCAGGGTTGAATGCATCCTTAGGCAGATACTCTACTCACAGGAAGTCTTGAGCTAAAGTTGAGTAACTTTTTTGTTTGTTTGTTTGTTTGTTTGTTTTTTTAAATTTTATTTATTTATTTATTTATTTTTGGCTGTGTTGGGTCTTCGTTTCTGTGCGAGGGCTTTTTTCTCTAGTTGCGGCGAGCGGGGGCCACTCCTCATCGCGGTGCGCAGGCCTCTCACCATCGCGGCCTCTCTTGTTGCGGAGCACAGGCTCCAGACGTGCAGGCTCAGTAGGTGTGGCTCACGGGCCCAGTTGCTCCGCGGCATGTGGGATCTTCCTGGTCCAGGGCTCGAACCCGTGTCCCCTGCATTGGCAGGCAGATTCTCAACCACTGCGCCACCAGGGAAGCCCTTGAGTAACTGTTTGATTTAGAAGTAGAGGCTCCAGCTTGACCATCTTTCTTTCTGAAGGATGCATTCTTTCCGTAGATTCATGGACCCTGGCTGGAACTTTGGCTGTCCACTCTATAAACTGCAGCTCAGATCAGGAAACTCAGTGGTTCTGTGGTCTCTAGGCAGAAGGGAGATGATTCGGACCTTCTCTCTGTTGATGCATTAAATAGCTTTAGGCTGTAAAATGGAAAAAAAGAATCCATTGTTTGTTAAGATTTCTGAGGGTTTTTAGGGAAGCTTGCAGACTTTGCTCTTAGCTGTAATACATTACTATGAAGAACTTTCTGCAGGTGAGACAAATGCATGGTTCTTAAAGGGCCAGTATACAAATCTTATTCCCCTACTGCACTCTCACAAAAGAAAAAGAAGAAGAAAAAGAGGAGGAGGGGGAGGAGGAGGAGAAGAGCAAGAAGCGGCAGCAACAGCAAAGGTTGGCGGGTGACTGGATTGATGTATGAGGACAAGACAGTTTGCTGGGTCAGTAAAAGCCTTTGCTGGAGAGTTGGGAGAAAAGTGATGAGGACAGGAGTTGAACAATTGAGAGAGTACTCAGCTTATAGAACTTACTGTGGATATCTCACGTGAAGGGTGGAGTGGTATGTGCTCTTTTTTTAGCCGTGAGGTCTGGGTGGCGGACATCATGTGACACTGAAAACTGCTGTCAACCTTACCTGGCTACCTTTTGGGAACAATACCAATCTGAACTCTACCGTTTGGAGCCAGAGATGACCCTAATACATTTCCTAATAAAACAGATATTGTTATTACTAGTGCAGTGTGTATGGAATTGGTTCAGCTCTGGGAGAGGAAGTCCCTGACTTGGATGGCATGAGTTTCAGCCATATTCCAAGTGACCTATGACTGCCACCCAGAGATTTCAGACAAGCCCTGGGAGACACTCCGGGTGATTCCACATGCCACCCTGTTCCAGACTTAGTCCCGTTCATATGCTCTAATTCTGAGGTTCCACGCATCGTTGGTGACCACCTGGGTCTTTTGCTCTCATTCTGGCTCAGAGGACCAAGATCTTGTTCCCCCCCTGAATGTTTGAGCACAATATAAAACCCAGCTTAGCTGCATCAGGAGTAAAAATAGGATATTTGCTGCTCCAGCAGGCTAGCATGATGCTAGTTAAACTTAACTCTACCGCACCCCAAGCCCTTCCTGGTTGTGGCTGCTTTCGGTTCATCTTCCTCACTTCTGTTTGCCAAAGTTCAAATTCAGATCAGCCTTCTCCCATCTGTTGCATCACTTTCCCTCTCCCTAACCTCCCTCCAACCCTGCCGTCACCCACAGCCTGTACCTATGGAGACAAGTTGATTTAAGCACTAGCGGATATCCTGGCTCTTAAAGCAGAAAGGGATGCGGTGAATAAAGAAAAACACAGCATCCACTCCTGTCTCCAATCCTTGGTCCTACGATGAATGTTGCTAGTGGTAGATGCCCCTTTGGACTGCAGTCTGGTTCTATTGGTTGCCTGGTTGGGGGAAGACGGGAGAGGTTCATTGGACCTCAGAGCACCCTCCAAACTGGAAGCATGTTGTACTCCAGGCAAGCAGCTCCTGCTGCCGACCTGGGGCTGGGCCCCTTTGTAGTTCTTTTCCCTGCTTTACGTCATCGGAAGAGCTTATCTTCTTACCAGTTCCTTCCCCCAGAGGTTGCTATCTTAGAAGTAGGGAACCATTTTTAATTGGTTTGTTTATTACCTCCAAGTCCCAGTCGTCAGAGGCAATGTTTCACTTATATTTGCCTCAACTGCTTTCCATTGCCTGGTAGAGCAATGTTTAGTCACATTAAAATGAAACCAGTCTAGCAGTTAACATCTAGTGACAAACATATTTCATTTATGTAAGACTGTATGTTCCAAATTTAAACATATTCAGTGTTTACTGAACATCCAAACATAATAGCTTAGGATAAAGGAAAACATAACATCTGTTTCTGGAGCTGAAGCACAATCACTGCTAAATATTTTGTGAAGACTTTTAGTCCAGTTCAAGGTGACTCTCCTAGAATGTGCTGGTCTCCACCCCTAAAAGCAGAGCCTCAGAGAGTTAACAGGGCAGACTGTCCCGGTTTGGAGACAGTGGAATTAAACTGAGTGGGTGTTTACTTCCTTTTTATCCCACTCGTGATTTTTTTTCATGTCATCTCACTGAGTTGTTTGGATATGTCTTTTGTCCGTAGCTGCTTCAGTTTCATTTTGGAAAGAGGCAACTTGCACAATCAAGTTAAATGGCTTGATTTTCACATCCTTTAATCACAGCTTGCTGCCTACACATTTTACGGCTGCACAATTTTGGTGACTTTCCAATACAGAGAGTGTCTCTCTCTCTCTCTCTCTCTCTCGCTTTCTCTCTCATTCTCTCTCTGCCCCCTTGTCTTTCTCCGGTTGGTGTCAACAGCACCCATGGTGTAGGTTTCCCTTTAAATATTTCGGGGTTTACAATTTACTTGTACATTTGTGATTCAGCACAGGCCAGGCAAAGTGACAGGCAAATCAAAATCATATATTCTCTACAAATAACACAAATTGGCAAACTCTTAAAACTTTTCAAAACCCATGATTTCCTAAGCCATTTTCCTGCCACGGTTTTAAAATCAATGATTAGTAGTTTTATGAGTCAACTCATTTAGAGGCAGTTTTTATCGTGTCATGACAGGAATTTGATTTGTTTCCCTTTGCACAAAGTCATAAGTCTTTTGTCTAAGATGAGAATGCCTTTTTTTTTTCTCCTGCTTTAATTTTGCTTACATTTCTTATAACAGTCTAAAATCACAAGCTAGTACATTTTCTTTGGATGATCAGTTATGGCTTCAGTTGTGATCAAATAATATTTGTGAAGTAAATTTTAAAGTATTTAAAGCATCACACAGTGTTGAATTCTATGAAACACTTTATTTTTAAAAATTGGTTTTAGTTAGGGTGGGAGGGGCATAAAAGTCCCTTTTAGTTAGTCATTTGATAATAATTTAAAAAGGATAATTTGATACCTAGTTGTCTTCATTCAACATACATAAAAAGTTACAATCTTGAATGCCATAATTCAGCCAGCATCGATGATTTGAAGAGAATGAGAGGACCAAGGAAGCCAGTTGACTTCTCTTAGTTTGACATCATAGTCTGTGGGATGACCTTGTTGTGCTGGAGCCTAAAGATTCTTCCCCATCTGTCGGCAGCCACAGTCACTGCCTTGCTGTACTCAAGGGGAGAACGATGCTAATATTTCTGTGCTGTGTTTCAGCAACTTGGAAGTGTATACAGTATACTGGCTGCAATCCTGAACGTTGGAAACATTGACTTTTCTTCTGTGGCAACCGAGCACCAGATTGACAAGAGCCACATTTCTAATCATGCAGCTCTGGAGAACTGTGAGTTTTATTATCTTGCATTCAAAACTGAACTCCTAAAAAAAGTCTGATGACATACTGAAAGTGTCACATAGGGGTAACTTCAAGCAGTTGTACTTTTATGGAATCCTAAAAATGAATACTCAGATTCAATTTGTCTCAACTGAAGTTTTCAAAGTCCACTATTTAAAACAGATCTTCATGCCTACAAATAAACTGTAGAAAACATTTCTGAAGGCTAGGCTTTCATGATTATTTTAGGAGCTATTTACATTTCAATGTAAAAACACAGAAAGCGTAATTAAAATTTAGCAAACTGATCTGAAAAAGAGTTAAAGTTGTTATTGTGATAACAATTTGGCATCTCTATCATTTTATAAGTAATAAAGATCTGAATATTTATTTTCGTACTGGATGGATGTTCTATACGCATTCATCTTGGGTTGATTAATTTTGGAGTCACTTTCTATGCAAGAAAAGTACATCATGGTATTTGCTTCAAATCAGCTTTTCTCTTACTGGCAGAGTTTGATAAATTATTTCAGTCATTTAAGGTTTCTCACTGATACCGTCCAGTGGCAAAGCTTTTTAATTTAGAATATACCCTGATTTTTATTTTTAGTATTGTCATACTCCTCCACAATCCCAGATTTGTTAAAGTGTCATTCATAACCCAGGAAATAATGTTATAAAATTTTGTTTATATATTTTTTTCTGATTTATACTTACTCAGGAACAGAATGAGATGTTTTAGGATAATTTCAGAGGGCCAGATGCCAAACCATCCTGGTCTGGATCTGTCCCCAAATCCCCATCATCTCCATCCCGCCAGCTTGGTACTACAGCAGAACAAGCATCTGAGGTTGACATGTAATGATTGGCAGGTACCGGGAAACCTGTTCTGGCTTTTCATATATAAAGAAAACTTAATTGGCACGTAAGATATTAGGTTATCAGAAGTGGAAGGAATAGCCAGAAAACGCCAATGATAAGATTCAAACCTCACCATCTGATCATAATTACAAGAGTTATCAGCAACCAACAGAATGAGTTGCAATAGAGCTATGTCGTGAATCTGAGTACACTTAGAAACTACCAAACTGAAAAATGATTTTGATGATTGGCCACCCATTTCCGTATAGCAGGAGACAGTCATATGGGTCACAGAAGGTTAATATTAATATGAATATAGTTAAAATTAATTAAAGCACTCATGGAAAAATAGAAATTTTACTAATTTACATTAAAATGATTTGTAATTAAAGTTACAAGGAATTATCTCCAAACCAGGGCCATGTTTCCAGATGATTTTACAGGTGCACGGTTTCAGTCAGGCACCAGTTTTGTCCATTCTATCCCAAAACTCTCTCCCAAATATGACCTCTTGTCTTTCTCTCCATCATCATTATTCTCATCCAAGACACATCACCTCTCACCTGAACTAAGTGACCACCCAGTTGTTCATTCCACATTAATTCTTGAACTTTTCCAGGTTGTCCTCCACAGTTCATTCAGGAACCACGTAACACATGTATCCGTGGTGTCTCTCAGTCTTCCTCTCCCCCTCCTTGTCCCTCTGCTTCTCCCCCTCCCTCTATCTTCCCACTTGTTCTTCTTGATTAGCTTCTCATTCCCTCTGGATAAAGACCATCAAGAAGAGAACTTTGTCTTAAAAGGGGTTCTACTTAGCAGTATATCCCCAGGTAAAACGCCTGGCATGTAGTAGATGTTCAATAAATAAATATATGTCAAATGAATGAATAATGGGGGAATAGAAATAGACATACCAGTCAATAGGAGACATTATTCAGAAACAGAACGAAGTAGAATTACCAGAAAGGCATTACAAATCACTAGGGAATCAGTGTTGTAGGGACAAGCAACTGGCTGACCATTTGGAGGAGGAGGAGTTTGAATCCTTCTCATACACCATATACCAAAGTGTATTCCAAATGTCTATCAGTTTAAATGCAAATAAGTAAATAAATACATACATACATAAATGTACAGGACAAAATGCATTTATATAATCCTGAGATGAGAAAAGACTTGAAGGACTTTATGTGCAGAAAACCAAGAGCAGAAATAATTTTTTAAGTGGATATTTGACTACATAAAAATTAAAGCTTTCATACCAAAAAAAGGAAAATAAATTAAATTGCAATGCAAATGAAAAATGAGGGAAAATACTTGCAACATATATATCAAAGCATTATTCTCTTTAAACTCTTATAAATTGATTAGTAAGAGATGAATATATCAATGAAAAAGAGGCAGTTTACAAAATAAGAAAATGAAAATCAATGAAAAAGTGGCAGTTTACAAAGTAAGAGCCACAAATCACTAATAAAAATATGAAAAGAAGAAAGTATTCAGCTTTGCTAGGAGTCAAAAACAAATTGAAAGAAGAAAGCATTCTTTTTTAAAATAATAATCCCTGGTGTCCATGAAATTGTGTTGAAATTATTTAACTTTCATTTGGCTGATAGGAGTACAGTTGGTTCAGAGTTTTTGAAGAGCAGCTAAATAGTATATATCAAAAGGCTTAGAAGTGTTTATATTCTCAACCAATTGCTGAATTTAGGCAGTTTATGCTAAGAAAATAATACAAGATAGAAACACAGATTCATGCCCAAAGTATTCATCCTAGCATTCTTTACAATTGTGAATATATGGAAGCAACCTAAACATCCAACAATTTAAAAATTGATATGTTATGATATATGTCAGAATATTATGCGGCAAATTAAAATTATATTAACAAACAGTATTCAACAAAATGGGAAACGCTTAAGATATTAAGATAAAATGTATGTGCAGAATAGTGGTAATAAACATGCCTAGACGGAAAAAAACTCAGAATGTTTTCTCTGAAGGTAGGATTTCTGTATTAAGCTTATATTACTTCTACATTGTGAAAAAATAATTTTGTTTAAATAAGGTTCAACAATTTTAGCAACATAACCAAGAAATGTCTTGTCCCAAGTGCTAAAACTAAATTTAAAATGTTCAAAATATTTTAAAAGGAGAACGACTGATTTGAGAAATTAGCCTATCTGTCATGTAATAGTTTGGGTTAAGGATGTTTATTATATTCAAAAATGAGTTTTGTTCACTGAGTTAAAATTACCTGTGATATTTAATTAAATATTAAATATTCGGGCAATAAGTTTTAACAAGCTTTAGTCATTGACATATGTAACTGAAAAATAGTAGTATGATTAAAAAGTATATGAATGTTGGGCTTCCCTGGTGGCGCAGTGGTTGAGAATCTGCCTGCTAATGCAGGAGACACGGGTTCGAGCCCTGGTCTGGGAAGATCCCACATGCCACGGAGCAGCTGGGCCCGTGAGCCACAGCTGCTGAGCCTGCGCGTCTGGAGCCTGTGCCCCGCAACGGGAGGGGCCGCGATAGTGAAAGGCCCGCGCACCGCGATGAAGAGCGGTCCCCGCACCGCGATGAAGAGTGGCCCCCACTTGCCGCAACTAGAGAAAGCCCTCACACGAACCGAAGACCCAACACAGCCAAAAATAAATAAATAAATAAATAAATAAATGAAATAAATTAAATACAACAGCTTAAAAAAAAAAAAAAAAAGAGATACAGGGTTAACTAAAATATAAAAAAAAAAAAAAAAAAGTATATGAATGTCAAGGTGTTTTATGCGCGTTTGTTTCCATATTGCAAAAGTTACTTAAAATGCATTTGTTTGGGTATATCCCTGAAGTCTAGGTAACTTTACAATTAATTTCCATGTTTTGAAAATGTGTCTATAATAATGGCATCCAAATGATAGCAAAACTGTTCATTATGTTTTTAAATATTTTAACATAATTCAGTGAAATTGTGTTTGGCATCACCTAAACAACCACTGGTTTGTGTGGCGGGTCACTCTGTCAGCCAGCTCAGTTTGGGTTGTGCTGTATTATACAACAGCCTATAGCTGACCAGTCGAGATAAGCGGAGAAAGATGATCAAGAAGAAACATAGGGCTCCTATTGAATAGGATATTCTTTTTATATTATAAAACCTTCACATGTTTATTTCATGTCATTTGAAGAAGGTGAATTAAGACATTTTCATTCTCTGGGAAACGACTTCATTGTCATAATATCTTCTAACAACACGTTTATTTATTTTTAGCTGCTTCTTTGCTTTGCATTCAAGCAGATGAGCTACAAGAAGCTCTCACCTCCCACTGTGTGGTCACTAGAGGAGAAACCATCATACGACCCAATACTGTAGAGAAAGCTACTGACGTCAGGGATGCGACGGCGAAAACTTTATATGGACGCCTGTTTAGTTGGATAGTCAATTGCATTAACAGCTTATTGAAGCACAACGCATCACCCAGGTAAAAAACTTTATAGAACTTGTTCCCCAAATGTCAGGTGATGTAAATCTGTTTTCTAATTTACTGATTTATCTGTGAGTCCCTTTGAAAATGTTTCTAATTGGTGTCATTTAATTATTCAAGTTTTGTTTCTAGTTTAAGCTCTGCTTTATTTCCTAATGGTGCCACTTCATTGCATCAGGTAGCTATAAAACTTTAAAACTGCTGGAACACAGAAACTGTAGCAACATGAATAAACATAATAGAAAGTGATTTTTTAGTGTGACTTCTTACTGTCAATTTATATGTTCTTTTAGTTAGAAGGTGTGCTGTGAAGCATATACCGTTTTATACTTGTAGAGAATCTCTATTCAGCAGTTCTTTGTCTTTGTTTTGAGGGACTGAATTAAATTTTCAAGGCAAAGGAAAACTTTCTTTTCATAGTTTAACTCTCCTTATAACCCAGCAGGGGTACATGTGATCTTCAATGAAATTTGGTCAAGAAATGCTCTAGATATCTAATAAGTGATAGAGCAAGATGTGAACAGTAGTATTATCTGACCATAACAGATGCAAGATGTAACTTAAGTCTCCGGCCTGTCTAGTACCGTATCTGAAATCGCAGCCACCATTGAGTGCTCTCTGTACACCAGGGATTGTGCCGAGATATATCTTTACATTTACATCCAAAGCTTTGTTCTCCTGTAAATTATATAATCTTTAGAAATTTGTATGTGAAAAATATGGTGGATTCCTACCTTAAGATCACCTCTTTCACACTTGCTTACTAAGCATAAAAGACCATTTCATATACATTTCAGGTGTGTAATTCACTGTTATTTTTCCACTAAAATACACACCACACCATAGTATCATTCAGACTATCCAAGAGAGTTAAGAACATGGAGGAATAACGTTCTTAACTCTCTCTCCCTCAAAATTAGTGAACAGAGGTAACCATTGTGGAGGAGCAGGGGAAAAATTGCATCTGGAATATTGAATTGTAAAATAGTATTTAATTGTATTTTAAAGTATTTCATTATGTTATAAATTAATATATATTTATATCTCTCTCCAGGTTACTGTTCATCCCATATTAAAAATTATGAGTGGATAATTAAAAACCAAATAACAGTTCTTTAAAATAAGTAAAATATTTTTAGCAGGATGTTTTAATTGTCCTAAAATGAGAGACTAAATACTCTTTCACAGAATTTTTCCTTTTCTGGTGCGGTTTTTACTGAACATATTCATACTGTATTCTGAGCGCTGGCTAGGATTTCCCTGTGATTCATGACTCGCTCTAGGAGTAGTTTCTGTACTACAAGGAAAATATTGTACTGTCTACATATTAAAATGAATGCTACGTAGTTAATGTTCTGTGGAGGGAAACTTTTTCAATTAAGAAAATTTTCGCATGGACATATATACACTACCAAATGTAAAATAGATAGCTAGTGGGAAGCAGCCGCATAGCACAGGGAGATCAGCTCGGTGCTTTGTGACCACCTAGAGGGGTGGGATAGGGACGGTGGGAGGGAGACACAAGAGGGAGGAGATATGGGGATATATTTATATGTATAGCTGATTCACTTTGGTTTGTTTTTTGTTTTTTGTTTTTTCTTTAATAGCATTTTTACCACTGGGGGCTTATATCTTATTTATTTATTTATTATTATTATTATTTTTTATATTTATTTTTGGCTGTGTTGGGTCTTCATTTCTGTGTGAGGGCCTCCTCTAGTTGCGGCAAGCGGGGGCCACTCTTCATCACGGTGCGCGGGCCTCTCACTATCGCGGCCTCTCTCTTTGTTGCGGAGCACAGGCTCCAGACGCGCAGGCTCAGTAGGTGTGGCTCACGGGCCTAGTTGCTCCGCGGCATGTGGGATCTTCCCAGACCAGGGCTCGAACCTATGTCCCCTGCATTGGCAGGCAGATTCTCAACCACTGGGCCACCAGGGAAGCCCCCACTTTGTTTTAAAGCAGAAACTAACACACCATTGTAAAGCAATTATACTCCAATAAAGATGTTAAAAAAAAAATTAAAAAAAAAAAAAAAAGAAAAGAAAATTTTCACTCTATGTCCTGGTAGTAGTTTCTTAGCTAAATCACAAAAGTGACTCTGAGATAACGCTGCTTTGAATTACCTCCTAAGAAGATAAATAAGAACTCAAAATAATGCCTCTTCAATCTTCCAGTGGGAATGATGATGAGCTAAGCATTGGCATTCTGGATATATTTGGCTTTGAAAATTTCAAAAGAAATTCCTTTGAGCAGCTGTGCATTAACATTGCAAATGAACAAATTCAGTTTTATTTCAATCAACATGTGTTCGCCTGGGAACAGGTAAGTTGAGGTGCTTTGTTATATATAGTATAGATGCATGCAGCGTGTGTGTTCTGTGGAGAATTGTGCTAGGAAGCAGGATCTAAATCATAGATTTAAAGCCTGAAACGTTTAATAAAGACCAAAAAAAGATTTCCTTTTCTCCATGCTCATTATGAAAACAAAAACAAGGCAAAAAGCTGGTAGGAATTTAGTGTGTCTTGATACGTGGTGCTGAGCGTCCTCCATCAAAACTCACTGGACTCTTCTCCAAAACTTAGCAGGTCTGAGCCCTTGCAAACAAAGAAGTTTCCTTTGGAAATTTAAGTAAGCAGATGTGTCTAGCTCTTTCTCTTTCTGTAGACTGCATAGCTGAAATTCTGTTTGAAATGTAAATATCCATCTAAAATGCATTAAACTTCAGAATTCCAGTTGCTAGGCAGCAGAATGCAAGATAATGGATTTGCTGTAAATGCCATGAAACGGTAATTTTGTCATGGTACAGTGTGTAATAATGATTCAGCTTCAAAAGTCAGAAACTCACTTGAATTGCATTTGGCAAAACGTTAGTGTTAAAATTATTTAGTTAATCAAGTCTAAAAGAAATAGTCGTGTTTTATATCATTTAGTGTGCTATTTCTCCTTTAAATAATATAAAATTGTTTTGTGTTTACTGATTAAAACTGAGGTTTTTGTTTAAATTTGAGATAAATTAGAGGTACATAAACCTCTTTTGATTCAAAATATTTAGCCTTATTGCAAATTTACTTTGAGATCGCATTTTGAAAACAGTGGTTGCACAAAAAATGTTTGGATTGTGACATTTCTTAGGTCAAAAAAGGGACATAAATTTAAGATTTTATCTGTTTGCACAGCTCTCATCTACCCCAGATTCTTGTTCATCACATACTCATTCTCTCACCCTCTCCCTCTACCCCTTCTCCACTCCTCTCCAGTAGTGCCATCCTTTGGCCTAGTTATATGATGAAATCTTTTAAAGTCTTTAAAAACAGAGCCCTTCTCCAGCCTGCTATGTCTGTAGCCATGACCCTTTCTCTTCCCTTCATAGCCAGGCTCCTTGAAAACATATTCAACATTCACTGTAAAGTATTGATTTCTTCCCCGCCTGGGTACATTGAGTCCATAGTATCTGGCTACTGGAAGGGCCCTTCTTAATCTCATCAGTCATTAGTATCAGAAACATTTTAGTCTCCACATTATTGTCAACCCTGTTGACAGATTCCTGTTTCTGGAAAATCCCTCTTTTGTCATCTCTAACACGCTTTCTGTTTCTCTAGCTCTTTGATGGCTTCCTCCTTTACTCTTCCTGCACCAGCCCATAAATCAGTGGTTCTTAACCCTGGCTACATATCTGAATCACTTGGGTAAAATCCCAGTGCTCAGGTCCTATCCCAGACCAATTAAGTCAGATATCTTGGAATGAGACCTAGCTATCACTATTTTTTAAAGGTTCCCAGTCTGTTCCAATGTGCAGCCAATTTCTGCCCTAAATGCTAGCTCCCAATGAGTTCTATATTTGACCTCTTCTTATATTCACTAGGAAAGAATCTATTTCCAATATTTCAACTACTCCCTAAATGCTAGGGATGCTCCAATCCTCACCTCCAACCCATGCCTCTCTCTAAACCTCCCCTGATTAGGACAGCTTCCAGAACTTTATCCAGAATTGAACTCATCATCTTTCCCTCCCACTTATATTCTTTCTTAGAGAATGGCATCTCTATCCACCAGCTTACTCAAGCCAAAAATGTTATGTTACATTTCATTTCTCATTTCTGAAATCCAAAAAATCAGTGAGACTTATTCTTATTCCTCCCTCCTCTATGCTCCAGTAAAAACATTTGACATTTGACATCACAGTATTTAGTTTCCATTTTTGCTCTCTCTCACTAGGCTGAAGACTCCTTGAGGTCAAGGATTGTGGGATTGTGTATTAATTCTTTTTGTATCTTCAGAGCCTGGCATATAGCAAATGCTCAGTAAATATTTATTAATCAATGTCATCTTGCTTTAATGACTCACAATGTTCACAGAATCCATTCTAACCAGAAATTGAAATAAGTAAATTTTTTTTAGTTTGGACTTTTTGATAGGGATCTATTAGGATTACTTGCTTCATGGGACCAGGTGCATCTTTGTGTATTTCCCATCTGATTAATTAATTAACAACTTGTGTTAGCAAACTTCTATTATTCTTCTCTTTGGGGGGTTGAGGTTAGAACCTGATTTTATTGGAATTACCCTTTAAACCAGTGTACATATCTTTCAATAATTATTTGCTTTTCACTTTTTTATAAAATTGTAGTTTACAGTTCACTTTGATTGATAGCCTTGAATTTCATTCATCATCCTAATACTCTTAATTGTTTTGTCTTTGGGCTTGCTACAAATGAAACTACTCTAATATGGCTCTTTTAAAAATATCCTTGAGAGGCTTTCAAGACAAAACCAACTCAAAATTGCCCCAACAAATTAAAAATGCAACTAGGATCCAAGATTATGCAAAGCACTTTGAGGAAATAAGGCCATTCCCAGTCCTTTCAAGTGCCTTCCTAGGGTAATGACCCAAGCATCCCTACTTCATAATCTTACGGACCAAGCATTGGCAGCTGAGTGATCAGGTCAGTGAATCTGGATCTGGTGGACACAGGAGTAGTCAGAGATTCTGTTGATTTTAACGTGTGTGTGCACCTGTTTGGGTTTTTTTTTTCTTTCACTCTGTCACTTACCTCTGAAAGCAAAAATTGTAACTGAGAAATGCTTATGTAGCTGTATGTATTAGCTACCACAGATAAAGAGAGCACACTTATACCGATTTCTATACATAAGAAACAGCTACTTAAGCCAAATCATTAATTAAAATCATGGTCACACTTCTTCTGGTCAAATGTAATCATAGGTTTGACCTAAGAGCTCCTTCGCTTAGTAAAGCCGTTATTGCTTATCAGGAAGATGTAACGTTCTCAGTTTCATGGACATACAAATGATCTGTCCAATCTGAGCAAGACACAAGCCTTGGGTAGCATCTTCACAGATGAAAGCACTCTGGTTCTGCTTTAATCAACAAATATTATCTTTATCGACAGTCCTACAACATTGGGACATAAAGTTTGGCTAAAGGCGTTTCCTGTTTTTGCCCCAGTTCTGTTTGCATGTGATGTACAGTAAAGTTGGTTATGAAGGTATTTTGAATATCATTTTCCTATTACTTTCTATTAAAACAATAATCAATAGACTACAGTAAAACATGTTTAGTGAAAGAGTTTATGACAGTGACCTAATCCATAGTTTGTTGAGTGGATAGTTTTGTTTCTCAGAATGGTTGCCTCCAACTAACCATTTGTATTCCTTTTGAAACATATTCCTAAATCTGGGAACCTCATTTTTAAAAAAAATATTTATTTATTTGGTTGCACGCGGTCTTAGTTGCGGCATGCAGGCTCCTTAGTTGTGGCATGCAAATTCTTAGTTGCAGCATGCATGATCTAGTTCCCTGACCAGGGATCGAACGTGGGCCCCCTGCATTGGGAGTGTGGAGTCTTATCCACTGGGCCACCAGGGAAGTCCCTGGGAACCTCATTTTTAACTCACTGGCAGCTATGCCTCTTTTCTTCTCAAAACCTACTTTTCTATGGACATAAATTACATTCCTCGGAACCTCAACCCACAACCAAGAGCATCCAGAACTTGTATCTTTTTTTCTCCTTACTATCCAGATATTTAGAATGTTTAAGACAGTAGGTCTAGAGTAGTATTGTTTTTCTAATGTGTATAATATATAGCTCCTGAAAATTGTCTGGTTTGATATTTCATTTGAAGCTTCCATACTTTTACAGCACTAGAAGAACCATTTGACTTTAATAAAATTTAAAGGAACAATTTATGTCTGAAAACAGTAGTTTGAAAATTAGATAATAATCTAGGTCCCCTCCCCTGCAAATAGATGATGAGGAGTATTGTTGTAATCTTTTAAAATTCAAGACTCAATCAAACTCTGCTAAATAAGTTGCAACTGAAAAGTGTATACTTTTCTGTCAACTTTATTAATTCCACAAATAGAGTGTTCATATTTCAGCCTTCCCTATTTGATTTGTATAGCATTATTTTATGCACATTGTTTACTTCCATATTTTTCAAAAAGCTTTTAATTAGCAGCTCAAAGAGCAGCAAACAAGCCATCGCATTTCTAATAAGGGAGGTATCTTTTCGAAATAGCCCTCACACTGAATCTCCGTGGTAATTTGTAGCCAAGACTTTGCTTTTGTTGGGTTTGTTTTTGCTTATTTTCTGGTTTTCTTCCATATGAAAGGGAGCTCAATGAACAGGAACCATGGATTAGTCCCCCATGGGCATGAGTTTGAATTGGAATAAATGGCATTGTTTTTTAGACCCAGAAGTCATGTATGATACTACAAAGCATTGTTCTAGAATCCTGAAGATTCCCTCTACTTCCTCATATGCCTATTTATACCTAGGATAAGCTTTCTGATCCATTAGTGCAGCACATTTTTCTCACTCTTAACTGAACTAAAGTTTTTTGGGTTTTTTTTTTTTTTTTTTGGCTGTATTGGGTCTTCATTGCTGCACGAGGGCATTTTTCTAGTTGCGGCATGCAAACTTCTCATTGTGGTGTCTTCTCTTGTTGCAGAGCACCGGCTCTAGGCGCACAGGCTTCAGTAGTTGTGGCACACAGACTCAGTAGTTGTGGCTCGCGGGCTCTAGAGCACAGGCTCAGTAGTTGTGGTGCACGGGCTTAGTTGCTCCGCAGCATGTGGGATCTTCCCAGACCAGGGCTTGAACCCGTGTCCCCTGCATTGGCAGGTGGATTCTTAACCACTGCACCACCAGGGAAGTCCCTAAACTTTGTTTTTAAAGTGAGCTATTAATATTTGTTTTGCTAAAAGATAGGCATACATATATATACATATATAATTTATATATGCACTCATGGGTTTAAAATTAAAAGTCAGAAGTCATTTTATAAGCAGGAAGCTATTTACGGCACGTAATGGAAACAATAACTGCAATTATGGCTCTGGCTTCTCGCAGAAACTGATGTGTATGAATTTTATCTCCAGCTGTTCACATCCTAAAGTTTAAAGCTTTTGAGGATTTGAATGTGGGCTCCAACACATAATTTGTGGCAATTACAAAGAACAAAGATTCATTCAATTATATAGTATCTATACTTGCAACGTTTTTTATCATCATAAAGTAAAAAGAATCAGTCATCTGGTAAAAAAATATGTGGGCAATTCGAAACAAACCCCTTATAAATGTCTTCAAATTGTTTTGCTTGCAAAGTGTGAATTTTTATCTTATATCCAGCTTTCTTTCCTATTGCACGCGCCATATGTGTGTGATGGTGATGGCATTTGTCTTATGTGAGCTCTCCAAGGGATAAAGGCAATGTTACAGGCATTTTCCTTAAGCATTAAGACAGCTGTACATTTAAGAAACCCTTGGTATGCAATAAATCTTCCTTTATAAATGCTTGGCCAAGTTTTAGGCTACTGTTTGAGATCACACACAGATGTTCCTTAAACTTCTCACCTGCTAAGTGAGTGTGGAAGCTGGTACCCAAATGAGTCGATACACGTGGCACATTCCTGCAGCATCTCCTGGCTGTGAGCGGGCCACCCTCCCTCTCTGGCTCCCGCAGGCAGCCTCCTGGGCTCCTGGGTCCTCCCCGTCCCTCACTCGACACCCACGCTGCACTCAGTCTGCTTCTTTTCTATCAAGGAAGTTGGCCAACACCCTGAATGTGATGTGGGGATTTGTGGTACTTACTTTGGCAATTTGATAATATTTTAAAAAATCTTTTAATTATGATTAAAAATAATTTTGAGTGAAGTATACAGTGAGGAGCATCAATCCGTACACAGTTACTATAGTTTTCTACGTGTAAGGTTAGAACATAGTATTGACAAACTGAAATAAAATTTTTTGGTAAAGACGTAGACATGACAGTAAAGCAGAAATAGTTTAAGGTGAAAGAGATCCTGGTGTATGGAAAACTACATGTCTGAATTCCTAACTGAAATTCCTCCTTCTCCTAAACCAATACCTGTCAATAGAATGTAAATTTGTAAAATCCTTTATGGCTTTTAAAGACTTTTCAAGGTTAGGTACCACATACAAAAAGTGACTAGGTGAAACTTTTCATCTCAAAATGTATATCTCTTTTTCTGAAAAAGGAAGCTCTTCTAGAGAGTATCATTTAAATCTCCTTTCTCCAAAGTTCTTAAATATATGTAAAATATAACATGTATATTTTATTAGGGATTATGCAAAATACTTTCTCGTTAGTTTACTTGTCAAATTCTGAATTAATGACCTAT